>NC_052055.2:68536416-69136416 GCF_903992535.2 Arvicola amphibius | reverse complement strand
TCCTACTCTTAGAATTGTGATGTAACAAAATGAAAGTAATGTCAAGGTGTCCTTTGGTCCAGGGCTCTGTCTTGAGGAAGGGCTATCCTGTCCAGTTGACAATTCTATTCCATAGACATTGTACCTGGGAAGCTATTCAGCACTTCTTTGTCCTAGCTCTGTAAGCACAATTTCTAACCAAGCATGGTGTACTGGGACCTGATCCTGCCAGGTACTGTATCCATTCCAACATGCAGAAGGAAGATGTTTCCCCTAGATACCCCTTTGTCTCCCCTCGATTGCTCCAGTCCTGGGGTAAGAGGAAGCAACCATCTTTCTATGAGACTCAGTCTTCCTAGAACAGTCTTATCAAAGGACTTCTTCCTTTTATTCAAGGACTCCAGGGTGGGCTCTGCGGTTCAAAGGGAGCAGAACCAAGGGAGCTTGTTAAAGAGCGTCCCAGGACTCACGAACATGCATGGTCTCAAAATTCTCCTCAGAGTGGAGCCTGGGCCTCTGTATTATACCAAGCACCTCAGCTTGTTCTGTGACACTTTGGCCCTCAGCAAGCTCAGTTACACTGATGGCTTCTGGTGGACCTGTCTATTTAAATAGTTATAGCTTCAGTTCTAGCAAGAAATGCGTCTGCATTTTGTCTTCATGCCCACACGCATGCGTGTGAAAGAAGCAGAGGTTTCATCGAGCTCCAGGATATGTATGCTGTGTTCTGACATTTTCTTTGCTTTAATTTTTTTTCAAATACTGGCTGTGACTCATTGAGGGTGTGACTCATCAATGGGTCTCACTGTACAGCTAAAAACAAACCGACCCGAGCAATAGGTCTGCGCAGGAAGTGTGGCCGATTCTCTTGTATTTTTGCTGTAACGATGGTCATTTGGCGTTGTGAGGGTAGCCCGCCTCTCCCCAGCTGCCCTTTGATTTCAGTATTATTGGAGCTTACGTTTATGTAGCACTTAGCTGCGTTGTGGTTCAGTGCAGTGAGCCTTATGAGAACCCTGAGAAGTGTGGTTTTCCTTGCAGCTGGCTTCCCAATAGAGTCTTGTCTGGGCTTCAGGTTGAAATCTTGAAGCACCGGGGACCCACCCCTCAGAGAAGGTGTTAAAAGGGGCCAGGACAGAGTGGGAGATACCTCTGCTTTCTCACACGGTGCTCATTCCTGAGTCCTCTGGGAACAGGAGTCTGACTTCTGAGAGTGAGGATTCTGAAATGCTCTGTTCTAGGGTCCAGCTACTCCAGAGCTGGGGGAGAGTAACCGGAGGAGACATCGGGACAGCACACCGAGTGCCTGCCCCTTGGCTATCTGGGACCTCTTGAATTGATGTTTATCTGTTGTTGTTGTCTCTTCTTGGTTTACTCTGACATGTCGCCACATTGCCTCTCTCCAGCCTGCCTCGCTCGCAGTCAGAGGACATCAGTGATGGGAACTCAGGACGGGAAGCCACTCTTGCTTCCCTTCCATCCTCTCAACCCGCTTTCTCAATCCATTCCTTGCAGTCAGAAGAGGTCCCATGTTCTCTCTGTCCTCAGGTTCCAGATGGTTTTAGCTTTCCATCATTTTGACACTCCAGACAGCCCCAGAAATCAAAGCAAATTCAGAAATGTGCCATTTATGGTGTCCAAGAAAGGCAAACATGTCGTCCATGATTGATTTAGTGGCCGCAGCTGGGCGTGGATGCAGACAGACAACTAATGAGGTAATTTTTCTAAATACAAACTATAAACACGGGAGAGGTTCCCTCTCTCTCCGCCAGTCCCTTCAGCCTTGCTGTCTCTCTGTTTTCTGAGATCCACTCCCCCTGTGAATGTCTGCATAGTTACAAGGTAATCTGTGGCCCTCCAAAATGATGCGTTGAGTTCCCAATTCTCAGTCCTTTAAAGTGTAAGCTGGGTTAGAGCCACTCTGGTGGGCCTCTGTTGCTAGTTGTCTCGTGACAAAGGGAAAATGTGGATGCTGAGACTTGTGTAGAGGGAAGAGATACAGCGAGGCAATGGCCATTTACAAGCAAAGGTGTGGACCAGACTCTCCTACAGAGACCGAGGAAGGAGCCAGGTCTGCCAGCATCTTGCTCCCAGAACCGCAGCCTCCAGGTGTGCAAAGCAAACGTCTATGTTTGAAGTCAACTTGTCTACCGTGTTTTGTCCTTTCAGCTCCAGCCATCAAACATGCCACCGTGTAATGGCCATTTCGTCTGGGTTCTCTCCAGGGGTGAGCCTCCTTCCTGGAGCAAAGAAAGGGGAGAGTTGAAGGAGTTTTCTGAGAAAGTGAGAGGCTTGCAATCCAGAGTTCTTGGCTACCAGCACATCCAAAGCCACACCAGGGTTCTGTGATGTTTCTGTAAATTCTACAATTGATATCTGAACTACGATTAAACACTGTCAAGCCACCCCTCAGCGTGGCTTTCCCTTCAGTCCTTTGTGCCACACTGAGTGGTCATCAAGTACCCACACAGTACTGCCTGACCTGGGCCAGCACGTGGTTAGGGACACGCATTGTATGAGCGGCCGTGGGCACTTTCATTCTCTCTCTGTACCTACACCAGTCACTGCTGTGACAAAACCCCCTACGTTTTAGAGACTCATCTTAAGGGAGCTATTTTGGTTCGCATTATAAAGGGATTGTCCATCCCAGTGGGGAAGACCCAGCTCTGTCTGTGGTGGCAGCAGCATGCCCCATGATCTAGTCGCGTGCTGGCAGATAAGGACATAGGGAACGTGGGATGAAATAGGAGTGATGTATGACCTTCGAGAGCTGCCATTAGTGACCTACACCACCAGCTGCGTCCCACATCTGAGAGGCCCCACAGCCTCCCACGACACCATGTTAGTGGGAGATCAAGTGTCCAAACAAAGGAGCCTTTGAGGACCTGTTGAGATGGAACCCGAAACATTCAGACGTCTGGATGGCTCCCAGGAATTCTCCTGCTATGTTCTGTCTGTGCCTTGTGAAGTAACACAGAGATGTCAGCAGACCGCACAGCAGTTCACAAACAGAACTGGCAGCGAGCAGCCCCAGAGGTGCGTGGGCAGAGGAGAAGCATCAAGGTTTGTGATACAATGCTCCGAGATAGTGTGTGCAAAGTTTTCCAGTCTGAAGCATGCACAATTCTAAGTTAGCATGAGCAGGTGTGACAGCAGGTAATGAATACAAATATCATGTTATTTTTCTGTATTGTGATACGCCCGTGGTGTTTGTCAGCCTCTTAGAACTTGTAATTTTTCATGATTTTTCTTATTTAAGGTATTTACCTTCGAACCTCACTCTGTGTTCATAATCTTCTACTCTGTTCCTTAACAGGCTTTTCTCAGAAATGCATCAGCTCCAGGTACCATCCATTTAGATTTAGCCCTGTGTGTGAGAGAGATGAAGAGGGGACCAGGTGGGGGAAGTGGCGGGGTGGGAACAGAGAGGAAAGGCAGGGTTGAGGAGGAAAGGATGCTGAGGAGGGAGGGCCCGAGGGAGAGGCACTGTGGAGGGGGCAGTGTATTGTTGCTCCCGGCTGCCGTGACGAAGGCCATGACTAAGATGACCTATAGAAAAGTTTATTTCGGCCTCTGGCTCCGGAGGGAGAGTCCACAGCAGTGAGGGAGGCATGGAGACTGGCAGGCAGAGCAGGAAGCTTAGAGACTCATTTTTACACCACAAGCATGAAAGAAGAGAACAACCTAGAAGTGAGGCCAAGCTGTGAGCTCTCAAAGTCTGCCCCCAGTGGTACTCTTTCCACACCTCCTCTCTAAACATCTGGAAGCATTTGTATCCATCAAACCTGGGCTTTAGAAATAGATGGCTCAGCGGTTAAGAGCACTGCCTGTTCTTCCAAAGGTCCTGAGATCAATTCTCACAACCATCTGTAATGAGATCTGGTGCTCTCTTGAGGAAGAGACCTGGTCAATTGTCCATATCAACTTAGACCATGAAACCCAATACAGACAAGTTCAATAGAATCGCCATATATGGGCTACCCATGCATGCTTCAGCATTGCCAGGACATAAATTTCAGGTCATGAGGTTTGGTGACAAATGTCCTTACTCACTAAAGCCATCTCACTGGCCCCAGGGCAGATTCTTGTCCAAAGCATTAGGTGTGATATCTTAGAGGTCACCACCTACTCAATAGACACAGTCATGACTCACCACGTCACTGCGATGCTGTGTAGAAGACACAGAGGTCTTGGTGCTCACAGATAAGCACTAAGGTACCTGCAATACTAAGTACACAGGGTTCTTCCTTCAAGGGAAGGATTGCAATACCTGGTGTCTGCCCAGAAGGTTGGGAGAGAACATGTTAATAGCTTGGTGACCCTTGCTCTACTGTGTGGCTGACGTCTATTCCTGGATCCTCCCCTAGACCCATATCATAAACCTGTTTTTCACAGTCAGTCAATAGAACCTATCTTTACAGGGTTTACAAAGAGTTTCAGTGTAGTCACAGTTCCTCAAAGTGATTATATGTTTTGTTGTGGACATGGGATCGCGTTACCTGTCACCAGAATAATGTTCACTAAATTGTGCTGTGCTTCAGTGTGCCTAAATAAACTATTGACTTCAAGTCTGAACCAGCACCAGCTCCTGAGTCGTACTGAGCTGAACTGCCTTCTTGACTCCCACAGATCAGTCTCTCTGCCGTCTGTGACAAGTGCCTGCGCCTACCTGGGTAACAGGCAAAAGGACAAGGCCAAGAGGACCTGTGTGGTAAAGACCAGGGAGAGCTTGGGACAACACAGCTTTCTCAACTGGACAAGGTCTCCACATTCTGGGTTTGAATTCCTCTTTGAAAAACAAGGTGGGTGAACAAAGTGGTCGTCAGACTCCAGCTTTGATGTGCATGCGTGCGTGCGTGCGTGCGTGCGTGCGTGCGTGCGTGCGTGTGTGTGTGTGTGTGTGTGTGTGTGTGTATCCTGCAGAGGAGAATTCACAGTGGAGTTGAGGAGGCCAGCCTGATAACCCCACCCTCTGCCTGCCTTCTTCCTGCTGCTAAAGCGTGCTTTCTTCCCTGGGAGGAAGGACAGGCACTTTCTGGGAGAAATGACATTTTCTTTTGAAGTATTGCTTCTGGACCAGCTTTGCATCCACAAGAGATGAGAACCTGGGGTTCTCGGTGGTTTCCTGGGTGTGCTCTGCACCTGCTGTCACTCACGACGCCATTGGAGACACGGACAGCTGCCCCAGAAAAACTGCAGTGGCGTGTAAGAGGCGGGCTACCCCACCGCACCAGCCACCGTAGCCCCTGCTCATGCCGAGGCTGTCAGAGAAGGCCAGGCCAGTGAGAAGGGCGTCATGGCTCCTCTACTGTGAAGTACACAGGTCTCCACCAGATGTGCTGGCCCCTGTCATGCAGCAAGGGTGGAGGCCTTGGGCAAGCTCGGGGATGCTGTGTCTCCAGGCTTCCAGGAGCGGGAATGATTTTGTCAAGGAAGGAAAGATCTTTGGGGTGGGAGAAGGGAAGAGAGTAAAAATCACGGGGAGAAGGAGTTGAGGGTTTTGGTTAATGTGACGCAATGCTTAGAACAGTTGGTTGTGGAGAGCAGGACGCGGGGATTTTACTCTGTGTGCCCCTGACTGTTCTTGAGCCTGTAGAAATCAAAATGGGAGAAGAAACTCAACAATGCCAATCAATATCACTATCCCAGCAGGAGGAAGAGCCTGAAGTCAGGGACTCTTTTCGTCAGTCAGGCGAGAGGTGCGGCCGGCCCGGGAAAGAAAGGTGCAGTCCGGGTGTAGGGCAGGAGATGGAGTTGGGCATAGGAGAGTTAGACAGCCACGCAGAAGCTCCCATCTCCAGCCAGCAGTGAATGGCAATCAGGCCCAGGGCTACTCCAGCCTGACTCAGCATCTGCAATCAGCTCTCATTAGGAAGCCCAGGCCCAAGTGGCCTATGATTGTATGTTTTTACACTAATTAATTTATTCTCATCAGAGGCAGCAACCTCTTCTCAAGAGTCTGGGGACCAGGGGCAGATTAACCACAGGCCAAGCTCCCCAAACTTCTGTGGTTGTTTACAAGGAGGAGGATGCTGGGTCGTTTGTCGTTTTGAGTCATGGCCGTGTCTTCGGAAGGTGCCTGGAGCAGGAAGGCTGGCAGTCAGAGCTGTGTTTACAACGAGGAGGATGCTGGGTCGTGTGTCTTCGGAAGGTGCCTGGAGCAGGAAGGCTGGCAGTCAGAGCAGTATTTCTGAGACTGTTTGTAATAATCCTGGCACAGCACCTTTGTCTTATGCTTCCCCAAAGAAGGGTCACCAAGCCTGGCTGCATATCAAGGTGTTTGTCTGCAAGATGCAGGTGGCTGGAGGGAGCTTTGATGTCTGTCTGTCTTCGTTTCTCTTCCAGGCCTTGTCTCTCAACAATAACAGTCGTCACCTGTCTTGTGTCAAATTTGGCTATTGAGGCCAAACTACAGCTTCCCTCTCTGTGCTCTCTGTTGTATTTCTGGGTACAGTTGGTACCCATTTTAGAACTATTTCTGTGGAATACCCCACCCCCATCCCTCAGGCTATGCCCATGCCTAAAGACCTGGTCTACCTCTTACTCCTTAAAGGCTGCCTGCCTCTTAGCTTTTCTCACTTGGTTCCTTTCCCTTCTGTCACCTCTCCCAGGTTAGGGGCTATTCTTAGACTTCTCCAATAAATTCATTCTTTGCAGGGAGGGACTGTGCCTGATACTTAGGGTGACATCTAATCTTCCATTTAAACCAAGACTGGCAGCTGCTACTGACAGCGGATCCTTTCTTATCGACCCTCCATTCTCATGTGTTCTGACAGTTGCTTCCTGCAAGCCCAAGGCCTTTCCCTACTCGCTGGAGCAGAAGCCTGAGCTTGCCCGGCCAGGATCAGCTTCCTCCACAGATCTGAAGGAGTTGGGTAAACACCTATTTTCACAGCTGAGATGATTACATGGAGCCGTGAGGTTCCCAGGGGACTGAGCTTGTCCCCAGGTACCCGCAGTGTTAACCAGGACTGATTCAGTTCTTTTTTGTGTCACCCTCTCCTTTCTCTGCAACAAATGTCTTGCGTTCAAATCTTTGTCTCAGGGACAATCTGGGCCTGTGATGTCCTACCTTAGAAACTCTTGACTTGGCACCAGCCAGCCCAGCGCTAGACTAAGGCACTCACATTCTGACAAGAGTATGTATGAATGGATAGAGGATGTTTTATTGCAGTGGTTTGAATGAGAATGTCCCACACAGGCTTATGTATTGGATCCTAGTTGGTGGTGATGTTTTGGGGGAGATTTAGGAGGTGTGGTTTAATTGTAGGAAGTATATCCTGGGGGGTGGTCTTTGAGAGTATATAATCTCATATGACTTTGTTTTGCTGTAGGTAGATTTTTATGTCCCACCTGCCAGCTCCTTAATCATAACACAGAGACTTATTGTTAATTATGAAAGCTCAGCTGACAGCTTAGGTTTGTTCCGAAGTAGCTCTTATGACTTAAATTAACCCATATTTTTATTAATTTTCTTTCTACCACATGACTTTTGCCTCTATCTCATTTCGTGTGTTTAACTTGCTCCATATCTGTCTAGCTTCTTCCCAGCATTCTCTCTGTTCAGCTCTCCCGTGTACACCTCTTACCTAGCCAATGGCTGTTTAGCCTTTTATTGAACCAATCAGAATGTGCCTTGGCAAAGACTCATCTTCACAGTGTATAAAAAGACTACTCCACAACAGTTTGCTCTCTGCTTCATGCTTGTGGTTGAAGATGTGATCTCTCAGCTTCCTGCTCCCTCCACAGTGACTGCTCCTTGTTGCCATGACTCCCTGTCACGATGGGCTCTCATCCTTACAGGATCATAAGCCCAAATAAACTCATTTTTTTTTCTACAAGTAGCTTTTGGTGATGGTGTTTATCACAGCAACAGAAAGTGAATAATGAACACATTCACATACAGGAGAATCAGGTTCTTATGGCACAGGAAGGCAGGATGCATTTTCCTCTTGTATTCTCGGGGCTCTTCTCCTAGATAGCAAAATTTTATCTTCTCTCTTCAGTTCCAATATTCAAAACCTTCATTCCCATTCCTGTTCTTAGTGGATGGAGGATGGCTAACTTTCCATTTCACTGTTAGCATGGGGACCATGGGACAAGAACGTCCTACTCTACCATTTGCTGGCCCTATCACATCTACCCCAGCATCCGTCTCTTTGTCTACAGTCTGCACTTGTCCCCTGCATCTCCCCGCCTCCTCTCCCTGCATCTAACCCCTCTTATCTACCTACCCACCCCTCTCCTCTCTACATCTACCTCTCCCTCCACATCCTCTCATCTACCTATGCCCCTAAGAAGCCTTCTTACTCAAATTTATGTGACCACTGGCAGCTTCCTGACCCCACTTCCCCACCTGCATCTACCCACTCACATCTGAACTGAGATGCTCTGTCAGCTCCCGCCCATACTTCCAAGGCTCACTCACTACTCCCCAAGAGCTCTGAACTCTGTAGTTGCTGTCACTCTTCTCCTGGACTTTGTTCCTTTGTTCCTTTTTGGGGAGGTCTTTCTTATTAAGACTGCACATGCGCCAGGTGGCAGTGGTGAACACCTTTAATCCCTGCACTCAGGAGGCAGAGACAAGCAGATCTCTGTGAGTTTGAGGCCAGCCTAGTCTACAAGAGCTAGTTCTAGGACCAGCTCCAAAGCTACAGCAAAACCCTATCTCAAAAAAAGACCGCATGATGCCTCCTCCCTTCTCCCAACCCTCCTCCTAACTGCTCTCTAAGCTTTCTTACAACCTGACACCCAGTGCATTTGGCTTAGCTTTTGTGTCTGCCTCCCCTAAAGTGTAAAACTCCATTTAGGCAGGAGTCATTATTATTATTATTATTATTATTATTATTATTAGCCTTAGAAATGTTCACAGGAAGAAGGCAAGCATGCTTTCTGATATCTGAAGGGAGAGAATTTAAGGTGTTTAGACACTAAGGCCTGAAACAGTCCTTAAGGATGACCCAAGCATAGAGTTTGCACTTTTCTTTTCTTTTCTTTTCTTTTTTTTTTTTTTTTTTTTGTTTTTCGAGACAGGGTTTCTCTGCAGCTTTTTTAGAGCCTGTCCTGGAACTAGCTCTTGTAGACCAGGCTGGCCTCGAACTTACACAGATCCGCCTGCCTCTGCCTCCCGAGTGCTGGGATTAAAGGCATGCGCCACCACCGCCCGGCGAGTTTGCACTTTTAGATGAGAGTGCAGGTGCAGGCTCCCCAGTAGATACAAAGTTCTCAAGATTACGAACTGGGACTTTCTCTTGGAAATTCTTGATGTATAACTCTGGGCTCAATACACCATCAGGTAAAAGCTCTATCCTTCTGGTCAGGGTTTGTAATCATAGCCACTGTCTACTATGTAGCTACCACCCAAAGCCAAGGTTTGAGTCCTGAAGAGTTTACAAGGACACTGAGGCTCCTGGAGCGGGACAACCTGCCCCGAAGAGAGATGTCAACAACCGACAGTACCAGGCATTGTGGTGGGAGGATGGGATGGGGACAGAGGAAAGACAGGAGATTCCAAGACATTCATCACTTCCCAACCTCCTGATGCCTGAAAGGACAGTGCTGTGGTCACAGGGAGTCAATAAACTAAGGGGTGAAACGGGGTCGAGAGAGAGAGAGAGAGAGAGAGAGAGAGAGAGAGAGAGAGAGAGAGAGTCTGGTCAGCAGAGGGTGGATAAAAGATGCCTGGTACTAAAACAAGGTAGGTCCCAGAAGGTAAGCCAGGTGCCACCCTGCCCAGGTGACTGAAGCGGTGGCACACAGCAAGGAAGCCGTTGATGCTGATGAACTAGCCTAGGCCAAGGTCTGACTGCTGGCTGGATTATAACTTTCCAGCTGGAGCCAGATGCAGACCCACATGCAGCTGGAGTGTTTGTTTGCCAGCACCTGGAACAGCCTTTTCGGTTTGCCTTGGTCACCATAAACAAGGAGTGACAAACTCCGCAGGCCACAAGTCTCCCTCACAGTGTGCTTTCCACAGAGGTGTTGATTGATGTGCCAAGATTCGTGAGTGAGCACCCCTTCTGCTCCTCCTCCCAGAGATAAATTATCAGCTTCATAAGCAGCTCAGAAAAGGAGGGCTGGCTGGACTTGTGGGCCTGAGGTCTGTGAGCTCCTTCCTGTGGAGCCACGCTCCCACTACCCAGGGAGGGGAAAGGGGCAGAGGGTAGATAAGATTTCCTGTATCCCAGTGGTTTCACGGAAGGAGAGCCTAGCCTTGGAAACTGACACAGTTAGAGGCAGTGATGGAAACAGACATTCATGTGGGGCTTTCAGAAATATTACTGGATCTACCTTCATTGCTTTGCGGGGCAAAACAAATGTATGTGTGTCCAGATTTTCAACAGCCAGGGTGTGATCTGGATCCACCATACTATGACAAACGGACAGCTCTGTTAGAGGCGCTGGCTACAGAGGGGGCTTCGAAGCCCCAGAAAAGGGCTGTATGATAAATCGCATTTGCTAATTTATTTTGTGTAAGTGTGTGAACACACATATGGTGTGCGTGGAGGTCAGAGGACAACTTGCAGTGATTTTTTTTTATATCCTTCCACCACATGAGCCCTGGGGATTGAGTTCAGATCCTCAGCTTGATGGTGTGTACCTTTGCCTGCTGAACCGCTGAACCATCTTCCTACCCTGAGCTATTTCTCTCTCTCTCTTCATTCTTCACTTTTTACTTTTTTACTTTTTTTTTTACTTTTATTTCATTCTTCACTTTTTACTTTCATTTGGAATATATTTCTTTTTTTAAAAAAACATTTATTTACTTTTTACTTCATTTTACATTCAGCAAAGGTTCTCCCTCCCACCCCTCTTCCCCTTACCACCCTCCCCCTGCTCAGCCCCTGCTGTAGGAACTACATCCAGTAGCCTTTAAGATACTAAGCCACTCGGGCTTGGCCTCTTATACTATAAATGACAACATAAAGAGCACACTTGCTTTCTCTCTCCTGGCTTCTGGACTTTGTTCCTGTTTTTGGTTCGTGCAGAGGACTGTGATCTGTGAGTCTACCCCTAAATAAATAACCCTTTATTATACTCAATTCTGAGCCAGTGTGGGATTATTTTGTAACTTTCATCTTCATCTGGTACTCACGTGAATCCTAGCCCCATACCTATGGGGATAGGCCAAAAAAGGCCTAAAAGGTCCGCCACCCAGAAGGTCTCCCAGGCCTGTCGGCCTGGCTTGTTTTCACCTACTAAGTGGCTTTTTGCCAAACTCTGCCACAGCCACAGAGGAGCTACCATGCGGCCACTTGGCAATTTTTGAAAGATATATGATAGCAGACAGTATTACCATTCAGGAATATAATAACCTCTTTTGCTTATACTATGGATGTTATTCTGCAAGGCTTAAGTAATTTTCCTTATACATCCACTTATTTGTTTTGGGAATTAGTTTTGTTTTTCAAATTATATCATTAAGAAAATGGTTTGATAACAGAGTCAAGAATGAGGCACTTTTAGAAATGGTACAGTCTTTACAGACTAATAATGAACAAATAGTTGAAAAAATTAATA
This sequence comes from Arvicola amphibius, assembly GCF_903992535.2. Taxonomy (NCBI): domain Eukaryota; kingdom Metazoa; phylum Chordata; class Mammalia; order Rodentia; family Cricetidae; genus Arvicola; species Arvicola amphibius. The sequence goes on along the minus strand of NC_052055.2, from coordinate 69,124,917 downwards.
CTATTGAAAAGGATAACACTAATTTGACAGACAAAATCCAATCAATGTTGAAGGGTGCTGAGACATTATCTGAAAGAATTTGTGCTGTTGAATTTAACAATTGGAATCTGTTGAAAAGTTATGATAGTTTAACGGATAAGGTATCTCTCCAGGAAGGCAATATGCATACCATCAAAATTAAAGAGAGAACCCTTTAGTGACATTTTACAAAAATTTACTAAGGCTGTACAAGTAGGAGTAACAGACCCAGAAGTTAGACATCCTCTTATTGAATATCTGGCTTTTGAATGAGATTTTGGATGAGACGTTATCATTTCTGGACAAATTTCATACCTTGGAATCATCAATGAGGGAATTAGAACAGAACACTGAAGAGAAGATTCAAACTTTACAGAAGGCAGTGGTAAAAAGATTGAGGAAATTATCAAAACTAATGAGCAGGGAGAAAAGGTACAAGGACAGGATTTAGCCTCATCAGTGCATGCCAGAGATTGGGATGACTTACCCAGAGTTTTAGCTGCCTATCTGATAATATCCTCTGAGAAGCCATCTGGCACAAAATACCCTAAGATAGTCAAAGAATATACATGGCAACCCATAGGTATGAGTGATTTAAAAGAATTAAGCAAGCAATAGTATCTTATGGCCTATATTCACCATTTGTTAAGAAAATGGTGAAAATGTGGGCTTCAAGCAATAAGGCTACCCCATGTGATTGGCTTCAATTAATCTCAGCAGTTCTAGAAAATGGACCTCAGGTGCTGTGGAAATGCTATTGGCTAGAAGAGGCAAAAATTTTAGACTAACAGGGAAAATCAAAAGAATTTGAGGCTTCTCAAATCAAATTCTTGGTGAGGGCCATTACTGCAATCCTCAAGACCAGGCTATTTATGATTAACACACCTTGTCCCTATATAGCACAGCAACTTTAAATGCTTGGGACAGGATTCAAGAACTAGAAAAGAGAATTGAATCATATATCAGGGTTAAATGGGCAAGAGAGAACACTTTAGTGACATTTTACAAAGATTAAATAAGGCTGAACAAGTAGGAGTAACAGAACCAGAAGGTAGATGTGTATTTATTGAGTCTGTGGTTTTTGAAAATGTCAACTTAGAATGCAAAAAGATACTTGGGCTTTTAAAGGTTACATCAGCACCAATGGATGAATGGATCCTATCTATATACAATGAATGTTGAGATATTTGACTATAATACTGAGGCTTGGGTAGGAGACACAATTTCCAAAGGTAAGAGGAGGTATCAAAATGCAAAATGTTTTAACTGTGGTAGAATAGGCCATCTAAGAAGGGATTGTGTAACATGAGGGCCTGTATAAGAGCTAATACAAAGCCTGAGCTAATGGGCCAATCATTTTATAATCTTCTGGAGACCTCTGTGTGATTTTCTTTGGGACCTTGCCAGCTTTGAGGTACCAGGCGGGACAGAAACCCCAACGAGCAGGCCCTCATGTTACAGAATGGCACCCACGTGGACAACTGCATCCACATAAAGCCTGACAGAGCTTGGGAAGTAATTCTAGACAGAAAAGAATAGAGTAAAACATGGCTTCTTGGTAGCAGCAATTCCTCAGGTCTGCTCTGCTTGCTAGAGGCAAGCAAGTGCTCTCATCTAAGAGAGGCTTCCTGACTCAGCCTTAGCTGTAAAATCTTGTAGCTCTTTTAAGAAGTCCTGCCATGAACACTTAAATAGTGTTGATGAAAAGCTGACCACATGCTTTTCGGTTTTCAGCCGTAGCAGGAAAAAAGCTGAACCATTTTAAAATGCTAGCTTTCTGGGCTGACCTATCAGGGCAAACTCTTGACTCTTTCAGGCAGGCAGTCTGACTATGAAGCATTTGAGTGTGGTTTGGGAGCACACTACTGCAGCTTGCTTGCTGGCAGGGACCTTGAGTTGTGGCGATAAACATGGCCCCAGCCGGTAGCTCCACCATGAGGCTGAAATCTCAGAAAGCTAAGAAATGGGCTGGATCTTGCTGCCAAAGCCACAGCTTACTCTTACCCATATAGCTTGGTAAATTAAAAACTCGTGTGGTCAGAAAAAGAGAGATATATAGTAAAGAGATTCATAAAGGAAGAAAACCTCTAAATGGCTTACAGTGTGTTAAAAATATATCAGGCTAAAGGTTAAAGTCCTTAAAGTAAAAAAAGAAAGAAAGAGAGTAGTTGGGTGTGGTAGTACACACCTTTAATCCCAACACTTGAGAGGCAGAGGTAGACTGACCTCTGTGACTTCAAGGTGTGGTAGCACATATCTTTAATACCAATACCTGGGAGGCAGAGACAGACAGAACTCTATGAGTTCAAAGACAGGTCTACAGAGTGAGTTTCAGGACAAAGATACACAGAGAACCTGTCTCAAAAATCCAAAAGTTAAAAGTAAAAATAAAAGAAATAAAATTTAAAATAAAGCCACAAAAGAGGAAAATATGTAGAGAATCTTGATACTGTATGTTATTATGCTCTCTTTAAATTGTTTGAATGCTGAGGAAGGAGCAGCAGCTGCTAAAAGATATTTGCTTATAAATGCTGCTGAATTACTCCAAGATAGATATTTTAAAAATACCTTTACTTCAAAATTGAAGTCAAAAGGTATGTTACTTTGGAGAAGAGATTTTGCTTTTTTTTTTTTTTTTTTTTTTTTTTTGGTTTTTCGAGACAGGGTTTCTCTGTGGCTTTGGAGCCTGTCCTGGAACTAGCTCTTGTAGACCAGGCTGGTCTCGAACTCACAGAGATCCGCCTGCCTCTGCCTCCCGAGTGCTGGGATTAAAGGCGTGCACCACCACCGCCCGGCTGAGATTTTGCTTTTGTTTCCACAGGAAATGAGAAGCTGTGGATTCATTCTGAATTAAGAAAAATCAGGTTTGATCAAGGAAGACCACCTGAGAAATCTCCGGTAGGAACAGATGGCCCAGATATCAGAATTTTACATACAGAACAGATTCAAGACTGCTGCCTGAGATGATCAAGACTCACAGGATACTCCAGTCAGGACTTGATCATAATCCTAAATTTTCTTTAGGTCCCCATAAGATTATCAGTGCCCCCAACCAGCAAGAAGTAGCCTGGAAAACTATGCCTACATTCCCAAAAAATGAACTATGGATATTTTCCTTTGTTTAAAAAAAAGGGGGGGGGGAAGTAGTGCAGGAGAATTGTCTGTATTCTGTTAATCATGTTTTAAATAAAAGCTGAAATATAGGTGGGTCAACCAGAGAGGAAGTAGAGGCGGGGTGAGGAGAACAGGAGAATTCTGGGAAGGAGGAAGCCCATTCCTCCTATTCCTGCCCAGACCACCAAAGAAGCAGGATGTGACATGTCCCGCTGAAAAAGGTACTGAGCCACATGGCTAACATAGATAAGAATAATGGGTTAATATAAGTTATAAGAGCTAATATGAAGCCTGAGCTAATGGACCAATCAGTTTATAATTAATGTAGACCTCAGTGTGATTTCTTTGGGACTTAGCAATTGCGGGAACTGGGCAGGACAGAAACCCCAACAAGCCGGACCTCAATGTTACAGGATTGTAGTCAAGGAATTCCTAGAAATAATTTGTTTTCTGAGAATGTCAAGAATAGATGGTCTCAGTCTTCTGGAATGTGTAGTAGATGTGGCAAAGCCAAAATTGGACCAATGAATGTAGATCAACAACAGACAGGCAAGGCAGTCTGATACTACTGGGAAGCTTCTTGGGGGCCTCTCACAGGTCCCCATGTCAAATGTGGTTCAGTCATTCCCAGTCACTGTGAAGAACATGTCTCACCAGGAAAATTAAACAATCCAGTACCTACTGCAAAAGACAATACTGTTCTGAATGATTGAATAGACATGGATGATGAATCAAAAACTCCAGTAGGAAATAAGAAATATATATTTTAGCAGACTTATGTAAATGATCAAAGACCAAAGCTAAGAGTGCATAAAATAACAATGTAATTGAAGGATTACTAGACATGGGTGTGGATATGAGTATCATCACTCCTGAATCTTGGCATCCAAATTGGTCTCTTCAAGAGGTGGATGTTCAGTTCCTAGAACTGGAACCCTATGTCAAGTGAAACAAAGCATGAGATGGGTTGAATGCATAGGGCCAGAAGAAAAGAGAGGAAGGCTGAGGCCATATGTGAATTTATGGGGTTGTGAACTGCTGCAGCAATGGAATACCCAGATTAACATCCTTCAGTCCCAGAAACTCATGTTTCTGGGAAGAATATTATAAGGTACTATACGTAAAGGTCATCAGCTATTCAGGCTGTATAAGAACACAAAGCAACTAGCAAACCTTTAGAAGTACCAATGCCCCTACCTTTAAAATGGTCAACTGAGAAACCAATATGAGTTAAACAATGGCCTTTAACAAAAGACAAGCCACAGGCTTGGCTTTAGAACAACTGGTACAGGAGTAATTAGATGCTTACCATATTGAAGAATCAACCAGTCCTTGGTATTCTCCTGTACTTAAAAAGAAATCTGGAAAATGGAATGATGACAGATCTAAGAGCTGTCAAAAAGTAATTCAACCTATGGGCCCTCTACAATTTGGAATTCTTTTGCTTTCTCTATTACCAAAAGGATGGCCTCCTAAGTTATTGATTTAAAAGATTGTTTCTTCACTATTGTTTCTTATAAGAAAAGGACAGAGAAAAATTTGCCTTCACATTTCCTATTTAGAATAATTCTTAGCCTATTAGGAGATACCAGTGGACTGTCCTTCCAAAAGGAATGCTTAATAGCCTCACCCTGTGCCAATATTTTGTAAGTCAGCCATTGGAAATAATATGTAATCAATTTCTTAAGTCTATAATTTACCATTACATGAATAATGTTTTGTTATCTTGTTCAAATGTAGATATTTTAGAAAGAATGTTTGAAGAAGTAAAGAAAGTTTTGCTTAAATGGGATTACAAATTGCTTCTGAAAAAATACGAAGAGGGGATTCAGTCAATTACCTATGTTATAAAATAGGTTTACAGAAGGTACAAATTTGGAAAGGCCAATTGCAGACTTTTAATGACTTTCAATGATTGTTAGGAGACATTTTCCATCTATGACCAGCAGTTGGGATAACACCTGATCTAATAGTTTATTTAAATAATGGTGACAAAGACTTAAATAGTCCCAGGGAATTAACAGCTGAAGCTGAGAAAGAATTGACTGTGGTTGAAGAAAAACTACAGGAGGCACATGTGGATACAGTGAATCCAAATCTTAATTGCATTCTAGTAATATTGCCTTCCAGAATTTCCCCTACAGGAATTTTAATGCAGAGGGAAGATATTATCTTAGAATTGGTCTTTTTACCACATAAAGTAAAAAATTAAAAACTTATGTGGAAAAAGTCTATGAATTAATCATAAAAGAAAAATTGAGACTTCATCAACTAGCAGGTGTAGACCCAGCAGAGATTATAGTGCCTTTTACTACAGATGAAATTAAAAAAAATATGGGAAGACAATGAACCCTGGCAAAGAGCTTGTGCTAATTTTTTAAGGAGTAATTAATAGCAATTATCCCAAAAGCAATAGAATTAACCTTATAAAGAGAACTACTTGGATTCTTCCCCAAATTGCACATGATGCGCCAAAAACTGGAGCCCATACAATTTTATACTGATGCAAAAGAAGGCAGGTTACAAATCAGAAAATTTAAGTGATATGGAAACAAGGCCCTTATGATTATATCCAAAAGGCAGAGCTATATGCTATTTTTACGGTACTAAGGGATTTTTAAAGAACCTCTCAATGTAGGTACTGATTCACAATATGCAGAAAGAATTGCCCTGCATATTGAAACCACTGAATTTATATGAGATGATAGAGAATTGACTTCATTATTCATTCAGGCTCAAGATATAATCAGGAATAGGCTTTGTCTCATATATAACACACATCCAATCCCATATGGGTCCTCTAGCACAAGGTAATGCAGAAATTGACTGATAATTGATTAGAAGTATCCTGAAGACCTCAGAATTTCATAAGAAACATCTTGTCAGTAGCAAAGGTTTAAAGAAAGAGTGTTAAATGGGAACAAGCTAAGGAGACTATAAAGAGATGTCCTACTTGCTCGTCTATAATCAAATTCTCTTACCAGCAGGGAGAAACCTAAAGGGTACTCAAAGGAATGAAATCTGGCAGATGGATGTGTCCCACTTTACAGAATTTGGAAAATTAAAATATGTACACCACACCATTGACACTTATTCAGGTTTTCAATGGCCAACTGCCTTGAGCTCAGAAAAGGCTGATTCAGTAATCACACATTTATTAGAAGTAATAGCCTTGGGAATACCTGCACAAATAAAGGCAGACAATGGTCTAGCATATGTCTCTAAGAAAATGAAACAGTTTTTCTGCTTATTATAATATAAACTATATATGCCAACTAATCCTACAGATCAGGCAATTATAGAAAGATCAAATCGAACTATAAACAATATGTTAAACAAACAGAAAGGTATGGAAAATACCCCAGAAATAGATGGCATGATGCTTTATTAACCTTGAATTTTCTTACCACTAATGAGAAAGGAACAATGGAACAGAGAGAGACATTGGACAATAGAAAAGACTTCTGCATTAAATCAGCTAGTATATTTCAAGGATATGTTGACCTCAGAATGGAAACCAGGAGATGTGCCAAGTTGGGTAGAGTTTCACTCTTGTTTCCACAGGAGAAGGAAAACTATGGTTGCCATCAAAATGAATAAAGATTCAGTTTGAAAAAGAGAAACTCTTGAGAAAGAGAAATGATAGCTCATCTATAGAGGTGACAATTATATGGGTGGTAATAAAACTTCATAAGGGTCGGGGCAAGGTTCTGTTCTTGTCTTTACAATACTCATCTTCAAAAAGTCAAGAGATCTTTGACATCTAGATGCCTAAAGACTAAAAGATAGCTATCCAGAAGGAGTCACCAAGCAAAGAGAAATCTGGCTTATGATGCTTCATCACCTGCATGGTAAACATGTATACATCAGAACATGTATATATCTCTACTTAAAAATCAAAACTGGTTTTAGAGTTAGACAATGGCTAGCCTTCTCTAAATCCAAGCATGTTCTTAATAGAAAAATTTCAGAGTCTCTGTCTCATCTCAGGAGCCACCTGGTATGGGACAGAAAGAAGAAAGATTTTAGGGAAAAAATTTACTTTTCTCCATACCTACTTTGTCTATACTGTATCTTTCATTGAATATATGTTTATATGAATAATATTTACGTTTTCCACAATGAACAATAAATTTTCCTGCTGTAATCTTTGAAGTTTCCAGGAAGAAGATGGGGACCCACAACAATGACTCTACCTGGTTGATATGATGTCATGTTGCTGATAACGCTACTTTAAGATTGGTTTTGGGTACCAGTTGCTCAGGCTGGTTTCAACTTGGTTAGCTGAAATCATACACTTTTTTACAAAATTCTGGCCAGAAATTCAAATAAGAATTTCAGAAACACTACCGAGTACTCAGAGACTGTTTGCAATTATACCAGAGAGTAATCTTAAAACTTAGCTATCATTTTACTTTTACAGGATCCTATAGAAAGAGTATTGCCCCTGTGACAGATGGAAGTAATTCTAAAAGACAATGTCTCCTCTCCCAACAAAGTTTGTCCTCAGGGTTAGGGACATCAATTAGGGGTTGATTATAACTGATATAGGTTTGGGGGTTGGGTTGGAAATTATGTAGGCTCAGAGATCTCTTTGAAAAAAAGGGAAAATTGAATGGGATAATAGGTAGATTAGTGTGAGCTTACTCACAATAATAATAATAATAATTAATAATAATAAATAGTGAGTGAATACTTATGAGCTATTATTTATGGACAAATTACATTGGTATAAATTCCTGTATATTGATACAAGTTTAAATTATATTTGTTTTATTGAATATGCTTCTATTTCTGTTTACAATATTTGTACACCTATGTGAAGTTATTTTGTCAGATTGTATGGATGCATGTGTCTACCTCTGTTTAATACATTTTGTACATTGATACAATTTTAGGATATATTTGTCATATTGTATTATACATTTCTACCTCTGATCAAGATACTGGTACATTGTTAACATTTTGAAGTCATTGTTCTCAATTTCTGTATGGTTGTTTAAAGATTATTTAGTATTCTAATATGAAGTCTTAGTCTTCAAGTTTTACAGGCATTAAGTATTATAGGTCAATAGTCATCTATGTTTGTCATACTTATAGTTAGACTAATCAGGTTCTTTAAATACATAGAGATTGTATTCTGCAAAGATAAGAAGTCTTCAACCACTTTAAAGAGCTGTAGAACATAGTATTTAAATAACTCAGGGTTCTGTTGAAATGAGACACAATTGCTCCTGGCAGCATCGATCTATTTCTGAGAGAATGTTGAGCACCAAAGACACTCCACTTGGAGTTTGTTTTCTTCTTGGTACAGCTGGCCTTTGGGCAAGGAACTCCCATGCTTCAACCACTGACAAAATACATGGTGTCTGAACTGGATAAGAAAGACACAAGGAAAAGACTGCCAAACCTTGCCAAGACAGCATAAGATGGTTTTGAAAATGTTTCTGCCTCTGAATATGGTCTGTCAATTACTCTAGGCCTTAACCAAAGTTGGTTGCTCCAACATTGCAAATGAGATTTTGGGTGATTGCCCAGGTAGCAGGTTGTCTCAGTTATCTACTGCATGTTTTGGAAGCTGCTTGATTGCATTTCTTGCCTACTCAAGTAATATTTATTATCTCCCTTCTCAGGCCTTCCATGGGGTTGAAGATTAGATAGTTGTAGTTAGTTTCCTCTTATGATTTAGCCAAGCCCTTTCTAATACAAGATTTAGACTCCTTAGGATAGAATGATTATTGAAACATTTAACATATGTTCCTTGCTTAATAATGTTTATGCTGGTTATAATTCTAGTTTTTATACTTGATATCTGTTTTAATTGTATATAGTTTTGTACTGGGTTTGGAATTTTCTTTCTTAAACAGAAGGAGGAGGTGCTATAGGAACTCCTTCAGTTAGTAGCCTTTAAGATACCAGGCCACTTGGGCGTGGCCTCTTATACTATAGATGCCCATATGACGTACACACACAGTCTCTCCCCCCCCACTCTCTCTCTCTGCCCCCTGTCTTCTAGGTTTGGTTCCTGTTTCCCATTCATGCAGAGGACTGTAATTTGTGAGTTTACCCCTAAGTAAACAACCCTTTATTATACTCAGTTCGGAGCTAGTGTGGGATTATTTTGTAACTTCCTTCTTCAAGTCCTCATCCACTCCTCACAACAGCTAATGGCTCCCATGGGGAATTGACACAATTTGGCACAAAAATTTTGGGTAGGACCAAGCCCCTGCCCTGTGCATTAAGTTTGAGCATGATATCCCCTCATAGGGAATGGGCTCTAACAAGATAGCTCCTGTGCCAGGGATAGGTCCTGCCATGGTCCCCTTAGATAGCCAAAGCTTCACAACTGACTCCTGCATACAGAGAGCCTAGTTCAGACCCATGGAAATTCTACAGCTGTCTGTCCAGAGTTCATGTGTTTCCATGAGCTTGGTTCAGCTGTCTCTGTAGATTTTTCCCTCATGATCTTGATCTCACTTGTTCACACATTTCCTTCTTCCTCCCTTTGGCTGGATTCTCGGAGTTTGGCCTGGTGCTTGGTTATGCATAGTTCCAGCGTGCAGTCTGTGGTGGAGATGAGGTCCTGGTGGCAGAAGCTTGAGGCAGCTGGTCACATTGCTGCTGTGACAGGAAGCAGAGAGCAGGGAATGCTGATGCTCTGCTCATGGTCTCTTTTTGTTTATCCAGCTGTCAATGCCATTGCAGGTGCCAGTTTTATCCGTTTATTTATCAAACTGTTGATACTCACCATTGCAAATGCCAAATTGTAGCATGGCCAAAAATGATCACAAAGCAGTTTCAGGATAGTGCTATGTACATGTGTGAGGTGCTCAGTCAGGGACTATATAGAGAGGCACCAGTCAGCAGCATGGCCTCTGCAGTGACTGCCCAGGACATGACATTGTCATGACTATATAATGCTACATGTAACATATGCTTAAGAGGTCCGGATGTAAACACTTGCTATATAGTGGTGGCAGACCCATGTTATGTTTTTCTGTCTTATTGTATTTAAAATATTGTCATAATTTTTATGATATAGTTTTATTTGTTTTGTGTGTGCATACATATATGGAGATGGAGGCTGCTTGTTCGGTTCCAGGCTGCCCAGACGCAAAATAATAACTCAGAAACTATATTATTACAGCACTGCTTGGCCTTATTAGCTCATGTTTCTTATTGGTTAGCTCTTATATTTTAAATTAACCAATTTCTATTAATCTGTGTATTGCCACATGGTTGTGGCTTACAGGTAAGGTTCCATCTGGCATCTGGCATCTGTATCCTGCAGCAGCTACATGGCTTCTCCCTCACTCTGCCTTCTTTCCTCCTCTATCTGTTAGGAATTCCCACCTTGCTCTATTCTGCTAAACCATTGGCTGAAACAGCTTTATTCATTAACCAATAAAAGCAACACAGAAGGACTTCCCATACCATATGTATGTATTTTGTGCATCCTGACCTATGTAAGAACAGAGAAAACTAGTGGAGCACAGGCAAACAAAGATGTATTTTATTCTCTTTTCTCTTGATATGGAAGTCATGTGACTAGCTGCTGGAGCCCCTGCCTTGACTAAGAAGAATAATGGACTCTAACCTAGAATTGTAAGACAAAGACAACCCTTTCTTCTCTTATGTTACGTTTTGTCAGGATATTTTATCACAACAATAGAAATGAATCTAAAACAACACCCTTCAAGGGTTTATTATCAACTCCATGAAAGATGAGGTAATATGAGACCATGGTGAGGTATGTGACATGAAGCCTCTGTGTCCTGGGCTGGTCAGGAAACTCTTTATGACCAAGCAGACTTGTACAGGGCTCTCCAGAATGAAAGTGAAAGAATAGAAGAAGGCTTCCCTGAAGGCGCATGCTTCCAAGCACCTTGCAGACTCTGAGCAGTATATGCGGTGCATAGCGAAGAAGGAAGAGTTAAGTGAAATCCCACATAATTGTGCCGTGGACGACATAATCACACAGACAGATGCATTTGGGCAGAAAGCTGAAAAATCCCAATTGTCGAGAATAGAGACCTTTGAGGTTACTAATACACGAACCTGTGCGGTTACAATGGTGCAAAATGTTTAATTGGATAAATTACATGATTTCTAAGTTGTCAGGTCATCTGTATTTCTGTGGCTTTGCAGGTTAATTGCTCGGTAAATTCTGCAACAGGGTTTCTTCCTCTAACAAAGATGATGAAGGTCACCTCCGTGGTCTTTCTCTTACTTTGCAGGGACACTGGGGTGGTGTGACCCCGGGCTGTGCTCCCTCTAGGTTTTAGAAGACCGATGAGGGACCCATCCATCAGAGTCTGCTCTGCTAGCTGCAGAACCCAGGAGGTGGCTGCTGTTCTCCTCTCCTGGACAGTGCCCATGCTGGCCATAATGGCTTGTTGGTCAGTGTTGTGGAGTCTTGTTGCCTACTAACCTCATGATCATTCTGTGGACAACACTTACAGCTCCTCGATGCACCTGCCTCTGTTCCATCTACCCAGCTAGTTCATAAGGCCCTTGAAGAACAGGGCTGTCGTTTTGTCAAGGTATGTCCAGCATCAGTATCTAGTAACCTTGCTAGAAGACAGCCTTCTACAGCCTTTCCTGGTACTCTTTACACAGTATGAAGTCTGCTCACTGTACATGTATGTTCCTTTCTTTATATCAGAGCTGGAGAATTATTCCAGGAGTCTGGATCCTGGATGCTTCCTCTGGTCACCTCCATTTTCAGGTGGTACCTGGAAATCCAGCCCCTTTCCTGAGACCTCTCTCTTTGGTTCTTATCTCTTAGCCTATATTTTATTTTCTGCTGTACCTTGAAGGTATACCAGAAATTCTCTATCCCTGGGCCACCAACATACTTTCAGAGAGGTGTTCCTGATTGCCCAACAAAATTACATGCTATAATTGGGCTACAGGACACCCCTGCCAAGTAAGACTAGCATGGGACATAGTGGAGAGGAGAAAGCCATTTCTACACCGACCCAGAAAGCAAATGTAAATCAATCCTGCCACCAAGATGTCTCCTGGGGTTGTACCGGCCTCCTCCCAGCAGACGGACGCCCCCAAACAGCCGTCTGAGGCCAGGATTTTGTCGCTGGCACTAAGTTCTGTTTCACACAAACCAAAGTCCACTCATCACTTTAAAACGTCACCACGTGGTATTATCTCGTGTGAAAGAGCTTGTGGGGACTTCAGGGTGAACCAGGAAAGCGGGAAGAGGAGTAGAGGAAAGGATGACACGCCAGAACACTCCAGAATGTGAGCCAGGTTAGGGGAACAGAAAGTCGCAATGTCAGTGTGGAGCCTGGAGCGCAGAGCAGGAACTGAGCCAGGGAACTTGGATTGACGTGGTAGGCATAGCCAGGCTTCCCTTTGCTTATTCAACACCCAGCTAAGAGCGCAATGGCAGGATGAAGTGTCTGTAAGCAGCTTTTCAGGGTAACGAAGCACATGTTAGTATCTAGGCCAACCTGGATGTGGTCACCTTGGTAACATCTGTGAGACTCTGTGCAGGATGAAGAGAAAAATTCGGCTTCCCAGACTCCTGCCCACAAGGACAACACCGTGACATTATGACATCATAACTGTAAATGCCCTGAGAACATTGTTTGCATCCCAGGTGCCCTGTTAAGCACTTATGTGACTGGTGTAATTGGTCCCTTAGCTAATGATAATAAAGCGGGTACACTGAGATCACACAATGCTAAGTATGTTTGTATCACACACATAAGGTGGATAGAGACCCTCTTCTCTGTGTGATGCCCCTGAGCCTTTCAGAGCTGAGAGGGGCCCTCCAAGGTACTCTGCCCTTGGGACTAATAGCTCCTTTATGTTGTACAATCTACTGTTGTCTTTCTAGCAAGGCCTGCTGGGGCTTGACAGGCTGCCTTAGTTTTCCTGTATCTTTTATTGAAAAAATTAAATTGACTGTGTGTACATTTGTGTGTGTGCATGTGTGTGTGTGCCACAGTATGTGTATGGAGGTCAGTTCTCTCCTTCCATCATGTAAGCTCCGGGACCAAAATCTAGTAATCAGGCGTAGCAGCAAGCAACTCCGCCCACTGGGTCTCTTTGCCAGGCCCACTCTCCTTAACTTTATAAAGGGAACAACAACAGTCCATACTCACAGTGACGCTGGAGATACAAGTGTCACGTGGTTAGCCTGTAGCCCACATCAACACTGTCACTTCTATCACTACTCCCGGTGGCATCCTGCCGGCCATGCCTCGGGAGTTCACGTTTTTCTTCTCTGTCTTGGACTGGGCAAAGAGGGCTTGCTTCTGACTACGAGGAATGTGTCCTATTAGTGTTTGCTTCTCTCTGGTCTGCTGAGATAATGGTGCAAGCACGCATTACTGAACACTACATGCGCCATGCATTGCTATCTGGGATGCTGGGGGCACCCCGAGAGGCACGTTTTGTTTTCTCCATTTTACAGACCAGGCGATTGGGGCTTAAGAGACAGATGCCAGGAAGCCACGAAGCTGAAGTCCTGAGTTCAGCAGGTAAACTCAGATCTGGGTGTCCTACTCCTGGACACTAGGGTTAGCACATCTCACCAATGCATGCTCCGGAAATCCATCTGCAAGACGCCCACAAGCAAAGGGCTTAGAAAGCTTCCCATGTGGACTGGAGAAACGAACCTGATGTTAAAACACACACACTGCTCTTGAAGAGGACCTGGGTCAATTCTCAGCACCCACAAGCCACCTGTAACTCCATCTCCGGGGATCCTCTGGCTCTGTTTCATGCACTTCTAGAGTACTGCACTTATGTGTGTACATTCCACACACGGATGCACAGGAACCGGCAGAGGTGCATTCGTGTGCATGTACACACATTCACACACACACACACACACACACACACACACACACACACACTTAAAAAACAGTTAAAAAAATAAAGTTTAAGAAAAGAAAGAACAATGAAGCATGCAGAGCGCAGGACCTCGTTCTAAGACCAGGTTCCACCGGCCATGTGCTGTGCTGTGGAGGATGGGATCACAGAGGGCACAGACACAGGGGCTGGGAGAGGGACTCGTGCCTAAGGACCCTGGAGTCAGCCTCTCCAGCGACCAGACCGCCTCCCACCTCTGTGCCCCTTTATCTGTCAAATTTGGGGTGGAGCAATTGCAGTGCTTAATTTGTTGGCTGAGGGAATCCAGGGCTACAACTTCTCTCTCTCTATTTAGTGCAGAGCTTAGAATCAGTGTTCGCCATGATAACCTGCTTTAGAGTTCCAAGTCAGCACTCAGCTACACAGCGCAGCCCTGGGGCTAGAGCAGGCGTCCCATTGCAGTCCTGCTCACCCTCATGGCCACTAGCCCCACGCCACCTCCAACCCAGACCTACTCACTTCCTGACAACTCACGTTGCTGCGGAGACACTACCTTAGCCATGCATGGCTTTCTGTTTAGGATTTAGATCCTGGGGGAGGGACATGCTTAAGTAAATTACTGCCCATCAACCTGACGGCATATTAAGCAGCCATTAAAGGGGTAATTAGGGAGTCAGGGCAGCCACATGGAAAATGCTTATGGATGCATATGAAACAGAAAAGCCTGTAAGAAAGTTGGAATATTTGGTGATTGTCACCTGTCAAAACCACGTACCTATGCAGTCACCCAGGGGATTAGAAGCAGGCTTCTTACTTCTTTCATTGTATTTTTTTTTTATAAAATTTATGTTGGATAAACAGAGTGCCATTGGAAATAAGCAGAATTCTGTGTCTGTGAGGGGGAAGACAGTGTGCTTCAAAAGAACTGGCTGCTGACTGCTGCATGCACATCTGGGGTTTCTTGCTCCAAACAGTTTATGTTCTTCTTTTTCCATCTTCCCACCCCAGTACTGAAGGTCCTAATTTGTCTTAGAAGGGAGGTATTTGAGTCTTTGTATTTCTTCTGGCTTCTGGGCAGGGAGCCAAGGCAGGTGGACGAGTCAGGGAAAGACATTTGGAGGGAAGCCATGTCTTTTTTTCTTTCCGTGTGATCCTTAGATGGGACAAAGGAACAGAGAACAGAGACAGACTCAGGAACACACAGAGGCCAAGAGCGGGTTCTGCTATGGTCCTGAAGGAGCGGGAATTCCAAACTAATACTCTCTGTTCCTTCCACTCCCTCCTGTCCTTCCCTCTGCCTTCCCTTTATCAATCTCTCTCTTCCTCCTTTCCTGCCCTCCTTCCAAAAAAGAGGGACAATGTGGGCTTCTTGCTCCTTCTCCCGGTACCACTCCGCAATGGAGGGGGGAATACAGCCTTAAAGACCTCCATTACCTCCCTCCCTCCCTCCCTCACTCTCTCTCCCTCCCACTCCCTTCCTCCCCTCCTCCCTCCCTCTCTCCCTTTCCCGTCCCTTCCCTTTCATCCCTGCTCCTTCTCTGTCTGTCTTTCCCTCCATAGAACAGCAGTCTAGTGAACATTCATTATTCAATTTTTAAAGATAGTCTGTGCTCTCAAGAAGTCTAACCCTGAAGTCAATCTTAACAGGTCTGCAGGTAAAAGCCCCACAGGACAAGGACAACAATTAACAACCTGGAGCAGTCAGATGCTCCCTCAGTGGGAGACAGAGCCACTCCATGGGAGGGGAAGGGTGCCCAGCAGAGGGAGCCCCAGGGAGGCAAGGCACTTTGGGAAGGCAGAACCCCCCCCTTTAGCCCTGATACTTTCTCCCCTGGGTTCTGTGCCCCACAGAGATGCCACTAGCTAGCATGCCCCCACCCAACTTTACTCCGGAGTCAGGTGTGTTTTGGTCCCGTAACTTCTCTTCACTGTAAGCTCCTGTGACATTCCCGGGGTTCTGCCATGTCAGAGTTGTTAGACACTCCTGAGCAGCCAGCCTGGGGTCAGACCAGCCTGGAAACAGCAGGTAACCTTCGCTGGGGGTCTTTTGGCTGGTCAAAAGAAAGAAAGCAGTAGCCTGGAAAGCAGAAAATGCTTACTCATGCAGTCACCGACCAACTTGGCGGAATTCAGTTCTGGTCCTAACGCCAGCACTCACACAGGTGCAGATAGGAGCCTCTTCTCCTGGTGTCTCTCCTTGCCTCTTTCCCTCCCATGAACTGGTGCTTCCCTCATTGTCTGAGCTGCATTTTTCTCTGACTTATATCTTGCTAGGAAGTCCCAGGGCATTAGGGGAAGCCTGATCCTTTAGGACTTCTCTGGGGGTTAAAAGTCACAGTCGGTCTCCTTTCTGTCCCTAGCTCCTTCCTCTTTCAGAAGGAACTGGCTCTAAATAAGGGAATCTGGCTAGAGTCATGCGAAGACCCAGGAATCCAGCTCAGCAGCTACCCAGGCCCAGCTCTCCCTAACACTGGCCTTGTCCTGTCTGTTTCTGGCCACACTGGGGACTGAAGAAGGCTTGAACTCAGTGACCCTGTTACCTCTACACTTTGTTGTGTGTGGCTCAGTTTCCCTGAGCCTGGGGACGAGTTATTCCAGATAACCCTGCTTTCTTCAGTCTTGACACACGTTTCCAAATGGCCAGGGATATGGAGAGCAATGTCCCTGGGGCACGTGTGGGTGAGACCCTGGAAGCTGATATGGAAACCTGGCTCTGAGGGAAACGCATCAACTTGGACTACAAAGAACGTCATGGCTGCTGCTATTTGCTTTTCTGTTTTTCTACCTATAAATCTGTTCACTTGCTCTGCCATTTCGTGGTTTTGATAGGCCATTATCTTGTCAACGTTGTTCTACAGCAGTGACATTATCTCTTAATTACACAATTACTTTGTTATGTACTGTAGACCTAGTAATAAAATACTTGAAGTGTTTGAGCACAGGCAGTGTTTTTGAACTACGGTTTGACTCAAACCATCTCCTAAAAGTCACCCACACAGGCAGAATACAACTCTCTGTGTCTTCCCCTCAGTGAGACTGAGGTTCAGAGAGAAGAAAGGACTGGCTGTTGGTCACGTAGCTACAGGAAGAGCTTCTGCAACCGGGGAAGCCTCTGTTAGACTATGCAGTATCTGAGAACAAGGACGGAGGAGTGATTTGGGTCTGATGACCCTTGAGCCTTGAGCTTTCCCTTGTCTGTGAAGAGGTACTCTGACGTTCCTTCTATCCTGTCTCGCCCTCCAGGCCCGTCTAGGTCAGACAGTGGACCCTGGCAAGGAAATTCCCCAGGGGCTGCCTTGCTCTTGGCAAGGGAATTGCTCTAAGCTGGGTACCACTTCTCATAGACAGTGATTTTAGGAGCATAAATCTTTTCTGTGTGGAAGAATTGTGTCTCTTACAAGTATCTATCTATCTGTATTTATTTTTATTATTACTATTACTATCATTATTGCAGTATTTTGGTGTGTGTATGTGGTGTATGCCCAGGCGTGTGTATACCTGCTGGCCTCCTCAGACATTCGGAGGCCTTGAACTCCACCTCACTTGTCCAGACGACTGCTTTGCCCGCTGCCGTGTGGTTCCCATTGCTTCAGATCAGCCCTTTAACAGCTGTGCCTTCCAAGTTTTTGTGTATTTAATCAGTTCTAAAATACTTGAAGGTTTATTTTTTTTTAAAACTTGTGTGTATGCATGTGTCTCTGTGTGGGTGTGTACATGCACGAGTGCAGTGCGGGCAGAGGCTAGGAGAGGGTGTCAGGTCTCCTGGCATTGCAGGTGACACAGATGCTCCTTGGATCCTTTCCAAGGTCAGTGAGTTCTGTTAACTTCTGAGCCAGTGGCATCACGCTTGGCGATCAAGGGATATTTTAGACAGGAAGACTTTTTACAAATTATTGTTTTGAAAAATCACAAATTTAGTAAAAGGTAAATATACAAAGAGCAAGACATGACTCCCTCCCACTCTCTGCCTCCTACCCTTGCCCCACCTCGGTTGGTTATATAAACGGACTAGATGACAGCTCCATGGTTAGGGAGAAAGTTTTATTGCAGACTCGAGAGAGAGAACAGTCAGAATTCAAGCAGAGAAAGAAAATAGTGGACTGAACATAGCCAGCAGACTGGATTGGCCATGAGAGAAGAAGGGGCAGAACAGAGAGATGCGGGGTGAGAGGGGAAGAGAGGAGAGAGTGGGTAGAGAGAAGAAGAGTGAGGGAGAAGGGGAGAGAGAAGGAAGAGAAGGAAAGAGAGGGGAGAAAGGGAGAGAGGGGGAGAGGGGAGGGAGAGAGGGGGGAGAAAGAGGAAGGGAGGGAGGGGGGGAGAAAGGAAGGGAGGGAGAAGGAGGGGAGAAAGGGAAAGGGAAAGGGGGGGGGGGGAGAAAGGGGGGGGAGGGGGGGGGAGGGGAGAGAGAGGAGGAAGGAGAGGAAGGAGAGGAGAAGAGGGGGAGAGAAAGTGAGAGAGGGGGAGAGAGGAGTGAGGGAGAGAGAGAGGGAAGAAAAAGGAAGGGAGAGAGGGGGAGAAAGGAAGGGAGGGAGAAGGAGGGGAGAAAGGGAGAGGGAGGGGAGAGAGAGGAGGAGAAAGAGAGAGGGAGGAGGGAGAGGGGTAGAATGAGTGAGAGAGGAGGAGAGGGGGGAGAGAAGGGGAGAGAGTGAGAGTAGAGAGGAACGAGAGAGAGGGAAAAAGAAGAAGGGAGCGGGAGGGAGGGGAGGGAGAGGGGAAGGAGGGGAAAGAGAGGGGGAGAGAGGAGGAGCTAGAGAGTTGGGAAGAGGGGGAAGAGTGAGGAGAGAGTGGGGGGGTGAGAGGGGGAGAGTGAGAATTAAAGACAAAAGCACAGGCAAGCATAGCTAAATAGCAGGGTTATAAGAATGAGCAGCCCAGGGAGGGAGCCCGTGAGCTGGAGATGTTCAGGGTAGGGCAGGGGCAAGAAGAGCTAAGAAGCCAACGTAGACTGGCTGTTTTCTGTCCAACCACTGCAATTTGGGGGGAAATAGAGTTTTCTTTGGACCTGACAATGGTCGCCAACAGAATTTCTTATGTAGTTTTCAGGACTATTATACGTATGTTAAACTTCATTAATATTTTATTTACTCTCCATATTACTTGTTAACACTAAATGAATTGATGTATTGTATGCTTTGTCCTTCACATTGTGTTTTATACTTAGATATAATTTTAAAACCATCAGTTTTGCTTTGTGCATTTTTCTTATAGTGGTAAAGTACAATTCTAAGCACAGTGAAAAACTAATGTGGTTACTATACTTCCCAGAAAAGCATTAGAACAATAGGGATGTAGCTTTAAAAGCTAATGACAAATTACAGTATAATCAAAATAAAATATTCAATAAGCCAAAAGAAGGCAGGAACTTGAAAAGAGAAACAAAACAAAAACAAACAAAACAAAACAAACAAAAAACAGAGGGGAACAAAAATTTAACAAAATGACAAACCCTGTTGAGCATAGGCAAGCATTCCTACAATCTGGGAGGACGGGATGGGCCACCACTGAACAAGCTCCCAGACTGGCCTCCTCCAAGGATCAAGACCCTCTTCTCATAGATGCTTAGTGATTTCAAGAACATGATAAAGCCACCTGGGTCTAAATACCTCCCTATGTGGAAGATCTGTGCTTCTAAAGACTATTACTATTATCCAATGTTGGCCTCAGCTGGATAGCAAATCTAAAGTCAAACCTGGGTTGAAAGTGTCCATGTATCAAAACACTTAGAAACACACACACACACACACACACACACACACACAAACACACACACCTAAATTAAACTATATCAGTTGTATTACATTAAATTACATTGTATCTACATGGTCTAAATTCCCCAATTAAAAGACAAGAGACTGGAGAATAAAATCAATAAAACAAAAATGTCAGTTATATGTTGTATGTAAAAGACATACTTTAAATGTATATATACAAATCAGTTTAGTCTAAGAGAATGACGGAAAGAATTTACTATTGAGATAATAATTAAGGTAAGTAAAGTGATACATAATTTGTAATCACTATGGAAAATGACCCAGTGGGTTCTCAGAAATTAAAAAAACAGTATTATCATGTGTGGTCCAATCAATTCAATGCTGTTGATATATCTAAAAGTGTTGAAGGCAGGGTCTTAAAACAGTATTTGAAAATGCTCATAACAACAGCATTATTCAAAATAACCAAGCAGCAGAAATCACCTAAATGCCATCCATAGCTGGTTAGATGAACAAAAACCCGCCGGAATACTACTCAGCTTTTAAAAGCAGGGCAATTCTGATACATAAAAGACATGAATGAAAATCAAGGACACTGTGCTAAGTGAGACCATCCAGTCACCAAAAGGTAAACAGTATGTAATTCTAATCCTCTAAAGTACCCAGAGTGTGTTATACTATGGAGCATTCTTTAGCACCAGAAAAAGGGAACGGTGGTTATAAAAGCAGAAACACAAATGGAGGTTAAGGCCAGGCAGGGAAGAATGGATGTGATGTTATTTCATGTTTATAAACTTTCAGCTTTCACTATGGAAACGTGCGGAGAGTTACTGTGTAGCAACCTGAGCAGATTAACCCCACTAAATGCTTAGAAATGGTTATAATGACAAGGGGTACGCTGTGTGACTTTTACATCAACTGGAAGAAAAAGAAAGCTGAAATGGCTACATTAATATGAGAAAAAGTAGACCCATGAACAAGGAAAGTTGTCGAGGAATGTTCCTGAATGACAGAGATCTGTTCAGTGGTAGATACAACTATTCTAAACATGTATGTACCTGACAATAGGTAAGAAATCACACAAAGCAGAAGCAGGTAGAATTAGAAACTGAAAAATACATGACTGTAATTGGAGATTTTAACACCCATCTCTTCATAAAAATTTATACATACATACACCGACATATCCACAGACACACACACACACAATCAGAGATAATACAGGTGATCTAAGCACCCCGTTTAACAACACGAGTTAACGACAAATAGCCAGGTCAGAACACACATCCATTTTTAAAAGTGACATCCTTGTGCCCACTCAGCCCTACCTTGTTTACCATCTTTATTCACATAGTTGCTTTTCTCTTCATTTCCCCGTCTTCCCCTTCCCTTCCATTGCTTCCCCTATTTATTATCTTCAGTCTCAGCTTTCACTGTTCTCATAATGCTGGTTTCTCTTGGTCATTAATGCTCGTATACCTTATGTAGCACTAATATATCAAAATTAGGTCTTTTGTTCTCGGTTTAAAAGTAAATAAATTGAATGTTTATTTTCTTCCTAAATTCAAACTAAACAATGTTGTATGAGATTATTGTCTTAGTTCTTTCTCTCTGTTGCTGTGATAAAACTCCCTGAGAAAAGCAACTTAGAGGATAGAGGTTTATTTTAGTTTATGTTTCTAGATGCGATATTGCTTGCCATGGTGGGAAAAACATGACAGCAGTCAGGGAAGGCAGAAGGCTGGCAGGTCATATTATATCCACACGCAGGGAGTAGAATGGCCAGGGAGTTGGGTCAAACTATAAAACCTCAAGTCCTGCCCCAGTGACTCATTTCTTCCTTCACGGTCCACATTCTCTAGGTTTTATGATCTCCCTGAGCAGTGCCACCAGTTGGGGAAACAGTGTCCAAACACGTGAGCCTGTAGGGGACACTTTTTATTCAAATCAAATCTCTTTTAGCAAGAGGTTCCAGTGGCTTCTTCCTTGGAATTCTGCTCTGGGTGTCTGCTGTAAATTGCTTGGGAAGCTCACAATAGGACCACTGGGGACTATGGTTCCTGGAGAAGGCAAAACTAGGATCTGAATAGAGCTCTGATTGATGGGAGGGCCATTCCAGAAGGCCAAGTCAGTTCATCTCTCTACGAAGCATGGCAAGCTAACTGGCTGTCAATATGATATCAAACAACGGGTCACGCACACATGTCCCCCCCATCTTCGTTGTGTCTTTCATAGCCTCTCCCTGCTCATCAGTACCTCTTCCCTGCACTCCTCAGGGGCAGGTCCTCTGTGATTACTGTCGATTTCTGCCTCCAGGGACACTCCATCTTACCCGAATAATCTAACACTGGCATCTCTTCAGAGACAGCCGGAGCATTACTCTGGATGCCGGGGAGCCTCTGGGCTCTGTCTTATCACCGTTGGACCAGGTTTTTGTGCATGGCCTGCAGACATGCTTCCCCCCATAGGGGGACCTCCTCCTGGTGGGGGACAGTTCTCTCCATTGTGGGTGGAAAGCTGTTTATGCTGCCTACAAAAAAATCTGTGGGCAAGTGTCTGTGCACATGAGCCTAGGTGGTCACGCTGGGTGTGCCTGTGGGTGTTGGAACATCTGGGGATGTATGTAGATGTGCCAGAGAGCGTGTTTATAAAGTTTATAAAATGTTCTGTCCAGGCAGCCTGCATCATTGCCCAGTGTCTTTCAAAGTGACTACAACTAGAAGTTTCTCTCTCTCTCTCTCTGTTCTCTCTCTCTCCGTCTCTCTCTGTCTCGTCTCCTCTCTCTGTGGTGTGTGTGTGTGTGCATGTATACAACATCCCTGAGGCTCGTGTTCAGTCAGCGTCACAGAATAGTTAGTTCTAGGCTAGTGAGGAGACCCTGTCTCAAAAAAGAAGAGTGGGAAGACCATCAGATGCACTCCGCCGGCCACCCCCAACTCACAAATAGGCTTTCTTGTAAGGCTTTGGCCTTTTACAATACTGAATGAAATTTCATATGCTGTTTGAAATAATTGTGTCCATTTCTTGGTGAGACTGGGGAGATGAGGGAGATATTGGTCAGAATATTTCAAGGTTCGGAATTCTAGACCTGGGCCGTGTGACTACACTGAAACAATAGTGAGCCTTGTATTTTAAAATTGCTAAGAGGACTGACTTTGAATGTTCTCACTATCAAAACAATACGTGTGTGGGGTGATGACTTAACCATCCCATGATGTATTCCACATGTCTAAAAATCACACCAAGCCCCATAAATATGGATAATTAGTATTTGCCAATTAAAACCAAATTTTAAGTTGGTTGTGATGGTGCACACCTGTAATTCCAGAACCAGGAAACTGGCACCAAACAGGGTCTTTGAGTTCCAGGCCATCTTTGGCTACAAATTGAATTCAAGGCCAGCCCGGGCTACAAGAGATCCTTACTAAAAACCACAAGCAATAATAATACATTTAAAAAGTAAAAATAAAATTAATTTTATGTACATTTGCATCTTTCTCTTTTTCTCTTGCTTAACGTAGCTATCTAGAAATATTTTTGAAATAATATTTTTTGTTTATTCTTTGAAATTTTATTCATTAAACAATGCATATTATTTAATATCCGACACCCATTTCCCTGCAGCCTCCCCCCACCTAGCCTTCCTCCTAAAGTCACATTCTATTTTTAAAAACCATTATCAACAACCTCTTGAGTCCAATGTACTGCCTGTACTCACATATAGGGGTGGGGGGCACCTATTGGAGCATGGCCTACCTGAGAACCACACCCCCCAGGGAAGTGATGCCATCAACTGCAAATAGCTCCTCCTACAAGGCAGATCACTGGGGTCCCCTCCCTGACCCAGGATGGAATTTGCGCTGGCTTGATGGTATTTGGGTAAGCAGAGTGTTGGGAGTTCTGAGTGCACAGCTGCGTCCCTGTCCAGATGGCAGCATCCACAGCTCTGCTCATTCCCGCCGGCTCAGTGCTCTGTCCTGCCGCCCTCTCTCAGGTGTTTCTCCCTAAAAAGCACAATCAGCCACTGGGAGTCAGTAAACTGTCAGGCTGTGCCTGGGTCCCAGGAGCAGAGTTCCCATGAGTGGACAGATGCTTTTCTCGAGAAGGTGAACTCTCTTAAGGGAACTGGGGTCAGACTGGAGAAGGGGTGGACAGAAAATATCACCCTCCTGTCTTTCACATTTCCCCGAGTGTTTGGGCTTCTGTTTTCTGCCATGGATTGAAACAACGTGAGTGTCACTTCTTAATCAGAGGCCCTGGTCCTCGGGGATTCTCTCTTCTCTCCCTCTGTCCCCCTCCCTCTGGTTATATTTTGTGGTGCTTTAACAAATAAAGCATGCCTGAAGATCAGAGTGCTGAGCTAGCCACACTAGTTAACCATAGAGGTCAGGCAGTCGGGGCACACACCTTTAATCCCAACAGGGAGACAGGCAGACTGAACTCTGAGTTCAAGGCCATGCTGAGCTACAGGAGATTGAATCAGTTCAAAAGAGAAACAGAGTCAGGTTGTGGTGGTTCACACCTTTAATCCCAGCACTAGGGATGTGGAGACAGGGAGCAGAGGCTGG
Organism: Arvicola amphibius; assembly: GCF_903992535.2. NCBI lineage: Eukaryota > Metazoa > Chordata > Mammalia > Rodentia > Cricetidae > Arvicola > Arvicola amphibius. Next base: position 69,100,667 of record NC_052055.2, on the reverse strand, counting down.
GCAGAGGGAGGAATATAAGGCGGGAGGAGATAGGAGCTCATGATTCCATCTGAAGGTTCTTGGAGACAGGATCCTGCCTATTTTGTCTGAGCATTCGGAGAGGTAAGAACTTTAGTAGCTGGCTGCTCTGCTTCTCTCATCTTTCTGCTTTCACCCCCTAATATCTGACTCAGGATTTTTATCATTAAGACCAATTAGAAATCAAGCTACACTTCCCTTCCTCCCCTGTCTTCCAAACCTTTGATTCACAGTTTAGGCCAGTTTGGAGCCTCCAGGGCGTAGCAGTGCGGCTGGTGTGCGGCCGCCTAGTGGACAGCAGCTCTAATCCTCCTTGACAGATTCCAGGATCCCACCCCCTTCTCTAATAAATCATGGATTTCCCCGTCCTCCATCCAACGCAGTATCCGCAGGTCAAGAAGCTGTGCAAGGCTTCCTAGGCTACCCCAGAGGGTCCTCCAGGGTTCCACAGTGGAGGAGGGGCTTGATGGTGCACACGGAGCAGTGCCATGGGGTGCACACTCTAGTCATAGGCCCTGAAAGTGGTGGATGCCCATGCAGGTGAGTCTATCAAATACTGGCTGACCTAAACCTCATCCGCTAAGGAACATCACTGAGAGAAGGTCACAGACCAAGATGACTCCTGTGGCTACAAGTGCCAGGGGACAAAGAAAGGCTAAGCTGACATTTTCTACTCCTGGGACGAGTTCTCACCAAGCTGTGTGGTGAGATTAAGAGAGAATCTACGAGTTGCTCTGTGTGTTTCAGAACAATCGGGAAGACTGTCTTGTGTCAATATATACCACCATCATTAACTGTGACCTTTGCCCTGAGGATATTTCATGGCTGGATGTATTAGCATGTATTATTTTAAAGCTCCCATATTTTTAATCTCACAAGCAATACATTTTTTCCCACACTATGTTGTCCTAGTTAGCTTAACCATAAATTAGACACAGCCCAGGAGAAGCCTCGATTGAGGAATTGCTGAGGGTCACATTGTCCTGTGTGATATCTTGAGAGAGTTGTATTGAATGTTAGTTGATGTAGGAGAGCCCGGCCCCCTGTGGGCAGCACCATGCCCTATGCAGGTGGTCTTGAAATGCACAAAACACTAACTGAGCATGAGCCCATAAGCATGCAGCTAAGGGTAAGCCTGTAAGCGAGTCAGGCCAGCAGTGTACGTCCATGTCTCTGCTATATAGGATTCCTGTACATAGCTGGACTTCATTGTAAAGGAATCCCTATCTGTGTTGTTTCTGGTTTTTCTCAAACCAGAATATTATGATAATTTTGGGCAGGTGCCCCGGGGCTCATGTGCTATGTGTGGCTTATAAGTGTGCATGCTGTCTATACGTATGCTGTCTATATGTTTTTTCTTGCATAAGCATGGGCCCTTCTCATTGTGTTCTCTCTCTGTCTAGCTCTCTATCCTTGCATATACATGTACACACTCAAGAATGCAGGTACATGCGCACATGTATGTATATGTGTGTGCATACCTCAGGGGCCATTTCTCACGGACCACCACTTGTTTTTTGAGACAAAGTTTTCCGCTGATTTTGAACATGCTGGTGAGGCTAAGACGGTTGGCAGACAGGTCGCATCTCTATGTCATGCACACCATATCCTTCCTTCCCTAAGTTGCTTTGGTCAATGGAGCACAGTTTAGGATGCACACATGTCAGACCACAGCATCTTTTCCAACACCGACCCTGCTAGATGAAGGTGAGCCCTCCACCTGACCTGTGATCACCCCTCAGGCCCATCGCCAGAGCTCTCTCCAGCTGTTAAACTGGTTCTCATCTACACACTATCCACTTCTTGGGAGCCAGTTGGCTTGCACCCAGAGTCCTCTAGGTGAATTCCATTTGCTACAGTGAGTACAGGGTCTAGGTGTTGTGAGAGGAACCAATGTAATATGGGCATAAAGAGATGGCCTGGCAAGAAGGCCCATCAGGTACAGGTGCTTGCTACCAAGCCTATAACCACAATTCAACTAACAGAACTGTCAAGGCAGAGGGAGGAAGCCAGCTTTTTCCACACCTCTCCTCCCACAAGACATTTAGAGAGCAAATGCTGTTTCCATGCATACTAAGTGGAAGTCTCCAGAAAGACAGAAAGACATGCAGAAAAACAAATGCATCAGGGCGCTGGCCAGGCTGATGTCAATGAAATGCGACTGCCTGGCCCGCCCCAGGCTGAGCTGAAGGGCAGAGAACATGGCGACTGTCTTAGTTAGTGATTCTGTTGCTAGGAAGTGACATCATGACCACAGCAACCCTTATAAAGGAAACCATGTAATGGGGTGGCTCACAGTTTCAGCGGTTCAGCCCAGCATCATCATGGTAGGACATGGTGATGTACAGGCAGTCATGATGCTGGAGCTGAGAGTCCTACGTCTTTACTCAGAGACAAGAGGAAATGTTCTGAGATACTGGGCATGGCTTGAACACATATGAGGCCCCAAAGCCCACCTCCACAGTGACACACTTCCTCCAACAAGGCCACACCTACTCCAACAAAGCCACCTCTCCCAACAAAGCCACAACCTCCCAAGAGTTCCATTATTCCCTATGAGCTTATGGGGACCAATTCCATTCAGACTACCACAGTGACCCCATCTCTGTGGCTTGCATTGCAGTCTAAGGTCTGAGAAATGGTAGCAGTTAAGAGTATATGTTGACCCCAAACAAGCAAGCAAGCAAGCAAACAAACTAAGAAATAAACAAATATGTTTGGTTTAAGAAAGAAATCTCCCTAAGTGTGAATCATGAAAGCAAATGACCAGAAACTTGACTGTGGATGAAACAACCTGTAAGAATTTGGAAGACTTTAGCAAGCACATTTTAGTTCACGATCTCACTAGCAAAGGAAAGAGACAAGCCACAACCCATAGACTATGGTGTGGGTTATGAATCAGCAGCCCCACGGTGAAGGCATGACCCTGTCTCTTCAAACAGCAACAGAACTAATACACATGCAGTTGTTTATAAATACATTTTTAATTTATTTCATGTATATGGGTGTTTCACCTGCCTGTGTGTCTGTGCACCCCACAACTCAGTGCCTAAGGAGGCCAGAAGAGGGCATTGGGTCCCTCAGGGAGTTCAGCTGGTTGTGAGCTGCCACCTGGGTGCCGGGAACCAAACCTGCCTCCATGGAAAATCAAACCCTGCTACTAACTACTGAGCCACCTCTCCAGTCCCAACTTGCAGCTTTTGGCTGCCGCTTTGAGGTAAACATGTTGTTGGTGACGATACAACTGGAACATTAAATTAAAACTCTTCCAAGTGGGCGACAAGGTGAACTTAGCTGGATCATATTCAAAATCCGTTCATGACCAAACCACGGCACTTGCTTGTCTGTAAAAGGGGGAAAGGGTTGTTTTTGGTTGCTAGGTCATATTTTGAGTTGTAAAGAATAAATTATTTGGTCACTGTTGTAAATCTTCATGCTTCAGTGTTAAGGTCTCCCGATGTATGTTATAATGAATAGATGATTTTGAGATTCAAGACTCCTATGAGTTTAATTCATTTCATTTTGCCTTAAAAATTCTTTTCCAATTGTTATCTCCCCAGTACTTCCAATTTCAACTTCAAAACTAAGATGCTGACATGGTCCAGGCTGCTGTTGAATTAAATGTATGGTTTTTTATTTATTTTTTTTTTTTTGGTTTTTTGAGACAGGGTTTCCCTGTAGTTTCTAGAGCCTGTCCTGGAACTAGCTCTTGTAGACCAGGCTGGCCTCGAACTCAGAGATCCGCCTGCCTCTGCCTCCTGAGTGCTGGGATTAAAGGCGTGCGCCACCACTGCCCGGCTGAATTAAATGTATGTTATAAATGGTCTTATTTGTGTTATATTCTTATGTGTCATTATCCTTTGTATATAAAGTTTTTATTATTCCCATTTCAAAGCATGCAGGAATTAAGAAAGTGCAATGATTAAAAAATATAATTTTTAGCCTGGCAGTGGGTGGCATACTCCTTTAATCCCAGTCCTTGGGAGACAGAGGCAGGCAGATCTCTGAGTTCAGGCTATCAGTCTACAGAGTGAGTTCCATGACAGCCAAAGCTACACAATGAAACCCTGTCTGAAAAAAACACAAAAAATTCTTAACTTGTTCTAGATTTCCTATACCTACTGTCTATATTGCTTTAATTTACAGCTATCAGCTTAGCATTAGTGGGTCTGACAAAGAAAACTAAACTTTCGCGGTTTTGTAAAAATATTTCAGGGATATGGATCAATAGAATGCTCTTCCTAAAGGTCTATTTTTATTTGTGTGTGTGTGTGTGTGTGTGTGGTTATGTGCACACGAGTTCACTTGCCCATAGTGGCTAGAAGAGTACATCAGATCCCTTGGAGCTGGAGTTACAGGCGGCTGTGAGTTGTCCAGCATGGGTGCTGGGAATCGAACTCAGAGCAATAAATTCTCTTAACCACCGAGTCATCTCTGTAGCTGGGGTCAGGGTAATCCTAACCAAAATATAGTGATACGCTTGCTGCTGGGGCTAGATGACTGGCCTAGCATACCAGAAGCCAGAACTGGATTCCCAGTACCGCCTAAAACAGGATGGTGGAGCACAGAAGCCCACAGTCCCAGCCATTACAGTGGCAGAGCCTGACCCGAAGGATCAGAACTTTAGGCTCATTCTTAGCCTCAGTCAACTCAAGGCCTATCTAGGCTACACGAGACCCTGTCTTTAGACAAAACAAGAAAAGTAGCTCATACAACACATTCATTCCTTCAACAAACGTGACCAGAGCAGCCACCAGGTGCTGCCCCAGGAGCTGGGAGCTCAAGAAGAATGGGACAAAGAGGCTGCCGTTCCTGGTCCTCCTCTGATGCAGGCAGAGCTTGCCCGTCAGTACCCATCCCTAAAGCTGAAGGTAAACACGGAGAGTGAATGAGATCCGGGCTGCTGATGGGCAAACAAGATGCCATTTCGGGTCATGGATAACTGATCCCAGGCTGGGCGGAGGCCAGAACCTGGAGCCAACAGCCTTGCTGCCACTCTGTCCTCAGTGACCTCTGGTCCTTCCCTTTAGATAACTGGGGCGGGTCTGAAGCAGGAAAATAGGAGCCTTTACTCCTTTCCCAAGAGCAGAGCCATGCACATAGTAGGCCATTTGGCTTTAATGGAGGCAACTATGTGCTTACCAGACTTTCCCCAAATGTGGTCTTTCTGGAAACCAGGCTGGGAGCTGCAGGGCGAGTTGGCAGCTCTGGGAAGCCTGGTTAGGGCCAACAGGATCATATGGCCTTGTTTAGATGTTTGGGATTTTATTTTAGAGCCTGTGTCACTTGGCTCTGCGTGTCTGGAAACTACTTTCTGTCTCCTGAATATTCTGAACTGATGCAGCTTTGGCCATGGGAATTCTTCTGATGTCCATGTATCAAACTTCAGGGGAGATGGAGGGCTGGACTCTGGTTCTGCCTGCTCCCATGTTTGGGCAAAGCTCACAGGATTCCACTGGAAGCAATGACTTCAGTGTCCTTTCAGCTTGGTTATTCCCATTTTAATAATTATTATTTATGCATATTGGTGTGCACTCACATGCATATCTGTGCACCTTGTGCATGCCTGATGCTAGCAGAGGCCAGACAATGGGGTTAGATCCCTTGGAACCGGACTTATAGACAGCTATGAGCCTTCACATAGGTTCTGGGACTTGAACCGGAGTCCTCTGCAGGAACAGCAAGCAGCCTGTTCTCTTCAGCCACTCCCTCTTCTGAGAACTTTTTCTCTACCCAAGATTTTGACAGCTGAGGTTGAGCTTCTCCAACTGTCTCTTTCTCCCCTCTCCCCATTTCCCTTCCCCGTTTTCCTTCCCCTGTCCCCTACTTCCCTCTCCCCAGTCTCTGTCCTCTCTGACTTCTCTCCTCTTTCTTTCTTCCCCTCTCTTTTACTCCTTTTGCCATCTTGCTCTTTCTTCTCTTCCTCCTCCTCTTCTCCCCTCTCCTCTCCTCCCCTCTTCTCTCTCCTCTCCTCCCGTCCCCTCTCCTCTCCACTCTTTTTCCTCCCCCTTTCCCTCTCTCGTTTTTCCCCTCTCTTATCTATGAACCAGCAGGCCTGATTTTAGAAGCTCCAGTCTTCTCAGACAGCTGCTCACCCAGGGTGGTCCTTCCTGCTTGGGGACGAGTCTTCCCTCTCTAAGATGGTCTCCAGATAGTTCTCTTGTAGCCTTTAGGTGTTTGAGGTTATATCACATCGCCTTGAACCAAACTCCCCTGTCCACAAGGAAGAATCACAATTAAAAAAGCAGTGTGTGTGTGTGTGTGTGTGTGTGTGTGTGTGTGTCTGCCATGGCCTCGGACAATGCGGTTTTGGCCTTGGTGCTGTGGCTCCCTCTGTGAGGAAGATCCTCCTCATGCCCTTACTTTCCTTATCTGGGTCCTTTAAGAGTGCACAGTGTTTTCTGCCCTATGGGGTACTGTAATTGGTCTTTACTGGTTGCAGGCTGCAGACTCACATTGGTTCACATCCAGGCTGGGGGCGTGGATAAGTATGGCAAGAATAAAGCCCACTAATGAGGAGTTGGGCACCTGGGCACCATAAGAAGACCTAGCAATCTTCTTCTTGACAATAGACTCTGTGTCTTATTTGATGTGATGAGAACATCAAAGACCTCTTAAGGGAGGTGATATTAAGTTAACCAACAGTTCTGGGAAAGACTTCAGTTCATACAGACATGTGACTGGCTGCCATCAGTTAGAACACAAGTTTTCAAGGGGAGTGAACGCAGAACTAATACATCATTTTATGCATGATGTTCGGATGGGAAGAGAGCTAGCGAGAAGATAAACTTTCCACGGACGCCCCGGGCACCGGAGAGTGACCTCTGTAGTCCTAAATTCCACAGTCTAGGGCTTGCGTGCAGCTTGCTGATTTAGCACTAGGCCCCCAGACCTCCACAGTGGGAAAAGTCCTTCAGACACTTTCTGACGTGAAGCCAATGACCAGAGAGAAGAGAGTTCTGCAGCTCTGGAGGCTTAGAGTCTGGGCCCAGGGTGGGCCCCTCACTACTATTCAGAGAGATGTTCTGTGCCTCACACCAAATCTTCCCCAACAGGCTCTATTAGCAGGAAGTGGCTCTGATGGACTCTTAGGTTCTCTTCTCTAAGAATGGATTTGTCAACCTGGACTCCAGGCACCTTGTTAGGCACAGAGGACATAGAACCCTTCCTCCACCCCTGCCTTCAGTCCCTACCCCCAGTCCCTACCCACCACTCCCACCCCCATACCCTACCCTCCACTCCCACCCCCAGTCCCTACCCTCCATTCCCACCCCCAGTCCCTACCCTCCATTCCTACTCCCAGTCCCTACCCTCCACTCCTACCCTGAGTTCCTATCCTCCACTCTCATCCCCAGTCCCTACCCTCCACTCCCATCCCCAGTCCCTACCCTCCACTCCCACCCCAGACCCAGGATCCCAGGAGTCCACTGGTCTAGTCTCCCCTCCCCCAGAAAGGTGCCAAGGACTAGGGAAGGCAATGCGTCTTGCTGTAGGTGCAGGACTTTGCACTGGTTGCTTTCCACACTCTGTCTGGGAAGAGAGTTCTGTAGTGAGGGGCTGCGGGCAGGCCTGCTTTTCGTCCTGCCCAGCTCCCAACACGGCTAGCTTTACCCGAAATAATTACACGGAAACTGTATTCTTTTAAATACTGCCTGACCCATTAATTCCAGCCTCTTACTCACAACTTGACTAACCCATATCTAATAATCTGTGTAACACCATGAGCGGTGTCTTACCGGGAAATATTCAGCACTCCTGACCTGGCAGCTGGCTTCATCGCATCTCTCTCCCTGAGGAGAAGCACAGCAGTCTGCCTCACTTAGGAAAGGCGTGGCAATTGTCTGAGCCATCTACCTCACTTCCTTCTTCCTGTTCTGTCTATTCCACCCACCTAAGGGCTGGCCAAGGCAGTTTCTTTATTAACAAATGAAATCAACAGATAGATAGAAGACACACCTACATCAGAGTTCTGCTCATTGAGCTCCCCTGTCTGCTGGGTCTGCCATGTGGACACGTTCCTCAGCGCTAGACTGTATGGGTTTGGCTACAAAAGCCCAGCACTCACTTGCTTGTGGCTTAAACTGTCTAGGTGTTCACTAGTTCGATGTTAGAATGAGGGCCCAGCTAGGTGTCCAGAGGCTGAAGGTCAATGGCTCAACATTGCCACCAGGCACCCAGCTGTTGCTGTCCCTTTCTGCTGTCTCTTTCTCCCCTGAGATGGTAAGATGAATACCCTAGCTCCCAACAGCATCGAAAGACCGCAGACAGGAGCAAGCCGCATAGAAACCTTCACTTCCTTTAATAGTTCACTGACAGACTCTGGGTCACATGACCCTAAGTCTATTCCTAGATCAGCAGTTCTCAACCAGCGACCACTTTGGGGATTGAACCAGCCCTTCACAGGGATCGACTAAGACCATCAGAAAATTAGATATTTACACTATAATTCATAAGAGTAGCAAAATTAAAGCTATGAAATAGCAACAAAAATAATTTTATGGCTGGGGGTCATCGCCACAGCATGAAGAACTGTATTAAAGGATGACAGTGTTGGAAAGGTTGAGAACCATTGACCTAGACCAACTGTAGGCAAACAGGCATGGATAACAGTGCTGGCTGCCTTGGGCCAGACATGATGCATGGTTCATGGGAAGGATATTAGCATCTCTTAGGGCAGCTGGGGCATCAGCTGGCCCTCTCCTGCCTGAATCCCAGAGCTCAGGATAGACCTGTGTGGAGTTCCTGATGAGGAAGAGGTACATAAGTACTCAAGACAGGTGAAACAGTCCTGGGAAAACAGAACCACAGAATAAAAGGCTCAAGCTTGTGGCTCTGAGCATCACATGGGTAGCCAGTGGGTGTGGCTCTGAGTATCACACAGGTAGCCAGTGGGCTTCATTTTAGCTGGGAGCCTTTGTGGGGTTCAAAGACAGCAGCCAAATCTGCTTAGTTGTTCTGTGAAAAGCTATTGCTTAGGGCTTAGCTTGTTCCTAGGAATTACAGGTCTGGGGATTCACAGCCAGACCCCTAGTGGAAGGTGAGACCTGAGTAAGGAGGATAGAGCCCCCACGATGCCACCATTTAGAGGCAGGCAGGGGCAGAGAGAGGCTGGAGGAGAGCCAGGAAAGCACTGGGCAGAGACTTGGACACTTGCAGAGAGCAGGGCACTATAGGAGGAGCTTCTGTTGTGACAGAGCACCATGACCAAGGCAGCCCACAGAAGGAGGAGAGCATGCTGGCTTCCAGTGCACGAGGGAGATTTATAGCCGTGGAAAAGTGTGGCGGCAGGAGCTGATGCAGAGAGCTGAGCGACCACATCTTCCACTGCAAGCTTGAAGCAGAGAGAAGGCACAAGAGGTGGGGAGAGGTTAAGGACTCTCAGAGGCCACACCCAGTGACATACTTCCTCCCGACTGTACCATCTGCCCATACAGCGCCACCAGCTGGGAGCCAAGTGTTCAAATATCCGAGCCTATGGGGTCATTTCTCAGTTAACCCACATTCCACATCTCTCTTCTGTCTTAGAGGCGTTTCCTTGGCAGATGCCATATTAGTTTATAATGAGAATCTGTTGGGGCTGGTGAGAGAGCTCATAAAATGCTTACCTCGTAAGATTTTGATCCCTGGGACCCAGGAGAGGACTTTGTGGAGACGTTGACACCACAAAGGTGTCCTCTGATGTCCACATGTGCGTCATGGAAACGAGAGAGTGCTTGTCGGTGTGAGGTCTATCCTGGGAAGGCAAAGGCTGGCGTGGCACACAGTTCCTGGTGAGTGCTCATGAATTACCTGGGGTTTGTATTTCCTTGTGGTGTGAGCAAGTTCATTGCTGTGGTGTGAGCAAGGCCAGGGCTGCGGTGTGAGCAAGGCCAGTGCTGCGGTGTGAGCAAGGCCACTGCTGTGGTGTGAGCAAGGCCACTGCTGTGGTGTGAGCAAGGCCACTGCTGTGGTGTGAGCAAGGCTACTGCTGTGGTGTGAGCAAGGCCACTGCTGTGGTGTGAGCAAGGCCATTTTTCATTCCCCAAGCGCAGAGGATGAAGGTATTTTTTGGCAGATAAGAAGAAATCCTGCTGCTGAAAGGAAACACAGTGGAGGGTAGACCTGGAGGATCTTACTCTGTTTCTAGAGCTGAAAGAAAACTGCTGGCCCTCGGGGAAAGGAAGACAACAGACACATGACCACTGACAACAGGACCACAGGCCCAAAAAAACCCCACACCTTCCTCCTTGTCTACAAAAATGCTGACAATAACTCAGCAGCAATCCTCCTCCTCCAAGTCCCATTCAAGATCCCCATGCTGAGAAGCCTGGGACTCTGGGTGTCACCTCTTCATAATACACCTCGGCTGCCTCCTAGAGGCCATTTCCAGGATTGCCACCCTTCCCCCTTCCAAAGAACAAAGGACCTAGTCCTGTCTGGCCCATGGGCCCACTGTAGTTTGTGGTGTTCAAGGCAGCACTGGGGAGTTTTCAACAAGAGCTCCACCCCCTACCACAGGCAGGAAAGCTATTTTACTGAGTAGGGAGTGGAACCATAAGAAAGTGAACCCTGTCTATCATTTCATGGCTCAGGAAGGAGGGTCCAGAACCCAAACCCAGGGGCTTGCAGCCCAGGGCTGTATTTGGGATAGCAGAATAGCAAGGGTTCAGATTCCATGCTCTGAATTTCTTCTCACTCAGTGGTTTTGCCGACAGTGCATACAGAGATAATTTTACTCACCCCCCTTTTCATGGTGTTGGGAATGATTTGCCTTCTCCCAACCCATCCTCTCTCACTAGTCCCTTGAATTCCTCGTAAATGCTCTGAAGACAGAACTCAATCCTGAACCATCCAGGGACCCTCAGCCCGCTCCTGCCTCTCTGGTACCCTGGTTCTGGGGAATGAAACTGTTTCTCCTTGTTTCCACACATCACCTGAGGCTCACAAAAGTCCCCCTTTTGGGAAATGAACCCCAACATCATCTATGGACACTGCATCCTGTTTTCTTTAGGTGGAAACTGTGTCCACTGTATCCCACCAAGAAGCAGGGAGAAGTTCCCAGTGTTGATTGAATTCTTAGGTGGAGCGGATCCGGTGACATTTAAAGAGGAGAATTTAATTTGATAGTTTATATTCTGCATAGGTTCCTCCTCTATTTGACTCAAGTAAACGGCTGCCTACTGCCACAGCTGTCTCTGCTACACAGAAGAAATATGGTGCGGGGGGATGGTGCTCAAGGGGAGAACAGGACCCTGAGGACTTAGCATGGCTGGCTTGGTGTGAGCAGGGGCTGAGCTGGGTTTGAAGATTTTGTGCTTGCATTCTTCTCTGACCTCTACAGTACAAGGATGGGCTCAGAATGAGTGATCATAGAGCATCCCTGCTCTGAATCTCATGCTAGGAAAGCTCAGTGGAAGGGACTAAAGATCTAAAGTCCAAAAGCCAGAGATAAGCTTACCCCAGTAGCACCCCATGGCCTGGAGGATGTCGGGGAACCTCAGTCTGGGTCCACCCTGTCCAGGGTACAGTGAAGCCAGTGGATACTGCTATCCGTGTGTAGCCCAAGCTGGCCTTGAATTTAGCGATCCTCCTGCCTCAACCCCCGAGTGGGAATACAGATAAACACCACCACGCCTGGGATAGAGATGTTCAAACAGTGCATTGTGCTTCTAAATCCTTTGCTCAGCCAGGGACTCCAGTTGACTAGCAGAAGTCCCTCTTGCAGGAAAGTGAGACCATGCATGGTCATCCTAGGTCTGAGACAGTGTCCATATAGTCTCCCTTGGCCCTATTCCCCAACAAAGCTTACAGGATCTATGAAAGCACTTTGGTCTGTTTCCCGGGAGGGAACAAGTCTAGTATTAACCCTGGGTTTTTCTACACAGTGCTCAGCTCAAGTAGTAACATGAGATGCAGATCCTTTGTTGGGGGTCCTGTAAGCTTGGGGCATGTGGCAATTTACTGTTGTGTTGTGTCATCTCTTTATTGGCTTTGCTTTGATTCAGTGGCCACAAAAATGACTGAGGCAGAGGCTATGGGTTCAGAGAAGGATGCAGGGCCTGTTGTAGGTCGAGAGTGTGCAAGCATGCTCACACACACACACACACACACACACACACACACACCTGCACATATGCATCCCACTTAAACCCCTAGAAGGGTGAATTTTCATTCATCAGTGAGTGCACAGAGCCCCCATGACACCCAGCTCCTGCTCACCCTTCAAAAATTTAGATGATATAAATACAGTGCCCATCCATTTGCCTTGCATAGCCTTTAATTCAGCTCTACAAGGGATCACGCTTTACCATCCTTGGCAACTGTGATGTCTGCTTCTGTAATGGCAGCCACTATTCCAACAAGGCCACTCCTTACTTTCTGAGAGCCATGTCAGATATATAAATATCAAGACAGGAGAGGAACCAACAGCTTCATAACAAGACCAGGGTCCTGCCCAGGACTGTTTTTAAAGATCCTGTTGGGGATTGGTGCCTGGTGTCAAGACTGAGACCTGAGTTACATGGAGAAGGTGCTTGCTCTGAGTGGGTGGGAAATGATAGGTCCTGCACTGTTTAGGAGAGCAGAGCCCTGTTATGTGACAATTGTTCTTTGTGAGACATGAGCCCTGTTACGTGACAATCATTCTTTGTGAGACATGAGCAAAGTTCTAGTCACTGCAGATGGAGCTGATGGCAGACCTGAGTATGGATGCATTGCTACCAAAGTCCAACTTGGTGAACCATGAGTTTCACTGGGTTACTTACAGGAGTATGGCTACTGTGTATGGCTACTGGTGGGTTAGGTTACTTGCAGGAGTATAGTCGGTGGGTTACTTGCAGGAGTATGGTCGCCTGGTTACTTGCAGGAGTATGGTCAGTGGGTTACTTGCAGGAGTATGGTCAGTGGGTTACTTGCAGGAGTATGGTCGCCTGGTTACTTGCAGGAGTATGGCTGGTGGGTTACTTGCAGGAGTATGGTCAGTGGGTTACTTGCAGGAGTATGGTCGCCTGGTTACTTGCAGGAGTATGGTCAGTGGGTTACTTGCAGGAGTATGGTCAGTGGGTTACTTGCAGGAGTATGGTCGCCTGGTTACTTGCAGGAGTATGGTCAGTGGGTTACTTGCAGGAGTATGGTCGCCTGGTTACTTGCAGGAGTATGGTCAGTGGGTTACTTGCAGGAGTATGGTCAGTGGGTTACTTGCAGGAGTATGGTCAGCGGGTTATTGCAGGAGTGTGGTCGGTGGGTTACTTGCAGGAGTATGGCTGGTGGGTTACTTGCAGGAGTATGGTCGCCTGGTTACTTGCAGGAGTATGGTCAGTGGGTTACTTGCATTAGTATGGTCAGCGGGTTATTGCAGGAGTGTGGTCGGTGGGTTACTTGCAGGAGTATGGCTGGTGGGTTACTTGCAGGAGTATGGCTGGTGGGTTACTTGCAGGAGTATGGTCAGCGGGTTATTGCAGGAGTGTGGTCGGTGGGTTACTTGCAGGAGTATGGTCAGTGGGTTACTTGCAGGAGTATGGCTGGTGGGTTACTTGCAGGAGTATGGTCAGCGGGTTATTGCAGGAGTGTGGTCGGTGGGTTACTTGCAGGAATATGGTCAGTGGGTTACTTGCAGGAGCAAACGCACAAGTCCACCACAGTGTGGATAAAGACTTGAAAGCTGGAAGCCTGCTGCACACTGCACAGCTTGCAGTCAGCTCAATGAGTTGAGTGTCTGTTTCAGGCAGCTCAGTTGATCTGAGCCTCTTTTAAGAAGATTGGCTCATTTCAATAGAATATCTCCGAAGTCCTCACCATTTACATAAGATTGGGGAAGGAGGGACCTGGAGATTGTTCAGTTTCAGGGACATCCTGAATCTGTTGAGTTGTTTCCTGAGTTTTAATGAGTTTTGCTGAAGGATGGAATGTTTCACCTCCCCCTACAAATCAGATATCCCGCATGCCAGACATAACAATTTATAACAGTAGCAAAACTATAACTATGAAGTGGCAATGTAATAATTTTAAGGTTGGGGGTCATCACAACATGAGGAACTGTATTGAAGGGCACAGCATAAACATAAAAATCACCCCCCACAGGCTCACGTGGTCTTCAGTTGTTGGCACTATTTGGGAATGTTAGTGAATTTCTGGAAGACCAAACTCACTGGAGCATGTCACTGGGTGTGGGCCTTGAAGGCTTGCACCCCTCCACTTCCTGTTCTCATCCTGTTTCCTGTGTGCAGATGAACTGCAATCAGATGACTTCCTGCTCCTGCTTCCATGCCTTCCGTGTGCACTGCCATGTTTTCCTGAGTCTATCTCTTTGGAACTGTCAGTTTCTTCCTTATGTTGCTTTTGATCATGGTGTGCTATTCCAGCAAGAGAAAAGTAACAATTATTGTCCTAGTTAGGGTTACAATTGCCATGATAAAACACCATCACCAAAAGCAACTTGGGAAGGAACGGGTTGATTTGGCTTATGCTTCCACATGGTATTTCATCATCGAATGAAGTCAGGGCAGGAGTCAGGTGGCAGGAGCTGATGCAGAGGCCATGGATGATTGCTGCTTATTGGCTTGCTCCTCATAGCTTTCTCCTCATGGCCTGCTCAGTACCACCAGCCCAGGGATGGCAATACCCACAATGGGCTGGATCCTCCTACATCAAACACTAAGAAAATGCCCTACAGCCAGATCTGATGGAGGCATTTTCTCAATTGAGACTTCCTCCTTTCAGATGACTCTAACTTGCGTCAAGTTGGCGTAAGATCAGCAGCACAAATATACCCTTCTGGCCTGAGCTGCAGGCTTCTTATCTGTCACTGTATTGTGACCCGATAGCTAATGCTTTTGCAGCCGTGACTTCATCACCACGATGCGGTTTATACACTGAAGCTGTCCGTGTCACAGTGACAGCAAACGTCACAATCAGATCCCTCCACCATTCTGCTCTCCCACTTCCCTACCTTCTCACGTTGTCAAGCAGGCTGCAGCCTTCCTCAGCCTTTGCACCCATTGGCCCACTGACCATTCTTCCCATTCCTGGTCACATTCAAATGTCACCTCTTCAGATTTCCCTGACTATTACACCTCAGATCAGACCTCTGTCATACTCGACTCCCAGTGCCTGGCACGGAGCAAGTGGCAGGTAATTTCTAAATATTGGCTGAGGGAATGAACTTTGGTAGCTGGAAGGAAGTGCCCAGCAGCACAGGGTTATGGCTGGATAGAGGGCTGAGGCCCATGGCGTTTGCTTGACTATCCTCTGGGTGACTGAGTAGCATCTGTGGTCACAGGACCTGAGGTGAGAGAAGGAAAGGTGAGAGGCAGGTGACCATGTCCGCATTTCTGCTTTATTCCAGGCTTTCTTAGTTGAGCTCCTCGTTTCCCAGTTCCTCTTTAAGCTTCGTTCACTTCTGCCTCGGCCAGCTCTTGCACGGAACTAGTGAATAATGGCAGCTCCTTAATTAGACCGAGACCTGAGTCATGGTTGTTCCGAGAGTCAGTGCTGGGAGTCAAAGGTCTGGTCTCCAATCCCAGAAGGCTCTTGCAGCTTCTCCTCAACACTCCTGCTCCATCCAGCCATTATTCCATGCTGAGAAAATTGCTTCCCAGGATCAAGGACTGTGAGAAAGAATCAATATGGGGCTATCTTGCCTGGAATCTTGGATAAGACTGGAGGAGGTGTCCTTTTCTGTGGTGCTAGCCTATGAGTGGCGAGGGCTGATCCCGGAGCCTAGCTTTGCATGTTTCACCTGCCAGGTGTCAATTCTCTCCTCCATAAATCCTCAGTGTTGAGCAAGATCAGCAGCCTTTACATGAAGCTGACAGCACCCTGAGGAATGGGAGTGAGATGGGCTGGATTTTACAGGAAACCCAAGAGAACAAGGCACAGACATCTCCTGAGAGAAGTTGTCTGGGAATCTGTATACCTGGAAGGGTGGGCTTCTGAGAGCAGCGAGGCGGCGGCAGCAGAGCAGCAGAGCAGCAGCAGCAGCAAGAGCAGCAGAGCAACAGCAGCAACGACAGCAGAGCATCAGCATCAGAGTATCAGCAGTAGCGGTAGCAGCAGCAGCAGCAGTAGCAGAGCATTAGCAGTAGTGGCGGTCGCAGCAGCTGCAGAGCAGCATCAGCAGCAATGGCGGCAGCAGCAGCAGCAGGGCATCAGCAGTAGGGGCAGCAGCAGCAGCAGCAGCTGCTCTCACTTCCTGTGTCCCCACTCAGTGATGAGTGACTGTTAAGATTTCACAGGAAAGCTAGTCGATAATTCCTGCACTCAGAGGAGATGTAGGCCATCCTCAGCTATGGATCAAATTTGAGACTAGCCTGGGCTACATGAGATGTTGCCTCAGAAAATCAACTTTCCAATGAACATCTGATTTGAACGCTAGGTTTGAAGGTGCATGCCTGCAGTCCCAGCACGTGAGAGGAGGAAGCATGGGACTAAGCGTTTAAGGCCAGTCTTGCTTACATACCAAGTATGAAGCTGACCTAGGCTGCATGAGACCCTGTCTCATCATCCTCAACCCTAGAAGGAACTTTTTTGCGACACTGCTGACACCCAAGAACCCCACAGCTCTGGAGGTGGAGGCTCACAGACTTCCCTCCAGTTTCAGTTTTGGCACTTACATCTTTCGCCTGGCAGGAGCAACAAGTCCTAGGTGTTAGGAGGAAGTTTTGTTTTTTTCCTGCTGTATGAATCTGTGAGATTTGTTAAGGGTGTTTGATGAAGACAGGCGGGCAGGTTCGACCTTTGTGGAGATGGTACTCAGCAAATGGGTTCTTCGTGGACATAGTCCTCAGCACTAGACCTGGAGGGAAATCTGAGCATGAAGCAGCACTCATGGGAAGAAGTGTGACAGGGACGCATGGAGCCTGGAGCCTGGAGCTCTGGAGGAAACAGTGAGGTTGGCTCAAGCCCCTGATCCTGATACCCGCTTTGGTGCCTCTTGCTTGCCTGTTAGCAGCAACCACAGGGTGTTCTTTGTCCCATTCAACAGCACCTTGTCCTGGCCTTGATGAGGACTGGTACTCTCAAGCCTCAGTGAGGGGGAATGCAGTTGGAGTCAAGCCAAAGAGACCCCTGAAAAGAAAACAAGAGTCAAGATACAGTATAACTTGGGGGGTTTGGTGGGCAGAGAGGACTCAACTAGTAAAGTGCTTGCTGTACAAGCCTGAAGCCCTGAGTTCGGATCCCCAGCATCTGCATACAAAATTGGACACCTGTAATTCCAGCACTGGGGATGTGGGGGCAGGAGGATCCCGAGGCTTGCTGGCCAGCCAGTCTAGATACATCGGTGAGCTCCCTTTGCAGTAAGAGACCCTGTCTCAAGGTGGAGAGCCATTAAGGAAGATGCTGGACTTTATCTCTGGCCTCTGTACACATAGACACACATGTATTTGCAGCCAGGTATATTAGCTCACATGTGAACATGTATACACACATACATTTAAGAATAAAGAAGTAAATATATAAATATATACATATGAAGAAGTAAATATATAAAGATACAGAATAACTCACCATGGGTGAGTGAACTTGTATCTTTCTGAGGAGATGGTAACACTAAACTAGACCTTTCAGAAGTAGTGGCTCTCCGGTTCAAATTTAGAACTCCCAAGAAGAGCCAGTTCAACCTACAAGAATGTATATTCTCATTGCATATAACACCCAGGGTAAGGGTAGGCTTCAGGACCAAACTGATTTGAAGTAGCAAAGGCGTGGTGTGAGCTCAGCAGGAATGTGAGTCTGGTGTGCTTGGGGAAGCCAGGGGAACCTTCATTGGTAGCTTCCTCCCTGCAGGCCTCAGTGGGCAGGGTGGGTAGGGCTTTGTTGAGGTCAGCTAGAACTTAGGGGGCAAAGTGGGGAAGGTCCTCAGGGACCTTAGGAATTCACAGATCAGGACAGAAGGAAGTAAATTTCCCAGAGAGGCAAGTGTTTAAGATGCACGATCATTTTAATCTTTACAACAATCTTTTCAATTAAGAGTGGAGGAAATGTGGCTCAGTGCATAAACCACTTGCCAAATAAGCATGAGGACTTAGGACTTAGGCCTGATCCCCAGCACCCACCTGGAAAAGCCTCACAGTATTTGCAATCGTACTAGAGACAGAGGTGGGAGGATCTGGGGGCTGCTGGCCAGCCAGTCTAGCTGAATCTCTGAGTTCTGGGTAAAGTGGGAGAGTCTGTAAATAAAGTGGTGGGTGACTGAGATAGACATCGAGAGAGGGAGAGGGGAATGAGGAGGAAGAAGAGGAAGAAGAGGAAGATGAGGAAGCACAGAAAAATGTTGAGGCATTTGTTTAAGAACATATAGCAATGAAATAGAGCCAGGATTCAAGCCCAGGTCTGCAGAGCATGGAAGCCATGGTTTGTACTGTCCCGTCTCCTACATGTACTACGGTACTGTGCTTGTAGTGTGGAGCCTGCACTACAGGACCATTCACAAGCCCGGCAAGGGCCTGGAGATTTAAACACCAAAGACACACAGACAGAGACAAAGGTCATCCTTGAAACAAGACTGCCCCCCTTTATTGTGTTCCAGAGCAGCTTATATAGGGCTCCTTAACTGATAGCCACGCCCCAGCCAAACCCACAAGAAACGGCTCCCCTGCCATCAGGAACTCCTGAGGGTCTCATGCTCAGAGCAGCTGCAAACACAGGAAAACAGTTGTTTTGCTCAGAGCCGCTGCAAGCATAACAAGTTGTTTACAGGAAATTCAGGGTCTGGGGCCATAGCCCCCAACAATGGTTTACACATTTTACATTGGGGAGGGCGGCAGGGCCATTTCTACCTTGTGGTTGTGGAAGTGCATTGGAGACTCACTCTTGGGTTATGAGGGACGGTGGATACAGCTGACTCCAGCTGCCAGTGGCTCCCAGGTGGGAGTTCAGTGCTGGCTCGTGTGCGGTGCTTCTGTTTGCATTGGCTGGCTACAGCCGGCAACATCAGTCTTTGGATTGATATAGTGGATTGATATAGTTGTGATGAGCTCCTCATCGCAACAGAGGTCTGTATGGGGGTAGGATTTCATTTCTCACCTACCACAATCTCGTTTTTATTTAATTTCTTTCCTTAAAGTATCCTTCCTTTTCTCAGGTTGCTCACCAGGCAACCCCCAGTCTTTTGGGTGTGGGGCATGCTGGCGTTGCTTGACTGGCTTTTCAATGCCTCCCTGCAGCCTCAAGTGCTGCCTGACAAGGATTTTAAAAAAATTATAGGGCTGTGATTTCCCCTGCGCTTTTCCTCCTCTCTCATTACCATGAAAGGAGGTATATTACGTCTTTGCTTTGTGTAATCCCCACCTCTCACCTGGGCGGGTTGATGCACATCACAAGAGTGGGTCCCCAAGCCTCATGCTGTTCTAGGAACATTCCATTACCAGGGCAGCAATGGGACTTAGGTGGAAGAATGCTTGCTTCCTGTGCACAGGGCCCTGGGTTCAATCCCCAGTACTGCAGGAACAAATGTGATGCTGTAAACACTGGACTAGAGGCCTAAGGGCAGGGTGATCAGAAGTTCAAGGTCATCCTCAGTTCCTGAGGGAGCTTGAGGTTAGCTCCTGTCTCACAAAGGCAAAGAAAACCAATACTGAAGCCCAGTTGCTGTTTAACATGAATCTCAGTGGCACAGACAGCTCCTCTGGCATGTAGACCAGAGGATGGGAACGCGAACTTTTCAAAGGTAAACTGCTTGCTTGCAGAAGGAGCCGCTTGAAGTTTTGCAGGAAAATAGTGCTCCCTTTGCCAACAGTTAGGATAGAACAAGAGCAAAGCTTGCGTGAGCAGCCATGGTAGGATCGCCCAGAATGCTATTCTGGGCAGAGAGAACTTAGAGCAGTGAGCTGGGGTGTCAGGAAGCAAGGCCTGGGAGCTGCCCCTGGTGTGTCCATTCCTTCCCACACAGCCTTGCCATCAGTGGTGTGGCAGGAGCAGAGGCGCAGCTCTGCAGTGTTGTCTGTAGTAGCCCGGGGCTTCCCTTCCTCATTTAGGAACCTGGACTCCTATACAACCTGATCCTCAGCTTTAAGCAGAAAAGAATTTCAGGATAAGCCAGTATGGTGTAGTGCTGGAACTCACTGAAAACGGGAGGTGTTTCGGGAAGGAATGAGGCACACGCCAGAGCCCGAGAACGGTGTTTTAGCAGCAGAGAGGTGCCGTTTTGCTAGCTCTTGAGTTACATCTCAAAGAACTACTAGGAAGCTGTTTTCCCCTCCTCCACCTTCTCAATAAGTAATGAGGGTAGCTGCGGGGTGCTTTGATGTATTGTAATCTGATAAGGTAAAACTGGGAGCCTCGAGGAGGCCTGCACAAGAGGTACAGGACATGTCCTCTCCCTGCTTCTGCTAAAAGTCATAGCCAACAGTAGACTTAGAGCTGGGAGAGGTGGAAGGCCTTAAATAAGCATTGTTAATTGTGTTAGAATTTTTTTAAAAAAAATCTATTTACATGTGTTACCTGTATGTGGGTGAGATTAGAGTCTAGAAGATGGTGTTGGACACACCAGAGCTGGAACCACAGGAAGATGTGATCCCCCTAATGTGGGTCATCTGGAGGAGCAAGTATTGCTCTTAACCACGGAGCCATTTTGTCAGACTGGTGATTCTTGAGTCTTAGCTTGTGAGAGGTTCCAACCAGACTCTAGGGTAAGGAACTCTTCTCAGAATTCTCCTTATGTTTTTATTGGCCTCGGGCAGATGATCCAAGGGGCAGATGGCCCAGCTCTGTAAGGTCATCATGGTGACTGATTCCTTTAGGGAATTACCCATGCCCTTGAGGTCACTGCTGTTTTGCAGGGAGCACATAAAACAGAGACATCAACGTACAAGCCCTGAGGGCACACCCAGGCATCTAGGGTGGTTGCTCCTTAAATCCCTGGGTTCTCAGCTACAGGAATAGCTGTGAGAAGACTTGCTCTAGACAGCAAAACAGCGTGGGATTCTGATAACGGAGGCATAGGTGCAGGGGACTGTTGAACAGACTCACAAGTAATAACTTCTAAATAATTCTGGATGCCCCTTACTTCATACTGATCATACAAAATGAAAAATAAAAAAAATAGCTGGGCATGGCGGTGCATACCTGCAATCCTAGCACTCAGGTGGCAGAGGCAGGGGCATCATGAGTTTCAGGTCAACTTGGCCTACCTTATTTGTATAATGAGAGTGGATTGTGTCTGTGCAAATAGTGAGATCCTGTTCCAAAACCAGTAACAGCATCTATGCTTGGGATGTAGCTCAGTGGTAGACTGCTGTCCACCTCAGCACACTCAAGGCTCTGGCTCAAGGCTCTGGGTTCAATCTCCAGCATAACAAACAGAGGAAAGCAACCCCTGTGCCCACAATAAGGGATCATCAAAGGGAATTCCATGGCTTCAGGACAACTGGCCCCCTTCAGGCTCACCGCCTCAGGCTGCAATCCCTGTTTGCACCTGTCCACTGGGGCTGAGATCTCCTTTCTTTCCTTTCAGGTAAACAGCAGCAATGATAACTGACAGCATGCTAAAGAATGTGCATTTTATTCTGTACAAGCTTAGAAATCTTACCTGGAGGCTTCACTGTTGGGGCTTTCCAATCTTTCCTGAGCTTTAATACAGAAAATAAATTCAATTCCATCACTTAGCGGGTGCCACGTGGCAGGTTCTCTGAACACAGTTGCTGAATAAATGCTTTAGGAGGTAGCTGTCTCTATCAAGTCTAGGGGTCTGACGGAGAGGAAGTCAGCTTTCACTGCCACTTAGCCTACCTTGCTCGTACAACGGGAATGTGAATGAATTGTGTGTGTGCAGGGAACAGATCTTGTCTGTGCAGAGAGGGCGGATCTTGTTTGTGCAAAGTGAACAGACGCTGTTCGTGTGAAGAGGAGGTGTGGCTTCAGTTGCTTTGCCAAGCTCCACAATCCAATCCTGAGGTCACTCTCATCCCCTGAAGGAATGAATTATGTCTCTGTGGACTCCGGACAGGAGCTGTGCATTCTTCTCCATTTTATTTCTTCATCACTTTGAAGGCTTAAAGTGGAGGAAAACCAGCATAGCAAACAGACCTGTCCTGTTAATTTTGACATGCAGGTGAGGTGCCTTGACCTAACAGAGGCTCTGATTGGGCTGCTGTTCGCAGTAAGATGCTGCTACATAGCAAGGAACCATAGAGTCCAGCATTCAGTGCTGGATGGCAAGCCCTGTAGGTGAGGAGCCAGGGATAGCTGACAGCCAAGGAAGACCAGTATCAAAGAGAAGGATGAGCAGATCCAACACCCAGGGGGGTGTCCACAGGAGCCTCTGAGAAGACAGTCAGGGGGGTGTCCACAGGAGCCCTGGACAGACAGGCAGGTGTGGGAGGATAGACAACCCCCATCACACACACAGCTACAGCCACCCATGCAATATGGTACCACGAGGCCAGTACCGTTGCTAGTCCTCATTCTGAAGCTGGGGAAAAGGGCACAAAGAGGGGAAATCAGCTGAGTTTACATCTTACCACCTCTGCTCCACGACTGGAGGACTTGAGCCACGCTTTTCTGCCTCAGAGACACGAAGGGCAGAGGGCAGAATGGAACCCGGAAGAGCACTCAGACAAAAATGCTTTTGTCTTCCCTCCGAGTAGTGGCTGGGGACGTAGCTCAGTTGTCAGGGTGCTTGCCTGTCATACACAGAACTCTGGGTTCCATTCCCAGCACAGCATGAAACCCAGAAGGGTGGTGCATATGGCAACCCCAGCACGTGGGAAACAGCAGAAGCATGAGGATTTCAAGTCTGACTTAGCTACTCCGTGAGTTCAAGGCCAGCCTGAAGTACAGGGACCCTGTCTTAAAAACCAAAGGCTCATGGTAGGAACACCAGCACCTTCATGGTCTACTCATAGACAAGGCATGAGAGTTCTCTAGAAGGAATGAGTGTGGATCCTGAGAGCAGGTCATGACAGCATGGGACTCCCAGGGATTGTGAAGTCTGAGTGGGAAATTCGCCAGAGGAAGCTGGTAGCAGCTGGTGTGGGGTGGAGACAAAGCAGCTGTCTGTGATAGAGACACAGACACGGCCCCTCCTTCCCCTCTCTCTCCCCAGAGCAGTCTTGCAACCCCCACAGTTTGTGGGACATCACCCTAGAACCAAGCTCAGGCTCAGGTGACCACATGACTCTGACACGTATTGTACTTGCTCCTCTTCCGTGCCCCCTGCTTTGGCAGTGGATGACCCAGCTCCCCTCAGATAGCCCAGGCGAGGCCCAGAAGTCATTCCAAACATGAAGACATGCAGGTTCTGCCGCCTGCTTTCTTCCATCTTCCATGGCTATCCTTGTTCCTCCTCCTGGTCCCCAAAATGTGTGTCTCTTTCTTCCTGTTGCTCTGGTTTGTCCCGTCACTCACCAGAACCCCTTGAGATCCTGAGCACCAGCTGTGGTGCTGGCTGTTGTTCATCTTGAGCGGTCTCTACAAAGCACACAATTTATAAGACAAAACTGCTCCTTGCTTTCCTATTAGTCGTCTAACACTTAACTCCTCCCCATCTTCTCTGGTCTCTCTGATCCACCCCTTCCTCCTTGTCTCCCTTCCTTCCTCCTCCTCCATCCCTTCCGTCCTTCTCTTCTACTATGAAAATCTCAAACACATACAAAGTACAATAGTATGATGAAATCTCTATGGCCTACCAAACTGTCATTAACTTAAATCATTTTTAACTTGCAAACAATACTGATTGATCTGTGCATTTATTCCTGGTCCCACCCCCAACACACACACACACACACACACACACACACACACACACACACACACACACATCATGCTATATAATTGCTTAAAATAATTCCTAGTCACAAATAGTCATTGTTTTCCTTTTATTTCTTTATAAATGTTCTTTTAAAAGATTTATCTTATTTTTAATTTTGTGTGTGTGTGTGTGTGTGCACGCATGCACACACGTGTATATGAGTGAATGCCCTCGGAGTCCAGAAGAGGGCATGGGAGCCTCTGGAGCTAGACTTCCAAGCACTTGTGAGCTGCCTGTGTGGGTTCTGGGAACTGAGCTCAGGTCCTCTGTAAGACCAGCAAGCCCTCTCAACCACCAAACTCGCTCTCCAGTCTCATGCACGTCTTTTCCACTGCCCGTTTGTTCAGATCAAAATCTCAATGAGGTCTCCACTCCACTATGACTGATATTGAAGCCCCACGATACTCCTGTATTCTATAAATTTTCTCCTGTTTTGCCCCTTGCAGTATGTTTATTGAGAAAATCAAGCCTGTCCTGTATGTCCAAATGCTAAGGCTAAGCTGGTTGACTGTGTCTGAGTCCTTTGGTACCTCCTCTAGCCCTCTGCTCCCTATGACTGTCCTCTGTCACCAACTCCCTTCTAAAGGCAGGAGTTCTTCCTCCTTTACCTGATGCCCAGTACCTGGAATGGTGTCTGCCATATAGTAGGCACACAGGGAAAAAGTCAAAGCAGAGAAAAGGAAAGGCAAGAAAGGGTTGAGCTGACTCCATTGCCAGTGTCTCCCAGGGAGCCCTCAGGAAGGATTGGCGTCTGGTCACCTGTTACCAGTGGGGTTGCTGAACCCTTTGTCAGTTATGTGTGAACCCCAAAGCCAACCTCAAAGATCTGCACTTCTCCTGTTCTGGGGTGGTCTCCTGCCTCTGGCGGCAGAGAGAGGACCCTTCATAAAGGCTCCTGCCTATCCTGTCCTGCTGTGGTTCTGTGAATCTGGAGAGAGCCTCTTCAAGTGTCGCTGTTTTGAGAAGCTCAAGCCTGGAGGCCGACAGAACCCTTGCTTCTGAGGTCACTGGCAGGTGTTTTTATTTTTCAGCAGCTTTGATCTGCCAGGGTCACAAGACTCTTCAAGGTCCAGCCTCCAGGAGGGCAATGAGGAGGGGCGGTTCACCTGGCACAGAGCCAGTTATGACACCCACTGTGTGGCAGGGGTCTGGTCAGCTTCTTCTCAGGCCCATTTCCATACTTCTGTACATGTCTGTCTGCCAGCAGCGCCCGGGCCTGCCTCTCTCTTTCTCCTCTATCTATCCTCGCTATGTCCCTTCCTCCTCTGGCCTTCTTTCCTGTCCCCTCCTTATATCATCCCTCCTGTCCCCTCCTCCTTCCCTCACTTCTATCACTTTCTCCTGTCCTCCCTTCTGCCCCCTCCTTACATTTTTTTCTTCCGTCCCCCCTCCTGTTCTCTCTCCTGTCCCCCATCCTGTCCTCTCTCCTGCACTCCTTCCTATCCCTTCTGATGCCCTCCCTCCCGTCCCCCCTCCTGCCCTCCCTTTTGTCCCCCCTCCTGCCCTCCCTCCTGTCCCCTCCTCCTGCCCTCCCTCCTGTCCCCCTTCCTGCCCTCCTTCCTGCCCCTCCTCTTCTCCCATTCCCCCTCCTGCCCTCCTTCCTGCCACCCTCCTATCCCCTCCTCCTGCCCTCCCTCCCATCCCCCCTCCTGCCCTCCCCTTTGTCCTCCCTGCTGTTCTCCCTTCTGTCCCCTCCTCCTGCCCTGCCTCCTGTCCCCCTTCCTGCCCTCCTTCCTGCCCTCTCCTCCTATCCCCTCCTCCTGCCCTCCCTCCCGTTCCCCCTTCTGCCCTCCCTCCTGTCCCCCCTCCTGCCCTCTTGCTATCCCCTCCGACTGCCCTCTTTATGTCCTTTCCCCACTCTCTCCGGAGGGCCGTGGCCCTGGACATTCTCCTGCAGTCACTATTTGCTTATCTTACCACTGGTTTTCCACCCTCGGGATGGTTCTCCTCACCAAGCCAATTTGAATTAATTTGGCAGGGACAATTCCACGAGACAATATATCAATTGCTGTATTAAAATCAAGATGTATAGCATCTCCCTCATCCTTCGCATTCCTTAATTTCTTAGTTCCCTCAAAGGCACAATCAAGTGTGTCTGGCATAATTTGTTCTTTGTAAACCCCGGCTGCTCATCGCATTTGTTTGTGATTTTAGAAAGATTCCTGGCAGCTTTTTATTCCTGTCATACTTTTCTTTATGGTCTCTGGTGACTGCAGCTCAGTGATTAGGGTGACAGAAATGGACCCAGGGCACAAGCCCTCTTGTTGGCTGCTTTTCTAGGCCTTCAGCTATTCTAACGGCCCTCTGCCCTCTGGATCTGTCACCCAGCCACACCGTCACCCGAGGATTAGAGCACACAAAGCAGCTGGGACTGTAGGCTCTTTTTCAGGATGCAGCAGATTAAACAGTGAAGAACAAACACCTACGGGGACAGCTGCACCATGAGCGTTATAGGTCAAAGTTCTCATGGGGACTCCCTAGCCCCTGGAACTGTGGGTATAATTAGTTAAGATAATAAAGTCATGAATATGGGGCCTGTACCAGCCCACACAGTGACATTTCAGGACAGTAGAGATGGCTTAGCAATATGCACTCTTAAGTGTGCAATGGTGTGCCCCTGTTGTGAGCTATGCAGTGGTGTGTGTCTGTTGTGAACTGTGTGGTGGTGTGCATCTGTTGTGAACTGTGCAGTGGTGTGCCCCTGTTGTGAACTGTGTGGTGGTGTGTGTCTGTTGTGAACTGTGCAGTGGTGTGTGTCTGCTGTGAACTATGCAGTGGTATAGTGTCTATTGTGAACTGTGTGGTGGTGTGCATCTGTTGTGAACTGTGCAGTGGTGTGCCCCTGTTGTGAACTGTGAGGTGGTATGCCCCTGTTGTGAACTGTGAGGTGGCGTGCCCCTGTTGTGAACTGTGCAGTGGTGTATGTCTGTTGTGTGGGACCCCTTAGCCCATGGCTCTTTGTCTGATGTAGGAAGTCAATTGAAAATGGGTGTGAATGGGGCTTCTGGGCTGACACAATCCCAGCTCAATGTCATTCAACCAATGCATATGGCTGCCTCAGCCCCTGATGCCCATCTAAGTGGGCCTGTACTAATGTCCTTCTAAGTGGTCAGGGGAGGCATCTTAGATGGCATTAGCATACCAAGTTCATACTTTCAGCCAGTTTGAGCTCCTCTGTGCACCATTCCTATGTCTGCTCTTACTTCCTGGGCTCAGCCTGGCTGTAGCCTTTGGGGCAAAGAAGCTGTTGAGCTGCAGGAAGGATGGAAAGGCCCTAGAGTTTATGTTAGTTACTTGCTGCTGTGAGCGAAAACACCTAGCAAGAAGCAATGTCAAGGAAGAAGACTGCTTGGCTCACAGTTTGGAGTGACAGTCTGTGCTGGAGGGGAGGGCAGTGCAGTTAGAGGTTCCCGTCTGTGGCAGCAAATGCAGAGCTTCTTATTTACGTTATAAGCAAGTAGAGGGAAGGGAATATGAGCATGTGGGTGCTTTTCTCCTTTCTCCTTTTATTCAATGTGGGGCCCTAGCCTAAGAGAGGGCACCACCCACATTTGGGGAAAATCTTCCCTGCTTATGCCTTGAAGGGACGCTAGTCAACCTGAGCATGGCAAGCTTGGCTCTGGCAGGCCTTGCCCTTCTCCCCCATTCCTGTTAGATTACATTCCTGCAGCAGGCCACAAGGGTCTGTTTCCTCACATGACCACGTCTTCCTCTTGAGGCTGACTACACAGGTTTCCTCCTTCACCTTATAAACCACCATTTTCCCATGTGCCACAGTCTCACCTCTATCTAGAGGTGGTCACTACTTTGTCCCTCCCAGGGCAATTACTCCTTCCACCCTCCCTTGCTCCCTTGTAGTAGTAAGGGAGCAGGCCTGCTTTTTGTCCTGCCCGGCTCCCGCACAGCTAGCTTATGCCCGAAGTAACTACATGGAAACTGTATTCATTTAAACACTGCTTGGCCCATTAGCTCTAGCCTCTTACTGGCTAACTCTCACATCTTGATTAATCCATTTCTATTAATCTGTATAGCTCCACGAGGTGGTGGCTTACAAGGAAGATTCTAACCTGTGTCCATCTTGGAGAGGAGAGCTATGGCATTTGACTCATTTCCCTTTTTCCCAGCATTCTGTTCTGTCTACTCCACCCACCTATGTTCTGACCTATTAGGCCAAGCCATTCCTTTATTAATTAACCAATGAAAACAACACATAGAAAGAAGACTGACCTACATCATTCCCTTCTCCTTCTGCCTTATCCTGTATCTCTCGTCTTTGTCTCTTAGTCCCTACCCTTTTCCCTCTGGGACAAATAAATCTCCTTCATGCTAAGAACTTGGTCTTGGAGGTCCTAACCCAATACTCTTCCCTTTCAGCCCTCACAGACTTACCCAAAGGTGAGTCTCCTAAAATCCAGTCAAGCTGATAGTGAAGAAGATCTGTAACATGGTACATAGCCCTGGAGCACCTTGAGGAGGGCCAGAGCTCCCCCTCCCTATGCAGAGACAAACCTGAGCTGTGTTCTGTAGGATCTTCCAGACCTTCCCAGGGACTAGAGCCCCCAGTTTCCTGAGCAGTGACTCCGTCATCAATACAATCTAATAGGGTTTTCTTTCTCGGCTTCCTGGCTTCAGTTCCTTCCCAATGCAATCAGCTACTGGTTGACAAATTTTTGCTTTGAGGCTTGCTTTTGAAGGAACCCAGACGAAGACAGGCTGGCTCAAGGAGATGAAGTATGGCTGCATGGTCAGCGTATGGTACACAGTAAGTACCCTATTCATTTCAGTGAGTGTGATGGGCCATTTGTAAAGTGTAAGTGATGTGCAGTCAGCTACAGGGGGTACATGTGCATGTCAATATTTGGTGAGAGGGGAGTTGTCACTCAATAGCTGCTGTGATGTGTGGTCTGACCTCGCGGCCATCAGGAGGGAGTGTGAACTGTGTGGAACTATAGCTGTCTAAAGGCTCCCCCTGAGTGTTCAGTTATCGTAGGGAGCGTATGCACATGTGCAAATGTCATAAAATGGTATTTAAGGGGCAGCTGCTAGTCCACTGACATTTCAGCTTCGGTATCCGGTCTTGGCGGGAACCGGACAGTCTCCATCTTCGAGCCTGCTTCCGGAAATGGTTCGACTTATGTCATCTGCTGCATGGCTACCTGGGTGCCAGGATCACAGGTGCGGTCTCTAAAGGGGGAGAACCCAAGCAAACCTGTTTCCCCTTCTCCACATGGACAGCCAGCTTGCTGTGTCTCCCATTATAATGAAGTCTGCCTGGCTTCATGCTGAGATGGACAAGAGACCTTATCACAGGGGAGCCTGTAATGCTTGCTGAAGGTAACAACTGCTTTGAAGAAATCCTCCAAGGCTGAGGACATTAGATGGAGTCTAGTATTTCTTTAGAAATGCCCACATAAACAAAGGACAATGCTATAGTCATTGCCCTATAAATAAAGGACAGCCTTGTTCTCTGCAGTCACAGCTCATATAAGGCTGCTCAGAGCAGACAACCCTTGTGTGATCTGTCCCTTCCTTATAGGGTCAACAGAGTCTCTGGCTTCTCCCTATTGATTGCTAGTAGGGTATCTTTCCTGAAAATGGTTCCAGCCAAAAATACCTCCAGGCTTTGCCAAGTGTACCCTGGGGAATCGAATCGCCCCAGACTGAGAACACAGCTGCGGAAGCTGTGAGGACAAAGGAGAGAGGGGCTCCGGCTTTCTAAGCCTACCCGAAGCCAGCTTGCAGTGTAGTTGAGAACCGGGCTCTGTGGTGATAGCATGACTTGACATTTCATTTCTCATTCACAAGGTTTTGTGACCTTGGATATAAAATGGAAATCAGCTCACACCACTGGCTTCTCATTGATCTTAAAGAAAAACCCACGCTTATTACCGCAGTCTACCAGAACTAAGCCTCATTTTGCACCACCTACCACTCTCGCTCACTCTCTTGCAGCCCACACGAACTCCATACTGCTCCCGGAGTGTGCAAGCCTCCTTCCAGTTCCTGCCCCATCGGCTTTGCACATGCTCATCCCGTCGGCTTGAGCGTCTTTCCCCGACGTTGCTGGGTGTCTGGCTTCCTCCCATGACTCTCCCCTCAGCTCAAGTGTCCCTTCCTCACAAACACCTTGCCAACACGTCTCCTACCCTGCCAGTCACTCAGCGGCTCATCCTGGTCTCATTGTCACACCTCTTCAACATGTTTCCAATTATCTAACCTTCCCTCCTTCACTAGGCATTTTGCCGCCCACCAATGGGAGCTTTGTGAGAAGAGGACCTGACAGCAATGTAACAGACAGCATGCTTTCACAGGTCTGCTAGGTATTGCTCTCAACTCCGTGACCACATCCTTGAGAAGGCTACCTAAGGGAGGAAGGGCCTATCTGGATTACAGTTGGTGAAATATGGTTGTTCATGGCCAAAGGCTTGGCAGCAAGTGTAGAAGGCAGTCGGTCACATCCACAGGCAAGAGAAGAGGTTGAACAGGAATTGGAGCTGAACCCGAAAACCTCAAGCCTTGACCCCTGATACTCACTTTTCCCAATGAGACTCCATCTCAGAAGGTGACCACTGTCCTAAGACCTGTATGGGGACATCTGGGGTCATAACAGATGATCCACAAGGCCATCCCCTTCTTGATTCATGCGCTAGCCTAAAAGGGCAAGTTGAGACAGGCAGAGAGGAAGGATAAAAAAATATGCGAGGCAAACACCCTTCCTGTGGCAGACAGTTCCCTAGGGAGAGGAAGGAGGATGGTACAGACACTGGCAGCCAAGACAAACGTGAACCCAAGGCAGGCAAGCAGCTCTGCTGGGGCCGATGCAGCAGGAACACCCTCAGGGCTGACAGCAGCTGTTGCCCCAGGACTCTGTCCCGTGCAGGCTCCTAGCCCCAAGGCTCTATGATTCACTTTTTCTTTCTTTTTTTCTTGCGTGCTCACTCTGTCTTCATCCCCGGCTGTCAATTCGTATGTCTCAAAGCAACACAAGCTAACTATCTTAAAGAACCCTGGATTCATCATGTCACTTCAGAAAATGGCACTTCTCAGTCCTGCCACACACCCAGGTTGTCTTTTTCCCTCCTAGTGAATGACTAAGGGTCCCAGGTGTTATTCTGAGAAACAATCTTATGCTACCAACTAATTAATAGACTGTGTCATGACTTAAATTGTGTTTTCTCCATAGATGCTGTGAAGTTTGAATGGGACTTTTGTTTTGAAATAGGCCTTAATGGCCATATTATGGCAAACTGGGCATTTCCCCGGATGAGCTCAGTATGACTGCTGTTCTTAGGAGCGAGTATTCAACGGGAGAAAAGCCCAGGCTCTCTTCTCTCCTCTGCGCTGGAAGTCTTTCTCCACTTCATTTCCTCTGTCTCCTTTCATCTTTCAATTTCGAGTCAGCAAGTGTTTGTGAACGAGCCCAGGTCCCAGGGAGCGATCTTGTCTCAAAAGTAAAATGGATCAGAAGACTGACACCCAAGACTGACTTCTGGCCGCGACAATTGCACATGCTCAGGTGCACAGCCCTTCCTTCAATCTGTGCAGAAAACAAGCAACGAAAAGAAAAAGCAGCACATTTGCGTTGTGGAGGGGTGACTAACAGAGTAGGGAGTGACGGGGAGACACATTCAGTTGAATCTTTGTTTCTTCTGGAATTATCTGGAAAGACAGTGAGAGGAGACACTAGACTCCAAAAAGATTTTTTCCCCTTTGCACATCCTGTGTCCCTTGCTCACTCACGTGGATGCACAGAAGTGAGACTTTCTCTGGGATCGCCGTGTGCCTGTGAATCAGTGTCGCTGGCTGGATGAAAACCACTCAGGAAAACTCACGCCACTTCTCTCTGCTGCATCTTCTCTTCTCCTCCAGGCATCCTGGGTGGCTCCTGTGATCGTTAGCTGACTTGTCACATAGGAAAGGTGTTGCCACCAACAATAAGGAATTCCTACATTAACTATAACCATAAACTGCTGGATTGGGGGCTGAGCCTTTAACCCAGGCATTGGCAGCATTTATGGACACACCACACACACACACACACACACACACACACACACACACACACACACACAGAGTCATCCACAGACATTTCAAGTTGGAAATGGGCCTTTTGTCCCATCATTCACTACACAGATGAAACGGGCAGTTTATAGTTTAACAGCCAGCTCTTTGTGCTGGTGCTGTTTCCCTGGTTATCTCTCCTGGGACCAGGAACTGAGTGTCACAAAATGACTTTTTAATGTCCATCTGGGAATCCAGGAGAAAAGAGAGGTGCCAATAACACTCATTTTGTAGCCTGTCTGTCTCTCCAGCACTTGAGAAAATAATTGGATGCTATTAAAATCAATTTAACTCTAAAGGGCACATGGTGGGGGCAGGGAATGCCTGTAGCTATAGTCTTGAGTCCCTATGCCTGAGCGATGCAGGACACCCCAGGGGACAGGATGGGACTTCTGCTCAGGATAATATTTCAGGGGTCCCCGCACTTTGACCCTCCCTCTTTCCCTTCCTTCCTCCCTCCCCCCTTCCCTCCATCCCTCCCTCCCTCCCTCTCTCTCTCTCTTCCTCTCCCCTCTCTCTTACTTTTCAGCAAATGAAGCAATCAAAACTATTTTGATTACGCTAGAGAGATAGTTCAGCCGTCAGTAGGGCTGCTGCTCTTTCAGAGGCTTCAAGCTGAGTTCCCAGCACCCACATCAGGAGGCTCACAACTGCTTGCAACTCCAGTTCCAGAGGATCTGATGCCTCCTCTTGCCACTGAGGACATGCACACTCATGTGCACACATCTGCACAGAGATGCAAACAGAGACACACAGAAAGTAAGTCTGAAAGTAGCCATTTTCAGTCACATCTGTAACTCTTCTGGAGCACTGGCTGTGAGACCTCTTTTGGGTTTTCAGGTGACCTCAGGAAAGATGGGTGAGGAGACCCCATCCTTGGGAGGAGTTTCAGAGATTCGGGAGCCATGCCCTGACTTTAGTTTGCTCCTGGCCTGTGTGGAACATCCACAGACATTGAAGGCAATGAAAAGAGTAGTATTGGAAGATCAAATATTAAACCAATATGATTAGCAACTACATCAAATTGAAAAACCTTCAAAAATAATTCCCAGTGCTGGAGAGATGGCTCAGCAGTTATGAGCACATTGTGTTCTTATAGAGGACTCCGTTCAGTTCCCAGCGCCCAAATCAGGAAATTCACAATTGGCTGTAACTCCAACTCCAGCCTCTTCTGTTCTCCGTGGGACCTTCACTCATATGTACATACACATACTTAGAAAGAAAATAAACCTAAAACGTAAGACAGCCCAGGTCTGCTCTGGGGGGGGGGAGGGGGAGGCTGTGCACAGGATGAAGCAACAGTCCTGGCCTCTCCCCCCTCCTCCCCATGGGCATGCGTTCCTCATCTCATTGTGGTTTAGTCAAATCTTCCTAAGCTGCGGTTAGACTCGGAGTTGCCTGGTGTAGGGACTGTGAGTCTGGCTTGAAGCACAGGCTTTGATACTGGCTTCTCAGTGCCCATCTTGTCGAAGCAGCAGGGACGCTTGCCAGGCCAGACTGCCGGTGGCTGGCCACTGTGCCTGAAACTGAGTTCACGCACGCACAGCAGCGTGTGGCTGTGTATCTCCTGACAAACCCACCTGGTGTTTTGTGGAAATGAATAATCTAAGGGGGAATTTTGCCAGCAAGATGAACAATGCAGTGAAGAGATGCAGGAGGGTGCTGCTGGAGATGCACTGCAGGCTGCTTGCCCCTGGGATTCTAGAAAAAGCTGGGGGTGTGAACACAGATGTGGCTACACTGGAGAGCTTCTGGGTGCACAGCAAGGGGGACTGAGTGAAGGAAGAGTTGGTGACGTGGAGGAGGGACAGTTGTTACCGAAAGAGGATGAAGCTGCCCAGAGAAAGTGATAGCAGCAGAGCCACACAATAAAGGAACTCTTGAAGACACTGTGGGACACACACAGCACAAAGAACAAAATGCTGGAAGTCAATCCACTCTGAGCAGAGTGTGACAAGTCACCAAGCATGCAGGGCGTTCCCTTCCGAGGTAGGTTACATGTCTGAAGAGGGCAAGCCCTGGGCACGCTGCCTTTTGGAAATTTTTATAGAGAAACATATATCTTCATTATCAATATTTTGAATTTAAGTAATTTAGATAAAATCGACATTTTAAACTTTGTTTTTACTATGTTAAATGGACCTGTGGTAAGAGTTTCAGTGTTTTGGACAGCTATTTTAAAGACTGCTTTTTTTATTTCAGTTTATTCATTTATTTTGAGACAAGGTTTTATGTAGACCAGGCTGGCCTTGAACTTGATGGCGTAGCACTTCTGTTTCTGCTGCCTCAGCTGCCCTAGTACTGAGACTGCATGCAGGCCATCCCACTTCACTGACTCCATTCTGGGCAGGTGGTGGGGAGGTCCTCTCGGGGTGTGGTGGTGTCTGCTATTAGCCCTGTTTACAGGTGAAGTGCGCTAGCTTTCTGTTTTTGCTGCCCTAAAATACCTGACAAAAACAACAGAAGGGAGGAGGGAGGGAAGGAAGTGGAGAGCGAGGGAGGGCTTAGTTCAGCTCACAGTTCAAGGATGCAGCTCACCATGGTAGGAAGTCATGGTGGTGGCAGTGGAGACAGCTTGTCACATTGTATCCAGTCATTCTTGTACACCAGCCCAAGAGATGGTGATACCCACAAACAAGGTAGGTTTTCCTGCCTTTAACTAGAAACTTCCTTACAGGCATGCCCAGAGCTTTGTCTGCTAGATGACCACAGATCTTGGCAAGTTGACAATCACTATTGCTATTCAAGGACAAGCACAGAAGCATCCCTTCCCTGCTTTGCCTTGATGTCCACACCCATCAAAGAAAGCGATGGGACAGGTGGCTTTCAAAGTCTGCAAGACACCGTGGTCCATTTGCAGTCTACCTGACTGGGTGGGCCGGGAAGCAGGGGCTGATGCATGCCTTCTGCTGCAGCTGCTGCTGTTGACTTTCCCATACTCCCCTGCCTGGGCTAGTCGCCCCCGTGCCTGGCTCTGGTTTTCGGTGAAGTAAGCCTGTGTGGGAGTTCCTAGCTGCTTCTCCCTTTTGGCTTCTCCCATTTGGGCTGTCTTTTCACACCTCCAAGTGCTGGGTGGGAGTGGATGAATGTCACTTGCTTGGCTCCCTCAAGATGTCTTTCTTTGCCCTGGGTGTGATACTGTAAGCCTGAGACGTGGCCGACTGTGCCTCTCTTCTAACCCTTTGTAATGGCACCAGGCAGGCTTCTGCGCAGCAGTGACTTTGTCATAGGTGGGCGTCACTCTGCTCCATCCTAATGGGCTGAGGAAACTGGTCCCCACCTAATAGAGAAGACCAATTAATTATGCTGCCTTGGGCAAGTGGTGTTTCCCACCAGGGCCTCTGTCTTCACATTTGTAAAATAAAAAGATTGCTCCCCGTGGTCCGCTATGGTACCCATCTCTAATGTCATCCTGTTTATTTCATTTGTTTGCCTCACATCCTTCTCCATGCCCTCATTTCCTCTGAGTCTTGTAGACATCATGTCTTTTCACTGAGTTGAACTTCAAACACCCCACGGGAGAAACGAGCTCAGGCATGCCGGGAAGGATGCTATTTGGGAGGAATAACTTGTCATTAAAACAAGATGAGTAGTGATGCTTTGTTTATAGGAATAACAGTTATGAAGAAGGGAAGCTGAGGAAGAAGAATGCACGCTCTGGTTCCAGCACGGGCCATGCTCGACAGTGCAGGAGAGAGCATTCCGAAAGAGGGCCTCCGCTCCAGCCGCAGGCTCCGTGGATCCCTGTGGCCGTGATGTTGTTTAAGTTAATTATTTCTAAAAATTGAGGCTGATGAGACCACGGGGCCTTTCATATCTCATCAAAGAGCCTGAGGGGCTTCCCGAGAATTTCATTAGGAGGAGACCAATTTAAAGATTAACTAATGTGAGAGATACAGCTCGTTCACTGTAGCAGGCCTGAGCGGCGGTGAGGGGAGAGAGAGGCTCCCGTTGGCTCATCCAGACCAGAACCACCACAGATATCGTCAGTGTTTCTGTGGTCCAAGTTCAGGCTGGACGGAGGCTTTGGCGTTCTTATACTCCACAGAGGGATGCTCTTGTCACTGAAGCCCCTCCACACTGACGGGTTGTGCATAACCTTGGTATGACATCCAACTTCCTTTCATTTAATCAAAATTCCTCCGTGGCCTTTTAATCAAGTTTATTCTCCGTGTAAGCTGGCTCAACAGGAAGAAGTCATTTGCACAAAAATTGTTGTTAAACTGCCAGATAGCTCTAGCAGTATGAATAAAAAGAGCGGCCATGAATCACTGTGCCCGTGTGAGAGCAGCTCCCAGACATCAGCATCATTGTTTTCATCCTCCCACAAAGGGGAGACTGGCATTTCAGGGCTACAGCGTAAGGACTCTGGGCTCTACTCATAACACATGAACATGTCTAACGGTGTCTCCTGGGGTCGTAGAGCACATACAATCTGTACAACAGCTCTGATAATACCGCCTCCCCGTCTGTGCCCCGCCCTACTTAAGCCCTTGCATGTGACATTGAATTTCATCCCCATCATACTGTCCAAAGTTGGTCCTCTCTGCTGCTCCTGTTTCATGGAAGAGGCCTAGAGAAGTGTTTAAATGCCCTTTATGAGACCACGCAGAGAATAAATAATGACGTCCACTTTAAATCTCAGCGTGTTCCCATCATTCCCGCTGCCCTTTGGAGTTTATTTTGGTACAATGTCACAAGGGATGTCTCTGCCTGTAGTAACAACAAGCTCCCAAGTCTATGAAGTAAGAGTATGTGTAACCCACTGAGGGAGACACTCTGGAAGGTTCCCCAGGGCAGCCACCATCAATGGCCGCTTTCACCAGGCCTCACAGTTCCTTCCTAAGAAATCAGTTCGCATCCCACATTTTTACTTAGAAAGAACAGAAACTATCCCAAAAGATTATGAGTTGATTCCCCAGAAGGGAGCCAGTGGAGGAACACTCTGATGCCCACTCTACCTCCAGCCCTCCCACCAAAAATGTCCAAGGAGGGACACAAGGCTGGTTCCTGGGTTATCAAACTTTGTAATGGCATCTGGCTGGGGTTGACACACTGTGGGCAGGGACAGGTTGTATCTACAGTGGTCTTCCCAGAAGTCTTGTTCATCCTGTTTCCACACAGGCACTGATGTGACAGAAG
Source organism: Arvicola amphibius (assembly GCF_903992535.2). Classification (NCBI taxonomy): domain Eukaryota; kingdom Metazoa; phylum Chordata; class Mammalia; order Rodentia; family Cricetidae; genus Arvicola; species Arvicola amphibius. The sequence continues at coordinate 69,063,721 of NC_052055.2, read as the reverse complement.
CCTTCTGTGTCTAAATCTAATGGGACACTCAGCAATCCCATCCTTTGCAGGAGGAACCATGGACATTGTTGGTCTTCTGGTCCATATTGATGAGGATCCTGTCCTGACTTTCTCCTCTGTTGTCCCTGCTGGGTAGTTTTAGTATAACGGGCTTCTTCTGTCCCTCAGATGGGGAGGGCTTCCTGACTCTCCAAGTCCACACCAAGGCCCATAATTTTCAAGCAGTCCTGCTGTTGCTACGGTAACTCTACCCAGTTCATTTCAGAGTGCAGGCTGCATCTTGTCATCTTGTCCAAATGCCTGGGGGCAAGTTTGATTTGGGAGGAGAGGGGGAGGGAGTGTTTAAATCAGGTGGACAATTTTATGCCCCCGGGCCACCTGGGTGGTGTGGGGAATCAGTAAAAGGCCAGTGGGGAGTCTAAGCCGTGGTTAGCCTTTCTTGTCCCTTCTGTCCTAGGAACACGAGCTTCTCCAGCACCCTCCTCCTTTCCACACTCTTCAGGCTCTCATGTCCTTAGCCTGCCTGGTCCTGGAGGAGCCTCAACACTGGGCGGGATTAAGCCCAGACCCAGGAGATCATGTCCGAAGGATTGGAGTATGAACCTTGGGCTGGGGAGATGTATTTGTCAGTCAGGTATGAGGTCCAAGAGTTCAGATTCAGGGAACCCCCAAACAAGCAGGCTATTGAGACTAGCTGTATGGGTAAGCAGTGTCTGAGTCCCTGCCACGGTGAATACTGTGGGGGAACTGTGCATGGGGGGTGATCCCCAACCTCAAACCTGGGCTTTCACATGCAGTCATACACATGAGCACTTGCACCAACACACATGTTCCCCCACACATGCAGAAACATGGTTTCACACACTTGCTCCCACACAGTCTGAAAATGGAAGGAAGTAAGAATCAAAAGAAAGTCTGGATCTCTGGGAAAATTACAATTTTGCCTCTTGAAGGGGAAAGAAAAGTGAAAGATACAAGGGTACAGAAGTCTTCTCGTCCACACCCAACAGAAACGGGGACAGGAGTCTTTTCATCCAAGCCCAACATGACACAGGGTCCCCAAAGACGCTATTCCCTCAGGTAATTTCCAGGCACTATGTAACTAATCTCTTTTTCCCTCTAAGGTTGAGTATTCTTATACTGATGAAATTTAGTGCTTTATGTTTAAACTATCTCACTGAATTCTTTTATGTGTATATGTTAGTGTGTGTGCATGTGTGTGCATGTCTCGCTTGGTCATTCTCCATTTTAGTTTTTGAGACAGGCGCTCTCACCAAAGCTGTGCATTACAGATTCAGCTAGACTGGCTGTTCACCAAGTCCCATGAATCCCCCTGTCTCTGCTTCCCCCAAGCTAGAATTACAGGACACACCACTGCATCCATGATATTTTCAAGGGTGCTGGGGACAGAACTCCAGTCCTCATGCTTACTCAGCAAGCACTTTACTGACCAGACGGTCTCCTTACTTCCTTCTTTGGTGGTGGGAAAGACTCTCACTCTCTACCCCATATTGGTCTGAAATTCATGGCAATGCTCCTATCTAAGCCTCTTAAGTGTTAGGATTATAGGTGTGCCCTACTGTGCCTACTTCTCACCAAAATCTTAAACTGCATCACGGGGTACCTAATTCCTGAATACCTGACAGACCCACAGAGATCCCATCCCATCTTCTTTGCCCTAATGTAGCTTGTTGGGGCAGCCTACATCATGTCTCAGAGGCTGTAGAGTTGGGTCAGTCCTCTGAGGAAAACAGCCTCACATGGTGTGGATGCGGGGCAGTGAAAGCTTCCGGGGGGGGGGGGGGGGCTGACCGTAGGGTGCTGCAGACTTCAGCAGAGTTGCTGTATCCGAGGCAGATATGAGAATGAGTAGCTGTTTCCTAGCAGGACTTTGACCTTGAAGAATCACTGTGGTAAACAGTGAAGCATCTTTGTGGACAACGGTGATTGCAGAATTGATTTTCCAAAGTGCTGCAGCCTTCACATGACTTAAGTCTCAAGACGCCTCTGGCATCCCTGAGGCCCTTGGATTACTGAGTATTGCAAACAATACACAACAAAGGACTTAAAGTCACGGGCCATGTGCTGCTCTCCTTTAGAAAGACATTGAGATGAGACTGGGAACCACGGTGCTTCACTTAAAAACCCCCGCTTTGTGTAACAATGAGTAGACACACCTTTGGAGAGCTGCTCACCATTCAGACCTTCCTGCTGCCACTCAGGCCTTAAAACTTCGTCCTGGAGTGACTTCTTTCTTCAACCGACAGATACAACACAGAACACCCCGACACATGGCACCCAATATGGCTTGAGGAAAGAAGGATCCGGACACCGCAAGACAGGAGTCTAAGTACACCCATGGTAGGATATGAGACTCCTGAGCATGCAGGAGCATGGGAAATTGCTCACCTCAGAAGGAGCAGTATCTGCAGCTATTGAAGTGTCTGTTAAAAGGCAGACACAATAGAGGGGTGAACATCCAGGTTTGGGAGGTGTGAGGAACATTGAAGGCTGGGTTCGACCCATGAAGCTTGGAATCTGGAAGGATGAGACAGGAAAGGAAACACTAGAGGCAGACAAATCCATCAAGGTCCCAGGAATCTGATTTTTTTTTCTCACTGAGGTTGGAAAGCAGCAATTTCTACCATACAACAATTACATATACCTTGAAATATTGTTCATTGAAGAACCCAAGAATAAGAGTATAGAAATGTAGGTTCCAGAAATAAGAATGTAGAAATAAAGAAATATAAAGCTGTAAGCCTAAGAGAATAAGATCAGGCTGCCAGGATCTTTCTCAGCAGCGTAAGGATTAACTATTAACACTGGGCTACTCTGCTTTACAACCCATAGCTCTGTCTGCCAGGCTGAAGCACCCTCTGTAAACTGAGAATCCCTTTGTAAACTGAGGCTCAGCTTTTAGATCCACCCCAGCCACTCATGACCAGCAATTGCTGTGAGGTGAGTTAACGTTTAAGTTAAGGGGTCATGTGACTTTTCATTTGTACATTGCCCCTGCTATGCAAAACTGGTAAGTGTAGAGTTTTGGTAAACACCATCAGGGAGCATCAGGGAAACCATGAACTAAATACAAACACTAGTTTAACTGAAAAAACCATGTTAATGAAAATTGTAAAAAAAACCAATTTGTATATGAGTTTTACCTCGAGATTGTAAAAATTCTTTTGCTCATGCTTAATACTTGCTTCTTGCTATAAAGGGAGAGTTTAGAAACAGCCCATTTCTAGAACCTTACAAGTCCATCTCTGGCTGTGGTCTGAGCTAGCTGATAATCTTTTTGTGCCTCATGGAGATTTATTTTTTAATTTTTTATTTTTTCATGAAATAAAGTTTGCTTCTGGTTTCATGGACTTTGGTGGTTTGTCCCCCAACTTTGTGTGATCTCCATGGACCCAACATTTATTAATAAGTGTTGTTATCATAATTCTAAGTGCCTATTAGACTTGTATCTAGATTACTTACTAATTTAAATTACTTACAAATTTAAAAGGAAGTTGATAGCATGTATCAATTTAAAAAACTTAGAGTAGAGATCTGGAGCTATGTCTCAGTTATAGAGTCTTGTTGGTACAGAGTTCTGGGTTCCATCAACAGCGCCCTATAAACCAGGTGTGGTGGTGCATGTCTGTAGTCCCAGAATTATAAACCAGGTGTGACGGTGCATGTCTGTAGTCCCAGAATTATAAACCAGGTATGACGGTGCATGTCTGTAGTCCCATAATTATAAACCAGGTGTGACGGTGCATGTCTGTAGTCCCAGAATTGGGACATAGAAACATGAAGGCAAAAATTCAAGGCCAGCCTATGTTGCAACAAGTGAAACCCTGTTTAAACAACAAAATGAAACAAAATCCTTAAAAGAATAGTGTGAGGATTTAAGTGTGTGAACGTTTGCTTTGAAATTCTATCTGGCTTTCTCGAGGCATGTACAGGCAGCATTTGGAACTGATGTTTCATGGCTTCACCGAGCACTACTGAATGTCCCATCTCACAAGGTAGGATAAACATTGTTGTTCTGGTTTCCCTTTGATGGAATCAGATTCTGGAGCTTCTACATAAGTCCAGACAGGAACAGGAAACCCTAGAAACCCTATGTGGGCACACAGCATATAGAAGAAATGGTAAAAACTTTAGAACAAAAAGAAGCAAACTCATCCAAGAGAACTGGATGGCAGGGAATAATCAAATTGAGAGCTGAAATCAACAAAATAGAAACAAAGAAAACAATACAGATAATCAACGAGACAAAGAGTTGGTTCTTCAAGAAAATCAAGAAAATAGACAAACCTTTATCCAAACTAACCAAAAGGCAGAGAGAGACTATCCAAATTAACAAAATCAGAAATGAAAAGGGGGACATAACAACAGACATGGAAGAAATCCGGAGAATCATCAGGTCATTTTTAAAAAACCGGTACCTCACAAAATTAGAAAACTTAAAGGAAATGGACAACTTTCTGGATAAATATCACTTACCAAAATTAAATCAAGACCAGATAAGCAAATTAAACAGACCTATAACTGCTGAAGAAATAGAAACAGTCATCAAAAGTCTCTCAACCAAAAAAAAAAAAAAAAAAAAAAAAAAAAGCTTAGGACCAGATGGTTTCAGATCAGAATTCTACAAAATTTTCAAAGAAGAACTAATAACAATACTCCTCACATTGTTCCACACAATAGAAACAGAAGGAACATTGCCAAACTCTTTTTATGAAGCTACAATTACCATGATACCCAAATCTCATAAAGACATTACTAAGAAAGAGAATTACAGACCAATCTCACTTATGAACATTGATGCAAAAATACTAAATAAAATACTAGCAAATCGAATCCAAGAACACATCAGAACCATCATCCATCATGATCAAGTCGACTTCATTTCAGAAAGACAGGGATGGTTCAACATATAAAAATTGGTTAATGTAAACTCCCATATAAACAAACTGAAACATAAAAACCACATGATCATCTCATTAGATGCTGAAAAAGCTTTCAACAAAATACAACATCCCTTCATGATAAATGTCTTAGAGAGAATAGGGATACAAGGAACATATCTAAACATAATAAAGGTAATATACAATATACAGCAAGCCAACAGCCAACATCAAACTAAATAGAGAGAAACTCACAGCGATCCCACTGAAATCAGGAACAAGACAAGGTTGTTCACTGTCTCCATATCTATTCAATATAGTTCTTGAGGTCCTAGCTAAAGCAGTAGGACACCAAAGGGAGATCAAGGGGATACAAATCGGAAAAGAAGAAGTCAAACTCTCACTATTTGTTGATTATATGATAGTTTACATAAGCAACCCCAAAAATTCTACCAAGGAACTTCTACAACTCATAAACACTTTCAGTAATGTAGCAGGATACAAGATTAACTAAAAAATCCAGTAGCCTTCCTTTATACAGATGATAAATGGGCCGAGAAAAAAATTCAGAGAAACATCACCCTTTTCAATAGTCACAAACAGCATAAAATATCTCAGAGTAACTCTAACCAAACAAGTATGAGAAGAACTTTAAATCTTTGAAAAAAGAAATTGAAGAAGACACTAGAAAATGGAAAGATCTCCCTGCTCTTGGGTAGATAGAGTTAACAATGACAACCTTACCAAAAGCAATCTACAGATTCAATGCAATGCCCATCAAAATCCTAGCAAAATTCTTCACAGACTTCGAAAGAATAGAACTCAACTTCAAATGAAAAAGCAAAAGAACCCAGGATAGCCAAAACAATCCTGTACAATAAAAGAACTTCTGGAGGCACCACAATCTCTGACTTCAAACTCTACTACAGAGCTACAGTACTGAAAACAGCCTGGTATTGGCATAAAAACAGACAGGAGGACCAATGGAACCAAATTAAAGACCTGGATATTAATCCACACACCTTCAAACACAAGATTTTTGACAACAAAAGCAAAAAAATTAAATGGAAAAAGAAAGCATATTTAACAAATGGTGCTGGCATAACTGGATATCAATACGTAGAAGAATTAAAATAGATCCATATCTCTCACCATGCACAAAACTCAAGTCCAAATTGATTAAAAACCTCAACAATAAACCAGCCACACTGAACCTCATAGAAGAGAAAGTGGGAAGTACACTTGAACACATTGGCACAGGCAACTACTTCCTAAATATAATCCCAGTAACACAGACACTGAGAGAAACAATAAATGGGACCTCCTGAAACTGAAAAGCTTCTGTAAAGCAAAGGACACGGTCAACAAGACAAAACGACAGCCTACAGAATGGTAAAAGATCTTCACCAACCCCACATTGGAGAGAGGGTTGATCTCCAAAATATACAAAGAACTCAAGAAGTTGATCATTAAAGAACAAATAATCAAATAAAAAATGGAGTACAGACCTAAACAGAGAATTTTCAACAGAGGAATCTAAAATGGATGAAAGACACTTAAGGAAATGCTCAACAATCTTAGTCATCAGAGAAATGCAAATCAAAACAACTCTGAAATTCCATCTTACACCAGTAAAAATGACCAAGATCAAAAATACTGATGACAACTTATGCTGGATAGGTTGTAGGGTAAAGGAAACACTCCTGCATTGCCGTTGGGAGTGCAAGCTGGTACAGCCCCTTTGGATATCAGTATGGCCATTTCTCAGAAAATTAGAAAACAACCTTCCTTAAGACCCAGCAATACCACTTTTGGGTGTATATCCATAGGATGTTCAATCGTGCCACAAGAACATGTGCTCAACTATGTTAATAGCAGCTTTATTTGTCATAGCCAGAACCTGGAAACAACTTAAATGCCCCTGAACTGAAGAATTAATAAGGAAAACATGGTACATTTACACAATGAAGTACTACACAGCAGAAAACCAAAGTACAATTCACAATCCCAGAGAACCTAGACAACAATGAGAACACTAAGAGAGACATACTTGAATCTAATCTACATGGGAAGTGGAAAAAGACAAGATCTCCTTAGTAAAGTGGGAGGATGGGGATCATGGGAGTGGATTGAAGGGGAGGGGAGAGGCAGGGAGGGGAGCAGAGAAAAATGTATAGATCAATAAAATCAATAAAAATGAATAAAAACAAATAAACAAACAAGAATGGAATTCAGTAAGGAATGGGAACACTGCAGACTTAAGAATGGAATTCAGTAAGGAATGGGGACACTGCAGACTACTCAAGCCAAAATGAAGCTGTAATTGAAACCCTGACAGGCCAACTAAAACACTCAACGCAAAGCCCTAAAAGTAGAGTAAATCCAGAGGAAGACAGAACATCAACACTAGAAGATGAAGTAGAGGATCTGAATTCAATAAACAGGGAAATTTTTTTTTTAAAAGAGGAAAGGTAGATATAGGAAATGTGGTACACCATGAAACAATGAAATCATCCAATTATAGGGCTAGACAAAGGCAAAGAATCCCAAGTCAATGGCACAGACCAGATCTTCAACAAGACTGTAGAAGGAACGTCCTACAAACTAAGAAAAGACACACTTATACAAATACAAGAAGAACACAGAACACCAAATAGACAAGATAGAAAGATGTTATGTCCATGGCATATCATACTTAAAACACAGTAAGTATAGACAAACAAAAAAGTATATTGAAAGCTGCAAGAGAAAAAAAAACCACAAAGCACATATACAGAAATATTCACCAGAATAACAGCTTTCTCAATGAAAACTTTAAAAGCCAGAAGAGCCTTGAGCAATGCATTCCAAGTCCTAAAAGACTATTACAGCCAGCCTAGAATAATATACCCAACAAAACTACCTCCTGTGATTGAAGGAAAAATTAAAAAAAAATCCTCAACTTAAACAGCCTAAAAAAATTATACTCAGCAAACCAAACCTAAAAAAAATTACAGGAAGCAGCATTTTGGGCTGAGACAGGAATCAACAATAGAAGGGAGAGTGTGGAAAAATAATTAAGCCATAACTATTAAAATACAAACTACCATTGAGAACACAAACAACAACACAAAAAAAAATCAAGAACAGAATGACTGCAGTTAACACACACATTCCAGGAATAACTTTAAACACCAATGGCCTTAGTTCTCCCATCAAATGACAAAGGCTGGCTAAAGGGATCAAGAAACAAAATCCATCTGTCTGTTGTTCATAGAAACACAGTTTTAAAGCTCTGTACTGCCTTAGAGTAAAAGGATTGACGAAAATACGCCAGTGACATGGGGCCAGGAAGGCAGCAGAGATTGCCATCCCTACTGCTGATAAAATACACGTCAAACTAAAGCTAATCAGGAGAGAGAGAGAGAGAGAGAGAGAGAGAGAGAGAGAGAGAGATTATTCTAATCAAGAGAACAGTTAACTAAGAAGACATTAAGATATGTTTAAGACATATCTTAAACATATGCGCCAAATTCTGATGCAGTTTCATAAAAAATGTATGATGAGATTTAGACACAGATTAACACCAACCTGTTAACAGCAGATGATTTCAATACCGCACTTTTCCCAGTAGACAGGTAATCAAGACAAAAATTAAAAAGAGAAACATCAGAATTAGTTGACATCATACATTCAAATGGATTTAATAAATATCTATTAAATGTTCTACCCAACACCAAAACACACACATTCTACTCAGAGTGCATGGAAGCTTTCTAAAATAGGCCACATACTGGGACACAAAATGAATCTTCCCAAGTTCAAAAAGACTGAAATCATTCCTTGAGTCTTATCTGACCACAATGCAATAAACTTAAAACTGACAGCAAGCAAACATCTAGTAAATACATACACTCATGTAGATCCAACAACTCAACACTGAATGATAAACGGGTCAAAAAAGAAATTAAGAAGGGAATAAAAATTTCCTGGAACTAAATGAAAAGAACGCACAAACCTCTGAAACACATTGAAAACAGTCCTATAAGGGAGATTCATAGCTCAAAGATCTACGTTAAAAATCAGAAAGCACACAAATAAATGGCACAATGAAGCAACTAAAACAATTGGAAAAACAAGAGCAAACCAAATACAAACCCAGTGAATGACAAGAAACAATGAAAATCAGAGTAGAAATCAATGAAATAGAAACAAAGGAAACAATACAAATATTTAACAAATCTAAGATGTGGGTCACTGAGAAGATAAGCAAGATTGATAGACCCTTGGCCCAATTAACCAAAAGAGAGAAGAGCAGGACCCCAATGAACAGAATCAGAATTAAACAGAGAAACATTAAATCGGAAGTCAAGGAATTCAGAATATTGTGAAGGAATATTTTTTAAAAAACTGTACTTCGTTAAGTTGGAAAACCTAAAAGAAATGGATGACCATCTAGGCTCCACCAGATCACCAAAATTAAATCAAGAAGTCAACAACCTAAACAGATCCATAACAAATGAGATTGAAATAATAAAAAATACCTTCCAGTTTTACAAAAAGGTCCAGAGCCAGATGACTCACAGCAGAATTCTACCAGATTTTCAAAGATCTACAGCTAATCCTTTTTAAACTACTGAAGAGAGAGAGAGAGAGAGAGAGAGAGAGAGAGAGAGAGAGAGAGAGAGAGAGAGAGAGAGAGAGAGAGAGGAAGGAGGAGGAGGAGGAGGAGGAGGAGGAGGAGAAGAAGAAGAAGAAGAAGAAGAAGAAGAAGAAGAAGAAGAAGAAGAAGAAGAAGAAGAAGAAGAAGAAGAAGAAGAAGAAGAAGAAGGAGAAGAGAAAACAGTACCCCCAAATTCCTTCTACGAAGCCACCATCATTCTAATACTAAAACCAGGTAAAGACACAACCAAAAAGGAGGCCACAGGTCACTATCCCCGATGAATACTCAAACATGATCAATAAAACATTTGCAAAAGAATTACAGACATTCATCAAAAAGATTAGCCATGGTAACCAAGTAGCTTTACTCCTGAAATGCAGGGATGGTTCAATATACCCAAGGCAGCAAATTAAAAACCACATTAATGAACTTAAAAGAAAAAGCCCTTGACAAATTTTAACATGACTTCATAACAAAGGAATATATGGCTGAAGGAACATACCCCAGCATCAGTTGAGAGCAGCCCACAGCCAACATCATCCTAAATGGAGAAAAGCTGGAAGTAATGCCACTAAAGTTAGGGACGAGACAGGGATGTCCACTGTCCCCACTTGTTTTCAATATTGTGCTCAAGGTATTAGTTGAATTAGTAAGGCAAGAAAAGGAATGAACACAAAACAAAAATAAAGCAGGGAGAATCAAACCATTCCTGTCTGCAGATGATGTGATATTATACATTAGAGATCCCAAAATTCTACCAGAAAAATTATTTTGGAAATGAACAAATTGAGCAATGTGCAGATCAACTTGCACAAATCTGTAGCTTCTCTCCACACCAACATCAGACATCAGAGAAGGAGATCATGAACACATTCCCATTCAAAATAGTCTCAAGGAAAATCAACTATCTAGTACTAAACCTAACCAAGGAAGTGAAGGGCCTCTCCAATGAAAACGTTAAACCTTTGATGAAGAGATAGAAGAAGACACTAGAAAGTGGAAAGACATCCTGTGCTTAGAGAAGCAGAATTAATGTTATGAAAGTGGTCATTTTATCAAAAGTATATACAGACAGTAAATCCCAATCAGAACCCCCATCTCATTCTTCACAGAAATAGAGAAAACTATCCTAAAATACACACAGAACCACGAAAGATCCCAGATGGCCAAAACAACCCTGAACAAAGAGTGCAGTGCTGAAGAGACCACCGTTCTAGGTCTTAAGATATATTACAAAACTATAGTCATGAAAACAGTATAGCACTGCTACAAAAATAGACATGTAGGCCAAGGAAACAAATTTGAAGACCCACCCAGACAGGAGTCCACATAACTCCAGCTGATTAATATCTTTAACAAAGATGTCAAAAAGATATATGAAGAAAAAAAAACCAACTCCAATAAACCATTCTGAGTAAAGTGAGACAAATCCACAAGGACAAGAATGAAATTATTTAGTGAGTTATGGAAGGAAAGGGGAATAGGGAGAGAGAGGGAAAGGAGAGGCAGCAGCCACCTCTTCTGAAGGGAAGGGTGAGAACATGCAGGCTGGAGGAAGCAGAAGACAGCCATGATGGAAGGGGGTAGTGGGTGGGGTTTGTCTCTTAAAGGGACAGGATACCCGGGTGACAGGACAGACCATAACATTTAGGGACGAAAACCAAAACAACTTTGAGATTTCATTTGATCTCAGTCGGAATGGCAAAGATCAACAGAACAGCCAACAACAAATACTGGAGAGGATGCGGGGAAGGGACGCTCATCACTGTCATTCACACTGCAAATGGGTGCAGATGCGATGGAAGTCAGTGAGGAGGATTCTCAAAAAGCTAAAAATAAATCTGTCATCTGAGCCAGTTGTATCACTCTTGGCATGTATACAAAGGACTAGATGCTCCTCGGATGCTTGGTCAGCCATGCCCATTGTGGCTCTATTCACAACAGGTAAGAAACAGAAACAACTTAAGGGTCCTGCCGTGGATGGACAGATAATGGAAATGTGGGGCAGAGACGCTCCAGAACACTATTCAGCTGGAAAGAAAAATTAAGTTGTGTACTTTGCAGGCAAACAGATGGAACTATGCTTGACTATGCTGAGTGAGGGAACCCAGAGCCAGAGAGACAAATGCAGCATTCCCTTTCTATCCCGAGGCTTCTAGTGCCAAATCTTCAGGTGTGGTTATATATCCCAGAGTAACCTCAAAAATTGGAGGGGAAGGGTAAAAGGGGGTTGGGAGACGGGGGAGCAACAGACAGGGGATAGCAGTGTACAAGTGATCTGATTGGAGATTGGGGGGTAAGAAAGGCTCTATTAGGTGTGGGGGGATATAGAGGAAGAAAGAGTGTAAAACAGCCTGCCAGGGGCCGCTGTCCCTTGGTGTCCACTTAGCCTACTTCCCCTCAGGTGGCTACAGCAGAAGGAGCCCCCAGGCCTCTCTCCAGCCTGAGTCTCAGCGTCTCTCCCCCTCGTCAGTGCAAACAAAGTAAAAAGGCCAGACTGTTCTATAAGGTGCATTGTTTCCAGAGCAGCAACTTATTGCTGGGTCGTAAAATCAATTTAGTGGATCACAACAGACATTACAAAACAGAATAGAAAATGACAGGTGTCACAACCCCGGTAAGGCATTGTCTTGTGGTACTGGCTTCTGTTTTATGTGTATGTGTATGTGAGCACTGGGCAGAGATGTGATATGATTTATTTTCTTGCTGTGGATAACAGCCAAGAGCTTGAAAAACAATGCTGTGGGGTTGCCTCTGTCGCCTCAGATGGAAGCCGCAGCAGTGGAAACCAACCATGAGACAGAGGTGCACCCTAGAGGAACAATTTAATCTAGGAACCACAGCCATCTTTTAACACATATTAATAAAAAGGTATGCCAGACACCCGGGACTTCAGTATCCTGCTTTATATTGGGTTTTATCTTCTGCAGACCTCATGAGTCACTGAGCAGTACTTGGCTGACTTTGGTCTCCAATGCAAATACGGCAAATACGGCATGTGAATTAATACATTTCAGGAAGCTTGGAGAATGGAAAGAAATGCGGTTCAGACCAGGGTAGACACCAGTAATTTGTGTCTGAGACACTCAGGTGGGGTTAATTACATTAGTCTTTTAACGCCATGGGACTTTCTTCACAACTAGTAAGACAAGGACAGCAAACGTTATGCGAAGTGCAAAGAGCTTTGGGAATGATTGGCACTGACAGCAGAAAGAGGGCTGGGGCCGTGTGTGGCTTCTGAGCTCAAGGACCAGAGTTTGTTCTTCGGAGACCAATTGAAAGAGTAAGCAAGCTGGTGAGATTTTACTCTCGCCTTGAAGCAATTTCAAATCATGTGGGATAAGCCTTTATTAGTGAGAAACTGTCTAGACCAGGTTAGCCTGTGGGCATGTCTGTGGGGGATCGTATCGACCCGCCCACCTTCAATGTGGTCTGGGTCATATCCTGGGCCAGACCCTGAGCTGTGTGAGAGAAGAAAGCTCGCCGACGTTAGCGGCTAGCAAGCAGGCAACATGGATGCGTTCATTCTCCCTGCCCTTGCCTGCGCTGTGGTGTGATGAGCAGTCTCCCGTGTCTGCCACTGGGAGTTCCCTGCAGTATGGACTGTGACCTGAAATAATGCCAATAAGTCCCCTCCTCTTCGAGTTGCTTCTGTCCAGGGTGTTTTTTTATCACAGCAACAGAAAGGAAAGCAGAGCACCAGCTGGAGTGGTGGATGTATCCTCTAAGCACTGGGTAGGTGGGGACGGGCTGCTCTGGAGCCCACTCACTCACCAGGCAGGCCATCATGGCACACGCATACCCACATGCACACATTTGTACATGAACTGGTGATTCCTAACAGGTACACATAGCTGTTTACATCCCTACGGGAAAGAGGCCAGGCGAGCATGAGGTCCCTACAGCTTTTTTTTTTCCTCTGGCTTCTTCCAGCACCATTTCCTAGCAGACGCATGAGGTGGAGTTGATGGCAGGGTGCCAACAGAACCCAGTGTAGCCTGCTGCCTGCCATCCAGGGAGTGCAAGAGTGATGAGCCAGCTTGTAGGCAGCCAGGCTTCTGTAAGTAATTTGTTCCCCTTTCCCTAAATGATGGGCCTTGCTTGCCTCTGGAGTTGGCTGTAGGGTTCTCACGGAGAGGTGTGATACATAGGTGGTCACATCTCATGACATGCTACCTCTGCCGTACGTGCAGCCTCCACTTGTCTTCCTTAAGGCTATGGATGCCTCTCAAAAGGCTTGGGAGGAAGGAGCTCAGAAACTGCCACAAAGATTAGAGGTCATGGAAGGTCCTGTCTCCCAGAAGAAGGAGGGAAGACTGTGTTAGAGGCTGTCATGTGATAAACTTTCCCAGCGAGACAGTATGTGTACATGCACGTGTACAACACACACACACACACAAACACACACAATTCACTCCAGAAAGGGGATCAATAGCAATAATATTTACATCAAGGTCCAAGTTGGTAACTGATGGGAGTTTTATTAGGATTTCTGTGGGAGTCCACAGATGTGGATCTGTTCCACCTTGACCAAAGGTCAGACAGTACAGGCCTATTCTTGCTTTTTCAAGGTTATGACAGAAGATTTGACCCAGGGTATGACTATTAAGAGGATGTTTTGATGTAGGGTGTGGCTACTTGGTTCTTTGGGTATTGAGAAGTTGATGACTTTGTTTGTTCCTTGTATCATGGTAGAGAAGTCTTTTGTCTTCCCCCTCCTCTTTGGATTGGAGTATTCAAAACTTATGAGAAATAAATGCAAGGCTAATTTCAGCCCTGACTGGATGCCCTTCCGACTCTATCCTGTGTCTCTGTCTTTTCTTCTGTACCTCTGTCTTTTCTACCTGCCATTTCTTAATCCTTATGCTTCCCTCTAAGTGCAGATAAATAAGCCAGGTAGGACCGGCTGATGTTGTCCCTGGACTCGGGATGCAGCAAATTCCTAACAGGATGATGGGTAAGGGATTCATGATGGGTGAGGGGTCACCAGGGCAGGATGGCTCAAAGGCAGTTGCAACCCAGGACAACCCCAAAGCTCAGCTTGCAGGCAGTCCACTAGCCTGAGTGCTGTATTAGGGGCAGTAATGCGATGAACAGCTGTGTAGAATAGTCGGGCCTAGCATTTGTTGAGGCTAGACAAGATGGTACTTTAGTGCTCCTCTGCGGGATCCCAGGGGCAGCAGCATCTCCTGAGAACTTTGTAGTTTTTGACTGGCAGAGGTCTAGCAGTTTGCTGTGAGGGAGACAACTGAGGACCACTGTTTTACACCATCTTTCGCTGGCTAACCAGAAGAACTGTGAGGTTGTGTCATTCACTGGATAAGCCTGGTAAAGTGGTTGCTATGGAAATCTGTCCCACAGCTGAGTGGGACATGTGATATGTGGATGAAAAGGAGATTTATTAAGGAGCCAAGGAGCCATTTCAGTTCCAGAGTTCAAGGTCTCTCTGCCCTCCAACCCCCCTTAAAAAGATTTGTGTGCAGGGTATTTGTCTGCATGTATGCATGTAGGTTCACAATGTGTGTGCTTGGTGCTGAAGGAGGCCAAAGAGGCATCAGATCCTCTGGAACTGGAGCTATAGGCAGCTATGAACCACCTTATGGGTGCTGGACACTGAGCCTGGGTCCTCTGCAAGAGCAGGAAGAGCTCTTAACCGTTCAGCCAATCAGAAAAGCTTGGGTGCACAGGATCTCGGCACTTGACTTATTCCAAATCAGTCTTAACACTTTTCTTTACCAGACCTTCTCTAAACCAATTCCTCACTTAATATAGAGGATCTTAAATAGTGATATGGATTTCTCTAAGACCTATATGCTGTGAGGCAGCAAGGTTGGAGGGAGATAAAAGAAGCAGGGGTCACTATTTAAAGAGTGCTTACAAGCAGCAGAAGGGGACTTTCAAAGGCGACTTATTCTGTTGATTTGGGGCAATGAACCCCAGGACAGAGGGAACTCTATGACCACCATGGCTCCTTTCATCCTACTCACAATAGCTAGGTGTCCAGCAGCAGAAGAGAGGATAGAGAAGATGTGGTGCATACACAATGGGATTTTGTTCAGCTGAAAGAAGAACAGAATTACATTATTGGCAAGAAAATGGACTCAACTGGAGATCATCATATTGAGTGAATTAAGTGAGACTCAGACAAATATCATGTTTTCCTCTGATTTGGGCTTCCTAGATTTTTATCAGATATATAAAATAATGTATGTTTAAATGACAGAAACAAAAATTCAGGGGGATAAAGGGCGTAACGGGAGAGGGAGAGAATATGCTCAATATCCAAAACATTCTTTTAAGAAAAATTAAAAATTCCCATTTTTTAAAATATTTAAGAAGTTTAATATATGGCTTATATTCTATCTGCTTTAGGCAGTTTGGGACACTGGTCTAGTCTGCTTCTGTTGCTGTGACAAAGCACTCTGTCAGAAAGCTTTAGGGGAGGACAGGGTTTCTTGGGCTCATAGTTCTGAGGCAGTCAGGGCAGGGACATGAGACAAAAGGCGGGAAGAACACTGTTTGCAGGCTTTCTCACAGGCTCAGGCTCAGCTAACTTTCTTTTACAGCTCAGGAGAGGCTGCCCAGAGAATGGAACTACCCAGAGTGGGCAGGTCATTCTGCATCAAGTCAAGATCAAGACAACGCCTACGGACATGCTTGCAGGCCAGTCTGGTCTAGGAAATCCCTCTACTAAGATTTCCTTTCCAGGTGACTCTAGAAGGCCATGTTGACAGAGTTACCTAGGGAGGATAGAATGCTGAACTCTTTCTACGAAAGCCCCTCAGATGAAGCTAGTGTAATGCAGTTCTATAATGAGTCATACCCAGCTCCCTGCCTGTCTGACTAGGGCCAGGAGTTCTGGAGCAGGGGTGACCATTAAGAGGTCATGACATTAACATTGCCATAATGTCATCTTTGAGTGTGGCAGGCTATTCTGGAATGCACGTGGCCCATGAGCCAGAGATTAGATATGCCTTAGATATAAAGTTAGAGTCGTGTTCATCCTCGAGGTATACAAAGTGAGCATAAGCCCTTCTCAGAACAGCCCCCTATCTCCAGGGATGGCCTTCGAGATTCCTGTTGAACTGGAGAGCACACATGAGTTCGTGTCTCTCAAAGAGGTTCGCAAGGCTGCAGGGCTGTTGGCAAAGCAGGTCATTTGCAAAGCATGTGGGTGCTGGGTATGACTCCCCAAGAGCCCTCTATTGAGGACAGTCCCTACCCCTGATTCTATCTGTCTCCTCATTTGTGTCCAGAGCCTTCTGCTGGTCTTTCTGACATACAGCTGAATCTCACCTCCTTGACCTTTCTACTTTAATTTTTAAAAGATCTCTTGATCTTTATTTCATGTGTGACCATTGTGCCCGCATGTATATTATATGTATACTATGTGTGTGCAGTGCCTGCAGAGATCAGAAGAGGGCATTAGACCCCATGAAGGTTGAGTTACAGACAGTTGCCAGCTACCAGGTGGGGTCCAAGAACTAAACTCAAGTTGTCTGGAGGAGCAGCAGGTGCTCTTAACTACTAGGAATCTTTCCAGTCTCATGTTCCTACTTTGATATCCAGTGTGCCAGTCCATGGCCAGACAGTTCCCACCACATTCCTGGGGCTTCCTTCACCTTCCTACCCTTCAGAAAGTCTTTCTACCCACTAGGCAAGATCAAAGTCCTCTCCACAGCTCTGCCTCTCTAAGAGACCTGCCTTGATATCATCAAGAGGGGGCCATACTCATACGACCATAATCCCAGGATAGCTCCCTTAGAAGCTCTTCCACTGGGGGGACCCATTCTAAAGTTAGATTTTGCGGATCAGTGACTTCAGACTTTCATAGCCTTTTTTTTTCTGCTCAAAAATTGCAATCTTCCCCCAGTATCCAGACCTTTCCTCCAGATTCTTTTAAAAATTGTTTTGTTTTATGTGTATGAATGCTTACCTGAGTGTACACGTATGCACCACATGTGTGGCTGGTGTCTGAAGAGTCAGAAGAAGGCATTCGATCACTAGAACTGCAGCTACTCAAGGTGATGAGCCATCATATGGGCACTGAGAACCTAACCCACATCCTCTGCCAGAGCAGGTGCACTGGTACCCGCTGGGCCATCTCCCAGCCCCACTTGCAGGTTCTTTTAACCTTGGCTTCTCGTACCACAAACTCTTCTTCTCCACCCTGCTGTCCCAAACTCTCAACCTCTAACCTTTTGTGCTTCTGTGGAAACTAGACAGAGAAACACAGGGGCTATCTCAGACTGGGCCCCCATTTAATTTAGGGTTATTCACCCCTTCCTCTATAAGCAGAGACTGTGCATTGGCTTCCCAGCCACCCAGACCCAAATAGTCACACAGGAACTATATTAACTATAACACTGTTTGGCCAATGGCTCAGGCAAATTTCTAACTAGCTTGTACATCTTAAATTTCTATTAATTTGTGCATCACCACGAGGTTGTGGCCTACCAATAAGGTTCCAGCATCTTTCTCCTTTGACAGCTACATGGCATCTCCCTGACTCTGCCTTCTTTTCCCCTGCATTCAGTTTAGTTTTTTCCAGGCTAGCTCTATTCTGTCCTGCTTAGGCCAAAGCAGCTTCTTTATTAGCCAATGGCAATAAAACATATTCATAGCATACAGAGGGGAATCCCACATCATTCCTCTTACAAGAATGAACTTGGAGCCTACTTCCTTCACTTCACACATCCTGCTCCAAACAGTGCACCTAGCAACCTCAGAACCCTTGACCCCCAACCTGCACTAAGTCATATATATTCCCATCTCTCTACATTAAGAGTTTCCTCACCCCTGGTAATAACCAAATTTATACAATTTCTATTCAAGTGTACTTCCAATAAATCTGGTTATGAAGAATAGAAGAGGTCCTATTTATCCTAAACCTGCTTGGAATGTATGTACAGTAAGACAAATTGTGTCCTCTGTAGCCTTTGGGGAGAATCCTGTATTTATCATCTCATGCCTATTAATTATGGGCATGCATACAACTAAAATCAGAAGCATTATGGGAAGGGACACATGCAGTAGGAAACATGAATATGTAACTTCATCTACCAAGCAGGACAGCGAGCTACCCAAGCCCTGCTCTTAGTAATCAGCTCATGCTTCTCTTCAATGCCACAAAAGGAACAATAAACAGGTGCCGTAAGTACCCTCACTCACGTGATGGCTGCCAATCTTGCCCTCTCTCACATGCTCTGTCCCTTTGTTGTGAATAAAGTTCCCTTGAAAATCTGTGCATCCCGTGGAATAATCCTCTGTACACCGTGTAAATGATTGGTTTAATAAAGAAATTGACTGGCCAGTATCTGGATAGGATAAAGGCAGGTGGGAAAAACCAGACTAAGGACACTGGGAAGAGGAAGGTTGGGGAGAGAGTATCCCCAGCCAGATGCAGAGGGAGCAGGATGTGTAGAAAATGAGATAATAAGCCATGAGCCATGGGGCAGGATGTAGGTTACTAACCAGCCTGAGCTATTGACTGCGCATTTATATTAATAAGTATCTGTGTGGTTATTTGGGAGACACAGAGCAACTCCACCTACATATGTGAGCCCAAAATTTCACTTCTTTGGACAAGACCAAAAACCTAGAAACACCCAGGCCAAACTCCAGTGACCAATAACAGACACTCTGCCTCAGGGGTCAAATCTTCAAGCCCTCATAGGCTGAGCTCTCACAGATATTACAACCGTGGATCTGAGTTTAAATAGTGCCCACTAAAGTTTCCGGGTTCGTGTGTCCTGGGACAAAGCACTGTACCAGAAATACATGGTTAGTAATAGAAACAGGAAATTTTCTTAAGGAAGAGAAAGCACTCCTGAAAACGGGAACGGACCTGTGAGCTACGGAAAAGGCGCTTGCTCCAAAACACCTCATAGGTCATTGGCTGGGCTCTGCCTCTTCCATGCTTGTATAATACGGCTTCTCCTGAGAGTGCTGTTTGCTGTATAAAACCCAAATGGGGATGGACTGCCAGGTTCTCTCCTCATGGCTCTTCTGCCATGATGTCTTCTTTCTCCAGTTTCTACTCTCCAGCCACATGGGGCACGGTGATTCTTCCTTGGTCACCCTTTGCTGGTTTCACTGTGTCTCTGTAGCCTGTCACCTTCCGCCCTCCAGTATATATGATCTTCCTTCCCTCTGTGCATTGCCTGGCTTCCTCCAGTGGAATCTCAGTCTGCTCACCAGACCACAACCCCCGTTTTCACGTTCACGCCCTCAGCGCGGAGCATTGGTCGGGATTCTCCCAGAACTACATCCGAGCCCATTTTCAGAGGGGAATTTATTTACTCTGGAACTTTGCCTTCACTTTACTCCTGCTCAAATGTCCCTTCTGTTCTACCTCAGGATGATCAGTTCCAGTCTCTTATCACCCCACACATCTGTGAAGTCTCCTCATGCTGACGTCCACCCAGTTCTCCCCATAGACACCAGGTCTACTCTCCATTATCCCTGTTCCCACTCGTCTTGTTTACAAGCTTTGGTTCCGTCAGCGGCACAGATTCTGGAAATTACGCTGTGGTCTATCTGTGTTCTTAGGAACTGTGGTGGTCACTCCTGCCAACTTGAAAGAACCATCAAGTAGGACAAATCCCCGAGCAGGTCAGCGAGGCACCTCCAGGAAGGATGGGCTGAGAGGAGAATGAGTCTAGAATGGACGCAGTCGTCTAGAGGGGACTCAGATCTATAGCAGTCTGGGAAAGGCCGTGTTCCCTGCCTGCCTTCACTTGGTGCGGGGAGTGTCTCCACCCCACTTTGTTGCCATGGCCATCAGGGCCCTCCCTAGCTGTCATCACAGGACAGTTTCTTTGTTCTTCCAACATGGACTGAAGAGCGGTCTCTCAAAGACATCAGGCCTTCCGTTGAGACTGGGGTACAGGCAGCTGAGCCACCCAGCTCCGTGGGGAGCAAGCGCTGTGTCCTCATCCTCTCCAGGGTGCACAGAGTTGGATTAACCAGCCCCTACTTGGAGGGGATCTTTAGAGGGGGAGGGGGAGGAGGCCCTGGGTTCTCCTCCCAATCCTTCCATGGGCCCCACAGTAAGGGTTGTCGGGGTCAGCTTTCCTTTCTGTCCCTCAACCATCTCAGGGGATCTTGTATTTCACAAGGCCTAACTCAGGTTGGCTTCGTTTTTTTTCTGCCTGCTTTGTATTTGTATATGCAAAAGATCAGAGACCATTTCATATGCATGCATTTTAAAGACTGAGACAGACAGAAAATCCCTTTAGGCATAAAAAAAAAAACCACAAAACACTTTTAGGTGTTAAAAACATTGATGGGTAGAAAGCATAAATAACTTTGAAAAGCTGCCTTCTTTGAACAGTTCTGAACAATTTGTCCAGTCACCATATGTCAAAAAATTTATGTATGAACAAGCATTTCCTGGAAATATGATAACCAACGGTATCATCTCTGGTAGCTTAAGTGATAAAGGACAAAGAGGAAAAACATGGAATGCACCTCTCCAGGGTACATTTGTACCTTGAGCGTGGGCATCAATCGACCTTCCATCAATCATGCCCAGCCAGTTTGCACTCATCTTGCTCCTGTGCCTGCTCCTTCCAAACCTGACTCAGCTATGATTTTCCTACCTCATTGTTCTCACGCCCTTCTCACGCCAACAGGGGAAAACCAAGTCCTCAGGAGCTCAGGCATCAGTGGGACTTTCTCGCTCCTACCACCCTCCCCCACCACCCCACCACCGGCTGCCACGGGGCTTCCCTGTCTGCAGCTTCTCAAGGCTTGTGCAGAGTGGAAGGTTTTTAATAACCCTCTTCTTCTTTACAAATTAACACGGAAATTCTGCTGACGAGCCTTTCCCTTCCCAGGGCTTAAATCCTGGGGCTCTTGAACTGTGACTATTTAAATGAACAAGATTTCAAAAAGCTGATGAATGAGGTTTATAGTGTTTTATAGGAGCACAAAGGAAAATCCTCCTTCAAGACTCGTGTAGGACAAGATGGCTGATAGGCCAAGGCCTGTGTGTGTGTGCATGTGGACCTGTGTGTGTGTGCATGTGGCCCTGTGTGTGTGTGTGCATGTGGACCTGTGTGTGTGTGCATGTGGACCTGTGTGTGTGTGCATGTGGACCTGTGGGTGTGTGCATGTGGACCTGTGTGTGTGTGCATGTGGACCTGTGTGTGTGTGCATGTGGACCTGTGTGTGTGCATGTGGACCTGTGTGTGTGTGCATGTGGCCCTGTGTGTGTGCATGTGGACCTGTGGTTGTGTGCATGTGGACCTGTGTGTGTGTGCATGTGGACCTGTGTGTCAGTGCATGTGGACCTGTGTGTGTGTGCATGTGGACCTGTGTGTCAGTGCATGTGGACCTGTGTGTGTGTGTGCATGTGGACCTGTGTGTCAGTGCATGTGGACCTGTGTGTGTGTGTGTGTGTGTGTGCATGTGGACCTGTGTGTGTGTGCATGTGGCCCTGTGTGTGTGTGCATGTGGCCCTGTGTGTGTGTGCATGTGGCCCTGTGGGTGTGTGCATGTGGCCCTGTGTGTCAGTGCATGTGGACCTGTGTGTGTGTGCATGTGGCCCTGTGTGTGTGCATGTGGACCTGTGGTTGTGTGCATGTGGACCTGTGTGTGTGTGCATGTGGACCTGTGTGTCAGTGCATGTGGACCTGTGGGTGTGTGCATGTGGCCCTGTGTGTCAGTGCATGTGGACCTGTGTGTGTGTGCATGTGGACCTGTGGGTGTGTGCATGTGGACCTGTGTGTCAGTGCATGTGGACCTGTGTGTGTGTGCATGTGGACCTGTGTGTCAGTGCATGTGGCCCTGTGTGTGTGTGCATGTGGACCTGTGTGTGTGTGCATGTGGCCCTGTGTGTGTGTGTGCATGTGGACCTGTGTGTCAGTGCATGTGGACCTGTGTGTGTGTGCATGTGGACCTGTGTGTGTGTGCATGTGGACCTGTGTGTGTGTGCATGTGGACCTGTGTGTGTGTGCATGTGGACCTGTGTGTGTGTGTGCATGTGGACCTGTGTGTGTGTGTGTGTGCATGTGGACCTGTGTGTGTGTGCATGTGGCCCTTTGTGTGTGTGCATGTGGCCCTGTGGGTGTGTGCATGTGGCCCTGTGTGTGTGTGCATGTGGACCTGTGTGTGTGTGCATGTGGCCCTGTGTGTGTGTGCATGTGGCCCTGTGGGTGTGTGCATGTGGCCCTGTGTGTGTGTGCATGTGGACCTGTGTGTGTGTGTGCATGTGGCCCTGTGTGTCAGTGCATGTGGCCCTGTGTGGGTGTTGGTGTGGGTGTGAATGTGGGTGCATGTGTGTGTGTTGGTGTGGGTATGTGCTCATGTGCGTGTGGATATGTGGAGGGAGGGGGCTCAATGAAGAATAATTATGAACCATCAGATCTGGGAAACCTTTTAGTGTGTGACAGTTAATCTTGGTTGTCAACTAGGCAAGATCTAGAATCACTATGAGAATGGCCCTCTGGCTGTGTTTGTGTGGAGTGTTCTAGTTTAGGTTAATCGAGGCAGGAAGATTTGCTCTGAATGTGGGTGGCACCATCCCACAGGCTGGGGTCCTGGGCTGAGAAAAGAGGAGAAAGTGAGCAGAGCACTGGCACTCACCTTTCCTGCTTCCTGACTGGGGGTGCCGTGTGACCTCCCCGCCCCGATGAACTGTGCTCTAGCGTCCTTTCTGCGGCTGTCATGGAATCCTGAACAAAGCTAATTAGGAGCACAAAGGCCTACTCCGTTGTATACTTCCGAGTCATAGCCCGTCATTAAAGGAAGTCAAGGCAGGATCGCCAGGCATGATCCTGAAGCTTTCTGGCTCACTCATGGGCTCATGCTTCTGTAGCTTTCCTAAACAGCTCAGGATCTCTGCCTAGGAATGATGCGGCCCACATGTGCTGGGCCTTCTCTCACCAATTAATAATCCAGACAATGTCTCACTTTTATGTCCACAGGCCAATCTGATGAGGCTTTCCTCTTGAACAAGTACAGGTTGTGCCAGGTTGATGATGCCATCTGGGACGGGCTCACACTGCTGGCTTAGAGACACCTTTGGGACGGGCTCACACTGCTAGCTTAGAGACACCTTTGGGACGGGCTCACACTGCTGGCTTACAGGGACCTTTCTTCCCTTAAGTGGCTTTGCCCACGGTTTTGTCACAGCAATTTGAAAAGTAACTGATCTGGGGACAGTCCTCCATCGAGCCCCTTAGAGAGACAGTTGAGCCAGGGCTGGGCATGACAGTCACTTGTCCATGAACACAGTGTCAAGTGTGTTGGACGTCCCTAAATCCAAATGTTAGTTTTTTATTATTGCTCAAAGATTCAGGCTGAGAATGACCAGTAACCAGAGAGATTGAACTCACCCCCTGGGAAGGCACTATGAGATGTGAAAACACACATCTGCTTAGCACACGAGTTTGTTTAAATGGTAACTACCTTTTTTTTTTTTTTTTTTTTTTTTTTTTTTGGTGAGTGTGGAAAACAGACAGGAGGATTACTGGGGCTCACCCCCTGGCTGTCTGTGTATTCCCAGATCCAGTGATCCCTCCTCTCCTCTGTGTGCACCTGCACAGGCTTATTACACTGTCACAGTCATGTACTCATACACACATGTCACAGACATGTGCTCATACACCACACATGCATCATCCTCACAAATAAATAAGTGTAAGAAAAATAAAAAGACTAATTTGCTAAATGGTTAAAAATGTATGACTCAACTACACATTGTCACTAAGAAACCTACTTCAGTTAAAAAAAAAGCAAAATTAAAATAAAGGATTGAAAAAGATAGGCTGAAAGCTGGGCGGTGGTGGCGCACGCCTTTAATCCCAGCACTCGGGAGGCAGAGGCAGGCGGATCTCTGTGAGTTCAAGACCAGCCTGGTCTACAAGAGCTAGTTCCAGGACAGGCTCCAAAGCTACAGAGAAACCCTGTCTCGAAAAACCAAAAAAAAAAAAAAAAAAAAAAAAAAAAAAAGGCTGAGCACATAGCACTCAAATGAAAGCCATGAAAGATGTACTAATTCCAGAGAATTCGTACCTCAGAGGAAAGAAAATGACCAGGTCTAGATGGGGCACTCAGTAATGGTGAAAGGGCCGATCAAACAGAGATGATATAACTCTCAGTGTGTGTGGAACAAGGAAAACAGAGCAGTTGAAAAAGACGTAAAACCTGATAGGACCAACCGCAAAAGTTGAAAAATTCGCATTCATTGTGGAGACTGGCACATCTGTTTCTCAACAACTGACAGAATAGCCAGCCTCAAGCAGATACAAGCAATGAACGGCCTTGCTTCAGGGACTAATGGACATGTGTGCACAGACAGATGTGTGCATGTGTGTGCCTGAATTACCCTACCTTCAAGAGGGAAGACATTCTCATGTGCCCATAGAACGTGCGCCAAGGTAGAAAACATAGTGTGCTGTAAGGGCTGACACCAGAACACATGTTCTTTCATACCCAGGAGTCAAATGAGAACTCGGAAGCAAGAGATAAAATGAAATCTCTCTGTATGCCGAGCTCAAATAACACACTGCCAAAGAATCAAAGAGGAATTCCCAAGGCAAATGCCAAAATCTAAGGTGGATCTGAAAGACATGCAGAGCAGTTAAGATTACAGCAGAAAAGAGGAAAAGTCTCAGATCAATAGTGTGAGATCCCATCTGAAGAACCAAGAAAGAACAAGAGCAAACTCAACAAAAAATGGAGGGGAAGGAATAACAGAGGCAAAAGCAGAGATCAATGGAGTTGAAAGAAGCAAACAAAGAAAAAAAACACTGACCAGAAGTTACAATCTAAAGAGACTAATACAATTGACAAACTCCGCAAGACTAACAAAGCAATCAAGAGAATACAAATGAGCAATTGCAGGAATGAACTAGCAGCTGTCGGGCCCTGGGCACAGCAGCAGGATAGTGTGGGGATTTTGTGAATGACCCCCTCACATAGATTTGACCACTTTGGTTAGATAACCAATTCATTTCAAATGTCCTTAATATGAATCAGTGATTTGAATATGCCGATGAATACAAAAAACATAAGTTCATAAGCTAAAACTTTTGAAAAACGCTGGCCATGTGGTGCACATCTTTGCTTTTAGAACTCAGGAGGCAGGGCCAAGAGGATCTCCATGAATTGGAGGCTACACTGAAAGTTCCAGATCACTCAGGGATACAATAGTGAGACTGTCTCAACCACCCTCTAGCCATCATCCCTACCACTACCACCAAATCCCCAGTCTCACCACCACCATCTCTACCAACACCCCAACCACACCCCAATCACCATCACCAGCTCCCAACCATCACCACTACCACCCCAACCACCATCACCACAACCACCCACCAACCATCACCGCCACCCCAACCATCACCACCACCACCCCAACCACCATTACCACCACCACCCCCAACCATCACTACCACCCCAACCCCCATCACCACCACCACCCCAACCACCATCACCACCACCACCCCAACCAACATCACCACCACC
Organism: Arvicola amphibius; assembly: GCF_903992535.2. NCBI lineage: Eukaryota > Metazoa > Chordata > Mammalia > Rodentia > Cricetidae > Arvicola > Arvicola amphibius. The sequence goes on along the minus strand of NC_052055.2, from coordinate 69,037,702 downwards.
CCAACCATCACCACCACCTCAACCATAACTACAACCCCAAACACCTTCCAACTACCACCCCAATGAACCCCAACCATGCCCCAACCACCATCATCACCATTGTCACCACCATCACCACCACCACCACCATCCCAACCAACTAAATAAAACTGAAGAAGAATTTTCCAGACTCAGATGGACTTGCTGACAATTTGTACCTCATGGGTAAAAGAATACTCCACAGTAACTTCCCGATGATGTCAGCAAAGGACACATTTCCCAGAAAGGGTGACAATTGGACTCCCTTATGATTAAAGGCATGATTTTTTTTCTCCCTGTGTCTGCCGATGTGAGGGAAGGAGATCACAAGGTTACTACTACCTTAGCAGCTTTCCTCAGAGCTGCCAAGGCTGCCTGAAGGTGAGTACCACGCAGGATCCTCCTGTTAAATTGTGCGATAATTGGTCCCTCTAACAGTGCAAAGGAAATTTGGGTGTGGATGAACACCAGGGGCAATGGACACCCAGAGGTGAAGACAGAGATATGGTGGTACTGGTGGAAAAAAGAGAGGCTGCTCTAGGATGGGCAGCTATCACCCAAGGGAATGCTGCAGACATTTCTCCCCTGTGAGAAGTACAGGTACAGGGGTGGCCTTGTTTACCCATGCTGGGGACTTTTAAGCATCCAGGTGAAAGCAAATGTGGCAGGATTTGTGTTGAGCCAAAGTTCTGTGGGAACAAATCACCACAGGGTCAAATTCAGTGCTTATGAACCCCTTGATGATGAGCAATCATTCAGCACAAGAACAGATGACAGAGCTGTGTGCAGCAAGAAAGATGAAGCTTGTCCCAGACTATGTGATGGACGCACCTTCTCTGGAGCTGGAGCTAATTTGCCCAGCAGGGTGTGACTAGTGGAAGGGAGCAACCAGATGTAGCACATGTCCCCGAGTCTGCCAGATACGAGGAGCTAGCTGCTACAGGCACAGCTGGTAACAGCATGGAACCACTCCCGCTTGACCCAAGACTAGGCCAAGCAGAGTGCACCAGTCTGACCAAGCTCCTTCCACCCTTGAGTGACAGGGGCATGCACAGTGGCCACACAGCAGTACTTCACAATAAGGAACCCTGGCAGCTCATGACGACTGAATTACAGAGAGCTAAATAAGGCAGTGTCTTCTTGCTGTACCTAGAATTGCTCTTTTTTTCTTTTATTGAAAATAGATTCTGTTTTTCATACAATATATCCTCTCCCCTACTCTCAGTTCCTTCCCATCTTTAAGGAAATAATTTAAAAAGATGTCAAAGATGGGAAGATCTCTCATACTCATGGATAGCTAAGATGGTCCAATCTCATAGACTGTTCCAGCGGAATTTCAGATAAGACCTGCACTTTCCCACCACGCTGAGACTGAGTAACAGCCAGCTCTCCCAGGACTTGACCTTATCTCAGTTACCTCAGGGTCCCCTAAAGATGCCATTACTTAAAGACAACAGGAAATAATTTTAAGAACATGGTGCTCACATTCCCAAGAGGTGGGGTGGATGGTTTTTGGTTGTTCTGTGGATTATGGGTGTTCATCGTTGTTTAGGGAAGTTGGTTGCAAGTTGTTATTGGTCATAGTCAGGGAAGAAACTAAACAAAGGTGATTAGAGTCAGGGATTTTATTCTGAAAAGAAAAAGGAGGATATAGGAACAATAGGATAAAAGGGAAGACTATTGGATCTACTTTTAAAATTTAAAATAAATAGGCAACTACTAATCTTAAATGTTTTGCATTGGTATGGAGTTTTGCATATTGATAAAAATTTAACATTATTTTGTTATACTGTATATATGTTTCTACTATTGTTTAAGGTATTGTACCTATGCAGCTCATTTAACAATGTAATGTAAATTTCTAGTCCTTGAATATTATTATAAAATGTTTGGAATAATTAAGAAATACATATTAGTAGTTAGGCACCTATAACAATCAAATTTTTAATCATGTTAGGTATGTTTTCAAGATCAAACAGATAAATTTTAAATAGATGGTCTTCAAACACTTCAAAAATGTACAGAATATGTCATTTAAAATGTTTTAATAATATAAGGCTTCATCACAGTGAGATATGTCTGTGCTCCACGCAGTATCAATTTACTTCAAAAAAGTATGATGGGCATTGAAGAACCTCCATATGGAGTTTGCTTTCATTGTGGCAAGGTTAGTCATTTGGCAAGAAACTGCCCTTGCCTAGACTACTGACAGTGTGCTAGCCAAACTAGACAAGCAGTGCACAAAAGAAAGAATAGAAAAGGCAGGTCAGTCCTCCAAAATTCCTGCTTCACAGAGAAGTCTGTCAGGTATTCTAGGCCTGTTGCAGAGGAACCTTGGATGACTTTTTGGGCAGCCATATACTTCTGTCATTTCTATAGTTTTGGAAGTTGTTTGAGCTACACTTCCTGTTTACTCAGGTAATATATCCTTCTGGGGTCTTTGATGGAGTTGAAGACTAGATAGTTTTACAGTTTTCCTTGCTACCAAATTCAGAAAAGAAACTTACATAAGAGATGTGAAGTTTATAAGGTTGAGAAACATAAACGTTTAAGTTATTTATCTAAAAAGATGTTTTAAAGTCTAAAAAGATATATTTTAGGATAGTAATTTAAGTTATGATAGAAAGTGGTTTAGGTATAAAACTTTGAACTCACTAAGTAAGATAGGACAGATAATACAGCACTTTCTCTGAATTTGCCAAATACAAATAGACTGGGCCTTGTGAATGTAATTCTTACTTAACAATTGTTCTTTGTTCTTTTTGTTTTGTTTTTTGAGACTGAGTTTCTCTGTGTGACAGTCACAGCTATCCTGGAATTAGCTCTTGTAGACCAGGCCAGCCTTGCGCTCATGGAAATCCACCTGCCTGGGCCTCCTGAGTGGTGGGACTAAAGGCGTACAGCAGTACCACTGTCTATCTGATAATTGTTCTTATTGTGAATAGTTTTCTTATGTTAGAGCTCAAACCTTAACTTATTTAGACAAAAGGGGGAAATGTTGTAGGCTATTGTACACTGTGTGATGTATTGCTGTGATTGGCGTAATATAAAGCTGAATGGCCAATAGTTAGGCAGGAGAGTTAGATGGGACTTTCAGGCAGAGAGAGATCTGGTAAGAAGAAAGAAGGAGTTGCCATCCAGGTGCAGAGGAAGCAGGACATGCAGGAGGAGAGGTAACAGCCATGAGCTATGTGACAGGGCACAGATGAATAGATATAGGTTAATTTAAGTTATAAGAACTAGTTATGAACAAGCAGAAGCTATAGGTCAAACTTTCATAATTAGTAACAGTTTCCATATCATTATTTGGGAGCTGACTGGCAGGACGGAGGAAGCCTCCTTACCATAGTTTTTTTTTAGCTTGATTGTCAATGTCTCAATAGCTAATGTCCACATATAAGTGAGTGCATACCGTATTTGTCTTTCTGAGCCTGTGTTACCTCACAGGTAACACCTCAGGATGATTTTTTTCTAGTTCCTTTCATTTTCTGGCACATTTCATGATTTCATCTTTTTAAATGACTGAGTAATATTCCTTTGTATAAATGTATGACATTTTCTTTTATCCTTTTGTCTACTGAAAAACATGTGAGCTGTTTCTAATTTTTGGCTACAATGACTAGAGCAGCAATGAACATGGTTGAGCAAGTGTTTCTGTGGTTGGATGTAGAATCCTTTGGGTATATGCTCAAGATGGTACGGCTGGATCTTGAAGTAGATTGACCACCACACTGATTTCCACACTCCCACTACCCTTAGTCTTCATCAGTGCCAGCGTGCCATTCTGACTTGTATAAGATGGGATCTCAAAGTTGTTTTGATTTCCATTTTCCTGATGACTAATTATATAGGACATTTCTTTAAGTGTTTCTCAGCCACTCGAATTTTCTCTTTTGAGAATTGTGCTTGGATCTGTACCACATTTTTAATTAGGTTATGCATTTTCTTGATGTGCATATTTTTAAGTTCTTAATAAGTTTTGGATATTAGCCCTCTATCAAATGTATAGTTACTAAAATATCTTTTTCTATTATGTAGGCTGCTGCTTAATCTGAACGATAATGTCCTTTGCTGTGTAGAAGCTTTCACCAAGTCCCATTAAAGGCTAGGCTCAAAACTGAAAATAATGAGTTGGGTTATTGCCAGGTGGTACATATGGATTATTTGCATATTCTACATGCAGCCATTCAGTTTGACCAGCACCATTTGTTGAAGATGCTGTCTTTTAGTCAGTGTGTATTTCTGGCTTCTTTATAAAATACCAGGATCTATAGGTGTGTGGACCTATGTCTGGATCTTCCATTCAATCCCCTGATCATCGTGTCAGTTTTGTACAAATGCCATGCTGTTTTTATTACTGTAGCTCTGTGGTACAGTTTGGGGAAGGGGATGGTGATTCTTCTAGCAGTTCTTTTATGTTTTAGCTAGTCTGAGTTTTCTGTTTCCATATGAAGCTGAAATTGTCTTTGCATGTTTTGTAAAGATCTGTGTTGGAATTTTGATGGGGATTGCATTGAATCTGTAGATTGTTTTTGGTAGGATGGCTATTTTTACTATGTTAATTGTACTGGCTGCTTTTGTGTGTCAGCTTGACACACGTTAGAGTCATCAGAGAGGAAGGACACGCAGTTGAGAAAATACCTGGATGAAATCGAGCTCTAAGGCATTTTATCATTCAGTGATCAATGGGAAGGACCCAGGCCATTGTGGCTGGTGCCATCCCTAAGCTACTGGTCCTAGATTCTAGAGGGGAGTGGGGAGGAGAACCTGGGGAAATGGGATAGTCGAGATGGTAGAAGGACAGAGATGAGAGCAAGGAAACAGATATTTTGATTGAGGGAGCCTTTATGGGGCTAGCAAGAAACCTGGCTCTAGAAAAATTTCCAGGAATCCACAATGATGGCCCCAGCTAAGACCCTAAGCAATAGAGGAGAGGGTGCCTGAACTGGCCTTGCCCTGTAGTCAGACTGATTAACATCTTAAATATCACTATAGAACCTTCATCCAGCAACTGCTGAAAACAAAGGCAGAGCTGGAGCACTAGACTGAGCTCCCAACATCCAGTTGAAGAGTGGAGGAATGAGAATATGAGCAAAGAGGTCAAGCCCATGATGGGTTCATCCACTGAAACAGTTTACCTGAACTAATGGGAGCTCACTAACTCCAACTTCTGTACAGGGAAGGAGCCAGCACAGGTCCAAACTCTGAATGTGGGTGGCAGTTGTATGGCTGGGGTAGACTACGGGGCTCCTGGCAGTGGCACCAGGATTTATCCCTACTGCTTGTACTAGGTTTTAGGGAACCTATTCTCTTTTGATGGATACCTTTCTCAGCCTAGATATAGTAGGGAGGACCTTGGACCTTCCCCAAACATTGTGCCTTACCTTCTTTGAGGAGTGGATGAGGGTGGGGTAGGGGGTAGGTGGAGGGAATGGGAAGAGGGGAGAGAGTGGGAACTGGAATTGGTTATATAAAATGAAAAGTGGTAGTTTGTTTTCTCTTTAAAAATAAATAAATAAAAAAGTAAAATAAAATGAGATATAATAGGAGGGGGGGAGGAAGAAAGTGGACCAAGAAAGCCACGGGAATCAAGCCAATAAGTAGTTTCTCTCCATGGCCTCCACATCAGTTCCTGCCTTCAGGATCCTGCTCTGTTTGACTCTCGTCCTGACTGCTTTTACTGATGTAAATGTAAGCCTTTCCTCCTCAACTTGCTTTTGGTCATGGTATTTCATCATAGCAACAGAAACCCTAAGACGTTAACCCTACATGTCCATGAGTATAAGAGATCTTTCTACCTTTGATATCATCTTTAATTCTTTATTTAAAGACTTGGAGTTTTAATTATACAAGTCTTTCACTTGCTTGGTTTGAGTTATCCCCAAGATATTTTTATATTATTTGAGGCTACTGTGAAACATGTTTGTCTTAGTTAGGGTTTTATTGCTGTGAAGAGACACCAGGATCATGGTAGATGTTATGTTAAAGGAAAACATTTAATTGGGACTGGCTTTCAGTTAAGAGGTTTAGTCCATTATCATCATTGTGGGAAGGATGTTGGCACACAGGCAGAAATGGTACTAGAGCAGGAGTTGAGAGTTCTGCATCTGGATCTGCAGGCACAGGAAGTGACAGTGACACACTGGCCAGGCTTGAGCTTCTGAGCCCTCAAAGCCCACCCCCTAGCGGCACACCTCCAACAAAGCCAGACCTACTCCAACAGAACCACAGTTCTTAATGGTGCCGCTCCCTATGGGCCTATGGGGATCATTTTTATTCAGACTACCACAGTGTTGTCTCCCTGATTCCTTTCTCAGTCCATTTGTCATTTGTAGAAGGAGGGCTACTGATTTTGTGATTTAATTTTATACCCAGCTACACTTCTGTTGAAAGTATTTATCATCTATAAGAGTTATCTGGTGGAATTTTCAGGGTCACTTACATATACTATCATATTATCTGTAAATAAATAAACTTTGGGAGTGCACCCAGGCCGGTGGGAGGTCCCCTCCTACATTAGCCTGCCTGCAGCAAGGTAGGCCTTTTGTCAGAGAGCTGCTTGGCCTGCAAGGGGACCTGACAGTCTGCCAGAGGATCCATCATTCTTTGGGGTGAGTGAGGAGTGAGTGCCCGAACAGCGGCATCTGCCCGGAGAGGGACCACCGACATTCCACAACTCCCCCCCCCCCCCCCCCCCCCCCCCCCCGCCACCCACACACTTCCTGCTTTTCCTGCAGGGGTTATTCTCCCCGATACTGCCTCTCTCTTCCTGTCCCCTCCCAGCTTGCACCCAGAATCCCCCCCTCATCCTCCCGTCTTTGGGGCCACAAAATCCCACAGCTCAGCCTGTTTGGGCGCTGGGGACCTGGAATTGAGTGCACCCAGGCCGCCGGTGGGAGGTCCCCTCCTTCATTAGACTGCCTGTGGCAAGGTAGGCCCTTTGTCAGTGAGCTGTTTGGCCTGCAAGGAGACCTGACAGTCTGCCAGAGGATCCATCATTCATTGGGGGTGAGTGAATTTAATTCATTGGGGTGAATTGAACTTCTAAAAGAAGACCCAAAGGGGATTATTCAGAGGAACAAATGGGCAGGCGCCAATGCAAGAATTCCTCCAACAATTTGAAAAACAACATGAAAGCACCAGAACCCAGCGAACTTATAACAGGAGGACTTGAACACACTAATCAAGAAGAAGTAGAAAAAATTGACTTTATGAAAGTAATAGAGTCCCTTAAACAGGAGGTGAAAAACTCCCTTAAGGAAATGGACGAGAAGAATAACAAAAAGTTTGAAGAATTGAGTAAATCCGTAAACGATATCCTAGGAAACCAAGAAAAAACAATCAAACAGATAATGGAAACAGTGCAAGACTTGAAAACTGAAATGGAGGCAAGGAAGAAAACACAACCCGAGGGCCAGCTGGATTTGGAAAATCTATGTAAATGAACAGAGACTACAGAAACAAGCATAACCAACAGAATACAAGAGATAGAAGAAAGAATCTCAGATTCTGAAGATACCATGAAGAATATAAATGCACTGATCAAAGAAAACAGCAAATCCAACAAATCCTCATCACAAAACATTCAGGAAATCTGGGACACAATAAAAAGACCAAACCTAAGAATAATAGGCGTAGAAGAAGGAGAAGAAATACAGCTCAATGGTTCAGAAAATAAATTTAATAAAATTATAGAAGAAAACTTCCCAAACCTAAAAAAAGATATTCCTATTAAGGTTCAAGAAGCTTACAGAACACCAAATAGACTGGATAAAAAAAAAAAAATCCCCTCGCCATATTATAATCAAAACATAAAACATACAGAATAAAGAAAGAATATTAAGAGCTGCAAAGGAAAAAGGTCAAGTAACATATAAAGGTAAACCTATCAGACTAACACCTGACTTCTCTATGGAAACCATGAAAGCCAGAAGGTCCTGGATAGATGTTTTGCAGAAACTAAGAGACCATGGATGCAAGCCCAGATTACTATACCCAGCCAAGCTTTCATTCACTATAAATGGAGAAAACAAAATATTCCAGGATAAAAAGAAAATTTAAACAATACATAGCCACACAAATCCAGCCTTACAGAAAGTAATAGAAGGAAATTCACAAACAAAGGAGTCCAGCATTGCCCAAAATAACTCAGACATCTAGCGACCCTTCACCAGCACATCGCAAAGAAAGGAAACACAATCTCTACTACCAAATAAAAAATGACAACCGGAGTTAACATCCACTGGTCATTAATATCACTTAATATCAATGGACTCAATTCACCTATAAAAAGGCACAGGCTAAGAGATTGGAAACAAAAACAGGATCCAACATTCTGCTGTTTACAAGAAACACACCTCAACCACAAAGACAGACATCTACTCAGAGTAAAGGGTTGGGAAAAGGTTTATCAAGCAAATGGACCTAAGAAACAAGCCGGTGTGGCCATACTAATTTCTAACAAAGTTGACTTCAAACTAAAATCAATCAGAAGAGATGGAAAGGGACACTTTATACTCATTACAGGAAAAATCTATCAGAATGAAGTCTCAATCCTGAATATCTATGCCCCTAATACAAAAGCACCCACTTATATAAAAGAAACATTACTAGAACTCAAGACAGCCATCAAACCAAACACACTGATAGTGGGAGACTTCAACACTCCTCTTTCACCAATGGACAGGTCAATTCGACAGAAACCTAACAGAGAATTAAGAGACTTAATAGAGGTAATGAACCAAATGGACTTAACAGACATCTATAGAACATTCCACCCAAACAGGAAAGAATATACCTTCTTCTCTGCGGCTCATGGAACCTTTTCGAAAATTGACCACATACTTGGTAACAAAGCAAACTTCCACAGTTACAAAAACATATTAGTAACCACCTGCATCTTATCGGATCACCATGGATTAAAATTAGAATTCAACAACAATGCTACCCCCAGAAAGCCTACAAACTCATGGAAACTGAACAGTCAACTACTGAACCACACCTGGGTCAAGGAAGAAATAAAGAAAGAAATTAAAGTCTTTCTTGAATTTAATGAAAATAAAGACACAGCATACTCAAACTTATGGGACACTATGAAAGCAGTGCTAAGAGGAAAATTCTTAGCACTAAGTGCCCACTTAAAAAAAACGGAGAAAGCACTCATTGGAGACTTAACAGCACATCTGAAAGCTTTAGAAAAGAAAGAAGCAGACTCACCTAGGAGGAGTAGAAGACTGGAAATTATCAAACTGAGGGCAGAAATCAACAAAATAGAAACACAGAAAACAATCCAAAGAATCAATGAAACAAGAAGCTGGTTCTTGGAGAAAATCAACAAGATTGACAAACCCCTAGCCAAACTAATCAAACGGCAGAGAGAGAACACACAAATTAATAAGATCAGAAATGAAAAAGGGGACATAACCACAGACACAGAGGAAATTCAAAGAATCATTAGATCTTACTACAAAAGCCTGTATGCCACAAAACTGGAAAATGTAAAAGAAATGGACACTTTTTTAGATAAGTACCATGTACCAAAGTTAAACCAGGACCAGGTAAATGCTCTAAATCGTCCTGTTAGTCGCGAAGAATTGGAAACTGTTAATAGAAACCTCCCTACCAAAAAGAGCCCAGGACCTGATGGGTTCAATGCAGAATTCTACCAGAACTCCCAAGAAGACCTAATACCTATACTCCTTAAGGTATTTCATAATATAGAAACAGAACAGTCATTACCAAATTCCTTTTATGAAGCTACAATTACCCTGATACCTAAACCACACAAAGACTTAACCAAGAAAGAGAATTTACAGGCCAATATCACTCATGAACATCGATGCAAAAATTCTCAATAAAATACTGGCAAACAGAATCCAAGAACACATAAGAAAAATTATCCACTATGATCAAGTAGGCTTCATCCCAGAGATGCAGGGCTGGTTCAACATACGAAAATCTATCAATGTAATCCATCATATAAATAAACTGAAGGATAAAAACCATATGATCATCTCATTAGATGCAGAAAAAGCATTTGACAAAATTCAGCACCCCTTTATGATAAAGGTCTTGGAGAGATGAGGGATACAGGGGTCATTCCTAAATATAATAAAGGCTATTTACAGCAAGCCGACAGCTAACATCAAATTAAATGGAGAGAAACTCAAGGCCATCCCACTAAATTCAGGAACGCGACAAGGCTGTCCACTCTCTCCTTATCTCTTCAATATAGTACTTGAAGTTCTAGCAATAGCAATAAGACAAAACAAGGGGATCAAGGGGATTCGAATTGGAAAGGAAGAAGTTAAACTTTCATTATTTGCAGATGATATGATAGTGTACATAAGTGACCCGAAAAACTCCACCAAAGAACTCCTACAGCTGATAAACTCCTTTAGTATTGTGGCAGGTTACAAGATCGACTCCAAAAAATCAGTCGCCCTCCTATATACAAAGGATAAAGAAGCAGAGAAAGAAATCAGAGAAGCTTCACCATTCACGATAGCCACAAATAGCATAAAATATCTTGGGGTAACTCTAACCAAGGAAGTGAAAGACCTATTTGACAAGAACTTTAAGTCTTTGAAGAAAGAAATTGAAGAGGATACCAGAAAATGGAAGGATCTCCCTTGCTCTTGGATTGGGAGGATCAACATAGTAAGAATGGCAATACTACCAAAGGCAATCTATAGATTTAATGCAATCCCCTTAAAGATCCCATCAAAATTCTTCACAGATCTTGAGAGAACAATAATCAACTTTATATGGAAGAACAAGAAACCCAGGATAGCCAAAACAATCTTATACAATAAAGGAACTTCTGGAGGCATTACCATCCCTGACTTCAAACTCTATTACAGAGCTACAGTATTGAAAACAGCTTGGTATTGGCATAAAAATAGAGAAGTCGACCAATGGAATCGAATAGAAGACCCAGATCTTAACCCACAAACCTATGAACACCTGATTTTTGATAAAGGAGCTAAAAGCACACAATGGAAGAAAGAAAGCATCTTCAACAAATGGTGCTGGCATAACTGGATGTCAACCTGTAGAAGAATGAAAGTAGATCCGTGTCTATCACCATGCACAAAACTCAAGTCCAAATGGATTAAAGACCTCAATATCAATCTGAACACACTGAACCTGTTAGAGGAGAAAGTGGGAAGTACTCTACAACATTTGGGCACAGGATACCGCTTCCTACGTATAGCCCCAGCAGCACAGACATTAAGGGCAACATTGAATAAATGGGACCTCCTGAAGCTGAGCAGCTTCTGTAAAGCAAAGGACACTGTCACTAAGACAAAAAAGCAGCCTACTGACTGGGAAAAGATCTTGACCAACCCCGCAACAGACAAAGGTCTGATCTCCAAAATATATAAGGAACTCAAGAGACTAGACTTTAAAATGCTAATGAACCCAATTAAAAAATGGGGCACTGAACTGAACAGAGAATTCTCAACAGAAGAAGTTCGAATGGCCAAAAGACACTTAAGGGCATGCTCAACCTCCTTAGCAATCAGGGAAATGCAAATCAAAACAACGTTAAGATACCATCTTACACCTGTCAGAATGGCTAAAATCAAAAACACCAATGATAGCCTTTGCTGGAGAGGATGTGGAGTAAGGGGTGCACTCATCCATTGCTGGTGGGAATGCAAACTTGTGCAACCGCTTTGGAAAGCAGTGTGGAGGTTTCTCAGGAAATTTGGGATCCACCTACCCCAGGACCCAGCAATCCCACTCTTGGGAATTTACCCAAGAGATGCCCAATCATATTACAAAAGCATCTGTTCAACTATGTTTATAGCAGCATTATTTGTAATAGCCAGAACCTGGAAACAACCTAGATGCCCTTCAGTGGAAGAATGGTTGAAGAAAGTGTGGAATATATACATATTAGAGTACTACTCGGAGGTAAAAAACAATGACATCTTGAATTTTGCATGCAAATAGAGGGAAATAGAAAACACCATCCTGAAAGATGAACATGGGATGTACTCACTCATAATTGGGTTCTAGCCATAAATAAAGGACATCGAGCCTATAATTCGTAAAAATCCTAGAGAAGCTATATAAGAAGGTGAACCCAAAGAAAAACATATAGTTATCCTCCTGGATACTGGAAGTAGACAAGATTGCTGGACAAAAAAATGGGAACATAGGGGTGGGGTGGGATGGGGGGAGGGGGGATGGGGAGAGAAAAGTGTGAAGTGGAGGATGGGAAGAGCTTGGGGGAATAGGATGGTTGGGATATAGGAAGGGTGGATATGGGAACAAGGAACTATATATCTTACTTAAGGGAGTCATTCTAGGGTTGGCAGAGACTTGACTCTAGAGGGGTTCCCAGGTGTCCAGAGGACGCCCCCAGCTAGGTCCTTGGGCAGCTGAGGAGAGGGTGCCAGAAATGTCCAGATCCTATTGCCATACTCACGAATATCTTGCATATCACCATAGAACCTTCACCTGGCATTGGATGGAGAAAATGACAGAGCCCCACATAGGAGCACTGGACTGAGCTCCCAAGGTCCCGATGAGGAGCAAAAGGAGGGAGATCATGAGCAAGGAAGTCAGGACCATGAGGAATGCGTTTACCCATTGAGACGGTGGGACAGATCTAACGGGAGACCACCAAGTCCAGTTGGAATGGGACTGATGGAACAGGGGACCAAACCGGACTCTCTGAATGTGGCTGACGGTGGAGGAGGACTGAGAAACCAAGGACAACGGCAATGAATGTGAACTCTACAGCATGGACGGGCTCACTGTGAGCCTTAACCTTCACCTGGTGATGGATGGAGATAGAGACAGAGCCCCACATTGGAGCACCGGACTGAGCTCCCAAAGTTCTGATGAGGAGCAGAAGGAGAGAGATCATGAGAAAGAAAGTCAGAACCATGAGGGATGCGTTCACGCACTGAGACGGCAGGACAGAACTAATGGGAGACCACCAAGTCCACTTGGAATGGGACTGATGGAACATGCGACCAAATCGGACTCTCTGAAAGTGGCTGATGGTGGAGGCTGACCGAGGAGCCAAGGACAATGGCGATGGGCTTGGTCTCTACGACATGGACGGGCTCTGTGTGAGCCTTGTCAGTTTGGTTGCTCACCTTCCTGGACCTGGAGGGAGTTGGGAGGACCTTGGACTCAACATAGTGTAGAGAACCCTGATGGCTCTTTGGCCTGGAGAGGGAGGGAGTGGGGGTATGGGTGGAGGGGAGGGGAGGGAAGGGGGAGGAGAAGGGGAGGAGATGGCAATTTTTAATAAAAAATAAATAAACTGGAAAAAAAATGAATAAATAAACTTTGACATCTTCCTTTCTAATTTGTATCCCTTTGATCTCCTTCAGTTGTCTTATTGCTCTAGCTAAGACTTAAAGAATAACATTAAATAGATACGGAGAAAGTGTACAACTTTGTCTTGCTCCCAATTTTAGTGGAAATTTTTGGTTTTCTCTATTTAAGTTGATACTTGCTATGGTCTTGCTATAATTGCCATTATTATGTTGAGGTATGTCTCTTTTATTCCTAATCTCTCCAGAATCTTTATCATGAAGGGGTGTTAGATTTTGTCAAAGGCTCATTCTGCGTCTAAGTGAGATGATGATGTGTGTTTCATCTTTCATTCTGTCTATGTAGGGGATTACAATTATCAATTTACATATACTGAACCATCCCTGCATCTGTGGAATAAGTCCTACTTGCTCATTATGGATGATCTTTTTGGTGTGTTCTTGGATTTGGTTTGTAAGTATTTTATTAAGAATTGTATCTGTGTTTATAAGGGAAACTGGTCTGCAATTGTCCTAGTTAGGTTTACTTTTGCTGGTTTATTAACTTATACTTCCACAGCACTGTTCATTATCAAAGGGAGTCAGGACAAGAACTTAAACAGGGCAGAGACCAGGCGGCAGGTGCCAATGCAGAGGCATGGAAGGGTGCTTTATGCCGGCTTGTTCCCCATGACTTTCTTAGCTTCCTTTCTTGGTGAACCCAGGACCACCAGCCCAAGGATGGCACCACCCACAATAAACTTCTCCTTCATGAATCAGCATCTTGCCCACGGCTCAATCTCATGGAGGCATTTTCTTAACTGAGGCTCCCTCCTTTCAGACTTTAGCTTGTGTCAAGTTGATATAAACGATCAAGGACAGTAATTCTCCTTCTTTGTTCAGTCTTTATGTGGTTTGGATATCAAGGTAACTGCCACCTTGTAAAAAGAATTAAGCAATGTCCTTTCTGTTTCTATTTTGTGGAATAATTCGAGGAGTATTGGTATTAACTCTTCTTTGAAAGTCTGGTAGAATTCTGTGCTGATAACTTCTGGCCCTGGGCTTGCTTTGGTTGGTGGATTTTTAAGTACAGCTTCTATTTCATTAGAAGTTATAGGTTTGTTTAAATTGTTTATCTGGCCTTTATTTAACTTTGATAGGTAGTAAAAATTGAGAAAATTATCCATTTCTTTCAGATTTTTTCATTTTGATCCAGTACACATTTTTTTCTTTCTTTCTTTTTGTTTATTCTTTTTCTTTTCAAGACATGATTTTTCTGTGTGTAACAGCCCTAACTGTTCTGGAGTTCACTGTGAAGCCCAAGCTGGCTTTCAACTCACAGAGATCCACTTACCTTTGCATCCAGAGCCAGCTGAAGTACACATTTTTAAAGTATGTCTTTAAGATTCTCTTGATTTTCTATGTGTGTGTTGCTATATCTCCCTTTTCATCTCTAATTTTACTCATTTGAATTTCCTCTCTCTGCCTTTTAGTTGTTTTGGCTTAAGGGTTTGTCAATGTTATGGATTTTCTCAACCAACTCCTCATTTCATTGATTATCTGTATTTGTTGCTGTTTGTTTGCTTGCTTCTGCGCCATTGCTTTCAGCCCTTGGTTTGATTATTTCTTGTCACTTGCTGTCTACTCCTTTTGGGTCTAATTTCTTTTAGTTCTAGAGCTCTCAGGTGTGCTGTTAAATTGTTAATAGAAGACCTTTCCATGTTTTCTTTTTAACTTTTATTGATTCTTTACAGATTTCATGTCATGTATCTCCCCAAAACCACCCTCTGCCCTTGCAACTCCCCCCCCCCCCAAAAAGTAAAACCAAAAACCAAACAAAGTAAGCAAACAAAACAAAACAAAAACAAAAATGTAGCATGAATAATAAAAACCCAGAGACAGAAATTGGAGCTCAATCTAAAAGCCAGAAAAGCAAAGTAGCCAAGTCACTAGAGAAGTCTTACCTCTACCAAGGCTGGGTGACCTCAGACTAAGCAATTTAAGCCTCTTTTTCCTCCCATTTTATATTCCCTCTAGTGCTGAGATTAAAGGTGTGAGCCACCACCACCTGGATTTGTTTCCGCATTGACCTTGTGTATCCCAGGGTGGCCTTGAACTCACAGAGATTCATCCAATTCTCACAAATCCTGGGATTAAAGGTGTGTCACCATTGCCTGACCTCCAGTGGCTTTAGTTTTGCCTCTGGTCTTCAGGTAAGATTTATTTATCAAAATACAAATAATAATACCACCACACAAAAAACAAAACAAAACAAAAAGGAGGAGAGGAGAAAGATGAGAAAGAGGAGGAGGAAAATGAGAAGGAGGAGGAGGAGGAGGAGGAGGAGGAGAAGGAGGAGGAGGAGGAGAAGGAGAAGAAGAAGAAGAAGAAGAAGAAGAAGAAGAAGAAGAAGAAGAAGAAGAAGAAGAAGAAGAAGAAGAAGAAGAAGAAGAATCTCATCATGGAAGCTGTAGTATGGTCCAATGTGTCACCCTTTAGTCCTTTCAACTTCACGTGCAAGTATTCATTGCCATGAATCATCGATCTGGTTCCAGGCCTCTGACTTTTGCTACACCATTGATAATGGAGTCACACTGGGGCTCCCCTTGGATACATGTCGTGGACCTCCTGCAGCATTGGATCTGTAGGTTTGTCCCCTTCACATGCTCCAACAGTTCATAGATGAGGTGGATGTTGGGGTGGGCCAACTCTAGCCCTGGCTCTGAGCCTGGGTGGTAGCTGGGCTGTCATGCTGCCAGCTTTCCTTATCATCATCACCCAAGTGAAATCTCCAACACTACCTCAGCTGGCCCACCCATCACAGCCTGCTGCAAGGAGCCGGTGCCAATCAGTGACCTGCTCCAGGCCCTTGGGTCTGGTTTACCCTCAAGCACATCACCATGGCCAGCTCCACTGTCTCGCCCAGGGGAAGTGCAGGTCACTCTCTCTTGACTGCTGTAGGGAGCATATGAGAGGAGTGGGGTCAGCTCTCCTGCTCTCATTCCCTCAGGGCCTGCTCACTGGCACCCCCAACAACAGATTTCATGCTAGTGTGTTTCCCAGGTAATGTGCAGGGCCCACTCTCTCATGCACTGCAGCTGCTGAAGAATAAGGCTGGTTCTCCAGCTCTCGTGATCCCGGGGCCAGCCCTCTTGCCTACTGTGGGTAGTGGGTGGGGGTGGTTTGGATGGTGGAAGAGGGCATCTTTCCCTCACCTATGCCACCATCTAGCAGCCGGGAAGGGTGAAAGGGAGGGTCAGCTCTGCTGCTCTCATGCCCTCAAGGATGGCTCACCTCACCTGAGTCCTGACCAAGCTGTCCTGTTAGGTGCAGGCCTGTTGTGAGAGGTGGAGACATCTTTCTAGATTGCATAGAGGGAGAGGCAGCTCTCCTATTGCAGTATCCAGCAGTATCCAGTGACGGGTGGGGCCAGCTATCTCTGGGTCAGTGAGAGGTGGGGTCAGCTGGGCACAGCCCTTAGATTTCAACACCCAAGGTCCCTATGAGCCCCGCCCCCATGATAACATGGGTCCTGAACATCACCACAGAGCCCAGCTGCAGCAGGATCATGACCTGCAGGAGCAGCTCAGGCTATGGTGACACCCAGGCCTGAGCTGCTTCCATGGGCCATGATCCCGCTGCAGCTGGGCTCTGCCACCCCCTATACAATCAGGAAAGATTTTGGCCTAGATTTCTGGCATCTCCATGGCCTTCAATGGAATCAAGAGCTACGGACATCAACAGACCCTAGCCACAGACAGGGGACTCGGCAGCAGCCCTGGTTTGGATGACCCCATGGCTCCAGGTGACAGTGCTGGACACTCCAAGTAGCATGACCTCAGCCGTGGCAGCAGCACAGCCCTTGACACCAACATAGACACAGGTTGTGGCCTAGACCCTGGGTGTTCTTGTGGCCTTTGATGGCACTATGGGTCTGGACATCAAGGCAGACTCTAGCTGTGGTAGGACCATGGACCCAGACATGGTTCTAGGCAGCATCCCAGGCCTGGATGTCAGTGCAGGCCACTCAGAGTGGCATGACCCTTGCAGTAGCATGTCCCTTGGACACCAACATGATTCTAGGTGGCGGCCTAGACTACCTTGGACTCGGTGGCAAGAAGGTCGTTCACATTAGCCTGTTCCTCTCCACCCTCACCATGTCAGATCTGCCTTTACCCCCATCTCCCCTGTGCATGATCCACTTCTCTTTCCCTTCCACCTGCCCATCCTGTACTCCTCAACATAACAGTGTCCGACTGCCTGGCACCAGAGGCGCTGGGCAGGTGGTACTTGGTTGAGCCCTGTCTCCTGGCATCTGCATGGCACCTGTTTTTGTTTTGTTAATGTGGTCCCTTAGTGCTATGAACTTCTTAGAACTGCCTTCATTGTGTCCCGCAAGTGTGGGTTATGTTGTGGATTCATTTTCATTCATTCCTTGAAAGTTTTTAATTTCTTTCTTGACCATTTTTTCATTCAGCAGTGAGTTGTTCAGTTTCTATGAATTTGTAGGCTTTCTGTTGTTTCTGTTGTTGCTAATGTCTACTTCAATCCCTAATGTCAGGATGGAGGGTGTTATTTCAATTTTCTTGTTTCTGTTGAGACTTGCTTTGTGTCCAAGTGTGTGGTCAGTTCTGGAGAGAGTTCCACGAGGTGCAGGGAAGAAGGTGTATTCATTATTTCATGTTGTGGTGGAGTGTTCTGCACGTACCTATTAGGTCCATGATGTTTGTAACTTCCGTTAGTGCAAGCATTTCTCTGTTTGCTTTGTCTGGATGACCTGTCCACTCCACTATCACTGTGTGAGGGTCAGTATGTGATTTAAGCTGTAGTACTGCTTCTTTTACAAACTTATGCTCTTGTGTTTGGTGGATAGATGTTAAGAATTGTAATGTTTTCTTCATGTATTTTTCTTTGAGTATGTAGTGCCCTTCCCTGTCTCTTCTGATTAGTTTTTGGTCTGAAGTCTATTTTGACAGATATTAAAATGCCTAACTATCTTGTTTCTTAGGTCCATTTGCTTGGAATATGTTTTTCCAACCTTTTACCCTGAGGCAATGTCTATCCTTGATGTAAAGGTGCGTTTCTTGGAAGCAGCAGAAAGATAGATCCTGTTTTTGAATCTACCCTATTTTAGTCTGTTTCTTTAATTGGGGGAATTCAGATCTTTGTTGTTGAGAGCTATAAATGGGCAGTGTTTGCTGATTCCTGTTATTTTGTCATGGTGTTGGGTTTTATTTCTTTTTCTTTATTTTGTTTCGATGGTCTGTTGTTATTTATTTCTTATCTTTTCTTATGTGTGGTTAGCCTCTTCAGGGTGCAGCTTTCCTTCTAGCATCTTCTATAGGGCTGGGTTTGTAGACAGATAATGCTTACATTTGATTTTATCATGGAATATTCTTCTTTCTCCATAGATTGTGGCATCTGTGATCTCTTAGACTTTGTAGAATGGGTGTCCAGGCCCTTCTGGTTTTAGCGTCTCCATTGAGAAGTCAAGTGTATTTCTAATAGGTCTGCCTTTATATGTTATCTGGTCCTTTTCCCTTTCAGCTTTTGATATTCTTTCTTTGTTCTATACATTTAGTGTTTTGATTATCTTGTGTGTGGACAATTTCTTTTCTGGTCCAGTCTATTTCATGTTCTGTATGCTTCTTGTACATTGATAGGCATCTCCTTCTTTAGGTTAGGGAAATTATCCTTTGTGATTTTGTTAAATATATTTTCTGTACCTTTGACCTGGGTTTCCTCTTCTTCATCTATTCCCACTGTTTGTAGATTGGGTCTTTCCCAGCGTACCAGATTTCCTGGATATTTCATTTCTGGATTCTTTTGGGTTTCACATTTTCTTTGAGAGAGGCATCCATTTTCTGTCTTGTTTTTAATGTCTGAGATTCTGTCTTCTGTCTTCTACCTCTTGTATTCTATTGGTGAGGCTTACCTCTGAGATTTCTGTTCAAGTTCCTAAATTTTTAATTTCCATTTTCTCATCAGTTTAGTTTTTTAATTGATTCTATTTCCACTTATAAATCTTGGACTGTTTTCTTCATTTCATTCCTCTGTTTTTTTTTCATAGATATGTTAATATATTTATTTATTTCCTCCTTAAAGCCCTCTAACACATCCATAAAATCTATTGTGAAGTCCTTGTCTTGTCCTTCAGCTGTATTGTGTTTCTCACAGTCTGCTGTAGTAGGGTTGCTGGTCTGTAGTGGAGACATATTGTCCTAGCTGTTACTGATTGTTTTTATGCTGATGTCTAGGCATCTGGGTTTCGAATGATTGGACTTCAAGTTCTGATACCTGACCATGTCTTTGCTGGACAAGTGCTCCGGTCCTTGCTTTCTGTGCTTTTTCTGATTTTTAGAAGAATGTGAAGGCTCTGGGTTGCCTGGTAGGGAATGCTTCTGAGATTGTGTCAGAGGTGGCCACCGGCAGTTCCAGGCAGAATGTGTTTCTAGATATTCAGAAACTGACACTTAGGAATGGAAGTGGGCTAGAAGGGAGGGCTGAGCGGGTCCATAGGAGGGAGAAAAACAGGACATTACAGCAGGATCTGCTGAGTCTCCTGGGAACAGGGACAGAGAGGGAAGAGAGGCCACAGCAGGTGGTCTCCTACAGAGCTGGGATGGGACTGGGGGGTTGGATTTGGAGGACAGGAGGGAAACTCTGTCCTCTGTCTGAAGCTCTCCTACCCGTTTTCCTGGCCAGAGGGTTCCCAGGGAATGCCTTTGGGAGTGTGTGACTGATGGAAAGGGATGAGATGGTGAGCAATACAAAAATTCTTAACAAATTTTCAGCAAACAGAATTGAGACACATAAAAAGCCAACCTCAAAAGGTCACATATTATATGATTTCATTTCCATAACGACAAAATTATAGAGGCACAGAGAAAATTAGTGGTTGCCAGGGGCAAGGGATGTGGTAATGGTGGTGGTGGGAAGGAGGAGTGTGAACTTCTCGGGATGAAATTGCTGGAGTCTTGACTAACTTTTCCCTGATCTATGCTTGTGATAAGTGCTACACGGTTCTTCATGTCATGTGCCTGGGTGTTTCCTAGATTCCAAGCTGTTTTATAGGCTTGGAAGAGGTGACCGTTAGTAGAAACTGGAGAAAGGACACAGGAAGTCCAGATGGTCCTTGCAGCTTTCTATGTATCTATTTATGAATAGTCTTTTAAGAAAATCCCAGGTGGTTGCTAGGAACTGCAGCCATTTCCTCCTGTTACTAAATCAGAACACTGCACCAAGACACCCACAGAGCCGCCCACTGCTTAGCTTTCCAACTCAGTCATTTTCCTGTCCCTCTTTCAGCCATTTTACCATCAATGGGCGAGTTGCCTCTGGTAATAGCATCGTACAGGGGGTTGCCCAGGATTGCTTAGAGTAGATCTAGTTTCTCCTGCAAAGATGCTCGTGGATTCAAGTCAGAATTCCCGTGGCTGGGGTTTGGAGCCTGCAGCTCTGAGTTTGGCATGTGACAACAGGCTAGTGTCATTGGCTGGAAAGCAGTCACAGGAGCCAAGGGTGGCATAGCTGGAGAGCGGAGCTGGCTGAGGCTGACAGGAGGTGAGAACAGCAGGTGTAGTCACCTAATGAATTTCGGGAACCCCACAAGAGAGCCTTCCAGCTCATCTGCAGGAAGTTACCACGACAGAGCTCACACCTGTGCATTTGTGAGCTAGCGATCCGGTTAGGATGCATGACAACTTCCTTTGGCCTCAGCCATAGCACTGCCTCTGGCTGTGCCCGAGAGCTGTGTGAGGGGACACACGTGTGCGGCAAGGCTGACCTTGGAATCTTTTATTCCCCTAAAACCGATTTGTTCCCAGTGTCATGGTTGACCAGGATGCCCAGCCATTCTCT
Organism: Arvicola amphibius; assembly: GCF_903992535.2. Lineage (NCBI taxonomy): Eukaryota > Metazoa > Chordata > Mammalia > Rodentia > Cricetidae > Arvicola > Arvicola amphibius. The sequence continues at coordinate 69,016,544 of NC_052055.2, read as the reverse complement.
TGCAGGTAAATTTCTGTGAAAATTGCTTCTCAGAAGTCAAACTAATTTACAGCAGGGTGTGTCTTTGATATCCTAACGCAATCTAGACATCCTTTGTCCTACTATACCTCAGAGCCTGTCTCTGTATGGGAGCCTAGCTGTCAGTCATGCTCGGTCTTCAAAAGGGACTCAACCTTCTCATGGGGTAGGCATACATATGCTCTGCCTCATTGCCTGGTAGAACTGGAGCCATGGAAGTCTAATGCCACCCCTAGAGGGCTTACTTGGGCCTCTCTGCCCAGCAGGTTGACTCCTGCCAACAACCTCACTACAAGCCAGACTCAGCTCAGTGACCAGTGTCAGGGACCTTCATCTGCTCATCTCATCTCAATAAAAACTTAAGGCTTAACTCTCAGGCACCAGTCTCTCACTAAACCCAGGAAAAGAGAGATAATGGTCATGCCTGCGCCAGGAGCAAGCTGGCCGTGTGGTGGATTCTGAAGCCACCAAGCTTCCTAATCCAGTCTGAGTCAGTTGTATCTGAAGCCTCTCTAATAAAACTCAAAATCCTAAGGACATGATTTTTAAAAAAGTGTTGTGGGAGCTTGCATAGGATCATCTAGACTGCTTCTTGGAAGGACCAAAGTTTCTCATTACTGTTTTGTTGTTAATATTTTCAGTGTACGTGCACGTGACTGTCATAAATGCATAGGCAAATTTCTATGCAAAATTCTAGACAAAATAACAGTATTGTTTTTTAAAGGTTTGTTTATTTTACTTCTTGTTTATGAGTGTTTTTCCTGCATGTATTTCTGGAGAGATGGCTCAGCGATTAAGAGCACTACCTGCTCTCCCAAAGGTCCTGGGTTCAATTCCCAGCAACTGCATGGGGGCTCATGAATATCTGTAATGAGACATGGTGAGATCTCTTCCTGAGGAAGAGGTCTGGAGAGTGGTCCTTATCAACTTGAACCATGAAATCCAATATGGACAAGTCCAACATGACTTGGGCCGCCATGCATGTTTCAGCATTGCCAGGGCACAAATTTCATTCATTCATTCATGTCTGTGTGCCACATGTGTGCAGTGCCCATAGAGGTCAGAAGAGAGCATTGGATCCCTGGAGTTGGGGAGTCAACATGTGGGTGCTGGGAGCTGAACCCAGGTCCTCCCAAGAACAGCCAATATTTTGCGCCATCTTTCTTGCCCCCCGATTCACAGTATTTGTACATGGTCCGTATGCTTCAGAGTTTGTGGCTTCTGTCCACATGTACACAATTCTAGGGTGTCTCAGTGAGGTTCATGATGTAGAGGTTCCTTTATGTTAAGGCAAGTACAGCCTTTTCCAGACTGGCAGATAGCTCTGTAGGTAAAGCAATTGCCTTGCAAGCAATTGGAGGAGCTGAGTTCAAATCCCTCAGACTCATGTAAATCTGGACACAGTAGGGTATGCCTGTAATTTTAGGTCTCCTATTGTGAGATGGGGGAGGTGGAGACAGGAGACTCTTCAGAAACTTGAGGGTCAGGTAATTTAGAGAAGTACACAGCAAAGAGACCCTGGTTCAAACAAGGTGGGAAGTGAACATCTGAAGGTGACCTCTGACCTTCTCATGAGCACTGTGGTACACATGCATCCTCCCCTGCATGCACATGCCTTTCCGAGTGAGCACACACACACACACACACACACACACACACACACACACACACACACGGTGGATGGCACCAGAGAGTCACCAGCTGAGGTTATCACATATATATCACACAACAGCACATGTGAACCTGCAGACGCACACACACAAACATGCACCTATATACATGAACATGTGCATACATGTGCACATACACAAGCAGGCTGGAGAGATGACTCGGGTGTTACGAACACTAGCTTCTCTTCCAGAGGACCCTGGGTTGGATCTCAGCACCCATGTTGTTCTGCTCATACACGCGCACACATCCTCTACTCCCGAAGTCCACAATACTCATTCCTAGGAAAGGCTCAGCAAAAGGTGGAGCCAAAAACTGCCCGTACTAATCCCAACGTCAAAGAGCTGTATTTGTAAAAACACTAGCATTTATTAGTTTGTTCTTAAAAGATTTACACACTTATGTATCTTATGTATACAGATACTTTGTCTGCATGTACAGCTGCACACCAGAAGAGGGCATTAAACAGTTGTGAACTGCAATGTGGGTACTGGGGAATTGAACTCAGGACCTTTGGAAGAGCAGCGAGAGCTCTTAACCACTGAGTCATCTCTTGAGTCCTAAAACTAACATTTCATTAGCATCATGAGAATCACTTATCAATATATGTATAGCTTGTATTAATTTCTAATATGTGTCATTGCATAACTGAATTCACCAGTTAGCTTTCTAATAAAGAGTGCCCAGGAATCTGTATCTCAAAATGCTTATTCTCTTTTCTGTAGTTTTAGACTCAAGAGAAATCAGAGAGAGACAGAAGAACGAATGATGCTTAAACACAAAACCTGAAGACAGGTGAGCAGAAATAAACAAGTAAAATAGCTCTGGGCAATTGCTTAGAGCTCCAGTTGTTCCCACTTAACTGTAGGGAGGGCAAGGATAGGGTATTCGGGGTTTATTTCTCATCAGTCTTCACAACAGCCTTAGAAGGCAAAAGGCTGAGAGGGGGAGAGAATAAGCTAGAAGAGAATCTGGGCAACTGGAGGAGAATCTGGGCAGGTAGAGGAGAAGCTGAGTAGCTGGAGGAGAAGCTGAGCAGCTGGAGGAGAAGCTGGGCAGCTGGAGGAGAAGCTGGGAAGCTGGAGGAGAAGCTGAGAAGCTGGAGGAGAAGCTGGGCAGCTGGAGGAGAAGCTGGGCAGCTGGAGGAGAAGCTGGGCAGCTGAGGAGAAGCTGGAAAGCTTCTGTATTTTCATGTTAACTTCTGAGCAGCAGTGGGGGAAGGGGAAACAAACTCTCACACTAGCCATGCTGGTGTGAGGAGAAATTCAGTCACACATCCAGGAAGTCATGACTCAATTCAAAGCCTGCCAATTATGCATCAGATTCAGTGGGACAGCCATGTCTCAATCTGACTTGAAATCCTTCTTTTGGAAGAAATAAATTTATTATTAAGAAATGAAGACTTTGAAAGGCTAATTCATTACTAAAAACAGAACCAAACGTGTGAGTGGAAACCCTCCCAACAATCTGTTTCTGATCCTGGAGGGCAGCTACATTCAGTTTTATTTCCATAGGTGTAAAATCTCTGCAGCAAGTAATCAAAAAAATCAAGCATTTTCTTAACTTACTTCATGTTTGCTTTAAAAGTGTGTGTGTATTGTGTGTTGTGTGTGTTGAATTCATGTGTACGGATGCATGTGTGTGAGCGTGCACGCTAGCACACTCAGCTGTGTGTGCACATAGACACCAGAGGTCAATTGAAGGTTGGGTTCCTTTTTTAATTGCTTTTCAGTTCATTTTTCTTTAGTTTGTTTTTAGATTTACTTTTATTTTTGCTTATGTTTGTGCATGTGTGCATCTGTCTATGAGTGTGTGCCACATGTGCACTAGAGCCCATGAACACCAGAAGAGGGTGTCAGATCCCCTAGAGCTGGAGTTCCAGGTTGTTTGCTGCTCAGTGTAGGTGGGAACCAAACTCGGATCTTCTGCAAGAGCAGACCATGCACTCACGACTGAGCATCTCGCAGCCTTGTTTAGTCATTTATTTAGAGACAGAGTCTGTCTCTGAACCTAGAGCTTGCTGTTTTGCTTAGATTGCTGGACAGCAAGGCCCGGGGATCCGCCTGCCTCCAAGTTTTGGGGTTACAGGCATAATGAGTGCTGGGGGTCCAAATTCAGATCCTTAAGAGCCATCTCCCCAGCCCTAACCTAACTATAAATGAAACCACACTTTATATTTTTTCTGACCTCCCTTCCTGAATGTGCCTTCAATTTTTCAAGCACCTGAAGTGATTGTTTTCTTCCGTTAAGTGTAGCATTTTGGTGTGCAAATGTGCTGTGATTTGTCCTGCCGCTTGCGCATGCTACTGCCATCAGTCTCTTTGCTGTGATTAATTACCCTCATCCCATCATTCCAGAGCTCACACATCTTTCAGGTGAACACTCCTAAGTGGACTTGTGTTTACAGCGTGTAGCTTTGGTAGACATTACCACATGGCTTAACTCTTCAGTGTACACTGATAGTAACTTTCCATTCTTGACAATTCTCTGCAGGTCAGGATAGATGCAAAGACACAGTTGTCACCTCTAGAATAAGAGATAGTTTTTTTTTCTGAAGCCAAATATGAACAACCATGGCTTGGGAGCACAGACTCCTATGACTCTAAAAACCATGCTGCAACGTAGTGTGTTTCACGACGTTTTTATAGTAGAAGAACAAAGAAAGTCAGAAATCAAGCTACATTAAAAACACACTAGTAGGGCCAGAGAGAGAGAGAGAGAGAGAGAGAGAGAGAGAGAGAGAGAGAGAGAGAGAGAGAGAGAGAGAGAGAGAGCGCTTCAAGTTTCAGGTGTCTTCTGGCAGTTGGTTCTGGCTGCATCATCAAGTCCATTTGTGGCTGGCGAAGGATCCTGTGTTGGTCGCCACCCAGATCCCAGATAAATCACATGGAGTCTTATTCAATTTATTCTTTCTTATGAATGTCCAACCTTAGTTTGGCTTGTTTCTTGCCAGCTTTTCTTAAATTATCCCATCTATCTTTCGCCTCTGGACTTTTATCTTTCTCTATTACATATAACTTTCTTTACTTCTTACTCCATAGCTTGCTGTGTAGTTGGATGGCTGCCCCTCCTGCTGGCCTCCTCTCTTCATTTCCCTGCTTCTTGATCTCTCTCCCCAGATTTCTCCTATTTATTCTACCTGCCCGCCAGCCCTACCTATTCTTCCTCCTGCCTAGCCATTGGCCATTCAGCTCTTTATTAGATCAATCAGTTGATTTAGACAGGCAAAGTAACACAGCTTTACAGAGTTAAACAAATGCAACTTAGAAGAATGCAACACATCTTTGCATCATTAAACAAATGTTCCATAGCAGAAACAAATATAACCCATCTTGAAATAATATTCTACAACAGGATCCCAGGTCTCAGTAAGGCAAAGATGTCCCCAGTGATCTTCAGTTTGTAGGAATATGCCCCATTGACCAAATAAGCAGTAGACAATTGTACCAGCACCTAGAGCATTCCTGCAAGCCTCAGCATGCACCAGGGCTCAAAATGCCCTCTGATTTGAAATGAGGAACTCTAGCAGCCATGTGTGAAGGGAGCCAACGTGAGCTAGTTGTCTTCATCTTGACCAGGTTCTTCAGACAAGGAGTCCATTGCTGTAACAATAACAATAGCAATAGTTAGATTTTTGTAGAGGAGCATGGTTCTCTTTGTGATATAAGGATTAGAATTCTATAACAGAGACAGAGCCACTTCTGAAGACCCCACCAGAGTCTCCATTTTCAGGGATGTGAGGAGCTTAACTAAATCTATACTCAAAGAAAATCACATTCTCATATCCTGGACAACTTAGTCTAAGTCACACGCAGCCCTTCTCAGCAGGGGTGCCTCTGCTGCACTCCCCCTTAGATTCTACTACCCTCTGGTGTGGTACAATTCTGTATTCTGTCAATTATGTTTTTAAATAAATGCTGATTGGCCAGTAGCCAGGCAGGAAATATAGGTGGAACAACCAGACAGGAAGTAGAGGTGGGGCAAGGAGAACAGGAGTATTCTGGGAAGAAGGAAGCTCTTTCTGCAGTCCTGCCCAGACACTGAAGAAGCAGGATATGACCTGCCCTGCCAAAAAAAGTACTGAGCCATATGGCTAATGTATACTAGAAAAATGGGTGGGTATACATTATTAGAGCTAATACGAAGCCTGAGCTAATGGGCCAATCAGTTTATAACTTATGGAGACCTCTGTGTAATTTTCTTTGGGGCTTACCAGCTGTGGGAACTGGGCAGGACAAAAACTCCAATGAGCAGGCCCTCATGTTACAACCCTCTGTATCACTCCAGTTTGGGAAGGTACCTTGTAAGTCTTCATACTCTCATGTTCTGACCCTATTCCTGTGGTGTTTGAAGGGTGTGCGTGTGTGCCTGCATGTGCGTGTGTGCCTGCATGTGTGTGTGTGCCTGGATGTGTGTTTATATGTGTGTGTGTGCCTGCTTGCATGTGTGTGTGCCTGCATGTGTGTGTGCCTGCATGTATGTGTTTGCCTGCTTGCATGTGTGTGTGCCTGCATGTGTGTGTGTGTGCCTGCATGTGTGTGTGCATGTGTGTGTGTGTGTGTGTATGTGTGTGTGTGCCTGTAAGCATGGCAGGAGCACTTATTACTTTTCTCCTTGCTGTGACAAAATGCCAGAGGAAGAAACCTGAGGAAGGAGGTTTGCATCAGCTCATAGTTCAAGGCTGCAGTTCATCATGGGAGGAAACACAACTCCAAGTGTAGCTGAAGATTTCTCTCCTTCCAGCCTGATCCCAAATACTGGGGAGGGCTTCCCAAATAACTGACTCAGAGGCTTAATGAACATTATAAGTGCTTGGCCAGTAGTTAAGGCTTATTAATAACTAGCTCTTACATTTTAAGATACTCCTCATTCCTTATTTATACCCTGCCATGTGAAAATACTTTTATTAGCATGGCACATTCATCTCCTGCTCCCTTTGCATCTGCTTGCGATTCTTGACTCCACCATTCTCCTTCCCATCATCCTTAGTTTGGCTGCCTTGTCTATACTTCCTGCCTGGCTACTGGCCAATCAGCGTTTTATTAAACCGATTTGAGTGGCAAAAATTTACAGTGTACAAGTGACTTATTCCACAGCAGGCAAGAGCTTCAGGCTTCTGGTTACATTGTATCTGTTGTTAGAATCAAAGGCATAGATGCTGGTCCTCCAATCAACCTTTCCTTTTTATTCAGATCAGGTCTCCAGCCCATGGGCTACTATCACACACATTTACAGTGGGTCTTCACCTGTCAATCAACCCAGTCTAGAACTCCCTCACAAACATGTCCAGAGGCTTGTCTACCAGGTGATTTTAGAGGAGATGAATCAGGGAGGTCAGGGGTCAGCCTGGCTTCTTTCTCAATTTCTTGCCACCTTATTTTTTGATACAGGGTCTCTCATTGAACTTGGAATTCATTGATTTGTCTAGACTGGCTGGCTGGTGAGCTCCAGGAACTTACCTGTTTCCACTCCCCGGAACTGGGGTTACAGATGCACACCTACATGCCTGACTCTTTACAAGGATGCTGGGGGTAGAACTCTGGTCCTCATGCTTATCTTTCAAGAGTTCAGAGCCACTGAGCCATCTCTACAGTCCATATTTCAGTTTTTGATGACTTAGTTAGATGTCTTAGCTAGGGTTTCTATTGCTGTGATGAAACACCATGACCAAAGCAACTTTGGGAGGACAGGGTTTATTTGACTTACACTTCCACCTTGTAGTCAATCAATGAAGGAAGTCAGAATAGGAATTCAAGCAGGGCAGGTACCAGGGGACAGGAGCTGATGCAGAGGCATGGAAGGGTGCTGCTTACTGCTTTGCTCTTTATAGCATGCTCAGTCTACTTTTTCATAGAACCCAGAACCACCAGCGCAGGGTGGCATCACCCAAAATGAGCTAGGCCCCCCTATGAATTTTTAAATTTAAAAAATGCCTTACAGATGGATATTACAGAGATTTCTTCCTTTCAGATAACTGTAGCTTATGTGACGTTGACATAAAACTACCCAGCATACCTACAGAGCAGAAGCTAAACCTTCAGAATCCCCGGGGATCTTTCTAATGGGGATATTGAGGGTAAGGGAGGGGTGGGTAATAGATTGACTACAGAAAAGATTGCAATTAGAGTTATGAGCACACACACACACACAGATACACACATACATGCACACACACAGATACACACATACACGCACACACACACACATACACACACACACACAGAGAGAGAGAGAGAGAGAGAGAGAGAGAGAGAGAGAGAGAGAGAGAGAGAGACAGACAGACACACAGACACATGGACACACAGACACACAGAGCCTTGTGTTGCTTCATCCCATACAGGTTGATAAAAGGCAGGGTATGAGAAAGTGAGGCTTTGACATTTGTGGTTAGAATACAGAAATGTGTATTTGGCTAGAAGGGCACAGTGGGTCACACACGTCCCAGCCTTTACTGTGCCACTCTGGCCACAGCCCTGGAAGCAGAACACAGTCACAGTGCATATGCAGCCACACAGATACAGTATCAGAAGAGACCCAAGCTGGCTTAGCAAGAATCTAGAAATAAGATTCTGGGCACAACTGATTTACTCCCTCATATTACTCCTGGGAAGATACACATCAGAGTGGAAATTGGTTCTATCTGAGGCCCAAGTTTCTCAAGCAATATCCTAGGATACAGTAACTCTTAGAGATTCAACTAATCTCCATCAATATCACCTTCAGGGATAAAGGCTCCTAGACTCCAGGACATAATGAAGAAGAGTACATACGGCTGCTCAGCTGAACACCGCAGCCTGGAGACACTGGCTTGCACTGCAGAGGCTTAGATATCTGGAGGGAGAGAGCTTTGTGCGGAACAGCAACTTAGCTGAACAGGGTCTGGTGATAGTAACGGGGGCCCAGGTGGATGCTTGGTTTGCATGCATATGGGTGTGTCCTCAAAGGGTTCACTGAGGTGCAGTACCAGTGTGATGAAGCCAAGAGGGCCTCTAAAGTCCCAGGGGAGGGTTACAGTATGGGGAGCCCAGTCTTTGCCACTCTCCGGGTACTTTTCATGAGATGGACAGTATCTCAGAAGAGGGAACCTCGGCTGAAGAGTTGATTCCATCAGACTGGCCTGCCATGTCTGTGGGATGTTCTCTTGAGAGCTGATGGATGCAGGAGAACTGTGGGTAATGTCAACCCCAGCCCTCTGGTCCTGCACTCCTAAGCCAGCCCCTCTGAACACTGTAAGCCAGTGTTCCTCTGTGGCCTCTGCTTCAGTTCCTGCTTACAGGCTCCTGCCCTGGCTTTCCTTGGTGCTGAGCTGGAAAGGGAAAGCTGAGATGAGCCTCTCCTCCCTGGAGCTGGATTTTGGCAGTGTTTTATCATTGCAGCAAAGCCGCGTATGAGGACTGAGAGCTTGCGTTTGTTCTTGTATAGGGGTGTTGTAAGGAAGAGCAAGAGCAGCTATCCCCTCTTTCTGGCTTCCTGCCTCTCTCCTCCTGTTGGGGTACTATTCCTCATGGGCCTCATCACACGGGACCCTTAAGGTCTAGAATGCTGAGCTAAATAAACCTCTTTTCTGGATAAAGCAGCCAGCCTCAGGATTTCAGTTACAGTGAGAGAAAACTGACTAATACAGTAGGAATGTCTGACTCACGGAGCGGCTTAGAAAAGCGGTCTATAAAATTATGCTTCATTTTCTTATGAATAGCACATTTGCCCGTAGCTCTAGACTGAATATGACATCACTATAATGTGTATAGTGTGTCCCACACACCATGGAAAGGGTAAAGTTGACTCAAACCTTGTAAGTTTTCCACTTTGCAGGAAATGCTGAATTCTTCATTGGCACCCATTGGAACCACACTGAACAACTTAATTGGAACCACACCTAACTACACCAAAGTGGATCAAGGGTTCAAGCAGCATCCGAAGCCTACTGCTGATGGAGAGAGCGGTGACTCCAACTGGACCGTCTCTTCCCGGTACCTACAGCTGATGAAGGGAACAATGACAGTCTCCAACTACACCATTTCTTCCCGGTACCTACAGCTGAGGGAGAGAGCGGTGACTTCTCCACATGGACCTTTTCTTCCTGGTACGTACAGCTGAGGGAGAGAACAATGGCAGTTTCCAACTGGACCATTTTTTCCGGAACCAAGCCCACCTGGCTGAACTGAGAAGAGGCCAGACAAATGTTTATTCATGGGGGCAACACTAATGAGGACACTGGATTTTGGTCTTTTTGGCAGAGCACAAACTCCTGTAGACATAGGTACTCCATGAGTATGGTGTCAATATTACATGAGCTCATTCTCCTCCCTCCAGCACTGAAGATTAGAGTTGGGATTTGTCCACATTAACTTTTCTTCATCGTGCCTAAGTGACTTGCTTTTCTCAGTTTTCAGTCTCAATGAGTAGCATGGAGGAATCAGCCTGGAGATTCACTTGCCTTTTTTCTAGAAGAAAGGCATCTCACACCCAGTTCTTCCTTCAGGTAGTCTGACGTTCCCCATCCCCAGCATTCTCTCCCCTGTTCCCCCCTCAGGCAATCTGATGTTTTTAGGGTATGACTGTATCTGAGTTCCTAGGACTGCTTGCTGACGCCTGTCATGTTCATCTTTAAAATAATAGGCAGGGATTCCCCATCTTTACTAGTACCTAGGCTGTGTGACATCTTTAATTACAAGAAGCCATCTTCACCAAGTGTCTGTGTGTTGACAAATACTTGAGAATTGTCAAGTTTGGTGGAGGAGGGAACACATCTGTGTGTGTGTGTGTGTGTGTGTGTGTGTGTGTGTGTGTGTGAGAGAGAGAGAGAGAGTGTGTGTGTGTATGGACTCACAGACCCGGAGCAGCTGCAATGGTCAGGTTCACAATAAGAGTTGAAAGAGCTGTGCTTGGCATCTTTCTCCTGAGCACAACATGTGCCTAGCAGAGCTCACTAAGGAAAATGGGGAAGACATCCACGGGCGCTTTCTTTAGTTCACACGACAGGGGATGTTCCAAGTACATCCTACCAACAGTATGGAGTGGGTAGTGTCACAGATGTGAGCTTATTTCTCTTTTCTTTAATCATTATAGGCACAACCCCTTTTTACCAGGAGCGCCTCAAAATCCAGGCTCTAAAACAAAGCAGGTGGGTTTGTCAGATCCCGAGGAGGGAGCTCAGTTGGTAAAGATCTTTGACAAATGTTCCAGTTTTGTTTCTGCTGCTGTAACAAATGCTGCACGGGGGAGGGAAGGGCTTATTTGACTCATAAATCCAAGTTACAATCCATCGCTTTAGGAATTTCAAGGCAGAAACTCAAGCTGCTTGTCATATCACACCTAGAGTGAAGAGCAAAGATAATAAACTCATCTTTGCTAGCTTGCTTCACTCTTAGACAGTTCAGGGCTCAACCTAGGGAATCGTGCCACCCACAGTGGGCTGGGTCTTTCTACATCCATGAACAATCAAGATAATCCCTTACAGACATACCCCACTGGTCAACCTAAACTAGGTAATTCCCCACTAAGATTCTTTCTAGGTGATTCTAGGTTATGTCAAATTGACCATTAAATGTGACTAACATGGCACACAGGCATGAAGATCTGGGCTCAGTTCTACAGAGATACAATACAAAATGTTAGGGATGGTGGCTCAGTCTTGTAATCTCTGTGCTGAGGAGGCAGAGGCAGGAGGATCTATGGAGTTTTCTGGCCAGTCAGCCAAGCCTACTGGGCAAGCTTCTTGCCAGAGTCTAAAAGAACAAGGTAGATAACTCCTGAGGAACAACGTGCAAGGCTGGCCTCTGACTGACACACGCACACATACCTGAATACCCCAGGATCTCAAACAGTATGAGCTTTTCTACAGACTGGCACAGACACAGTGGCTCCCAGAATTTTAGATTGACAAGCACAAGTTAACAGAATTAAAGTCTGTTGTGAATCTTATGTTGAATACAGTATGATATTTCAATGTGAGGCTGCCCCTTTCCCTTCTTTCCTGTCAAGTAACTCATAAAAACCTTTTAACTTTTGAAGAACAATCTTATAGATTAACTGAAATTTCTTATGGTCATATTGAATTTTTACAATCAAGGTCTTTAAATCTGGGGTATTTTAACATCTACCCGGGAAGCTTAAAAATATTTGCTAGAGTGCCAAAATGCTTTGCCCTGTAACAGTAATAAAGAGGGCAATGCTGTAACATGTACTTTAGAACCAAGGAGACATTGAAATCTCTCCCTGTGAAAGAGAGAGAAGAACTGAACATATCAGAGATCTGCAGTGATAACAGTAGGGTGCTGGTGTGGCTGAGGAGAGATCAAGTCACCTGTGCAGCTGTGGGCATACAAACCATGTAGGAATTTAATTTTGTTAAGCTTTGTTTAAGTTGTGTTTTTAAGAAAAGTTCATTAATGCTTGATAATTTATGGGCTAGTGTGACTTTTCTTTCTTAGTCTGTCTCTACATCCTCCTTTGACATCTGCTCCCTTTTAAAAACATATTGTTTTAACTATGAGATTCCAAATTATACCTGGAAGAAGAGCCAAGATCAAAAATACTGATGACAACGTATGCTGGATAGGATGTGGGATAAAGAGAACACTTCTGCATTGCTGGTGGGAGTATAAGCTGGTACAGCCCCTTTGGATATCAGTATGGCTATTTTTCAGGAAATTAGGAAACAACCTTCCTCAAGACACAGCAATACCACTTTTGGGCATATACCCAAATGATGTTCATCATGCCACAAGAACATGTGATCAACTATGTTTATAGCAGCATTGTGGAAACAACCTAAATGCCCCTCAACCAAAATGCCCCTCCACCGAAGAATAAATAAGGAAAATTTACGCAATGGAGTACTACACAGAAGAAAAAAATAATAACAACTTGAAATTTGCAGGCTAGTGGATAGAGCTAGAAAACATATTGAGTGAGTTAATCCAGACTAGAAAGACAATTATCATATGTACTCACTCATAGTGGTTTTTAAACATAATATAAAGAAAGCCAGCCTACAAATCACAATCCCAGAGAACCTAGACAACAATGAAGACTCTAAGAGAGACCTACATGGATCTAATCTACATGGAAAGTAGAAAAAGACAAGATCTCCTGAATAAATTGGGAGCATGGAGACCATGGGACAGGGCTGAAGAGGAGGGAAGAGGAAGGGAGGGGAGCAGAGAAAAATGTATAGCTCAATAAAATCAATAAAAACAATCAGGTGATGGCATAAAAAACAGGCAGGTGGAATCATTTAGTGGAATTGAAGACCCATAAATTGAAGACATAAATTCACACACCTAGGGGCACCTGATTTTTAATAAAGGAGCCAGAAATACACAAAGGAAAAAAGAAAGCATCTTTAACAAATGGTGTTGTTCTATCTCAATACAGATATTTAGAAGAATGTGAATAGATCCATATTTGTCCTGCACAAAACTCAAGTCCAAGTGGATCAAAGATCTCAACATTGACCAGACACACTGAACCTAGCAGGAGAGAAAGTGTGAATGACCTTGAACACATTGTCAAAGGAGACAACGTCCTGAACAGAACACTGATAGCACAAGCACTAAGATTAATAATTCACGAATGGTACCTCATGGAACTGGAAGTGTGTATAAGGCAAAGAACACTGTCAATAGGACAAAACAGTAGCCTACAGAATGGAAAAACTATTTCATCAACTCCACATTTGACAGCAGGCCACAATATATCAAGAATTCAAGAAATTAGGCATCAAAACACCAAACAATCCAATTTACAAATGAGGTACAGATCTAAACAGAGAATTCTCAATAGTAAAATCTCAAATGGCTGAGAAACACTTCAAAAAATGTTTAACATCATTAGTCATTAGGAAAATGTAAATTAAACAACTCTGTGATTTTATTTTATATCTATTGGAATGAATAAGATCAATAACACAAGTGACAGCTCGTGCTGGCCATAATGTGGAGCAAGAGAAACACTCCTCCATTGCTAGTGGGAGGGCAAGCTTGTATAGCCACTTTAGAAATCAATATTATCGTTCCTCATAAAACTGGGAACTGATCTACCTCAAGACCAAACTATATCTCTCTTGGGCATATACACAAAGAACACTCCATTCTCGCACAAGGACACTTGATCAACTATGTTCATTGCAGGTTTATTCGTAATACCCAGAACATGGAAAAAAATCTAGATATCCATCAACTAAAAATTGAGAAAGAAAATGTGGTACATTTACACAATGGAGTACTACTCAGTGGGGAGAGAGAGAGAGAGAGAGAGAGAGAGAGAGAGAGAGAGAGGGAGGCAGAGAGGTCCCTAGATTTTGAAGCAAATGGATAGAACTAGAAAAAACTCATCCCAAGAGAGTAATCCAGACCCAGAAAAACAGATGTGGTATGTATTCAATAGAAGTGCATGATAAATGTTATGTTAATAATAATCAATCTACAACTCAGAGACCCAGAGAGGTTAGGTAAAGAGAAGATCTACAGGGGGAAGCATAGATCTCCCTGGGAAAAGAAAACAGAATAAATTATGTGGGTAGAGTAGAGCTGGATGGGACGGGGCCAGGATGTTGGGAATAGAGGGAGAGTTTGGAAAGAGATACCTGGGACTGGTAGACATCTGGGGGTGGTATGGAATCCTAGTCCATTGGAAACTCCCTGGAATCTAGGAGGGTGACCCTAGTGAGAACACCCAGTTATGGAGGATACAGTGTCCGAACTGGCCATCTTTTTAGTCAGGCAGTGATTCCAGTGGTGGGCCTGGGTTACATTGATTGAGTTGTTGTCCAAGGGTATCCCTAAACATCCCAGGCTGATGCTAGGACTCAGGTCACTCTCTGAAACCTGACTGTGGTGCCCTATTGCCAAGGGCAACTTCCTTACAGATCACTGAATGTAGACATGTTGAGCTGGTGAGGATTTGGAGGAGCCTTTACCCCTACATTCTGGTGTCTTTGACACAAATGGTAGCCTGCAAGCTATGAAAAAAGAAAAATGGACACCAACCCAGTAACAGAACCCTCAGCCTGCAACCTGTCCTGCCAGCCAGGGTGGCAAAGAGCTTGTGGGAGTGGGCAACCAATGACTGGTCTATCCTGAGGTCACACCCCAAAAGAGAGCCCATGTAGGGACACTGCCTGGAGGGCCAGAAGCTAGAGACAGGACAGCACAGAGACCTGGTGTATGACAAAACACACCAGGCAAAAAAGAAAAAGAAATCAACTTCTAATTCCTAATTCCTAATATTAGGACTCCTAATTCCTAATATTGTGCTATACTCACAGATCAGTGTCTTGTCCAATTGTTATAAAAGAGGATTTCTCCTGCAGAAGATGGCACTGGATGCAGAGACCCATGACAAGACACTATGCGAAAAGAGAGTCTAAACTGGAGATCTCCATCGGGTCCCACTTTCGACGATCGAGAAACCACAGAGAAGATAGGGAGGAAATACTAGAAGACAGGGGATGGAGGATGCCAAGAGAACATATAGCCCAATGAATCAAGTAAGCAGGGCTCACAGGGGCTCACAGAGACTGAAGCAGCAAACACGGGCCCTGCAATAGTCTGCACCAGGTCCTCTGTGTATGTTATTGCTGCTAGTTTGGTGTTTTTCGGGAATTCCTAACGAGGGAGAGGGTGCATCTGTGAGTTTTTATCCTGCTTTTGGGACTCTTTTCCTCCTATTGGGTTCCTTGTCCACTCTTGATATGGGGGCTTTTGCCTTGATTATTGTTTCTTCTCTTGTCCTGTTTGGCTGTCATCTCTTAGAGGCCTGCTCTTTTCTGAAGAAGAAACAGAGGAAGAGTGGATCTGGGGGAGAAGGGAGGATCTGTGGGAACTAGGGGGAGTGGAGGGAAGGGAAACTGTGGTTGGGATGGATTGTATGAGAGAAGAACCTATTTTCAGTTAACAGAGAGAGAGAAAGAAGTGGATTGTTCAAATAGGACCTTCTTGCGTTATTGCATAACCCTACTAATCAAACACACACACATGCACACAAAGAACACACACACACACACACACACACACACACACACACACACACATACCACTGCATGCTGTAGCACTTGGTTATACAGAAACACATAAGAGTTAGACCACCGACTATCAGAATGGCTCCCAACTAGCATGCTTTCTTCAAAGTAATGTTGACAATCTGAAACTAGAATTCCAGAGACAATGCCCCCCTTCTGCCACTCTACTTGCCCCCACCATAAACAAAACTAAGCCAAAGACATCCATCTGGTGCTGTTTGTGTGGCTAGATACCCTCTGTGTGCTTCCTTAAATGAGTTTAAAGATGGGGTGAGATGAAGGTGTTCCCAAAAAATCATTCTGAAATAAATTCCCATTCTTAGCTACTTAAGAGGGTATAAATGTAACCTGACTATGGTTTTATGGAAGTCAGACATTTGGGGAATAATGACTATTAAATAAGACCATGAGTTGGGACCCTTGTCCCAAGGGACTGGTTGGCTTTAGAGGAGCCCTAAGCTAGAATAAAAGGGAGAAAGAGAAACTGGGCCTGTTGAGCATTTGAAACCTCAAAGACCACCCCAGTGACACATTTCCTCCAACAAGGTCACACCTCCTTATCCCTGTCAAGTAGCACCAACCCCTAATGACCAAGCATTCAAATCTATGAGTCTGTGGGGTTGTACATCCCTACTTGAACCACAAGTGGAGGAACACAGAAGGTAATCAAGGTTGGAACAAGGCTGAGGACAGTTATCTTAAACCATGGTTCCAATGTTGTCACTGAACAACAGGACACTCCAACTGTAAGGCCTTCAAGTGGATACCAACAGTTGGCAGCTAAGCTTGGGAGACTCCCACAGCCAGGACAGATTAATCACATCTGTGTCTCTGTGAGGGATTTGTCTAGGCTCATAGTCTCAGAGAGGCCTTGCACTTAGAATGTGATGGTGGGAAGACCTTGCAAAGGTTCTGTTCAGTTCCTCATAAACACAAAGCTGGGAAACAGGAGGAGTGTGGGAACCAAACAACCACATTTCCTATAGGGTGTGCTTCTCCCAGGGGTACCCCATGTCTTGAGGTCACCACGACCTCCCCAGATAGACCCTCCATCTGGCAACAAGAGCCTATGGGTGACATTGCATATCTAACCCATAATACTATCTACCTGTGTATCCACTAACTCTCTATCTTCCCTCCAAGCCCCACCTGGCAGTCTTTCTTTTTTTCTTTTTACTACTGTTTACTCATTTGGGGCTGTGGGGGGCAGCAGGAGTGTGGAGGTCAGAGGAAAACCTGTGGTAATCAGTTCTCTCCTTCCACCATGTGCTGCCAGGGATCAAACGCAGGTCCGCCAGTTTGGTGTAAGGTCTGAACCTACAGAGCCATCTGGCCAACCCTCTAAACCATCTTCTTTCTTTCAAGACAGGGTTTCTCTGTGTAACAGCTCTGGTATCCTGGAACTCACTTCATAGACCAGATTGGCCTCAAACTCACAGAGATCTGCAGTCTGACTCCTGAGTGCTGGGATTAATGGCATGCACCCCACCACCTCCCAGCTATCAGTCTTAAATATATTAATAAAAAACTCACAAAGAGGCTTTATGCTCCATGAATCCCTCACAGGAAACAGTCCTAGGGAGCCAGCAGAAGCTCCACTCCTTCTAACAACCTAGCCTTGGAATTCCACAGCAACACTTTCCCTCACTCTGCTGGCAGAGCCCGACACCCACCCAGATTCAAAGACTGAGACACCCATCCATCGGGAGGAGCAGACTGGAAGAAGGATGTGGAAGAATACGGAGGAATCACAGCTGTCATATTTGAAGTTACAAGTTGCCACAGGCAGAGCTCTGCAGAAGAAAAGCTGAAATTGGGAGTCATTTGTGAAGGGACTGGGGAGAGGGACAAGGTGTGACATGAAGAGACAATTGCCTGGCTCAGGTTGTCACTGGGAGCCCACTGAAGGGACTCTGGCCAGCTCAAGCCTGGCTCTGTCAGGCCTAGCCCTTCTCCCCCATCCCTCGGCCTTCTAAACACTGTTAGGTTACATTCCCAAAGCAAGGTCTATTCCCTCATTTGGCCACTCTTTCCTCCTCAGGCTGCCTACCAAAGTCCAGCTATAAAAGTCCCCTTTGGCTCACCTAATGAACATGCCCGTTTAAAGTTAAACATCTCCTCGTAAGACAGGGCTTCCCATTTAACTTGGTAAACTGTTATTTGTCTATGGGCCTCTCCATCCCCCATTTATCCAGAGGTTGTCTTCTGTCTCTCTAGGACAAAACCGCTGCCCCTCTCTGTTTTTCCTTCCCCGTTTTCCCTTGTTACTTATCTCCTTCACCACAGCATCCTAGCCCATTCTAACACAGCTCCCCCTTCTCCTGCTCCTTAAAATTATACCAGTGAGGTCAGTTGCTGTTGCTTTCCCGCCAGTCAGAAATCAGCCACTTTTTTCATCCCTGCTTAATAAAGAATCTTTCTGTGAAGCAGGTGTTTGGGTGTAGTTTGCATGCAATTGGGGATCTGGGAGGAAGCCCCTGTTGTGTGAGAGTCTCTTTTATCTATAGCCTCTGGCCCTCCAGGGGCCTAACATTGGCTCCTCTGTCCCACATCAGCCAACTTCTATCTAGGGAGACACGGGTACCTCACAGAGAGTTAGGTCCAAATCCTTGAGAGCACTCATTACTCATGTAAGCTTTGCTGTGCGAGCCTTCAGCAGCAGTAGGTGAAAAAGACCCCAGAAAGACTATGTTGACCCAAGAGCCTCTACTACAGTAGGAAACAGGCCATATTCACAGGCTCTCGACCAATGAGGAAAGACAAGGTCCATCATGAGCAAGGGAGTTCATTCCTTAGGCTGTGAGATGTTGAAGACGGGAGCCAAAATCACATGACTGATGTGGTTAATTCATATAGATGTAGGAACTGTATTGGTCAGTTCCTCACGCTGTGACAATATGAAAGGACAAAGTATGTGTTCTGGTTCAGAGTTTCAGAGGTCTGGGGTTGAGTATTTTATATAACAACGTGACAGCAGCACCACGTATCAGAGGACATTCTTTAGGCAGGCAGGAAGCAGAGAGGAGGCATCCCAGCTCCTTGTCCTTCTTGGAATCCATCTAGGTTCTCAACCAACAGAACGGTGCCATCTATATTCAGGATGGCTCATCCTTGACTTTCTTCACAGACATACCAGTGCTGTCTCTCACTAGTGTTCTAGGAGATTCTAATCCAGGCAAGGTGACTAGGACTAATTCTCATGGGAACCCAAGTAGAGGACACTTAGAGTCAGGACTACAGGCTCCTGTGTGTGATCCTAATCTTTGGGGGTTGTGGAGGATGCTGGAACCCCAAGGGGTACATAGTGAACTTGAGACCAACTTAACTACAGAGTAAGACTCTGTCAAGGACAAAAGGGGAGGAGAAAAGAGCAAAAAAAAAAAAGGAGGGAAAAGAGAGGGGAGAGAGGAAGAGGAAGTAAAAGAGAAAGAAAAGACACTGTGGGGAAGGGCAAGAGGAACCACAAAGTGAACATAAGCAAACACTAAATGCATTGGTCCATAAATGAGTGAGTTAAGAGAAGCTGCTGGATGAAGTCCTGGGCCAAGCTCCTGGAGTCCAGTTGAAGAGAGGGAGGAGGGATTATTTGAGCAAAGGGGTCAAGATCGTGATGGGGAAACCCACAGAGACAGCTGACCTGAGCTAGTGGGAACTCATTGACACGGGACTGACAGATAGGAAATCTGCATAGGACCAGAAGAGGCCCTCTGAAAATGGGTGAGAGTTCTGTGATTTGGGCACTCATTGGGGCCACTGTGTGGGACCAGGATTAATCCCCAGGGCATGAACTGTATTTTTGGAGCCCATTACTTATGGAAGAATACAATTCTCAGCCTTGATAGAGGGGAGGGGCTTGGTCCTACCTGAACTTGATAGGCCACACTTTGTTGACAGCCTATGGCAGGCCTTACCATTTATGAGGAGTTTGGGGAGTTGGTTGAGGGAAATTGTCTGTGGGGAAGGGAGAGGGTGAACTGTGGTTGGTATGTAAAATGGAAAAAAACTTTAAAATAAAAAATTTTATTTAAATGAAAGTAAGTGGGAAAAGCAAGAAGTACAGCAGAATACTGTGGTTTTGTTCAGCCGTGATTGGCCCAGTGCAAGTGACATCACAGGGAGTCATTTTGAGGTCAGCTAGAGACCAGTCTATATAAGGAGCAGACTGGGGCTGGGTTTTGTCCTTGTATCACAGAGGAGAAGTTGGTTGGTGGATGAAGATTTGGACTCAGATATTTTTCCTATTCTTGGATATTGCAAAGTGGGTGACCCTGAAAAAAAGTGAGTTTCCCTTGTTTTCTGTTCAACTTTCCATGTTTGACATTTATTGATTGATTCTTTCTGACCATATTCAACTTTGTTTTAAATCGTGGCTGTTATTTCTCTTCTTTCACTGACTGAGATTTTCCTTTTCATCCAATCTCATTTCCTTATTATTCTTCACTGTGCTCTGTTGTGGTTTTTTTTTTTTAAGCTTTCTGGTCTGTAGACATACAGTGAGGAATTTACTCAACTGTGCTGAAGATTCACCAGGTATGTGTCACCTCCCTGCCAATGTCAGGTGACCAGTGTTTCTATTAACAAGAAATTCATCTTCTCTTCTTACTATGATGAAGATAAATGCTTTTATGTTTCTAGAATAGGGTTGTTTATAATAAAACATTCTCTCGTTCTATGTTAGTGACATTTCATTTCTTTTCAGGGGTGACCATGTTTTCTTGATGTTGGACTATGCTTGCTCTTTTGTCAAGTTTTGTATGTAGACTGATTCTTGTGTTCCACTGAAGGTATCTTGATCATGAAGAATGATCATTTCATTGTGTCAATAACTAAGAAGTAAATGATCGAGTACTTTCCTTAAGGATATCCCAATGTTCTTAGTCAACGACGCTCTCAGATAGTCGTCTCTTTACAAGGTGTCTTTTCTTGGCTAGAGACTAGGGGCTTTACGAGCAGAGTTTGTTTTATAAAACGATTTTAAAGTATCTCTTGCCTCAGTTTTATGGACTACGGGAATATGTGTGGATCATTGCAGTCATTTCTTCAAATTGTTGGATTCATCCGTGCGTTTTCCCAGTAAAAATGCAAGGCGTTGTCAACCTATTTGTTCTTTCAGACTGTGTTGCCTAGTTTTAGATTTGAATTTTAAGTACACATGGATTCTTGTATCTTTCCTTGGTATATGAGTTTGTATCTTTAGTGGGGAGCGAGGAAAGATAGGAGCTACAGAGAGATGGTGATACTAGGGGAGATTCTCCATCCAGGCACAAGGACTCTAGCAATGATGGCCACGCAGTGGGAGACTGAAGCAGTTTCATTCCTGTCAGACAAAGCATATCTCCATGAAAATGCAGGTTTCTGAGGGAAAGGGAGGTCCTGCACCAATAGGAAGCAGGCTCATTTAATATGAGATTTTGCTACACTACAGAGGATTTGGCCTGGAATTTGGGCTACTTGAAGCGCCCATTCTTTCTCTGGTGGAGGTGGATGGAACAGACACAGTCAATGTGTGACTGTGTGACAGCAATGAGTCTGCCGTGACTTCTGGGCAGCATGGGTAGGGTGGGGATGGGGAGCAGCCAGCTCTGCTAAGCCCGTGTTTATTGTCTGGCATTCTGTTGTGATAGAAGTTTATGAACAGGGCATCTGAAGAGAGAGTGAGCATGTCTGTCTGACTTAGTTTTGGAGGGATAATGGCCCATGGGCGTGGGTCAGAGGCATGGAAACTATCTGGAACCCTGAAGGAAAATGCAGGAGATTGAGATGTCACTTAAACTCAAGCAAGAAGTAGAAGACATGAAGACTAGAATCTAGGGGATTCTAACCCAGGCAAGGTGACAAGGACTAACTCACACTGGAACCCAAAAAGAGGACACTTAGAGCCAGGACACGGGCTCAGGCCTATGATCTTAATCTTTGGGGGCTGTAGAGGATGCCACAACCCTGAGGGCTACACAGCAAGCTGGAGGCCAGATGAACTACAAAGTTAGACTCTGTCAAGGACAAGAGGAGAAGATAGCAAAGCAAAAGCAAGAGGAGGGAGGGGAGAGGTGAGAGGGGGAGAGGAAGGAAAAGAGGAAGGAAACACACTGAGAGTGGAGCCAGAGAATGCATTAAGTGAACACAAGCAAACACTAAATGCATTGGTCCATAAATGAGCGAGTTAAGAGAAGCTGCTGGACGAAGCACTGGGCCGAGCTCCTGGAGTCCAGTTGAAGAGAGGGAGGAGGGATTATTTGAGCAAAGGTGTCAAGATCATGATGGGGGAAACCCAGAGAGACAGCTGACCTGAGCTAGTGGGAACTCATTGACACTGGACTGACAGATGGGAAATCTGCATAGGATTGAACTAGGCCCTCTGAAAATGGGTGACAGTTCTGTGACTTGGGCACAGTGGGACCAGGATTTATCCCCAGCTCATGAACTGTCTTTTGGAGCCCATTGCTTATGGAGAAATACCTAACTCAGCTTGGATACATTGGAGGGTCTTGGTCTTCCTCAGGTTGATATGCCAATCTTTGTTGACAGCCTATGGCAGGCCTTACCCTTTTTGAGGAATGGATGGGAGTTGGTTGAAGAAAAGGTGGTGGGGGAGGAGGACGGGAGAGATGAGGAACTGTGGTTGTTATGTAAAATGGAAAAAAACCTTTTAAACAAAAAAATTAAATAAAAGTGAGCAGGGGAAACAACTACAGCAGAATACTGTCATTTTCTCAGCTGTGATTAGCCCGGTGCAATGACATCACAGGGAGTCATTGTGAGGTCAGCTAGAGACCAGTCTGTGTACGGTGCTACCTGGGACTGGGTTCTGTCCTTGTATCACAGGGGAGGCGTTGGTTGGTGGATGAGGATTTGGACTCAGTGATTTCTTATAGATTTAGACACTTCAAAGTGGGTGGTCCTGAAAAAGTGAGTTTCCCTTGTTTTCTGTTTGCCTTTTGGTGTTTGACATTTATTGATTTTTTTTTTACCCATATTTAATTTTGTTTTAAATTGTTGTTGTTATTTCTATTCTTTCACTGACTGAGATTTTCCTTTTTATTTGACTTCTTTGTCATTCTTAGCTGTGCTCTTTTTTTAACTTTCTGGTTGTAGGCACACAGTGAGGAACTGTGAAGATTTACCATCCGTGTGTCACCTCCCTGCCAATGTCAGGTGAGCAGTGTTTCTATTAACAAGAAATTCATCCTCTCTTCTGACTACGATTAAATAAATATTTTCCTGTTTGTAGAATAGGATTGTTCATAGTAAAACATTCTCTCGTTAGGTTTGTCCCTGGCAGTGGCCCTCATTTCTTTTCTGGGGTGACTATGTTTTCTTGATGTTGGACTATGCTTGCTCTTTTGTTTATTTTTGTATGTAGACTGATTCTTGTGTTCCCCTGAAGGTATCTTGATCATGAAGAATGATCATTTAATGTGTTACTGACTAAGAAGTAAAGGAGCAAGTGCTATCCTTAAGGATATTTTAATGTTTGCAGTCATTGCCCCTGTCAGATACTCATCTCTTTTCAAGGTGTCTTTACTTGGCTAAAGAGTAAGTAAGTAAGAAAATCTTCAAAAAAGATTTGAAAGTATCCCTTGCTTCAGTTTTATGGACGAATGGAATATCTGTTGATCATTACAGTTATTTCTTTAGATTGTTAGATCCATCAGTGAATTTTCCCGGTAACAGTACAAGGTGTTGTCAACCTGTTTGTTCTTTCAGATTGTGTTGCCTAGTTTTAGATTCCAACTTTAAAGTTTTCCATGGATTTTTGTATCTTTCCTTATTATATGAGTCAGCACCTTTAGTGGGATGTGAGGAAAGATGGGAGCTACAGAGAGACGGTGATGCTAGGGGAGATTCTCCACCCAGGCACAAGGACTCTAGCAATGATGGCCACGCAGTGGGAGGCTGAAGCAGTTTCATCCCTGTCAGACAAAGCATGTCTCCATGAAAATGCAGGTTTCTGAGGGAAAGGGAGGTCCTGCACCAATAGGAAGCAGGTTCATTTAGTATGAGACCTGTGCTACACTACAGAGGATGTGGCCTGTAATTCGAGCTACTTGATGGGTCCATTCTTTCTCTGGTGGAGGTGGAAGGAACAGACACAGTCAATGTGTGACTGTGTGACAGCAATGAGTCTGCCGTGACTTCTGGGCAGCATGGGTAGGGTGGGGATGGGGAGCAACCAGCTCTGCTAAGCCCGTGTTTATTGTCTGGCATTCTGTTGTGATAGAAGTTTATGAACAGGGCATCTGAAGAGAGAGTGAGCATGTCTATCTGACTTAGTTTTGGAGGGATAATGGCCCATGGGCGTGGGTCAGAGGCATGGAAGCTAGCTGGAACCCTGAAGGAAAATGCAGGAGATTGAGATGTCACCAACTCAAACTCAAGAAGTAGAAGAAGACATGAAGACTGTGCTGATTCTTCTCAAGGACAGCGCCACGGATGGAGTCTTGCTTCTACAGATCCAACCTAAAAGTTCCCAAACAGTACCATCTACTTTCCTTGTGTGTCCATGTGTTCATACATTTGTATCAGACATTTTTAATTCAAAGTACCACAGTGGGACTGTTGAATGTCAGATGTGTTGAGGACTTGACTCCTGGCTAGCTAGAGGACCTGTGCCACTTGGGGATAGAGAACTTCTAATTCAGTGTCACTAGACACCTAACTGCCAGCTCTATTTGGGAAGGAAATGTGCCATCACCATGGCTTCAGTGTCTAGAGAAGTGTGTACACGTGTGTGCACAAACACACACACACACACACACACACACACACACACAAAAAAAAACCTTCCTCCCTGGAGTTGATTCTGGTCTGGGATTTGGTGCCAGCCATGAGCAAAATACTCAGGGAACTAGCTGTGTTATAGAACCTGGTCAAAAATAGTCATGGAAGCCATGATTGGTCTGCTCATTTGGGTGACATCACAAGGAAGCATTATGAAGTACGCTAACAACTATTCTGTTTTAGGCACTGCCTGCATTGGGCTCCTGTCTTTGTAGCTCGGAGTAGCTGTCACGACACTACAGTCTACTGAAGATTGCCTGTGACAGACTAGGATTCTCCAGTCTACTGGACTTTGCTAGAGTGAGTTCTTTCCAGTTCATTGGTTTTGGTTTTAGGGTTAAGTTTTGCTAATTCATGTTTACATGTATGCTATTAGTTTACATCCTAGGTTTGAATTGTCGGTGTCGTATCTATTTTTTCATTATTACCCAATTTCCTGTTTCAAAATTCATTTATTCTTTACTTTTTTCTACTGCGGTTTCAATTTTCATCAGGTGAAACACATGTTACTGTAAACTAACCATAGCAACTTCATTATAAATTTCCCATCCATGCCCAGCCTGCGTTTTGGTCAAACTCTCCCGCTCTATCGCTTCCTCCACTCCATCTCTGTGACTAATACTGTTTCTTTGATAAACACTCAGCCCCCCTCTTCCTTAAACCCACAGGAGAAGAAAATATCATGTTTCTCTTTGTGGACTTTGTTTCTCTTAGATGAGATTTTCTCTACTTGCAGCTACTTTCCCCAAAGCATAACAGTTCAGGGGTCCCTGTGTGTGAGTATGGGCTCCTCCCCAGAATCTGAACAGATGCTGTTATGCTCTTGTTCAGTGTCTTTATGTCAATTCCCCTCTGGATGATTCTTGTACTTCTTGGTCTTAAAGGCATCATTAGGTTGTTTGGGATATCTCAGATTTCAAGACAGAGAATTCATGCCTATAATCTTCCCTTTCTAAAACTATATCATTTCTTCCCTAGCATCGTGTGTCCCTGAAATTGCCCAAAATACAGAGAACTTGAGGTAACCATCATGGACAGCCTCTGGGAAGAGGACATCCTCAAGAAGAATTATAAATTTTTATCATCACTAGGTTGTGGTGCATTTGGGGAGGTGATCCTTGCCCAACACCTTCCCACAAAAACGCAGGTGGCGATCAAGGTGCTTGAGAAAGAGTACAATGATGAAGAATACATCAGATCTGAGGTGGCCGTCCACAAGTCCTTACATCACAATAACATAATCCAATTGTTCCATGCTATCAACACGCTGCAGGCCACTTACCTCGTCATGGAATACTTGGAAGGAAAAGATCTGTTAATGTTGATCAGGGAGGTGGGCTGTCTACAAGAGGAGGAGGCTAGGCCTATATTCAACCAGTTGGCCTCTGCTGTGCACTTCCTGCACCAAAGACTGATCGCACACCGCGACATCAAATTAGAGAACATCCTGATGGGTCCAGATGGCAAAGTCAAACTCTGCGATTTTGGGTTGGCCACCCAGCTCGTAGAGGGCCAGATGCTGGAGGAGCTGTGGGGCACCTTGCCATATTTGGCCCCAGAGATCTTGGCCGGAACACCGTATGACGCTATGGCAGGGGATATGTGGAGCTTAGGGATTGTCTTCTACGTCCTGGTCACCGGACACTTGCCCTATGTAGAATCGACCCCCGAAGCTATGTACCATCTAATCACCACCACCCCGTGCCGCATTCCGTACCATCTTTCCAGGCCCTGTTACCTCATCTTGGCCAGACTGCTCACCGGTTACATTTGGTTCAGGCTGACGTCATCTCGGCTTTTGGAGAGACCTTGGCTGGGCCATATTCAGGAACAGGTAACACCTCCTGCCAAGGACATCCTCCCCAAGGTTGTGGAGACCATGTGTAACATCGGGTACACCTGCGAGCAGGTTATTTCGTCTCTAAAAGACCCACAGTCAAACCTAACGGCAACGATTAACATCCTTAAATTCAAAATGAGTTCTGGGGATAGCAGTCTGCAAACTGTCATCCCTGCAGTCACTACTAGCGTCCCTGTGGCCATGAAGAGGAGCCACAGTGAACCGGCTCTGCTCTCTGGATGCAGAAGCAAAGCCGGGCTCCACACCCACACCTGCCCGGAGGCGCTGCACTATTCAGATCATACAGCCCCAGAAGGAGATGCTTTGGCCACTGAAACCATCAACCCAGCTCCAGGGGATACCACAGTCACCATGATGTCACTGGATAGCCTGGCTGATGAATCCTCCTCCCCTGATCCACCTCTATATGGGGAAGACAGAGGGCTGGTGAACATGGCCTTCAGCGAAGAGGAACAATCCATAGAGCCAGAAGTGCCCAGTGACCAGCCCCAGGTTGTACCCACAGCCTCTGCAACCAGGCCACTCCGGGGCTGGAAGATGATGAGGAAGCGCATTTCCAGCGCACTAAGAGCACTGTGCTGCTGCTGCCTGCCCACCCCACGTGGGGAAACAGAAGTGGCCTAGGAGCATTCCAGCCCTGGTCAGGAGTGCCTGCTGCAGGAGGGAGCCAGGACAGAAGCTCAGATGGTTGTGGCCCTGCATGCAACCCAGGGCAACAGGCCCCTGCCTCCATACTCCAGCTACAGGTTCTGAGCTGCCAGTCCATTTCTCCTTTAGCTTACTGCTGCCCCGGCACTGCTTTCCAGATCCAGGGCTGGACAGAAGGCCCATCTGCCCACTGAGCCGCCACCTCCCCAGATTTGGTTGCTTATTTAGGACCCTTAACCACAACATCTAATACACCTCCCTCTGCAACCAGCAATGACTTGGATGCCCACCTCATGCTGATCATCACCTTGGTGACTTGCTCCTCTCCAACTGTCAGGCGGAACTGCAGCAATGCATGTCCTTGAATCTGATTGACAGGGACGATGGAAACAGAATTCGAGCTTATGCTTCAGTCTAGACACCCACAGTTTCGTTTCACTAGTTTTGATTTTCGTGTTATGTACTTTTTTAAAAGTTGGTTGTTATTTATTAGTTTTTTATATATTGCTAAAAATGTTTTTATTAGTTTACTTTAGGAAGTTCAATTTAAATAGAGAAAGCAGTACATATATGATTTTTCCCTCTGTTGTTAATACTTCATGTAAACATCTGGACACTCATTTGTAACTATGAAAGCCTTATACGTGGACAATAAATATTAATGATTAGCCGAAAAAGAGAGGAGCTTCTGGTCCAAGCTTGTAAGAGAAACTGTCTACCAGCCTACCAAAGCCTCAGCCATCCTGCCAAAACCAGCCCGCATGAGCATGCATGGCAGGAACTTCCTCCCTGAGCCAATCCAAGGCCTGTTGCTTTACCCAGAGACTGCTGACTAATGGACACGTGACCGCAGATGCCAATGAAGGAAGAACAACACAGAAGAATTGGCCACCTGAGCCATGGGACCTTGGGATGGGATGGGAGAGGCCTGCCCACACCCTCAATAAAGGAGTTGGCTTTTTGTAGTCACCTGACTTCCAGAGTCTATGTGGTTGACTCTATGCCTTCTGGCCCCCTCCCACAAGTAGTGTCCCTTCAGGGTCACCCCCAACAGAGGTTGATCTTGGCTCAATTTTCCTCCAAACCTCTCTCCCTCCTCCTCCTGCCCTTTCTCTCTCATTTTCTTTTGTGGGCTCTGTTCACAGGAGGCTCTCAGGAGCTCACCATCCCATCTTGTCCTGGGTCAGGAGTAGAAGCCCGGGCAGCATCAGCCCTCTCTGTCCTCCCAGGCCCCTGTGAGAAGAGGATATTTAGTCCCAGTCAGCCTCACAGAAAGTCCTATCTTCAGCTCCATTGCCCAGACTAGTCACGTGGCTATTGCTGAGCCAATCACTGTGTCCAAGGTAGTGTGATGTTCTGATTGGCCAGGCCTGAGTCCTATGACCACCCAGGCTGAAGATGAAATTAATTTCTTTAGAACCACAGACATTGAGAGTTAAGGCGAAGCAAGGGACAGGAAAAGGGCAGATGTGGGTGCAGGCCAGCTTCCTGCTAAAGACGGAAGCAGTCACAGGACACCAGTCACAGGGACAGAAGGGCAGGTGAAGTTGTCATGCTGTTCACACCAACTCCATTGGGAGACTGACCCAAACCTCTCTGCCCAGAGAAAACTTAAATTTATTTCTTTTTCAAGATTTTAACTGCACATGTATGGATGTCACAGAATAACTGATAGTCAATTCTCACCTCCCATGGGGGTCCCAGGGATAGGACTCAGGCCTTCCCTCTTTGCAGCAACCATATACACCTGGGGAGACTAGCGGCTCTGCCATGTGCTTGTAGCTCTGCCTTCAGCAGGAGGGTTTGAATTCAGGCCACAGTTGTGACAGTTTTCTTCTCTAGCTAACACAAGGAGAGTTCTTTGTGACCACACTTGATTTAAGAACTACAGTTTTCATTTAATAAAATCTCTGGTAAAGATTGGAGGTTTGTGAGATCAGATCTGTGAAGAAGTAAAAGGAATAGATGTTACTCCCAGGATGAGTACGCTACAGCACACAACATAAATGAAGATACACTTAATGAACTCATCTCCAAAGGAAAGGAAAGGGAAAATGGCAGCAGCCATTCGTGAGGTCAGCTGAGGATGGAATAAAAAGCAATCCAGATTAATCGAACCATTAGGGAATCAACAATGAGAACCCTAAGAGAGACATGCGTGGATATAATCTACATGGGAAGTAGAAAAAGACAAGATGTCTTGAGTAAATTATGAGCATTGGGAGAATGAGAGAGGGTTGAAGTGGGGAGGGGAGAGGCAGGGAGGGGAGCACAGAAAAATGTTGAGCTCAATATAATCAATAAAAAGATAGTTTTATTTTATATGTATGAGTATTTTG
The DNA here is from genome assembly GCF_903992535.2 of Arvicola amphibius. NCBI lineage: Eukaryota > Metazoa > Chordata > Mammalia > Rodentia > Cricetidae > Arvicola > Arvicola amphibius. Next base: position 68,987,209 of record NC_052055.2, on the reverse strand, counting down.
CCTTCATGTGAATGTGTGCACCACTTGTGTGCAGTGTCTGCAGAGGTCAGAAGAGGACATTGGTTCCTCTGGAATTGGAGTTATAGGCAGTTGTGAGCCACCACGTGGGTGCTGGGTCCTTTGTGAAAGCAGCCAATGTCTTCACCACTGAGTGGTCCCTCTAACTCTTCTGACCTCTTCCCCTCTCTGAATCTTCCTTTTGAGACAGGCTCACTATGTATCCCAGGTTGGCCTTGAGCTAACATCCATCCTTCCTGAGCCTCCCATGTGCTGGGATTGCAGGTGTGAGCCATCTTCGTGAATTGCCAGCACGCTGTCTGTGTCCATTCCCTCCCACAGTCTTCTCCACTCCCCTGCAGTGTCTACAAATGACACAGTTGCATGGCTCTCAACTGAGTGGTCGTCTACAGTGTTTATAGACAGCGTCCTCCTTATCTATCCACCTGTCCGTGGACACCTGGGTTGACTGTGAGAACAGAGCTGCCGTTCGCACGTGAGCACAGATGTCCCTTCAATAAACAAATCTTGATTCTTTCCAAAGTTTTCCCTAAGTGGGATTGCTATATTGTATGTTACTTTTATCTTTTTTTTTTTGGAATTTTTGTGCTGTTTTCCATAATGGCTGTACTAATTTATATTTTGTGCCTCTGTTAGAGCTCATACTTTGTCTTTTAATAACCACTCTGACTGGGTAATAAGACATAATAAATAGGATACTTGACTTTGGGTGGGGTTGCATTTCCCTGATGACTAGCAATGTTGAGTAATTTCTTTTTCAAAAAAGTTATTGTTACTATATTTAATTACATGCATAAGTGTGCATGTGCTTGTGAATGTAGTGTCAATGGAGTTCAGAAGAGGGAGTCAGATCCAGAAGAGGGAGCTGTAGTTACAGGTGCTTCTGAACCACCAATATGGGTGCTGGGAACTAAACTCAAGATCATGCTGCCACAGGACAGATGAGAAATGGGGGCCGCTCTCCCTGCTCACAACTTTGGGGCAGGATTGGCTCTATTGTGCTGCCCTCGAGAGGTGCTGTCCTGCTGTCCTGAGTGCTGCAGCTTGTGGAGGGCAGGGACAGCTCTCCCACTCTCGTTACCCCAGGGTCAACTCTCCCACTTGCTTTAGGCATTGATGGGGGGCCGGGTATCTCTCCCCAGCTCATGCCACCCTGCAGGAGAAGAGGGGTGGTGCTAGGTCTCCCAGAATCCAGTCCTCAGGGTTGCTCACCTGAGCTCTCATCATCGGGGACCGTCCCTGCTGCGCTGCCCAGACAAAGCTCAAGGCTCACTTTCCCATGTATTGCTACTGCTCAAGGGGTCAGCATGCTCACTGGCTCAGTTCGCTCGCTCACTCACTTGTTCACCTCTTCAGATTTGCCTCTGTCCACAGGACATGAGCCATTCTCTCCCTCTTCCTCTCCCTCCCTCCCTCCCTCCCTCCCTCCCTCCCTCCATCCCTCCCTCCTTCCCTCCCATAAAACACCATACCATACCAGTGCTCCCTCTAACAGTGTCCATCTGGCTCGTGTTGTTAGGTACCAGGTGGCCGGTGTTTTTCCTTGAAGTCCAGGGTGGACAGCCCCAGACCTGTGTGTGGGTCTCCTTGCCCCACTCATGTCGCCATAACTGTGGGCTGTGCTATGCTTCCTCATCACGAAGAGATCATTCTAGTGCCCAACCGCCCAGCACCCACCAGGCTCCTGGTTGGTGTATCTGGCTATGTTCTGCCTACACGGGCCTCATGGCGTGGCTTGAGAGCTTTGTTGTGGTTCAGCTGTGGCCAGGGTTAGAATTCCCCACCAGTTCTTGGCTGAGTTCGGCCCACTCAGGTCACATGGCGTGGCCGTCTCTAATTTTTTAAAAAAGATTGATTATTTTTATTTATGTGTCTGTGTGTGCCTATGTACACACATATTTGAGGGTGGCCTTGGCAGCCAGGAGAGGAAGCGAATTTGTAATTAGGAAAATGTTCAAGGCATTCACTTGTGTTAAAATCAGCTTATTATTCCTGTTGCTTTTGAGGTGATTCAATTTCTTAAACCGTCTAGACCTCAGTGCCCTGTCAGACAGCAGTCATAAGTCTTTTCTTGCATCCTGTAGTTTCCTCTCTGTTCCTTTTGATGGCATTTCTTTTTAGCAGAGGTTTTTAGCTGTATGGTAACCACTTGCCAGCTTGCCAGCTTCTGCTTTTGCTGTTCACGCTTTTGGGGTCACTTCCAAAAATCTTTGTCAGGCCGTGCTCAGAAACACTCGGTCTTCTCCTCTGCTGACGTCACCGTTCTGGTCTCACATTCATCTCTCTCATCAATTTGTGTTCATTTTCCCATACATGGCAAGAGAAGGCTCCACTCACTCTCCTGTATGTGCATGTGTGGCTTCCCTTCTCCCGTGGTTGCTCTTTCTGCCTTTGTCCTAAACAACCCATTACAACCATAAGTGCACTGATTTATGCCAATGTTTTGTATTTTATTTCTTCAGTTTCCATCTTTTTAAAATTTTAATAGAATTTTTGGGCACAAGTACTGTATTTACACCATTTCCACCCTGTTCGCTTCTCCTTCAACACCTCCCATGCCCTTCAATGGTCGGCTGTAAACATATATACATAAGCAACACCAAATGCACTCAGCAGTATATCTCTCTAAAATACGTGTGTTTGACAATAATACATGAGAAAAGATACATGTTTTTCTTAATGTTTAAAATGTATGCTAAAATATTGATAGATGAGTAGGCAGTGCCCCAACCTGGATGTCTTACCTGTGAGTCTTCAATGGAAACAAACAGTTCAAATAACGATATTGGTACCAAAAGCAGGAAACAGGCGGGCCTGGAGATGACTTAGACCTTAAGAGAACACATTGCTCTTGCAGAGTACCCCAACACTCACCCCAGGAGCTCACAATCACTCCACGGGATCCAGTGTCCTCTTTTGGTCTCTGTGGGTATTCAAGTGTATACACACAAATGTACAAATATATACATAATTTTTAAATTAAATATATTTTTTCAAAGAAGGAAACAAACGTCAGTGTAATCGTCAGGAATTATTTTAATTTCTCCCATCTTTCAAGCACACATGGGAGTGTGCACAGTTCCATGAAATGTTAATCCATGGATCGCTTCATGTACTCTCACCACCAGGAGATACAGGCATATGCTTCTGTCATGAGTCTCTCTTGCAACACTTTCTATAGACATGTTTCCATTTGTAATTGTTGATAAGCATTATCATTTTGTTCTTTTAAGAATATTCTAGAATGTGGTGGAACCATGATAAAATTGACTTTTGAAAATTCACCCCTCCAATTCAGTCTAATTCCTCTGAGATCAATTCAAATTCTTGTGTTTATCATTCATCTGTTTTTTTTAATTACTGAGCAGCAGTACTTAATGTACAAATCCACTTCACCTGTTATTCATCTGTGGCCATCTGGGTTGTTTCCAATGCTTGACAAATATCAGTGAAATGGCTGTAACAATCTGTGATTTCTGCAATTGCTCACTTGTATGGTAAGTGCCTGGTTAGATTGAAGTAAAATCGAGAGACTAGTTTCTGTAAATCCTTCCTGTGTGCCCTGCAACAGTGCATGTGCATCTACCTTCTTCCTATCCTCACCATGTGCTTGGTCTGGTCACTATGATCCAAGCTAGCCTTTCTGGTTGTGTGTGTGTGTGTGTGTGTGTGTGTGTGTGTGTGTGTGTGTGTGTATGTACTGAAGTGTGTGTATGTATCTACATATGTATATATATTTAATGTGTGTGTTTGTGTGTGTGTGTGTGTGTGTGTGTGTACTGTGTTGCATGTATACCCATAGACAGAGGCCAGAAGATACATCAGATCTCTTGGTGATATAGTCTTTTTTTCTTTTCCTTGTACATCTCTTGATATAAGTGATATAAGATGAATTTCAGTTCTCATATTAAAGCAGCCAGCATTCTTTTTTGGTAAAGATTTATTCATTCTTATTTTGCCTACATGTATATATGTGTATGCGGTGTCTGTGGAGGCCAGAAAAGAGTGCTGGATCCTTTGGAATTGGGGTTACCAAGAGTTGTGAACCACTATATAGTGCTGGGAACCAAACCTGGGTTCTCTGGAAGAGCAGCCAGTGCTGTTAACCACTGGACCCTCTCTCCAATCCCTGGTGGATTTTCTTTGTTAGATTCTTTGAGACAGAGTCTCATGTAGCCTAGGTTGGGTTCAAACTCACTACATAGCAAATTCATCATGTGTTCATGCTCTTATTAGCCACGGGCACATCGTCTTGCATGGTATACCTGTTCATTACTTTTGCTCATACTGCAGTCACTTAATTGTTTTCTATTAAATATGTTTTTATTTGTTCTAGATATGAAAACTTCATTGAATGCATGGCTTATAATTACTTTCTATTCACTTGTTGCCTTTCTTCTATCCTATTTAAGAAGAGGATTTATTTTTATCTGTATTTATGTGTATGCGTGCATCTGTGTATAGGTATGTGCTCATGAGCACGGCACCCACAAAGGCCAGAAGAAGGTGCCAGATTCTCCTTGGAGCTGGAGGCACAGGTGGTTGCCAACTACCCAGTATTTCAGGAGATCTCAAGTGGGCAGAATGGACATACCAATGCTTCCAGTTAATATTATATGATACTCTGGGCTCATGGACAACACTTGAAATATAGTATTTAATATATGTTCACGTTGAAGAAGTAGGAATGCAAGCCCAGCCTTAACTCACAAATTAGAGTAGACCAGCCTTTGCTTTCAGAAAATTTCCATGGGAAATATGAAGCCATGCATATAAATATGCTGACATCTTTCAACAGCTGGAAGGGCTCATTCTGGGAGGGAACACAGCAGGGAACAATCAGAGCTGGAAGAAGAAGAAGTGATTGGCGTGCTGACATGCCACCACCGTAAGAACTTCAGTGGGGAACAATTACATCGCTCAGAGAACACTTCACAATTGGAAGGAAGAGAATTAATTCAGCACTGAAAGATTTCACAGCTGTGCTACCAAGCAAACCTGGGAATGCACAGTATAGGTACTGGAAACAAAAGAACCTATTATTTTGTCTCCTTTTAGGTAAGTGGTAAAGTACTGGGAGGTGGCAGAGCAGAGCATCTGAAATGACAACTCAGTTGCTTTGTCAGCACCTAGGTCTTGCGGCTTTCATGGCTGAAAGTGTAGCTGTGTCCCCACAAAAGCAAGGTTGGGCTGCAGTCTCAGGGAAAGTCATTCTGATCCATCTTTCCCTGTATGCACAGTGATGGTCTTGTAGTATTGATGGACAGCTCCAAGAGTTTCAGACGTCTATTAGCAGAGACTGAAAGAGCAACCTCGGCTGTTGGTCCTAACCTTCCACCCTGTTCTAGGTAGTGTCTGCTGCTGAGCCGTGGAATTCTGGGATTGCAGATATGAACAACCACATCCAGCTTTAGGTGACTTCTGGGGATATGAACTCATGCCCTCATGCTTAACTGCAAGGTCTTTGCCCACTGAGTCCCTCTGCCCCTCCCCCACCAGTCCTTGTATTTGCTGTCTATGGGTTGACCCATTTAGTGTTGTCTGTGGCCATCAGAATTACATGTGTGCCTGCATATTCGTATGACACATAGATGTGTCACAACACAATACTGGACCTGGTTTTAGGGCCCCGCCCCTTACAGAATACTCTAGGTCCTAGAGTCTAGGGTGTCTAAACCCTTCCTGGACTAGAGAATCCTTCTAGTAGTTCTTAGCCGAGTCATGTCATCATGGAGGTGCCTGCAGCTGGAGCCTGCTTTGGTGAGAATTTAAGGCATGTGCCGTGTCTTGTTTAGGTTACTAAGCTATAACTGAAACAGAGCACCTATAGAGCAAGCCCTAAAGTCCTGGGAGACTATTTTCAATGCTTTGAGTGTTGGTGCCAAAAATTGGTGAATTATTATCTGGGGATAGAAGAAGTTAAATATCTGAGCGACCAAGGTTGCGTCATTATCTACTGTAGGGAAAAAAATGTCATAATAAGAGAAAAGTTCTACTTTATTAACCAACACCAGGGACGGTTGTCTTGGGGATTAGCATTGTATTAGAAAAGATTAGCTCTTCATTTTGCTGGCGCCAGACTGTTCTGTGATTTGATTCAGAAAAAGAGCCAGATAGAATGTCAGAACCGTTGAGCCAAGAATATCCTAGGAACCTTCAATAACGCTGTAAGATGCAGAGCTGACAGGGATACTCCTCCGTGAGAGTGGTACCAGCAATCCTGTAATTTGTTTGTACAGGACGTTCTCGTGGTGCTAGAGATGGCTCTGTTGGCAAAGTGCTTACTCTACAAGCACAAGGACCTGAGTTCAATCCGCAGAAGCCAAATGAAAGGCAAACACTTGGAATTCCAGCCGGGGCAAGGCAGGGGCAGGAGGATTCTTTGGGCTCAGTAGCCAGCCAGACTAGCTCAAGAGGTGAACCATAGGGAAAAACATGACTGTATCAAAAATAAACAAGACGATGGTCCCTAAAGAAGAATACTCAAGATGGTCCTCTGACATCTACATGTATGAGCACACATGTGCGTACATGCCTGCACATGCATAGAAGTTCTCATTGGCAAGAAGACCTCAGGCTGCCTCAGAATCTGTAATGATTGTATACTCTTAGACAATAAATCATAAATCAAACACACTCAACCTGTGTGGCAGCCATGACTAGGTTCTAAGGGGTTGCAGAGTTTCCTAGCATAAGAATGAGCAGCTTCAGAGCTGCTGCTGGAAGCTCTGTTGTCATGTGGGTCTCACAAGGAAAGAAGACACTGTGATGCAAAATGTCCATGCTTAGGAGCGGAAGAGGGCTTGGTAGGTGACACTGGCTGCTCCTCAAGAGGATCTGGGGCTTGGCAGGTGACACTGGCTACTCCTCAAGAGGATCCGCTTCAGTTCCCAGCTCCCACCTGGCAGCTCACAGCAGTTGGTAACCACATTGACATGGGATCTGGCATCCTTTTCTAGTCTTCTTGGGCACCAGCCATGCATGTTTGGGGCACATACATACATGCAAGCCAGGCACTCTCAAACATGCAAACACGCTGCTAGTTAAGCAATGGAAGGGGCATGCATAGCTCTCTAGTGTAGCAGTTTGCACATCTTTTGAGGCTTTCAGAGTTCCAAAGGAGCTTGAGAGTCTGGGGAGATATGGCCACAGCATCCTGAAACCACAGGGTGTTTTACACCAAGCTTGGAGAGGCACCCAGTGACACCGGATTCTGTATTCGTTAAAGACGTCTGCCTACAGAGTGTCATTGAGCCTCACGTCCTCTTCTTAGACTTCTGGCTTAGTCACTTTCACTTGGCAACAATTCAAACATCCATCTTCCCCATTTTCACCACAAGAAGGTTCATGTCTTGGGTTAAGACTAAAGCCAGTGACTTAGCAAACCCTAAGCAATAAAATATCAGTCCTTCCATAAACTTTCTTGATCATGGGTAGCCCTGTTCGTGGAAGCTTTTCCGGTTCACATCCTTCACCACTTCATATAACTGAGCCCTCTATAGCCTTCCCACTCACCCCCTTCAAAAAGACCAGTAAATGGCTCCCTCCAGTTCCGTGAGTCTAAAACATACTGTGGTTCTTACTGCATAATGTGCAGTGTGCACTTCTGCACCACTCTCTGCATTCCTCTGAAGACTCTCCACCTTCCCTAAGGTGAGACCCTGTCCTACATTCTCTGTGTCCCACCTGGGCACATGTTCACCCCTCTAGAATCCTTGTTTGCGACCGTCCTAACTCCCTGCCTTCTTGAAACTGTGCCTTGTCACCTGTCTCCACTACAGCACAAACTAAATTCGCTCCCTGACAGGCCACCTTCTTCCCCTCTGCCACCTCAGCCCTCTAGATGAACTCTCTGTCTTCTTGCATCACCCACACCCTTGTATCCCCACACACCTACAACACCCCCACTTCCACATGTCCCTGTTTATTACTGTGGACCATGCAAATACATGCAAAATCCTGCACATCCCTGAACACACCAAACCTACACACCCCTGGGCACCTCTGCACACTTCTGCACAACCTCTACTCCCTACACACTCTCATCCACCCCTGAAGACCGAGACAGGACACAAAGTACTGGGCACAGAGCTAATGGCTGCAGGAAGCCTAAGAAGCAAGCAGAGAGCCAGCGCCCTCGGACTCTGGATCTCTGCCCCTTTATTTCCCATGAGAATGGGAGTTGCATCTCACAGTCTGCAAACATCCCCCCACCTCCTGCAGAGCAGGGTCAAATCTGTGTCCCCGATGTCTGCTTTCCTTTTGTCCGTCCATATGGCTGTGTTTGAATTAGGTCACAGTGACAACAGTTCTTCCCGGGGTTGTGGTCCACAGTGATGGGAAACAGAGCCATGGGATCCTGGAGCTACCCAGCTCTAGCTCACAGGCTCGTGCTCCTTTCAGGCAACGTCTCCCTAAGCTGCAGTCTGACACTGAGTGACAGGTTTGTGCACTCAGGGACCTGCAGGCCCTTGTTAAAAATGTCTATAGGATCTATCTTTAGACAGAGACACCCCTAATTCCTTAACTTGGGGAACACTGAGAACTCGGCCTGTTACTATTGACCCCTGGAGCACAGTGGTTCTCTCTGGCCATGGCTGTGTGGACGAGGTGGCCAGACTCACTTTGCTCCATGGCTTCCTCACCACACTCATCTTATTGGTGTGAGGGGTGAAGGAGGAGTCCATCATCTCTTATGTGATCACCTTCTTGCATGGCCATATTATGTGCCTCTTCCTGCTGCACCTTGGACATGGACATCACATTTTCCCCCACATCACCTCCCAGTGGATCTTGAGAATTATTTACGCACTTCTCCTTGTGCCTCTGTGTCAGGGAGACTGCAGTTGGCTATCTGGGTGGCCCTGGGTGATTCTGTGTGTGCAAAAAAAGTGGTCTCTGTGGAGACTGGAGTAGTGATTGGATTTATTCCTCTTGATGGGAAACAGTTTCTGCAAGAACAGTTGGAAAGTTCCAACAACCTAGTAGAGCAAACCCTTTCTGGTTCAGACAAGCACATCTAGAAAGCAGTCAGGAGGTGCTCCCTGGAGACTCTGTCCAGACTGTCCTACCTCAGAAGAGGCCTGGCCTCATGGAAAAGTCGCAGTTAGGCCCAAGTGGTCAACTGTACAGGGCTGAGGGTCCTCAAGACTTAGGAACCCTGCCTCCAAAAGAGGAGACAAAGAGCTGTAGCCAGAGGGGCAGCAACTCAAACACACCACACAGCCCTCACAGAACACCACACTGATAAGAGCTGCTTCCTGGCTCCTTTCTAGGCACTGGACCAGGATGTCGTATGAAATCCTTACAGTAATGTACACAATTACTACAGCGGGCATCTGACACATGCAGGCTGTCCCAGAGATCCTTAATAACTTTGGATAAAGACAGGGCAATTCCCAAAACGTAACCTAGGTATGAGTTTCATGCTGCATTACCACTGAACCTGAACCAACTGCATTGAGAACCATGAGTACATCATGCATCCCCCTGCTGTCCTGTCAACCTGTCCCCTCATTCCCACATTAGTTGTGTTTGTTCACATTCTGACACAATCATGACTCGTACCCAGAGTGGGCAGAAATTTAATACCAGCTGGTCAAAAGTGGGAACTTAGGGCCTGCAAGGGTCCATCCACAATCGGATTCAAGATTGCCATTTGTGCTTTTTTCTATGGTTCTCATAGATTCTCTAGTCTGTAAGGTTGGAGCTTTGGTAGGATGGTTATTTCCTATGGCTTGGACATGAATGTTGCCATATGGAGACCCAGAAGTTGTGCGAACCAAAATCTAAAATCCTCAGAAGACCATGCCTTTTATACATTTTCTTGAGGAGGGAGAAGAGACCCACGAAGCCCTTCTTCTCTGAGGTCATATAGATGGCGAACAGCTGCTGGGGTTCCAAGTGGGGCATCTTCAGTGGTATAATTGCCGCATGACACCCAGCAAAACTTCCTGTAGCTGCCTGTGCACCCTTCTTGCTCCCATAATAACCCCAGGAAACTCCTGCATCACTACTCTGGCCTGGGAGGAGCCTTTCTTTGATCTGCCATGGGCTACTCTTTACTGCAGGCAATTCCTTAACATCCAACCCTCAAATTTCCCTTCTATGGATTCAGTTTCTCCACCAGCTGATGCCCACCAGCAGATCCTTTTTGTGCCTCTACTGCCAAAAATGAGGAGATCTGTCTCTTTCTCTGTGTCTAAAGCCTTGTGGAGGGATGCTGATTGGCCTGCCTAGACCACATGACTTCCTGGAGGCTCACCACCAGGACCAGGTCTTCAGATTACTAGGTCTTCAGGTCATGTGTCCAGTCCTGTGGATGTATCCTCCCTGGGGTAATCAATGTCACCATGACTTCGTGAGTAAGCATTTCCCAGGCTAACAGGCAGAACTGTGAAGTGGTGGTTCTCAACCTGGCTGCATGAATGTCTAGGATGGGTAGCACACACTTCTGCGTTTGTAGGGGAATTTCCAGAGAGGGTTGGCATGTGGGACTAAGGGCAGGGAGCCCACCGAGGAGACTAGGGGAGCAGGAAGACTTGGGTGTGCAAGCCCCTTCTTTGAGGAATTCACCCATTGTTGTAGCCATCCTCCAAGGACAACACAGTAACTCCTTCTGCCTGCAATGTGAACTCAGTGCTAGGGAGATTCTAGGTCACCAGCAGCAAACTGGAACTGCAGAGGCATTCAGCTTCCAGACTAGGCCTGCGTGTTGCCAATGGGGAATACACCGGCCCTTATGTTAACCAGTCCAGTAAATCTTCCAGGAACAGTGGGATGGCTCATCAGGTAAAGGTGTTCGTCACCAAGTCTGATGACCTGGGTTTGTTCTTCAGAACTTACACACACAGAATGGTAAAATAGGAATATGAATTAAGATATTGTATAAAGTAATAGCATGAATAAGTAAAACTCCTTCTATGACCAACTCTTCCTCTGGAGAACACTGGCAAGTGGTCAATTGGCTGGGAAAATGTAAATTGAGAGAGAAATGGTCTAGATATTTTTGGAATGAGAGCATTAGCTATGGAAAAACCTGTCCATACCCTGTTCACAGGTGGGTATTGGAAAAGATGAGGCAACTACTGTGGGCTGAACTGGTTCAACCTCAGTCTCACACCTTCCCCTTAGTCACAGTGCAAATGGAGGCGACCGGAGAAACACAAGCTCACATTAACAGGCATGAAGTTTCCTGATTGCATGTTTCCTCTTCCTATTCCCTCTCTCTACCTCTTTGTTCTTAGTAGTGTGTGTGCATATGAGTGTGTGTGTGTGTGTGTGTGTGTGCGTGCGCGCGCGTGTGTGTGTATGTGTCTGTACATGTATGAGAGACAGACAGAAAGGCATATATAGAGAGAAGGTGTGTGTGTGTAAAATATGTGTGAATACAGACAGGGCTATGTGTGCCACAGCACACACATGGAGGTCAGAGGTCCTCTTTGGGTGTTGGTCCTTGTCCTCCACTTGTTTGAGACAGGGTTCCACTGCCACTGTATTCACCGGCTAGTGGTCTGTGAGCTCCTGGGAACTGTCCTGTCTCTACCTCCCATTTTGCTGTAGGAGTGCTGGGCTCGGAGGTGCGCAAACGAATGATTCTGACATTACATTGGTGCTGAGGACTTGAACTCGGGTCTACAAGTTTTCACACAACCACCTTCCTGCTTACTTCTGATGGAAGGTGGTAATGGTACCTACTATCGCAGTAGTCATCTTGCTAACTATGAAGAAAAAGCCAAAAAACATGAGCTGCAAATCAGGTGTTTCCTTTAGAATTTTGTTATATAAGAAAAGCAGTCCCTCCACACCCCAATCATTTCAATCACTAAGGTCAGCTGTCTGGTACTTGCACCCCAAATACTCCTAATGGTAGGTATTCTGGAGCCTCTGGAGCCACTTTTAGCCATAGATAAAGTCTTGAAGGAAAGAGAAGATGTTTCTTAGAGTCCTGGACCCAGCAGTTTTGTGATCTCCATCAATTCTATGACCCAAAGATGGAGACTGCAATATTCTGCTGCCCAGAGGAGCCACACAAATAGAGATTAAAATTTAGGCCATGGTTGAACAAAGATTCATTTCATGTTTGATTCCCTAATGGTTCGATTAATCTGGATTGCTTTTTATTCCATCCTCAGCTGACCTCACGAATGGCTGCTGCCATTTTCCCTTTCCTTTCCTTTGGAGATGAGTTCATTAAGTGTATCTTCATTTATGTTGTGTGCTGTAGCGTACTCATCCTGGGAGTAACATCTATTCCTTTTACTTCTTCACAGATCTGATCTCACAAACCTCCAATCTTTACCAGAGATTTTATTAAATGAAAACTGTAGTTCTTAAATCAAGTGTGGTCACAAAGAACTCTCCTTGTGTTAGCTAGAGAAGAAAACTGTCACAACTGTGGCCTGAATTCAAACCCTCCTGCTGAAGGCAGAGCTACAAGCACATGGCAGAGCCGCTAGTCTCCCCAGGTGTATATGGTTGCTGCAAAGAGGGAAGGCCTGAGTCCTATCCCTGGGACCCCCATGGGAGGTGAGAATTGACTATCAGTTATTCTGTGACATCCATACATGTGCAGTTAAAATCTTGAAAAAGAAATAAATTTAAGTTTTCTCTGGGCAGAGAGGTTTGGGTCAGTCTCCCAATGGAGTTGGTGTGAACAGCATGACAACTTCACCTGCCCTTCTGTCCCTGTGACTGGTGTCCTGTGACTGCTTCCGTCTTTAGCAGGAAGCTGGCCTGCACCCACATCTGCCCTTTTCCTGTCCCTTGCTTCGCCTTAACTCTCAATGTCTGTGGTTCTAAAGAAATTAATTTCATCTTCAGCCTGGGTGGTCATAGGACTCAGGCCTGGCCAATCAGAACATCACACTACCTTGGACACAGTGATTGGCTCAGCAATAGCCACGTGACTAGTCTGGGCAATGGAGCTGAAGATAGGACTTTCTGTGAGGCTGACTGGGACTAAATATCCTCTTCTCACAGGGGCCTGGGAGGACAGAGAGGGCTGATGCTGCCCGGGCTTCTACTCCTGACCCAGGACAAGATGGGATGGTGAGCTCCTGAGAGCCTCCTGTGAACAGAGCCCACAAAAGAAAATGAGAGAGAAAGGGCAGGAGGAGGAGGGAGAGAGGTTTGGAGGAAAATTGAGCCAAGATCAACCTCTGTTGGGGGTGACCCTGAAGGGACACTACTTGTGGGAGGGGGCCAGAAGGCATAGAGTCAACCACATAGACTCTGGAAGTCAGGTGACTACAAAAAGCCAACTCCTTTATTGAGGGTGTGGGCAGGCCTCTCCCATCCCATCCCAAGGTCCCATGGCTCAGGTGGCCAATTCTTCTGTGTTGTTCTTCCTTCATTGGCATCTGCGGTCACGTGTCCATTAGTCAGCAGTCTCTGGGTATAGCAACAGGCCTTGGATTGGCTCAGGGAGGAAGTTCCTGCCATGCATGCTCATGCGGGCTGGTTTTGGCAGGATGGCTGAGGCTTTGGTAGGCTGGTAGACAGTTTCTCTTACAAGCTTGGACCAGAAGCTCCTCTCTTTTTCCGCTAATCATTAATATTTATTGTCCACGTATAAGGCTTTCATAGTTACAAATGAGTGTCCAGATGTTTACATGAAGCATTAACAACAGAGGGAAAAATCATATATGTACTGCTTTCTCTATTTAAATTGAACTTCCTAAAGTAAACTAATAAAAACATTTTTAGCAATATATAAAAAACTAATAAATAACAACCAACTTTTAAAAAAGTACATAACACGAAAATCAAAACTAGTGAAACGAAACTGTGGGTGTCTAGACTGAAGCATAAGCTCGAATTCTGTTTCCATCGTCCCTGTCAATCAGATTCAAGGACATGCATTGCTGCAGTTCCGCCTGACAGTTGGAGAGGAGCAAGTCACCAAGGTGATGATCAGCATGAGGTGGGCATCCAAGTCATTGCTGGTTGCAGAGGGAGGTGTATTAGATGTTGTGGTTAAGGGTCCTAAATAAGCAACCAAATCTGGGGAGGTGGCGGCTCAGTGGGCAGATGGGCCTTCTGTCCAGCCCTGGATCTGGAAAGCAGTGCCGGGGCAGCAGTAAGCTAAAGGAGAAATGGACTGGCAGCTCAGAACCTGTAGCTGGAGTATGGAGGCAGGGGCCTGTTGCCCTGGGTTGCATGCAGGGCCACAACCATCTGAGCTTCTGTCCTGGCTCCCTCCTGCAGCAGGCACTCCTGACCAGGGCTGGAATGCTCCTAGGCCACTTCTGTTTCCCCACGTGGGGTGGGCAGGCAGCAGCAGCACAGTGCTCTTAGTGCGCTGGAAATGCGCTTCCTCATCATCTTCCAGCCCCGGAGTGGCCTGGTTGCAGAGGCTGTGGGTACAACCTGGGGCTGGTCACTGGGCACTTCTGGCTCTATGGATTGTTCCTCTTCGCTGAAGGCCATGTTCACCAGCCCTCTGTCTTCCCCATATAGAGGTGGATCAGGGGAGGAGGATTCATCAGCCAGGCTATCCAGTGACATCATGGTGACTGTGGTATCCCCTGGAGCTGGGTTGATGGTTTCAGTGGCCAAAGCATCTCCTTCTGGGGCTGTATGATCTGAATAGTGCAGCGCCTCCGGGCAGGTGTGGGTGTGGAGCCCGGCTTTGCTTCTGCATCCAGAGAGCAGAGCCGGTTCACTGTGGCTCCTCTTCATGGCCACAGGGACGCTAGTAGTGACTGCAGGGATGACAGTTTGCAGACTGCTATCCCCAGAACTCATTTTGAATTTAAGGATGTTAATCGTTGCCGTTAGGTTTGACTGTGGGTCTTTTAGAGACGAAATAACCTGCTCGCAGGTGTACCCGATGTTACACATGGTCTCCACAACCTTGGGGAGGATGTCCTTGGCAGGAGGTGTTACCTGTTCCTGAATATGGCCCAGCCAAGGTCTCTCCAAAAGCCGAGATGACGTCAGCCTGAACCAAATGTAACCGGTGAGCAGTCTGGCCAAGATGAGGTAACAGGGCCTGGAAAGATGGTACGGAATGCGGCACGGGGTGGTGGTGATTAGATGGTACATAGCTTCGGGGGTCGATTCTACATAGGGCAAGTGTCCGGTGACCAGGACGTAGAAGACAATCCCTAAGCTCCACATATCCCCTGCCATAGCGTCATACGGTGTTCCGGCCAAGATCTCTGGGGCCAAATATGGCAAGGTGCCCCACAGCTCCTCCAGCATCTGGCCCTCTACGAGCTGGGTGGCCAACCCAAAATCGCAGAGTTTGACTTTGCCATCTGGACCCATCAGGATGTTCTCTAATTTGATGTCGCGGTGTGCGATCAGTCTTTGGTGCAGGAAGTGCACAGCAGAGGCCAACTGGTTGAATATAGGCCTAGCCTCCTCCTCTTGTAGACAGCCCACCTCCCTGATCAACATTAACAGATCTTTTCCTTCCAAGTATTCCATGACGAGGTAAGTGGCCTGCAGCGTGTTGATAGCATGGAACAATTGGATTATGTTATTGTGATGTAAGGACTTGTGGACGGCCACCTCAGATCTGATGTATTCTTCATCATTGTACTCTTTCTCAAGCACCTTGATCGCCACCTGCGTTTTTGTGGGAAGGTGTTGGGCAAGGATCACCTCCCCAAATGCACCACAACCTAGTGATGATAAAAATTTATAATTCTTCTTGAGGATGTCCTCTTCCCAGAGGCTGTCCATGATGGTTACCTCAAGTTCTCTGTATTTTGGGCAATTTCAGGGACACACGATGCTAGGGAAGAAATGATATAGTTTTAGAAAGGGAAGATTATAGGCATGAATTCTCTGTCTTGAAATCTGAGATATCCCAAACAACCTAATGATGCCTTTAAGACCAAGAAGTACAAGAATCATCCAGAGGGGAATTGACATAAAGACACTGAACAAGAGCATAACAGCATCTGTTCAGATTCTGGGGAGGAGCCCATACTCACACACAGGGACCCCTGAACTGTTATGCTTTGGGGAAAGTAGCTGCAAGTAGAGAAAATCTCATCTAAGAGAAACAAAGTCCACAAAGAGAAACATGATATTTTCTTCTCCTGTGGGTTTAAGGAAGAGGGGGGCTGAGTGTTTATCAAAGAAACAGTATTAGTCACAGAGATGGAGTGGAGGAAGCGATAGAGCGGGAGAGTTTGACCAAAACGCAGGCTGGGCATGGATGGGAAATTTATAATGAAGTTGCTATGGTTAGTTTACAGTAACATGTGTTTCACCTGATGAAAATTGAAACCGCAGTAGAAAAAAGTAAAGAATAAATGAATTTTGAAACAGGAAATTGGGTAATAATGAAAAAATAGATACGACACCGACAATTCAAACCTAGGATGTAAACTAATAGCATACATGTAAACATGAATTAGCAAAACTTAACCCTAAAACCAAAACCAATGAACTGGAAAGAACTCACTCTAGCAAAGTCCAGTAGACTGGAGAATCCTAGTCTGTCACAGGCAATCTTCAGTAGACTGTAGTGTCGTGACAGCTACTCCGAGCTACAAAGACAGGAGCCCAATGCAGGCAGTGCCTAAAACAGAATAGTTGTTAGCGTACTTCATAATGCTTCCTTGTGATGTCACCCAAATGAGCAGACCAATCATGGCTTCCATGACTATTTTTGACCAGGTTCTATAACACAGCTAGTTCCCTGAGTATTTTGCTCATGGCTGGCACCAAATCCCAGACCAGAATCAACTCCAGGGAGGAAGGTTTTTTTGTGTGTGTGTGTGTGTGTGTGTGTGTGTGTTTGTGCACACACGTGTACACACTTCTCTAGACACTGAAGCCATGGTGATGGCACATTTCCTTCCCAAATAGAGCTGGCAGTTAGGTGTCTAGTGACACTGAATTAGAAGTTCTCTATCCCCAAGTGGCACAGGTCCTCTAGCTAGCCAGGAGTCAAGTCCTCAACACATCTGACATTCAACAGTCCCACTGTGGTACTTTGAATTAAAAATGTCTGATACAAATGTATGAACACATGGACACACAAGGAAAGTAGATGGTACTGTTTGGGAACTTTTAGGTTGGATCTGTAGAAGCAAGACTCCATCCGTGGCGCTGTCCTTGAGAAGAATCAGCACAGTCTTCATGTCTTCTTCTACTTCTTGAGTTTGAGTTGGTGACATCTCAATCTCCTGCATTTTCCTTCAGGGTTCCAGCTAGCTTCCATGCCTCTGACCCACGCCCATGGGCCATTATCCCTCCAAAACTAAGTCAGATAGACATGCTCACTCTCTCTTCAGATGCCCTGTTCATAAACTTCTATCACAACAGAATGCCAGACAATAAACACGGGCTTAGCAGAGCTGGTTGCTCCCCATCCCCACCCTACCCATGCTGCCCAGAAGTCACGGCAGACTCATTGCTGTCACACAGTCACACATTGACTGTGTCTGTTCCTTCCACCTCCACCAGAGAAAGAATGGACCCATCAAGTAGCTCGAATTACAGGCCACATCCTCTGTAGTGTAGCACAGGTCTCATACTAAATGAACCTGCTTCCTATTGGTGCAGGACCTCCCTTTCCCTCAGAAACCTGCATTTTCATGGAGACATGCTTTGTCTGACAGGGATGAAACTGCTTCAGCCTCCCACTGCGTGGCCATCATTGCTAGAGTCCTTGTGCCTGGGTGGAGAATCTCCCCTAGCATCACCGTCTCTCTGTAGCTCCCATCTTTCCTCACATCCCACTAAAGGTGCTGACTCATATAATAAGGAAAGATACAAAAATCCATGGAAAACTTTAAAGTTGGAATCTAAAACTAGGCAACACAATCTGAAAGAACAAACAGGTTGACAACACCTTGTACTGTTACCGGGAAAATTCACTGATGGATCTAACAATCTAAAGAAATAACTGTAATGATCAACAGATATTCCATTCGTCCATAAAACTGAAGCAAGGGATACTTTCAAATCTTTTTTGAAGATTTTCTTACTTACTTACTCTTTAGCCAAGTAAAGACACCTTGAAAAGAGATGAGTATCTGACAGGGGCAATGACTGCAAACATTAAAATATCCTTAAGGATAGCACTTGCTCCTTTACTTCTTAGTCAGTAACACATTAAATGATCATTCTTCATGATCAAGATACCTTCAGGGGAACACAAGAATCAGTCTACATACAAAAATAAACAAAAGAGCAAGCATAGTCCAACATCAAGAAAACATAGTCACCCCAGAAAAGAAATGAGGGCCACTGCCAGGGACAAACCTAACGAGAGAATGTTTTACTATGAACAATCCTATTCTACAAACAGGAAAATATTTATTTAATCGTAGTCAGAAGAGAGGATGAATTTCTTGTTAATAGAAACACTGCTCACCTGACATTGGCAGGGAGGTGACACACGGATGGTAAATCTTCACAGTTCCTCACTGTGTGCCTACAACCAGAAAGTTAAAAAAAGAGCACAGCTAAGAATGACAAAGAAGTCAAATAAAAAGGAAAATCTCAGTCAGTGAAAGAATAGAAATAACAACAACAATTTAAAACAAAATTAAATATGGGTAAAAAAAAAATCAATAAATGTCAAACACCAAAAGGCAAACAGAAAACAAGGGAAACTCACTTTTTCAGGACCACCCACTTTGAAGTGTCTAAATCTATAAGAAATCACTGAGTCCAAATCCTCATCCACCAACCAACGCCTCCCCTGTGATACAAGGACAGAACCCAGTCCCAGGTAGCACCGTACACAGACTGGTCTCTAGCTGACCTCACAATGACTCCCTGTGATGTCATTGCACCGGGCTAATCACAGCTGAGAAAATGACAGTATTCTGCTGTAGTTGTTTCCCCTGCTCACTTTTATTTAATTTTTTTGTTTAAAAGGTTTTTTTCCATTTTACATAACAACCACAGTTCCTCATCTCTCCCGTCCTCCTCCCCCACCACCTTTTCTTCAACCAACTCCCATCCATTCCTCAAAAAGGGTAAGGCCTGCCATAGGCTGTCAACAAAGATTGGCATATCAACCTGAGGAAGACCAAGACCCTCCAATGTATCCAAGCTGAGTTAGGTATTTCTCCATAAGCAATGGGCTCCAAAAAGACAGTTCATGAGCTGGGGATAAATCCTGGTCCCACTGTGCCCAAGTCACAGAACTGTCACCCATTTTCAGAGGGCCTAGTTCAATCCTATGCAGATTTCCCATCTGTCAGTCCAGTGTCAATGAGTTCCCACTAGCTCAGGTCAGCTGTCTCTCTGGGTTTCCCCCATCATGATCTTGACACCTTTGCTCAAATAATCCCTCCTCCCTCTCTTCAACTGGACTCCAGGAGCTCGGCCCAGTGCTTCGTCCAGCAGCTTCTCTTAACTCGCTCATTTATGGACCAATGCATTTAGTGTTTGCTTGTGTTCACTTAATGCATTCTCTGGCTCCACTCTCAGTGTGTTTCCTTCCTCTTTTCCTTCCTCTCCCCCTCTCACCTCTCCCCTCCCTCCTCTTGCTTTTGCTTTGCTATCTTCTCCTCTTGTCCTTGACAGAGTCTAACTTTGTAGTTCATCTGGCCTCCAGCTTGCTGTGTAGCCCTCAGGGTTGTGGCATCCTCTACAGCCCCCAAAGATTAAGTTCATAGGCCTGAGCCCGTGTCCTGGCTCTAAGTGTCCTCTTTTTGGGTTCCAGTGTGAGTTAGTCCTTGTCACCTTGCCTGGGTTAGAATCCCCTAGATTCTAGTCTTCATGTCTTCTACTTCTTGCTTGAGTTTAAGTGACATCTCAATCTCCTGCATTTTCCTTCAGGGTTCCAGATAGTTTCCATGCCTCTGACCCACGCCCATGGGCCATTATCCCTCCAAAACTAAGTCAGACAGACATGCTCACTCTCTCTTCAGATGCCCTGTTCATAAACTTCTATCACAACAGAATGCCAGACAATAAACACGGGCTTAGCAGAGCTGGCTGCTCCCCATCCCCACCCTACCCATGCTGCCCAGAAGTCACGGCAGACTCATTGCTGTCACACAGTCACACATTGACTGTGTCTGTTCCATCCACCTCCACCAGAGAAAGAATGGGCGCTTCAAGTAGCCCAAATTCCAGGCCAAATCCTCTGTAGTGTAGCAAAATCTCATATTAAATGAGCCTGCTTCCTATTGGTGCAGGACCTCCCTTTCCCTCAGAAACCTGCATTTTCATGGAGATATGCTTTGTCTGACAGGAATGAAACTGCTTCAGTCTCCCACTGCGTGGCCATCATTGCTAGAGTCCTTGTGCCTGGATGGAGAATCTCCCCTAGTATCACCATCTCTCTGTAGCTCCTATCTTTCCTCGCTCCCCACTAAAGATACAAACTCATATACCAAGGAAAGATACAAGAATCCATGTGTACTTAAAATTCAAATCTAAAACTAGGCAACACAGTCTGAAAGAACAAATAGGTTGACAACGCCTTGCATTTTTACTGGGAAAACGCACGGATGAATCCAACAATTTGAAGAAATGACTGCAATGATCCACACATATTCCCGTAGTCCATAAAACTGAGGCAAGAGATACTTTAAAATCGTTTTATAAAACAAACTCTGCTCGTAAAGCCCCTAGTCTCTAGCCAAGAAAAGACACCTTGTAAAGAGACGACTATCTGAGAGCGTCGTTGACTAAGAACATTGGGATATCCTTAAGGAAAGTACTCGATCATTTACTTCTTAGTTATTGACACAATGAAATGATCATTCTTCATGATCAAGATACCTTCAGTGGAACACAAGAATCAGTCTACATACAAAACTTGACAAAAGAGCAAGCATAGTCCAACATCAAGAAAACATGGTCACCCCTGAAAAGAAATGAAATGTCACTAACATAGAACGAGAGAATGTTTTATTATAAACAACCCTATTCTAGAAACATAAAAGCATTTATCTTCATCATAGTAAGAAGAGAAGATGAATTTCTTGTTAATAGAAACACTGGTCACCTGACATTGGCAGGGAGGTGACACATACCTGGTGAATCTTCAGCACAGTTGAGTAAATTCCTCACTGTATGTCTACAGACCAGAAAGCTTAAAAAAAAAAAACCACAACAGAGCACAGTGAAGAATAATAAGGAAATGAGATTGGATGAAAAGGAAAATCTCAGTCAGTGAAAGAAGAGAAATAACAGCCACGATTTAAAACAAAGTTGAATATGGTCAGAAAGAATCAATCAATAAATGTCAAACATGGAAAGTTGAACAGAAAACAAGGGAAACTCACTTTTTTTCAGGGTCACCCACTTTGCAATATCCAAGAATAGGAAAAATATCTGAGTCCAAATCTTCATCCACCAACCAACTTCTCCTCTGTGATACAAGGACAAAACCCAGCCCCAGTCTGCTCCTTATATAGACTGGTCTCTAGCTGACCTCAAAATGACTCCCTGTGATGTCACTTGCACTGGGCCAATCACGGCTGAACAAAACCACAGTATTCTGCTGTACTTCTTGCTTTTCCCACTTACTTTCATTTAAATAAAATTTTTTATTTTAAAGTTTTTTTCCATTTTACATACCAACCACAGTTCACCCTCTCCCTTCCCCACAGACAATTTCCCTCAACCAACTCCCCAAACTCCTCATAAATGGTAAGGCCTGCCATAGGCTGTCAACAAAGTGTGGCCTATCAAGTTCAGGTAGGACCAAGCCCCTCCCCTCTATCAAGGCTGAGAATTGTATTCTTCCATAAGTAATGGGCTCCAAAAATACAGTTCATGCCCTGGGGATTAATCCTGGTCCCACACAGTGGCCCCAATGAGTGCCCAAATCACAGAACTCTCACCCATTTTCAGAGGGCCTCTTCTGGTCCTATGCAGATTTCCTATCTGTCAGTCCCGTGTCAATGAGTTCCCACTAGCTCAGGTCAGCTGTCTCTGTGGGTTTCCCCATCACGATCTTGACCCCTTTGCTCAAATAATCCCTCCTCCCTCTCTTCAACTGGACTCCAGGAGCTTGGCCCAGGACTTCATCCAGCAGCTTCTCTTAACTCACTCATTTATGGACCAATGCATTTAGTGTTTGCTTATGTTCACTTTGTGGTTCCTCTTGCCCTTCCCCACAGTGTCTTTTCTTTCTCTTTTACTTCCTCTTCCTCTCTCCCCTCTCTTTTCCCTCCTTTTTTTTTTTTGCTCTTTTCTCCTCCCCTTTTGTCCTTGACAGAGTCTTACTCTGTAGTTAAGTTGGTCTCAAGTTCACTATGTACCCCTTGGGGTTCCAGCATCCTCCACAACCCCCAAAGATTAGGATCACACACAGGAGCCTGTAGTCCTGACTCTAAGTGTCCTCTACTTGGGTTCCCATGAGAATTAGTCCTAGTCACCTTGCCTGGATTAGAATCTCCTAGAACACTAGTGAGAGACAGCACTGGTATGTCTGTGAAGAAAGTCAAGGATGAGCCATCCTGAATATAGATGGCACCGTTCTGTTGGTTGAGAACCTAGATGGATTCCAAGAAGGACAAGGAGCTGGGATGCCTCCTCTCTGCTTCCTGCCTGCCTAAAGAATGTCCTTTGATACGTGGTGCTGCTGTCACGTTGTTATATAAAATACTCAACCCCAGACCTCTGAAACTCTGAACCAGAACACATACTTTGTCCTTTCATATTGTCACAGCGTGAGGAACTGACCAATACAGTTCCTACATCTATATGAATTAACCACATCAGTCATGTGATTTTGGCTCCCGTCTTCAACATCTCACAGCCTAAGGAATGAACTCCCTTGCTCATGATGGACCTTGTCTTTCCTCATTGGTCGAGAGCCTGTGAATATGGCCTGTTTCCTACTGTAGTAGAGGCTCTTGGGTCAACATAGTCTTTCTGGGGTCTTTTTCACCTACTGCTGCTGAAGGCTCGCACAGCAAAGCTTACATGAGTAATGAGTGCTCTCAAGGATTTGGACCTAACTCTCTGTGAGGTACCCGTGTCTCCCTAGATAGAAGTTGGCTGATGTGGGACAGAGGAGCCAATGTTAGGCCCCTGGAGGGCCAGAGGCTATAGATAAAAGAGACTCTCACACAACAGGGGCTTCCTCCCAGATCCCCAATTGCATGCAAACTACACCCAAACACCTGCTTCACAGAAAGATTCTTTATTAAGCAGGGATGAAAAAAGTGGCTGATTTCTGACTGGCGGGAAAGCAACAGCAACTGACCTCACTGGTATAATTTTAAGGAGCAGGAGAAGGGGGAGCTGTGTTAGAATGGGCTAGGATGCTGTGGTGAAGGAGATAAGTAACAAGGGAAAACGGGGAAGGAAAAACAGAGAGGGGCAGCGGTTTTGTCCTAGAGAGACAGAAGACAACCTCTGGATAAATGGGGGATGGAGAGGCCCATAGACAAATAACAGTTTACCAAGTTAAATGGGAAGCCCTGTCTTACGAGGAGATGTTTAACTTTAAACGGGCATGTTCATTAGGTGAGCCAAAGGGGACTTTTATAGCTGGACTTTGGTAGGCAGCCTGAGGAGGAAAGAGTGGCCAAATGAGGGAATAGACCTTGCTTTGGGAATGTAACCTAACAGTGTTTAGAAGGCCGAGGGATGGGGGAGAAGGGCTAGGCCTGACAGAGCCAGGCTTGAGCTGGCCAGAGTCCCTTCAGTGGGCTCCCAGTGACAACCTGAGCCAGGCAATTGTCTCTTCATGTCACACCTTGTCCCTCTCCCCAGTCCCTTCACAAATGACTCCCAATTTCAGCTTTTCTTCTGCAGAGCTCTGCCTGTGGCAACTTGTAACTTCAAATATGACAGCTGTGATTCCTCCGTATTCTTCCACATCCTTCTTCCAGTCTGCTCCTCCCGATGGATGGGTGTCTCAGTCTTTGAATCTGGGTGGGTGTCGGGCTCTGCCAGCAGAGTGAGGGAAAGTGTTGCTGTGGAATTCCAAGGCTAGGTTGTTAGAAGGAGTGGAGCTTCTGCTGGCTCCCTAGGACTGTTTCCTGTGAGGGATTCATGGAGCATAAAGCCTCTTTGTGAGTTTTTTATTAATATATTTAAGACTGATAGCTGGGAGGTGGTGGGGTGCATGCCATTAATCCCAGCACTCAGGAGTCAGACTGCAGATCTCTGTGAGTTTGAGGCCAATCTGGTCTATGAAGTGAGTTCCAGGATACCAGAGCTGTTACACAGAGAAACCCTGTCTTGAAAGAAAGAAGATGGTTTAGAGGGTTGGCCAGATGGCTCTGTAGGTTCAGACCTTACACCAAACTGGCGGACCTGCGTTTGATCCCTGGCAGCACATGGTGGAAGGAGAGAACTGATTACCACAGGTTTTCCTCTGACCTCCACACTCCTGCTGCCCCCCACAGCCCCAAATGAGTAAACAGTAGTAAAAAGAAAAAAAGAAAGACTGCCAGGTGGGGCTTGGAGGGAAGATAGAGAGTTAGTGGATACACAGGTAGATAGTATTATGGGTTAGATATGCAATGTCACCCATAGGCTCTTGTTGCCAGATGGAGGGTCTATCTGGGGAGGTCGTGGTGACCTCAAGACATGGGGTACCCCTGGGAGAAGCACACCCTATAGGAAATGTGGTTGTTTGGTTCCCACACTCCTCCTGTTTCCCAGCTTTGTGTTTATGAGGAACTGAACAGAACCTTTGCAAGGTCTTCCCACCATCACATTCTAAGTGCAAGGCCTCTCTGAGACTATGAGCCTAGACAAATCCCTCACAGAGACACAGATGTGATTAATCTGTCCTGGCTGTGGGAGTCTCCCAAGCTTAGCTGCCAACTGTTGGTATCCACTTGAAGGCCTTACAGTTGGAGTGTCCTGTTGTTCAGTGACAACATTGGAACCATGGTTTAAGATAACTGTCCTCAGCCTTGTTCCAACCTTGATTACCTTCTGTGTTCCTCCACTTGTGGTTCAAGTAGGGATGTACAACCCCACAGACTCATAGATTTGAATGCTTGGTCATTAGGGGTTGGTGCTACTTGACAGGGATAAGGAGGTGTGACCTTGTTGGAGGAAATGTGTCACTGGGGTGGTCTTTGAGGTTTCAAATGCTCAACAGGCCCAGTTTCTCTTTCTCCCTTTTATTCTAGCTTAGGGCTCCTCTAAAGCCAACCAGTCCCTTGGGACAAGGGTCCCAACTCATGGTCTTATTTAATAGTCATTATTCCCCAAATGTCTGACTTCCATAAAACCATAGTCAGGTTACATTTATACCCTCTTAAGTAGCTAAGAATGGGAATTTATTTCAGAATGATTTTTTGGGAACACCTTCATCTCACCCCATCTTTAAACTCATTTAAGGAAGCACACAGAGGGTATCTAGCCACACAAACAGCACCAGATGGATGTCTTTGGCTTAGTTTTGTTTATGGTGGGGGCAAGTAGAGTGGCAGAAGGGGGGCATTGTCTCTGGAATTCTAGTTTCAGATTGTCAACATTACTTTGAAGAAAGCATGCTAGTTGGGAGCCATTCTGATAGTCGGTGGTCTAACTCTTATGTGTTTCTGTATAACCAAGTGCTACAGCATGCAGTGGTATGTGTGTGTGTGTGTGTGTGTGTGTGTGTGTGTGTGTGTTCTTTGTGTGCATGTGTGTGTGTTTGATTAGTAGGGTTATGCAATAACGCAAGAAGGTCCTATTTGAACAATCCACTTCTTTCTCTCTCTCTGTTAACTGAAAATAGGTTCTTCTCTCATACAATCCATCCCAACCACAGTTTCCCTTCCCTCCACTCCCCCTAGTTCCCACAGATCCTCCCTTCTCCCCCAGATCCACTCTTCCTCTGTTTCTTCTTCAGAAAAGAGCAGGCCTCTAAGAGATGACAGCCAAACAGGACAAGAGAAGAAACAATAATCAAGGCAAAAGCCCCCATATCAAGAGTGGACAAGGAACCCAATAGGAGGAAAAGAGTCCCAAAAGCAGGATAAAAACTCACAGATGCACCCTCTCCCTCGTTAGGAATTCCCGAAAAACACCAAACTAGCAGCAATAACATACACAGAGGACCTGGTGCAGACTATTGCAGGGCCCGTGTTTGCTGCTTCAGTCTCTGTGAGCCCCTGTGAGCCCTGCTTACTTGATTCATTGGGCTATATGTTCTCTTGGCATCCTCCATCCCCTGTCTTCTAGTATTTCCTCCCTATCTTCTCTGTGGTTTCTCGATCGTCGAAAGTGGGACCCGATGGAGATCTCCAGTTTAGACTCTCTTTTCGCATAGTGTCTTGTCATGGGTCTCTGCATCCAGTGCCATCTTCTGCAGGAGAAATCCTCTTTTATAACAATTGGACAAGACACTGATCTGTGAGTATAGCACAATATTAGGAATTAGGAGTCCTAATATTAGGAATTAGGAATTAGAAGTTGATTTCTTTTTCTTTTTTGCCTGGTGTGTTTTGTCATACACCAGGTCTCTGTGCTGTCCTGTCTCTAGCTTCTGGCCCTCCAGGCAGTGTCCCTACATGGGCTCTCTTTTGGGGTGTGACCTCAGGATAGACCAGTCATTGGTTGCCCACTCCCACAAGCTCTTTGCCACCCTGGCTGGCAGGACAGGTTGCAGGCTGAGGGTTCTGTTACTGGGTTGGTGTCCATTTTTCTTTTTTCATAGCTTGCAGGCTACCATTTGTGTCAAAGACACCAGAATGTAGGGGTAAAGGCTCCTCCAAATCCTCACCAGCTCAACATGTCTACATTCAGTGATCTGTAAGGAAGTTGCCCTTGGCAATAGGGCACCACAGTCAGGTTTCAGAGAGTGACCTGAGTCCTAGCATCAGCCTGGGATGTTTAGGGATACCCTTGGACAACAACTCAATCAATGTAACCCAGGCCCACCACTGGAATCACTGCCTGACTAAAAAGATGGCCAGTTCGGACACTGTATCCTCCATTACTGGGTGTTCTCACTAGGATCACCCTCCTAGATTCCAGGGAGTTTCCAATGGACTAGGATTCCATACCACCCCCAGATGTCTACCAGTCCCAGGTATCTCTTTCCAAACTCTCCCTCTATTCCCAACATCCTGGCCCCGTCCCATCCAGCTCTACTCTACCCACATAATTTATTCTGTTTTCTTTTCCCAGGGAGATCTATGCTTCCCCCTGTAGATCTTCTCTTTACCTAACCTCTCTGGGTCTCTGAGTTGTAGATTGATTATCATTAACAAAAAAATT
Source organism: Arvicola amphibius (assembly GCF_903992535.2). Lineage (NCBI taxonomy): Eukaryota > Metazoa > Chordata > Mammalia > Rodentia > Cricetidae > Arvicola > Arvicola amphibius. The sequence continues at coordinate 68,960,077 of NC_052055.2, read as the reverse complement.
ATTATCCATTTCTATTGAATACATTCCACATATGTTTTTCTGGGTCTGGATTACTGCTCTTGGGATGAATTTTTTCTAGTTCTATCCATTTGCTTGAAAATCTCGGGACCTCTCTGCCTCTTTGTCTGTATCTCTCATTGTGTGTGTCTCTCTCTTTCTCTGTCTCTCTGTCTGTCTCTCTCTCTACTTCTCTCTCTGTTTCTCTTTCTCTCTCTCTGTCTGTCTCTGTCTCTGTCTCTCTCTCTCTCCCCACTAAGTAGTACTTCATTGTGTAAATGTACCATATTTTCTTTCTCCATTTTTTAGTTGAAGGATATCTAGATTGTATCCATTTTCAGGGTATTACAAATAAACCTGCAATGAACATAGTTGATCAAGTGTCCTTGTGGCAGGATGAGTTTTCTTTGTGTATATGCCCAAGAGAGATATAGCTTGGTCTTGAGGTAGATTAGTTCCCAGTTTTTTGAGAAAACATATTGATTTCTATAGTGGCTATACAAGTTTACCCTTCCACTAGCAATGGAGGAGTGTTTCTCTTGCTCCACATTATGGCCAGCATGAGCTGTCACTTGTGTTATTGATCTTATTCATTCCAATACATATAAAATAAAATCACAGAGTTGTTTTAATTTACATCTTTCTGATGACTAAGAATGTTGAACATTTTTTTGAAGTGTTTCTCAGCCATTTGAGATTTTACTGTTGAGAATTCTCTGTTTAGATCTGTACCTCGTTTGTAAATTGGATTGTTTGGTTTGTTGATTCCTAATTTCTTGAATTCTTGATATATTGTGGCCTGCTGTCAAATGTGGAGTTGATGAAATAGTTTTTCCATTCTGTAGGCTACTGTTTTGTCCTATTGACAGTGTTCTTTGCCTTATAGACACTTCCAGTTCCATGAGGTACCATTCGTGAATTATTAATCTTAGTGCCTGTGCTATCAGTGTTCTGTTCAGGACGTTGTCTCCTTTGACAATGTGTTCAAGGTCATTCACACTTTCTCTCCTGCTAGTTTCAGTGTGTCTGGTTAATGTTGAGATCTTTGATCCACTTGGACTTCAGTTTTTTTGCAGGGTGACAAATATGGATCTATTCACATTCTTCTAAATATCTGTATTGAGATAGAACAACACCTTTGTTGAAGATGCTTTCTTTTTTCCTTTGTGTATTTCTGGCTCCTTAATTACAAATCAGGGCCCCTAGGTGTGTGAATTTATGTCTGGGTCTTCAATTCCACTAAATGATTCCACCTGCCTGTTTTTTTTTTTTTGCCACCACCTGATTGTTTTTATTGATTTTATTGAGCTATACATTTTTCTCTGCTCCCCTCCCTATCTTTCCCCTCCTCTTCAGCCCTCTCACATGGTCTCCATGCTTCCAATTTATTCAGGAGATCTTCTCTTTTTCTACTTTCCATGTAGATTAGATCCATGTAGGTCTCTCTTAGGGTCCTCACTGTTGTCTAAGTTCTCTGGGATTGTGATTTGTAGGCTGGCTTGTTTTTAACGTTATGTTTAAAAGCCACTTATGAGTGAGTACACATGATAATTGTCTTTTAGGTCTGGAATAACTCACTCAATATGTTTTCTAGCTCTATCCACTTGCCTGAAAATTTCAAGATGTCATTATATTTTTTTCTTTTGTGTAGTACTCCATTGCATAAATGTACCACATTTTCCTTGTCCATTCTTCCTTTGAGGGACATTTAGGTTGTTTTCAGGTTCTGGCTATGACAAACAATGCTGCTATAAACATAGTTGAACGCATGTGTTTGTGGCACAATTGAGCATCCTTTGGATTTATCCAAAAGTGGTATTACTGTGTCTAGAGCAAGGTTGTTTCCTAGTTTTCTGAGAAATTGCCACACTGACATCCAAAGGGCTGTACCAGTTTATACTCCCACCAGCAATGCAGGAGTGTTCCCTTTACCTCATAATCTCTCCAACATAAGTTGTCATCAGTGTTTTTGATCTTGACCATTCTTCCAGGTATAATATGGAATCTCAGAGTTGTTTTGATTTGCATTTCTCTGATGACTAAAGATGTTGAACATTTCCTTAAGTATCTTTTAGCCATTTTAGATTCCTTTGTTAAGAGTTTTGTTTAGGTCTATACTCCATTTTTTTTTGGTTGGATTATTTGTTCTTTTGATGACCAATTTCTTGAGTTCTTTGTTTAATTTGGAGAACAAACCTCTGTCTGATGTGGAGTTGGTGAAGATCTTTTCCCATTCTGTAGTCTGCTGTTTTGTCTTGTTGACCATGTCCTTTGCTTTACAGAAGCTTTTCTGGTCCCATTCACCTGACTTTTGTTTGTTTGTTTGTTTTGTTTTTTGTTTTTGTTACTACAGTTCTGTAGTAGAGTTTGTGATCAGGGATATGAAACCTCCCGAATCTCTCTTCTTGCACAGGATTGTTTTATCTATACTGGGTTTTTGTTTCTCCATATGAAGTTGAGTATTGTTCCTTTGATGTCTGTGAAGAATTGTGTTGGAATTTTCATGGGGATTGTATTGAATATGCAGATTGCTTTTGATCAAATGGCTATTTTTACCAGGTTAATCCTACTGATTCATGAGCATGGAGGATCTATTCATCATCTGATATTTTCTTTAATTTCTTTCCTCAAAGACTTTAAGTTTTCATCATACAAGTCTTTCACTTGCATGGTTAGAGTTACCTCAAAATATTTTATAATATTTTTGGCTGTTGTGAAGTGTGTTGTTTACCTGATTTCTTGCTCAGTCCATTTGTTATTTGAGTATAGGAGGGCTACTCATTTTTTTAAGTTAATCTTGCATCCAGCCACTTTTTAAAAGTATTTATCAACCTTAGGTGTTCCTAGTAGAATATTTAGAGTCACGTATGTATACTATAATATCATCTGCAAGTAAAGATACTTTGACTTTTTTCCATTTTGTATCTCCTTCAGTTGTCGTCTTGCTTTAGCTAAAACTTTAAATCCTATATTGCACAGATAGGGAGAGAGTGGACAACCTTGTCTTGTTCCTCACTTTAGTGGAATCACTTTGATTTTTCTCTCCATTTAATTTGATTTTGGCTATAAGCTTTCTATAAATTGCCTTTGTTATGATTAGGTAAGTCCATAGTTTCTATAATCTCTCCAGGACTTTATCAAGAAAAGTTGTTGGATTTTCTCAAAGGCTTTTCAGCATCTAATGAAATGTTCATGCGTTTTTTTCTTTCAGTTTACTTATATAGTGGATTACATTTACGGATTTTTGTATGTTGAACCATCCTTCCATTTTTAGATGAAACTTTCTTGATTGTGGTGGATGATTTTTTTATATGTTCTTGAATTCAGCTTGCAAGCATTTTATTATATATTTTTACATCTGTATTTATGAGGGAACCTAGTCTGTAGTTCTCTTTCTTTGTTGAGTTTTTATGTATTTTGGGTATCAGAGTTTGTGGCATCATAAAAATATTTGGACAATATTCTTTTTGTTTCTGTTTTTTCAATAATTTGAGGAGTATTGGTTTTTCTCTTCTTTGAAAGTTTGGTAGAATTCTTTTCTAAAATCTTCTGGCCATGGGGTTTTTTTTGGTGTGTGGGGGGAGACTTTTAAAGCCTGCTTCTATTTCATGAGGGGTTGTAGTTCCATTTAAATTGTCTTGATGTAACCTTGGTAAGTGGTGTCTATTGAGAAAATTACCCATTTCTTTTAGATTTTCCAATTAGGTGGAGTCCAGGTTTTAAAATGTATGTCCTTATGATTCTCTGGATTTCCTCAGTTACTGTTGTGGTATCCCCTTTTTCTTTTCTGATTTTACTAATTTGGATATCCTCTGTCTGTCTTTTAGTTAGTTTGGATGAGGATTTGTCTATCATGTTGATTTTCTCACAGAGCCAACTTTTTGTTTCATTGATTCTTGGTACTCTGTTTGTTTTTATTTCTTTGATTTCAACCCTGACTTTGAAAATTTTTTGCCACCTACTATTTCTACTTCTTTTTGTTCTAGATCTTTCAGATGTGCTGTTAAGCTGCTAGTATGAGATCTCTGCAATTCTTTTATGCAGGCACTTAGAGCCATGAAATTTCCCCCTTAGGACTGCCTTCATTGTGTCACATAAGTCTGGGTATGCTGTGTATTCTTTTTATTGAATTCTAGAAAGTCTTAATTTCTTTTCATTTCTATCTTGATCCATTTTCTATTGAGTAGAAAGTTGTTCAGTTTCTATGAGTGTGTAAGCTTTCTGTTGTTTCTGTTTTTGTTGGTGTGCAACTGCTCATAGTGTTCTGATAGGATACAGGGGTTATTTCAATTTTCTTGTATCTGTTGAGTCTTGCTTGTGTCCAGGTGTATTGTCAATTTTGGAGAAAGTTACATGTTGTGATGAGAAGAAGATGTATTTTGTGTTTGGGTGGTGTATTCTGTAAATATCTGTTAGATTCATTTGGTTTATTATGCCTGTGAGCTCCACATTTCTCTATTTAGTTTTTGTCTGGATGATCTATCCATTGTTGAGAGTGGGTTATCAAAGTCTCCTACTTTAGTGCATGAGGGTGAATATATGATTTAAGCTGTAGTGAGTTTTCCTCTTACAAAGGTGGGTGCCCTTGTGTCTGGGGCCTCGATGTTAAAAAACTGAAATGTATCTTGGTGGATTTTTCCTTTAATGAATATGTAGTGTCCTTCCCCATATCTTTTGATTAATTTTAGTTTGAAATCTATTTTTCTAGATATTAAATGGCTATGCCATCTTGCTTATTAAAGACATTTGTTTCAAATATCTTTTTCCAACCCTTTACTCTGAGGTAAGGTCTATCCTTGATAGGGAGGTGTGTTTCTTACATGCAGCAGAAGGATGGATCCTGTTTCATTTCTATTTTTTAATCTCATTTTTTCAGTTGGAAAATTGAAGTCATTGATATTGAGAGCGATTAATGAACAATGATTGTTGTTCCTCTTATGTTGTTGCTGTTGTTGATGGTGGTGGCAATGGTTGTGGTGTATGTTTCCCTTCTTTTGTGTTGTTGGTGTGAGATTATTTATTCCCTGTGTTTCCATGTATGTAGTTAACTTTCTAGGTTTAGATTACATTCTTTTTAGTACTTTCTGTAGGGCTGGATTTGTAGATAACATATTGCTTAAATTTGGCTTTGTTGTGGAATGTCAGTTTCTCCATCTATGGTGATAGAATGTTTTGCTGGGTATACTATTCTGGGCCAGTATCTTGTGGTCTCTTAGGATCTGTAGTTAGTCTATACAGGCCCTCTTGGCTTTTAGTTTCCTTTGAGAAGTCAAGTGTAATTCTAGTAGGTCTGCCTTTATATGTTATTTGGCCTTTTTCCTTTGCAGCTTTTAATATTCTTTCTTTGTTCTGTATGCTTAATGTTTTCATTATTATGTGGTGAGGTGACTTTCCTGGTCCTATCTATTTGATGTTTTGTATGCTTCTTCTACCTTTTTTAATACTATCTTCTTTAGGGTCATTTTTTTTTCTTCTTTTATTTTGTTGAAAATATTTTCTGTGCCTTTGAGTTGATATTCTCCTTTCTCCATTCCTAATATTCTTGGGTTTGGCCTTTTCATAGTGTCTTAGATTTCCTGGAAGTTTTGTGTCAGGAATATTTTACATTTAACATTTTCATTGACTGATGTATCTATTTCTCTATTGTTTCTTCAGTGCCTGGGGTTCTTTCTTCTATCCCTTGTAATCTGTTGGTGAAGCTTGCCTTAGTTCCTGTTCTCATTCCTTAATTTTTCATTTCCAGGATTCCCTCAGTTTGTGTTTTCTCTATTGCTTCCATTTTCAGCTCCTGAACAGTTTTATTTACTTCGATTATTTGTCCTGACTTTCTTTGAGGTGTATTTATTAATTTTCTCTTTAAGTACTTTTATCATCTTCATAAAGCTGGTTTTTTGGTCTTTCCTTGTGCTTGTGCTTATGGTGAGATATTCAGGGCCTGCTTTGGTCCGAGAGCTGGGCTCTACTGGAGACATATTGCCCTGGCTGTTGTTGACTGTTGTTGTTGACTAGGCTTCTGGTTTAGGGGTGATTATAGGTCTAGGGCTGATTTCTACATTTGTCTTGGTTGGGTGCAAGTTTTGTTCCTTGGTTTCTCTCTCCTCTATATATTTTCAGAGGGTGGTCAGTCTGTGTTGTCTGTTTTACTGCTCTTGTGTGTTAAAGGGTGTGGAGGCAGGGAGATGTTTGCTGGTGTTAATCAACAGGAGGTGTGAACAGTAGAGAAGGGAAAGCTGCAGCTTGGGTTGTATTGCAGTGCTAAGGGAGAGCCTGAGAACTGGGCAGAGTGTAACAAATGATCAGCATGCTATTTTTGGGGTGCTGGGATTACAGGCCTATACCACTGTGCCAGCTTCTGCCTTTCCTTTTGAATAAGCCAAGGAACAATGGTGGCTCACCTTTCTCAGGGTCTCCTTCTGCTTGTGTCCTTCTAGTCTTTCCTCCCTTTCTGTGGTCTAGAATGAGTTGCTGCACTCTGTGAGATATTTGAAACTCGGGGATGCATGCTTTTGTGGCCTGCATGACCTTTCTTGACATGTCTACTAGGAAAGTAACTCCTGGAACAGATGCCAAGTAGTTTTAGCTGGGGAGGGGGAAGGGAGACCAGGAAGTGACAGGAAATACCAACTGCACAGTAGCATTTCCTATTTCAGAAGTTGTTTGCATCAGCCATAACACGTACATTTAGTGATTCCTGTTTTGTCCTGTGCATGAAACCCAGGGCCTCGTGTATGCTGTGCAGGTGTGCCCACTAGGGTTGGTCCACAGCCCTGCAGTGCTGGTTATGATGAGTGAACTTGAGTATCTCTGCCATTTGGGACAATAGTCATGGCTGAATCTTTTCATGCTTTTACATTCTCATTCAACAAATGATTAGAGAGCACCTGTTACTGTCAGGTCTTGTTCTGGGTACTAATTATGGGATGGCAGCATTAAGCAAGCATGAAGGAAGGAGGCAAGGCAGTCTGGAATGACATTGCAACTACTCTTTAAACTTGGAGTTACACGGATTCTGCTGCTTCAAGGTGGAGTGGAGAATGAAGGAAGCTTAGTCTTCAGTCTCATCTGACAATTTAGTAAATGTCACCTTGGGTGAGTCTGTCTCTAGGACACATTTCATTTGTAGCAAGCAGATAACCACAACATGTGTTGAACTGACTGCTGTCTGAGCACAGGAATAGTACCTCGTGGTCACCACTGCTCCTAACATCCCACTGCCTGCCCCATGGACCACTCAGTGAACCTCTGATGTTCCTACTCTTTCAGGTTATGGGAGACTGAGAAGAGTGGAGGATGATGTGGACCCCAGGTTCATGGGGGAGATGCTTTTCTCAGACCTCTGCCTTTGGTTTTCCATGGCTCATGTAAATCCATGATGCTTTTTGTGGTTGATGATGAAGCCTCTACAGGTGCCTGTGTCTGAACACTTGGTTCCCAGCTGGTGGCTCTGTTTGGGAGGTTGTGGAATCTTTGGGAGGTGGAGCCTTGCTGAAGTCACTGGTCCTGGACTTTGCGATTTTATTATCCCAGTTGCTGATCTCTGCCTCTGTGTCCCCACTCCCATTCCCGCCCTAGATATCTCAGTGTGAATGCAGTATGTTCAACCAACTTCTTCCTACTATAATACTACCATTGCTTTCTGTAGCACAAATAATTAAAAGCCCATATACAGATATTGGGGTTCAACCTGAAGATCAGAAAAGCAAAGCATCCAAGGCACTAGAGAGCACTTACCTTTATAAAATATTCAGACTTAAAGAGAGTGAGTTCCTGTCTTTCCTACCTTTTATTCCTCTCTAGTGCTGAAGTTAAAGGCATATTCTACCACCACCTGGCCAATGTGGCTGACTAGTGTCTCTGTTTTGCATTGTGATCTTCAGGCAAGCTTTTTTTTTATTAAAATACAAATGAAATATCACTATATTTCCTCTTTTTGTCTAAAATAAAAAAGAAGTCTATAACTAATGAAAAAATGATATATAATAAATACAATAACTATATGCAATATATAAGGTGATAAATACATTAACAATGTCTAGTCCTTTTGCATTTGATAAATTCACAGAAAATACTCCATTATCAATCCTATCTTGTTGAATCCAAAGTCTTGTACCTAATTTACTTTCTACCATAAATTTCTTTCTGTGCCTGTTAAACAAGAAAAACTATAACTATCTAGTCTTCAACTCCCTTGGAGACCCAAGAAGGAAGTATTATCAACTGAGTAAGTAAGAAGTGTGAGCAAGCCACTTCCAAACTGTGAGAAATGACAGAAATATCTGGCTGCCTGGACAGTCACCCAAAGTTTCTCTTCAACATTGGGGCATCTATCTTCAGCCTACAGACCTAGAATATCCAACAGACATTTTTGTGAAGCAAGATATTCTGAAAGACTGTCCCTCCTTGTCTTGACAATGTTTGATAGTCACTTTTTTGTGTGTCTTGCTTGTCCAATTAGGACAGGATACTGTTAACAGTTGAGGCAAGGACGTTTTCTTACCCAGTGGATTACTTTTGCCACAAAGAATGTAAGCTCTCTATAGAGTTTCTTTGATACCCATTATCTTCTCTGAAGTAGATTGGTGCTGCCAGAAGCATACATATCTCATTGTCATAAAAAAGAGCCTATGCTATTAAAACATCTTAAATGCCACATTCTGTAAATCTCTGAAGTGTTTGAAGATGACCTGTCTATCTAAAATTTCTCTTTGTTTGAACATGAAAACATACCTAGTGTGACTACAAGTTTGATTTTAATAGGTGACTAATTGCTAATCTGCATTTTCTTATTATCCTAAACAGTTGGTAATAATAACTTTCAAGGACTAGAAATTTGCATTACATTGTTAAATGAACTATATATGTATAATACCTTAAACAAGATCAGAAATATATGTACAGTATGTTTTAACAAAATTAATCTCAAATTTGTATCAATATACAAAATTTGTATACATTATGCAAAAGTTCAATCCAATGTAAAACATTTTAAACTTGTAGCTGCTTTTCAGAAGTGGATTCAATAATCTACCTTCTTATCATATCTATATGCTCTCTTTTTCCTTTCCAGAGTAGATTCAATAAACTACCCTTTTATCCTGTCATATCCCCTTTGTTTCTTTCCAAAACAAGAACCTTAAATCAAATTTCCTTTGCTTAGCTTTTTTTCCTGGCCATTTCCAATAATAACTTGTAACCAACACTCCTAAAAGATGACAAATATTCATAATCCATTGAACGACCAAAAACTACCCTACCTCTTGGTAGTGTGGGTGTTGTGTTCTTAAACTTACTTCCTGCTATCTGGGGGTGACAGTATCTTTAGGGAATTCTGAAAAGAAAATACTTTGGTTAATTTTCAAATCCTGGGAAAGGTAACTTTATCATTTGTTGCCCAGTCTCTGCATAATGGGAAAGTGCAGGGCCTGTCTCAAGTTCTGGTTAGAGTAGAATGTTCGGCTGGATCATCTCAGTTAACCACCTCAATACTGTCCTGTGCAGTTTGTAGTCCAAGGCCAATATTTAAATGGTGCTATCCACTGAATGGCAACATAAACCAGGTAAAATCATTGTTGTGGGGCCCCATCTTCTTCTTGGAGACTTCCAAGATTACTGTAGGAAAAGTTATTGCTCACTGTGGAAACTTAAACATTATTCACATTGAAATGGAAAGTCTGAATTTTGATAAGCATATATTAAAAGAAAGGTAACATAGAGATAAAAATAGGTATGGGGAGAAGTAGAATTTTTGAAAACAGAATTTTGATAACCTTAGTCCTTAGGTTTTTATTTCCTTCTGTCCTACACCAGGTGGCTTTCCTGATATGAGACAGAAACTCTGAATTTTTCTCTTAGCAACATGGTTGGATTTAGAAAAGGAGAGCCACAGTCCAACTCCACAGTCAACTTGGATTTTTTAGTAAGTTGGGACTATCATTATACTGAGAAGGAAGGAGATATGTATCTTTAAATAATGAGATTTCTCCCTGCAGAGAATATTGGTATCATAAGTCAGAATTTTCTTTGCTTAGTGATTATTTCTGGATACCTATCTTTTCTCCTTTAGGTGTCTAGATGTCCAAGGTCTCTTGACTTCTCAAATATGGGTATTTTCTCTTTTCCTACAAAGACAAGAACAGAACCTTGCCCCAACCCTTGTGAGGTTTCCTTACAGCTTGTGGGATTGTCAATTCTGTGGATGAGTTGTCATTTCTATTTATCAAGAAGTTTCTCCTTTTCAAACTGAATCTTGATTAATTTTGATGGTATCCTTAGCTTTTTTTCCTGTGGGAAAAAAAGAACAAAACCCTTTCCCCAACATAGCACATATCCTGGTTTCCATTCTGAGGTCAACACATTCTTGAAGTACACTGATTAATTTAATTCAGAAGTTTTTCTATTGTCCAATGTCTCTTTACAGTTGTTCCTTTCTCATTAGAATTAAGAAAATTCAAGGTTAATAAAGTATTATGCAATCTATTTTTAGGGACTATTTATCATCCCTTTCTGCTTCTTTAACATATCTTTTATACTTTGATTTAATCTTTCTATAACTGCTTGACCTGTAGGATTATTTGGTATACCTGCAATATGTTTTATAATGTAATAAGCAAAAACCTGTTTTGTTTTCATAGAGACATATGCTGAAGTATTGTCTGTTTTTATTTGTGCAGGTATACCCACAATGACCATAACTTCTAATAAATGTGAGATTACTGAATCAGGCTTTTATGAACTCAGATACCTTAATAGATATCAATGGTGTGTTGTAGATATTTTAGTTTTCCAAATTCTACAAAATAGAGCACATCCATCTGTCAGATTTCATTCCTTTGAGTGCCCTTTGGGTTACTTCCTGCAGGTAGTGGTGTTTGGTTGTATAAAAAACAAATCAGACATCTTACAATTTCCTTGTCTTGTTTCCATGTGATGGAAAAGTCCTTTTTAAAACCTTTGCTATTGACATTCTTTTTATGAAAATCTGAGGTCTTCAGCATATATCCAATCAATAATTGATCAGTTTCTTCATTACCTACTAGAGGACCTGGCAGACCTGCATGGGATTATATGTGTGTTATGTATATGGGACAAAGCCTATTTCTGATTATGTCTTGAAACTGAATAAATAATGAAGTTAATTCTATATCATCGTGGTATAAATAAAGCAGTTTCAATATGCAAGACAACTCTTTCTGCATATTGTGACTCAGTAACTATGTTGAGAGGTTCTTAAAAATCCTTTAGTACCATGAGAATAGCATATAATTCTGACTTTTAGACAGAATCATAAAGACTTTGTTTTACATTACTTATATTTTCTGATTTGTAACCTGCCTTTTCTGATTTATTTGCATTAGTATAGAATTCATTTGACTCCAGTTATTGATATGTCCCATACAATGTAAGGAAGGAGCTAAGTTTTCTTTCTAAGTTGAATTTTCTTACTTTTGGGATAGTTGTTATTAATCTCTTTCAAAAAATTACTACAAGCTCTTTGCTAGGGTTCACTTTCTTCCCATAATTTGTTAATTTCATCATTAAGGAATGATAGTACAATCTCTGCTGGGTCTATTTCTGCCAATTGATGAAGTCTCAATTCTCTTTTTATAATTAGCTCAGAGACCTTTTCCACATAAATGTTTAATTTTCTTACTTGGTTTATGTGGCAAAAGAGTCATTTGAAGATAATATGTTCCCTATGCATTAAAATTTCTGTAGGGGAAATTTTGGAGAGTAATATGATCAGAATGCAGTTAAGACTCAGATTTACTCTAGGCAGTGGTGGCACACACCTTTAATTCTGGCACTCTGGAGACAGAGGCAAGCAGATCTCTGTGACTTCAAGGCCAGCCTGGTCTACAGAGCTAGTTCCAGGACAGGCTCCAAAGCTACAGAGAAAACCTGTCCTCCCCCCAAAAAGATTCTTATTTACATGATCTACATGTTTCTCCTGTAATTTCTCTTCAATCAAAATCAGTCCCCTTTCAGATCATCTGATAATTCCCTGGCACTATTTAAGTCCTTGTCACCTTCTAAGGCTTTGTTTAAATGAATCATTTCATCAGGTTCTATCCCAATATTGGGCCATAGATGGGACATGTTGCCTAGCAATCTTTGGAAGTCATTAAGAGTCTACAATTGATCTCTCCTAATTTGTACCTTTTGAGATTTAATTTTCTATAAACCCATTTTATAGTTTAAATATTTAATAGAATCTCCTCTTTGTATTTTTTCAGGAGAAGTTTGTAATCCCTAATACAGCTAAACTTTCTTTACTTCTTCAAATATTCTTTCTAAAGTATCTACATTTGAATCAGATAGTAAAATTTCATCTATGTAATGGTAGAACATAGATTCAGGAAATTACTTATGTATCATTTCCAATGGCTGAATTATAAAATATTGGCACAGAGTGGGGCTATTTAACATTGCCTGTGGGGGTGGAGGGGAGGGGAGGGAAGGGGGAGGAGATGGAAATTTTTAAAGATAAAAAATAAACCAAAAAAGAAAAAAACAAAAAAAGAATTATTATAAGTAGGCACCATTGAGGCAAATTTTTCTCTATCCTTTTCTTGTAAAGGTGCAGTGAAGAAACAATCTTTTAAATTAATAACTATAAGAGGCCATCCTTTAGGCAATAGGGAAGGCAAAGGAATTACAGATTGTAGAGTGCTCATTGGCTAAATCACATTATTAAGAGCTTTTAGGTTGAGTGAACTCCTCAGGGACAGGACTGAGCCAGTGACCTGTGCCGAAGCAGGCCTGAGGCAGCAAATTCCACAGAAGCAGAACAGAGTCAGCAATCTGGGCCAGAGCAGGCCTGGGATTGTGAGGCCCACAGGTGCAGGAGTGGATCTAGACTAGGGACATTTATGGAAACAGAACTGAGCTTGCAACCTAAGCTGGAGCAGACCTGAGACAGTAAACTCCACAGGAACAGGTACAGGAGAGCAACAGCTGAGAGAGTGGCCTGGAGCCAGAGACCTATGCAGGTCTGGGCATGAGTCTGGGACCTTTGAGGAACTAGACCTGAGCCAGAACCCCTGAGGGTTCAGGCATCAATCTGGGGCCTCCAAGGAACTAGGCCTGAGCCAGGACCCCTGCGGGTTCCGGCATGAGTCTGGAACCTCCAAGGGAGTAGGCAGGAATTAGAGACTTCTGCAAGTCCAGGCAAAAGTCTGGGACCTCTGGGGAAATAGGCCTGAGCCAGGACCTCTGCAGGTCTGGGTGCACCTGAGTCTGAAACCTCCCAGGGAATAGATTGGAACCAGAGACCTTTGCAGGACCAACCCCAAGCCAAGAACCTCTGCAGAAGTGGACCCAGATCAGGGACATTTACAGAAACAGGTCTGAGCCAGCAACCTGGGCCAGAGCAGGTCTGAGACAGTGAACTCCATAGTAGTAGAGCAAACACTGGGAGCAGTGAGTGACCTCCTGGAACACAGAGTGACTAACAGGGTTACTGGAAACCATGGCACTGGCTGCACCATGAGAAGCAATCATCTGAGACTTGACTATACTGGCACCTGGAAGATTGATCACCAGAATTGCAGACAGCCCAAACTACACTAATTAGAGGAAAAGACAGGTAGAAAAGGTAAGAATAAATGCAACACCAGAAAGAGCAACAAACACAAGTAAAATCTAGTGACTCTACAACAGCAAGACTTGAACAACCAAATATACATGAAACAGAAGAAGATTACAAAAAATAACTTCAGGAGAATGTTTGATGCCTTTAAAGAGGAAATGATAAATTCTCTCAAAGAAATGGAAGAAAAGACAAACAAAAAATTGGAAGACATCAACAAATCCATAAAAGAAAGCTAAGGAAAAGCAATCAAACATATGAAAGAAACTATCCAAGACTTGAAGACTAAAATAGAGACAATAGCCGGGCGGTGGTGGCACACGCCTTTAATCCCAGCACTCGGGAGGCAGAGGCAGGCAGATCTCTGTGAGTTCAAGACCAGCCTGGTCTACAAGAGCTAGCTCCAGGACAGGCTCTAAAAGCTGCAGAGAAACTCTGTCTTGAAAAACAAAAATAAAATAAAATAAAATAAAGACAATAAAAAACACAAACTGAGGGAATTATAGAAACAGAAATCATAAGAAAATGATCAGGAACCACAAATGCAAACATAAAAAGCAAAATATAAGAGATGGAAGAAAGAGTCTCAAACGCTGAAGATACAATAGAGAAAATAAACTCATAAGTCAAAGAAAACATTAAATCTAACAAAAGCTTACCACAAAATATCCAGGAAATATGGCTGGAACACCATGAAAAGGCCAAACCTAAGAATAATAGGTATAGAAGAAGGAGAAGTTCAACTCAAAAAAACAAAAAATATATTTAACAAAATCATAGAAGAAAACTTTCCCAACATAAAGAGATGCCTATGAAGATACAAGAAGCTTACAGAACATCAAATAGACTGGATAAAAAAGTCCCCTCACCACATAATAAACAAAACATTAAGCATACAGAATAAAGAAAAATATTAAGAGCTGCAAAGGGAAAAAGCCAAGTAACATATAAAGGCAGACCTATCAAAATAACACCTGACTTCTCAATGGAGACAACGAAATACAGAAGGTCCTGGTCAAGCATTATGCAGACATTAAGAGACCATGGGTACCAGCCCATTTTGCTATACCCAGCAAAACTTTCAATCACCGTAGAAGGACAAAAACAAGATATTCCATAACAAAACCAGATGTAACAAATACCTAGCCACAAACCCAGTGCTACACAAAGTACTAGTAGGAAAACTCCAACCCAAGGAAATTAGCTACCCCAACAAAAACACAGACAATTGATAATCTCAGCGCAGAAAATCCCAAAGAAGGGGAAAACACACAAATTAACATCACCAATAATGAAAACTAAATTAACAAGAGATAGCAATCACTGGTCATTAATATACCTTAATAAAATGGAATCAACTCACCTATAAAAAGACACAGGCTAACAGATTGGATATGAAAACACAGTCCATCTTTCTGCTACACACAAGAAACACACCTCAACCTCAAAGACAGACATCACCCCAGAATAATGGGTCGGGAAAATTTTTCCAATCAAATGGACCTAGGAAACAAGCTGGTATACCTATCCTAATATCTAACAAAATAGACTTCAAACTGTAAACAATCAAAAGAGGCAAAAAAAGGACATTTCATATTTGTTACGGAAAAATCTATCAAGAGGAAATCTCAATACTAAACATCTATGCCTCAAATACAAGGGCACACTCATATGTAAAAGAAACACTTCTAAAGCCTAAATCATACATTAAACCCCAAATACTAATAGTGGGAGACTTCACTCCACTCTCACCACTGGACAGGTCAGTCAGACAAAATATTAACAGAGAAATAGGGAACTAACATATGTTAAGACTCAAATGGACTTAACAGACATCTATAGAATATTCCATCCAAACATAAAAGAATATACCTTCTTCTCAGCACCTCATGTAACCATTAAAAATTGTCCACATACTCAGTAGTAAAACAAACCTCAACAGATACAAAAAATTGGAATAACCTATGTATCTTATCAAACCACCATGGCTTAAAAAATAGAATTCAACCGCAATACTAATTCCAGAAAGCCCACAAACACAAGGAAATTAAACAATGTTCACCTGAATCATCAATGGGTCAAGAAAGAAATAAAGGTTTCCTAAAATTCAATGAAGATTACCACACAACACACCCAAATTTATGGGACACAATGAAAGCAGTGATAAGAGGAAAATTCATAGCACTAAATGCCCACATAAAGATGCTGGAAAAAATCACATACTAATGAATTAACAGAACATTTGAAACTTTAGAACGAAAAGAAGCAAACTCACACCAAGAGAACTAGACAGCAGGAAATAACAAATTGAGAGTTGAAATCAACAAAATAGAAACAAAAAATAATAAGAAATCAAAGAGTTGGTTCTTTGAGAAAAATCAACAAATTATCCAAACTAAGGAAAAGGCAGAGAGAGAATATCCAAATCAACAGAATCAGGAATGAAAAGGGGGACATAACAACAGATACAGAGGAAATACAGAGAATCATCAGGTCATATTTCGAAAACCTGTACTCCACAAAATTGGAAAACTTAAAGGAAATGGACAACTTTCTGCATAAATATCACTTACCAAAATTAAATCAAGACCAGATAAGCAAATTATACCGACCTATAACTGCTAAAGAAATAGAAACAGTCATGAAAAGTCTCCCAACAAAAAATCCAGGACCAGATGGTTTCAGCTCAGGACTCTACAAGATTTTCAAGGAAGAACTAATACCAATACTCTTCAAATTGTTCCACACAATAGAAACAGAAGGAACATTGCCAAACTTTTTTATGAGGCTAAAATTACCCTGATACCCAAACCACAGAAAGACATTACTGAGAAAGAAAATTACAGACCACTCATGAACCTCACCCATGAACATTGATGCAAAAAATACAAAATAAAATACTGGCAAATTGAATCCAAGAATATATCAGGACCATCATCCACCATGATCAAGTTGGCCTCATCTCAGAGATGCAGGGATGGTTCAACAACAACAACAAAAAAAGCGGTCAACCTAAATCCCCATATAAACAACCTGATAAATAAAAATCACATGATAATCTCATTAGATGCTGAAAAAGCTTTCAACAAAATACAACAAACCCTTCAGAATAAAGGTCTTAGAGAGAGCAGGAATTCGAGGATCATACCTAAACATAATAAAGGCAATATACAGCAAGCTAACAGGCAACATCAAACTAAAAGGAGAGAACCTCACAGTGATCCCACTGAAATCAGGAACAAGATTGTCCACTCTTTCCATATCTATTAAATTCTTGAGGTTCTAGTTAGAGCAATAAGACAACAAAAGGAGATCAAGGACATACAAATCAGAAAAAAGTCAAACTCTCATTATTTCCTGATGATATGATAGTTTACATAAACAACCCCAAAAATTCTACCAAGGAACTTCTACAACTCATAAACACTTTCAGCAATGTAACAAGATACAAAATTAACTCAAAAAAAATCTGTAACCCTCCTTTACACAGATAATAAATGGGTCAAGAAAAAAATCAGAGAAATATCACCCTTCACAATAAGCACAAATAGCATAAAATATCTTGGAGTAACTCTAACCAAACAAGTGGAAGGCTTATATGACAAGAACTTTAAATCTTTTAAGAAAGAAATTAAAGAAGATACCAGAAAGTGGGCAGATCTCCCATGCTGTTGGGTAGGTAGAATTAACATAGTAAAAATGGCAATCTTACCAAAAGCAATCTACATATTCAATGCAATGCCCATCAAAATCCCAGCAAAATTCTTAACAGACCTTGAAAGATTGGTACTGCCTGGTCTGTAAGGCTGACCAGTGGGGCTGTTTTACTCTCTGATCTTCAGCCAAAGCTTTATTTATTAAAATACAAATGAAATGTCACTACACCTGTAGCTATATGCCTCCTATGTCTATAACTTGGTATCTTTCTATTTCAACTGCAACAACATGACTCAGAAGAACTTAGTCAAATACTTTCTCCACCAACCTCCTGGAGACAGGGAATGCAATGAGAAACTGGTGAAGCTGTAAAACCAATAAGGTGGCAGAATCTTCCTTCCTGATATCAAGAATCCAGACTGGGAGGACCAGGAAAGCCAGCTGGATGCAATGACATGTGTCCTGCACTTGGGAAAGAGTGTGAATTAGTCACTACTGGAATTACATGAGATGGCCCCTGGCAAAATGACCCCATTATGTGACTTCATTGAGATCCATCACCTATGTGAACTAGATGACTATCCATCCAGCATGTGAAACATGGGATCCCCTGCATTTGGCATGGTGGAAGATCTTTTGACAGGTACACCCTGGAACACAGCAATATGGAAGGCTAAGCTGACTCCCCTGAAGATGGAGTGATTTTACTGGTCACGGAGGCATCACAGGCATGTTAGAGCTGCATTTACTGTTTCTGCCAGTCACAACAAAATATCAGTTTAAACTCTTTAACTTGTATCATTTCTTCAAATAAAGAAATTTGGTACTCCCTCCCCCCATTACCCATTATCTCCCCTGACCAGGGAGTGACAGGGTGGATGGCCTGCTCCATCCACCTCCTGGAAACAAATGAGAGAAAGCGCCCTGTTGTGGTGGGTCACTGTGGCTCACATTACCAACTAGAGAAAAGGCCACATCACATATCAAGTTGCGGCAGGTGTGGTAGTTTGAATGTAACTGTCCCCCATAAGCTCGTAGGGAATGGCACTATTGGAAGGTGTGGCCTTGGAGGAAGTGTGTAACTGTGGAGGCTGGCTTTGAGGTCTCACATATGCTCAAGCCATGCCCAGTAAGACACACCACTTTCTGTTGCCTGTGAGTCAAGATGTAAGAACTCTCAACTACCTCTCAAGCATTCTGTCTGCCTGCACCACCATGTTCCCTGCCATGATGATAATGGACTGAAACTCTGATACCGTGAGCCACCACCTCAATTAAACATTTTCATTTATACAAGTTGCCATGGTCTTAGTGTCTCTTTGCAGTAATAGAAACTTTAACTAAGACAACAGGAAACCTAAGACAATCCCAGAGTCGGAGGGAAGGCATTGTTTGTAACACTAGAGAGTGTTTCAGCTGTCTGGTCCCCTTCATCATCACTGGAGAACCTGAGACCTGGGGTCTGGAAGGAAACTTGGCCTGTAGTATAACCTCAGAATGTTGTTAGTGAGAGAAAACTAGCAAATGCTACAGGCTTCAAGGACCAGATGTAAAACTGGGGAACTGAGAAATGCTACTCTTCCCACCTTGACTGCCCCCCATGAGGGCCCTCCTGGATGACACGCAAGCTGTGTGCCCAGCAACTAACAGTTGGAGATAGGAGGTGAGGCAGCATAGGCATGGGGAGGTTGCCTGGTGGTTCTATAAGGTACGATTGGGGCAGGATGAAACTGACCCCACCTAAAGGACCTTGCTGTCCTGAGTTGATTTCTTAGGACATTCAGGCCACTTATTCACGTTTTTTCCTGAGATCACATAGGCCAGGACAGCGCTTCATATAGGGGCCAACTCCAGACTCACAATGTTGTCTGGTTCCGTGAAGATAGCATCATTTGGTGACTGTCACCTGTGACATAGTATCTAGGGCCAGCCATAGAAATCATCCAAAAATAATAACCCTGCTAGCATAGATTGTCTGCTTACCCCTCTGCTTGTCCCATTATTTCAGACCCTAGACAGTGGTTCTGTTCTAGAGGCTGCCAACCCTTACACCCACTAAAGAGGCATCAAATTGTGACTTGCTTCTTCTTAGAGAGTATTGACAGTCCAGCCTGCTCATCTCCAAGGTCACCCTTAAGTTTCAGACCATTGTCAATGGGCTGGACCTTCAGGGAAAGCCCAGCAGTCATAGGAAATCCGTTTTCACATCATCTTGGAGCTGTTATGTTGCTTGGCTCCCATTCTCCCAGCATCCCATTTACCTCTGGAAGCCACCTCCGAACCTGAGATCCTCTGCAAAGGGCTGGGATGCCTTCACCAGCCCTGGAACCCAGAGAAGCTGTACCGCCAGGCAAGGGCACTGAGCACTTGAGAAGTCGCTGACTGGCGATGAAGCGGGTGCAGCCACACACCAGATTTGCAGGCTAAAAAAGCTCTGTAAGATATCTTACTGTGTTTGCTGTGGTTTCAGGTTGCAAATGTAATATTTGGAGTGTATTAAGTAAATTCCGTTACTCAAACTGATTCCACCTGTTTCTTTTTGCCTTTTAAACATGATTTCCAGAGAACATAAAATCATACATCCATGCACCTTGCACAGGCAGGGGTACACCAGCGGTTTCCCACTGTCTCCTTAGCATTGTCTCTTGTATAATTGTGGCCACATTAGATGTTTAGCCTTGCCGACGATCTTTACTCTGATGCCATGTCATATGAGCATGGTCACTGTGTAGTCCTGACTCTTAGGCGATACTGCTTCCTTAGATTCCAGGATGCTACATTTGACTAACAAAAGACAAAGGATTGTTCAGTTAAATTTAAATTTTATATGCATAGTAAATTATAGCATAAGACATACTTATAAAATGTTATCTGTTGTATAGCTGAAATTTAAATTTGTGCTGGTATCTTGTCCTTTGTCTGTAAGTCCTATGAACCAGAACCCAGAATTCTTTCACGTTCTTTCCTTCTCTGGGCCACACTGATGACTAAGTCCTCGGCAGAAGGCCTGGACAATCCATGCTACCCAGACGGTTCTTCCAGGGGAGGTACTGCACTGCCTGGAGAGTCTTAGAACTTCCCTGCTTCCTGGAACTCTTTCCAACAGGACAGCAGGCTGTACTGGCCCTAGGACTTTTGTAAGCGGACCACCCCTAGGCTGTGGGAGGGTGTTTTCCTCCAGGGTGCTGGCTGATCTGACTGGACCTCACTTTTCTGGGTCAGCATTAACTCCCCAAACTTGGAGGCTAAGCACTCACATGGTGCCTTAGCTGCCCCCCACCATACACCTCTGCATCTTGGCCAATCCTGCTGTTTTTCTCTCTTTTTAAAAAATATTCTTTCCCCAAATACTTTGAAGACATCATTCCTTGGCACCTTGGGTGTATGGTGCAAGTGCCATCTTATCAGACAGGTGCTCCAGTGCCCAAGGCACCCCATCCCTTCCTCTCTCCTTACGGGCCTTATTTTCTTTACAGAACTCACATCCAACAAATGTTTACATTCCAAAATATGCACTTCTAAGACCCAGGTCAAATGTCACCTTCTGCCTGTCCCTGAAGTGTCATCTGCCACGGATCACAGCAATCTTGACCTTTCACCTCAGACTCCTGAAAGATTTTCTGTTTTCTTCGGTTCTGTGAAGGACAGGACAGTGGAGAATATGCAATCTGGTTAGAATTACATATTGGTTTCTTGAGAAGCTGTACCCTGGATGCTTGCTGCCTGTGAGACCACTGTTTTTCCTCCCAGAGGCCGACTATCAACATGCCACTCATCTTTATTGGGGTCACAGTGTTGTTCCCCAACTGAATCCCCTCCCCTGCTTGCCTCGGGATGCCAGAGCTGCACAAACAACCCCCTTTTCTCTGCCTCCTGAAGGCCTGACCTGACTCTGGGAAGGGCCCAGTCCCTGCTCTGCCTCCTGTCTGCTCCTGTAAGCCCTACCCTCCAGCCTCAGTGGCAGATAAATATCTAAATATCGGTCACTCCTCAGTGTTGGGAACAGCATTGACACCTGACACACAGAGCATGCATCCTTGCTGACAACTATTACTCCGCAGTATTGGAAACAGCAATGACACCTGACACACACAGAGAGCGGGTATCCTGGCTGACAGCTTTCACTCCACTGTGTTGGGAACAGCAGTGACACCTGACACACACAGAGCGGGCATCCTTGCTGACAGCTATCACTCCGCAGTGTTGGGAACAGCAGTGATACCTGACATACAGAAAGCGGGTATCCTTGCTGACTCAGAACGGCCCATCTGCACTGGCTTGCTGGAGTCTCCTACACTACAAATCTGTCACCTGGGAAACCTCAACACATCCTGTGGCTTCCTTGGTCAGGCAGCTGCTGTCACCTCACAGAGAGCATGTGTGGCAGGGAGTGAGGCCCAGGAGAGGTAATGTGGGACAGGAGAGATGGAAGGGGAAGCTGGAACAAGGATGCCAGAGAAGGGTGTCAGCCTAGAGGCTGAGGCTGACAGACGGGGACCCAAGGCTCCAGGGCTGTGCCCCATACCTCCATTTCCCCGCCACTGTTGCCTGCCTTGTCCTCCCTGTGCATCTTGGTGCCCTCAGACACAGTACCCACAAGGCTCCCAGTGCTGCAGCAGGAAGGTGGCGGTCCCAGTGCAGCCCTGTTCCATCCTCACCTTGTCTGGACTGCATCCTTTATATGCCACAGCTGTGGCTAAGCCCTGCCTGCTTGCCGTCCCTCCTCAGCTCCTTTCCCCTGCTTTGGTTCACTCTCAAATCCACTTGCTCTTTCTTTGTCTTTCTCCTCCAGACCTCTGTTGAAGGGAGGCCTAGCTCTGTCCCTCTTAGCCTGTCAATCTTTCTTCTTAGCCTGAGGCTGGAACATCTCCAGGGCCCCATGAGGCCAATGCCACCGTTCCCAGCATGTCCGTGACAGGAAAGCCTCTCTCAGAGTTCACAGCCTGCTGCAGCTCCTGCCTACCTGAGACCCTCACTGGGATAGGCTGGTTCCCCTTGGGCCTCACTTTCCATAGTACTGAGTCTGCTTATGGACTTATGGACACAGCGTAGTCAGAGGCCACAGCAGAGCACTCTTGTGAGCACCTTGCCCACTGCATGAACCAGTGTAACCTGCTGCAGAGCTTGTTTGGAGGGCTAAGAGGGGAGCCCAGCTACTCATGCACCCTTGGCTTAAGCTCAGGGGCCCCCCACAATAGTTGGTGGACTCGGGAACTTCCTCATTAGGTTTGAAGAGATGGCTCAGTTGGTATCAGCTCAAATTGGACTCGGGAACTTCCTCATTAGGTTTGGAGAGATGGCTCAGCATTAAAGGCTAGGGTCACAACCAAGAATGCCCCCCACACACAGGTGAGTGAGTGCTGGGACCTTTTCCTCTGATGACTGTTCAACCTGGGCATGCTTAAAACCCTGTGTTTTCTTTCATATTTTAAAGTTTTTAATTGTGTGTGTATGTGCGTGTGTGTATGTGCATGCGTGTATGTGCAGGTGTGTGTGTGTGTGTGTGTGTGTGTGTGTGTGTGTATGGGTTTCCAAATGAGTGCAGTTGTCCACAGAGGTTAGAAGAGGGAATCCCTCCTCCTGGAGCTTGAGTTAAAGGTGCTCGTAAGCCAACCCACATGTATGCAAGAAACTGAACCTGTGTTCTCAACAAGAGCCCTGTGTGCTCAGCCCATGAGCTGTCTCTCCAGGCCTCTATTCCTCCATCTTACACATCTATACATTAAGAGGGAATTCTGGGTAAAACAAGCTTCCAGAAAGAACATGCTCTACTCCATTCCTGAGGGTACCACTCGGGAGAAGACAGGGATGGAGGTACCACCCTGGAAAAGACACAAGGAATGGGGGTACCATCCTGGAGAAGACACAGGAATGGGGTACCACCCCACAGAAGACACAAAGGAGGGGGTAAGTGGAAGAGGAGAGGTAAACTCGTTCGTGTTAGGGTCAGGATCATGGCTGATGGTTGGCCTGTTTCTGAAGTGTGTATTCCTTCCTTCTTGACTGCTCTAATGACCTTGCCGACTGTATTACTGGGTCTCTGACTCTTCTTTCTGTGGAGCACAGGAATGGAGCCTGCTGTGGGTGTGATATCAGGGCAAAGTGGAGAACCAAGAACACCGATACTAGTCCACTGTCCCTGTAGCTAGATCTACGGCACAGAGTATCCACTGCAGTGATTGGAGTGTGCAACACCCACAGATGAGCACCCAGAACAAGCTCTAGGGGAACAGAACAAAGCCCTGTGTGGTGCGGAGGGACGGCTCTAACATCCTAGGGAACACTGTGGGACGGAACCAGAGGCTCCTCCGTGAATGAGAGAATGGCCACCTTCACATGGGAAGACAGAGAACCAGACACTCAGTTCTCCACCGCTGCTCTGCAACCTCATTCTCAAAAGGCGCCTCCCTGGCTGTCTTCAAGCCCTGCAGACTGCAACACTGTGCCTTCCAGGTGCAATAGGTCCACTGCTACCAGAAACGAACTGCAAAGGCAGTCCCAGTGCTACTGGACAGTGTGGCTCTTACCAGGACTGTGAGACAGTGTTGTGGGAATTCAGTACCATAGCCGATTGTATCCGGGTGGCTTGGCCCAATGAGTGTGGTCTCTCTAAGAACTGGAAGCAAGGGGTAAGGCTTTCTTGGAAGGTGGTTGAGCTGGCAGCAAGCCATAGTTTGGAGCTTCCCCATCACCTTTTGGAAAAGAGGTAACGCTGCCCAGATTCCTCATTCTGTCTTGTAATGATTATGCACGGATTTTGATATTAATAAAAGGTAACACAATCCCCAGACAGAAACACAATCCCCAGACTTCCCTATTTAACATAGCCCTGTAATGGTATATTATTTGTATTTTGATAAATAAATCTTTCCTGAAAATCAGAGGCAAAACTAAAGCCACTAGAGTTCAGGTAATGGTGACACACACATTTAATACTAGGATTTGGGAGACAGGGTTAGATGGATCTCTATGAGTTTAAGGCAAACACTTGGCTACACAAGATTAATGCAGAAACAAATACAGGTGGTGGTGGTCTATGCCTTTAATCCCAGGACTAGGGAGTCATGCCTTTAATCCCAGCGCTAGAGGGAATATAAAATGGGAGGAGAGAGAGGTTTAGTCTGCTTAGTCTGCCCAGCCTTAGTAGAGGTAAGACTTCTCTAGTGGCTTAGCTGCTTTGCTTTTCTAGTTTTAGGGTTGAATCTCATTATCTATCCCTGACTTTTTGTTATTCGTGCTGCACAGCCCTAGGCTTAAAGTGAAGCAGGAGTAGAAGAGGTGCAAGGGAGCAGAGATCCACTAGGCCTCCCCAGCCTGAGGCCTGGA
This sequence comes from Arvicola amphibius, assembly GCF_903992535.2. Classification (NCBI taxonomy): domain Eukaryota; kingdom Metazoa; phylum Chordata; class Mammalia; order Rodentia; family Cricetidae; genus Arvicola; species Arvicola amphibius. The sequence goes on along the minus strand of NC_052055.2, from coordinate 68,935,509 downwards.
GAACCCTGTCTGCTTGATTCCCCTGCTGGGAGCCGGAGCTGGAGACAGGAGCTTGTGAAGGTAGGTGGGGATTTATTTACGGCTCTGAGCATTTCTGCTCTCAGGGCCTGAAGAAGTCCATGGATCATTTATCTGCAGGCTTCTTTGGAGTTCAGCAGCGACACATCTGGCCCCTGGGATTCCCACTGCAGGAGGAAGGACAGGCTTTCCTCTCCCTCAGCTCTCTCTGCGATGACTCTGGCAGGGTCTGGTGGTGGTCATCCCCACCTCTGCCTGGCCCGTCGGTCACCATCAGGGTGGAGGACAGCCATCCTGACACCAATGGCAAAGGCTGGAGGGAGGAAAAGCTTGCCCTGACTCTTTCTGTCACCATGCTGGGGATTTATCAGTGTCCCCCGATTCCCCGGGCTGGGGAGTCATCATCAGTGTCCCCCATCCCCCGGGTTGGGAAGTATCCACTGTTCTAGATCATGAGGGTTGTAAATTTGAATACGTTTCTCCCAGAATCTCCAGAAACACAACACAGAGAATGAGGAAATAATGATTTTATAAATCACTATAGTATGCACCATGATGAACTTGGGCTCTGGAGCTGGACTGTGTGGGTTCACATCTCAGCCTTTCCCTTGCAGGCCGTCTCTCCACTCGGTTTCTGAGTCTGCAGCTGTAGCTGATGAGCATGAGGATGTGAAAGGCATCGTGAGGATAACAGGTGTTAGGATGACCAAGAGCTCAGACAGGGGCCGGGCTTATAGGCAGGGTGCAGAAACGCTAGTTAGTATCTTATCCGTGGTTAATGACTTCTCTGGTTGATCTCCAGTGAGAACTGGAGAGCTACCATTGTTCCAAATAGTGACAGTGACCCTAAGACTCCTGTCATCCCCGGTCTTCTTGGGTCCTGGGAAACATTCAGGTGAACATTGTCTTCACTGGTACATCCATCACTCGCTCATGCAGAAGACATTAGCAAAGCCCTGTAAGTAGCACAGTCCCCTCTACCTGGTCACTGTTCATGACCTCGGGTCTGGAGACCCTTTTCCTTACATCTCCACTCGCCTCAACCTCGACTCTCTCATGCCGTCCGCCTGCTCTGTGCCTAGGGCCGAGTCTGGGACATGTGGAGGTCACCACATAAGGTATAGAGGAGATGCCTCTGGTTGATGGAGATTCAGACCCTCACAGCTGGTCCATGAGGTCTTTGAGTGCCATTCAGCACATGCAGAGAACGGTTCTATTGTGAGCCCCTCCTGTTCTCAGCATGGACCATCACTGTCTTCACGAAGGCAGGTGCCGAGGTGAGCCTGCTGCTGGCTCCACACTGGGAACTTTTCCTTCAGCTGCCACGTGAGAGGCTGGGTCCTTCTCTGACTGAACCATGGCTGTTAGTGGGAGTGTTGTCAGGAACTGTGAGACACAGCCCTAGGCTTCAGTCTTCCTGGGCTCCAGATCCCAGGCCTAGAGAGTTAGTGGGGCTGGAGCTCATCAGCTCAAAGGCAAGACTTTCTGGGAGGCAACAAAAGGAGCTTTTAACCTTGCCGCCTCAGTCGGGCACCTAGATATTCTCAATAGTATCCCAAGGCAGGGGTGGGGATGTGGGAGGAATTACTTACTGCAGGTTCCTAAGAAAATATGGATTCTTCCTCCCCAGTGACAGGATTCATGGTGACTCAATGCATCATTCCCCAAGGACAGAATTCCGCAGCCTTCCCCAAATTACAGCCCCCTCTCTCTCTCTCCTCTGTCCCTGTGTGTCTGTGTGTCTGTGTGTCTGTACCTCCTTTGTGTTGAGGAGCAAAACCAAGACAAAGATGCCATCTGCACCCCAAAGCCTCACGTCACTCCTTTGTTTTTCTGGTTTTCTAGAAACTTCTTCCACCTCCAGAACTTCAGAAGTCAGATTTCTGAAGATAACTGATAAGTTTGCACAGAAAAGGGTGCTTCCACATCAGGAAATGTTGGTCTCGTGGTGGTGCATGGTTGCAGTTCCAGTACACACTTGTGTGCGCATGCACGCGTGCACACACGCACGCATGCACACACACAGGCAGGGGAAATCCATCACTAGAAAATAATCATTTAGCTTCCATGAACCCTGTCACACAGGTCTACAGAGTCTGGTGTGTTTAGTTACTTCTCAAATCCCCCAGCACCACCCAGAGTCCTGCCTCTGTGGAGTTCCTTGCCTCTGAGCACAGGGACAGCTTGTGTGCTTTGTAAGACTTCAGCAAGCACTGAGCATGTGAAGAACAACGACAGGGCTTATGGAGACCATTGGGACCCATCTTTTTCATCACAAATGCATGGCCAGGGGCCAGACTGTTGGGTGAAGGACTGATGTCCCAGTCAGCCAACTGGGCGCAGAAGTGGCACCATTTCCACACTGGCGATAAGTTACTAGGAGACGTGAAGTCATACAGACTTCACTTGCACACACCTGCACATTTTCTGAAGTTGCAACCATAATGCGCCTCACTTGGGGGACTCATACATCAGCCGGTTTCATGTGTCCTTACTAGACATCACCTTCATTTTATTGACAAAGAAATTGTACCTCTGCATTTGGGAGACAGAGATGGGAAGATTGGCACAAGTGTGAAACCAGCCTAGTGTACAAATGCCAAGGCAGCCAGCACCAATAGAAAGACCTTGTCTTTTTAAAAAAAGTACTTATTATTTGTGGGTAGACTGGAGAGAAAGATGGCTCAAGCAGTTAGCAGCATTGCTGCTCTTGCTGAAGACCTGAATTTGGTTCTCAGCATCCACATGTGGCTCATGAACACCTGTAACTCCAGCTCCAAGAGATCGAACACACTCTTCTGGCCTCCAGGGGGACACATATACAGACACACACTCATAAGAATTAAATAAATCATGACGACCGTATTGGGTGTGTACGTGGTTAGATGTCCTGGAGTCAAACCAGAGGCAACTGCTGGCAAGTCTCTTTTCTCATTCTGTCTCTTGGGTTGCTCTGGTCTGGGTGTCATGGCTGCTAGTGTGATAGTTTTGGGGAACTGTGAGACACAGCCCTGCAGTCTAGCAACAGAGACACAGGGAGCCCAGGAATGAGCAACGTGTTGCTTTCCTACACGGGCTGTAAAAAGTTACCAAGACTTCTTCCCGTAGGCTTTCTCATCCCAAAGACCTGACAAGGATGTGTATTTTGACTCATGGCTTTAGAGGATTTATCCCATGGTCATTGGGTTCCTTTGTTTCTAGGCTTGGAAGGAGATCAGAGAGGCTTCGTAGTGGAAAAGAAACAGAGCAAGGAGCATGTAGGTGAGACCAGGGCGATGTGTAGCCCCCAAGGATGTGTCCCCACTGACATACTGTCCTTAGTAAACCCCACTGTCAGTAACCCCACCGTATTATGGATCTGCCATGAGACTGAGCTACTAACTCATGAGACTTGCGGTCTCTGGAAACGCTGTCACAGAGCTGTCACACACCGCAGGGCTGAGCTGCACTGTCTCCCAGGCCTTTCTCAATCCAGTGGAGTTGATGGTAAAATGAATCATGACACTTGGTGACGTAAAATAGCTTGAATCTGTGGTTGGGGTGGGGGTCAGCTGGTAAAGACTCTTGCTGCCAAGCCTGATGACCTCAATTTGAGCCCTGGAACCTACATGGTGGAAGCGGAGAACCAACTCCCACAAACTGGCTTTTGACTTCCACTTCCCCCCTTCTGCCCCTGTAATAAATAAATCAATTTATTTCAAAACAGCTTGAATCTGTTATACTCCTCAGCATAGAAGTTTTAACTTAAATCAACCCCCGCCCCCAGCCCTGCTCCCTTCATCTCAGCCTTTGCCTTCCTCACCACGGTCCTGTCCTTCTGCTCCCCAGTCTTGCTCTGATTTCATGGAGTCCAACAGATAACCCAGGGATCTCCCGTGGAAAGACCTTTAGCCGAATCGAAGTACAAACTTCTGCTTTCCACATAGGGTAGCAGAGATCAGGATCCTGATGTTATTGTGGACGGTAGCCAGTCAACTACAAACTCGCACCTAGTAGCAAACCTCAGCTCCAGGAAGATTTTTATGACCAAGTATCATCTTGCTCTTAAAGTACTGCAGGAGCTAGCTAGTTATAACAATGAGTCTGAAAGGCGAGACTCAGAAAAAAAAATGATGCATTATTGTGGTCCTGGGACATGAATGACAGGGTCATTTCTCTTGGATGCCAGGGCATGTGTCTGCAGGAATCAGCATGGAGATGACTGGCTGTGGGCTGAAGTGTTAGCCTGGGACCAGGTAAGAAGAGACAGACAGAGGGTGTTTAGGGTAAACGATTTTGGACCCAGGTAAGGAAGCACTTACAAGTGGTTAGGTTTAGATAAAGAACCCATCTGGAGGGCAGGTATGAATGAGTCCCAAGCTGCTCAGGACACCAGGTGGCAGGGTCTCACTTCCTGCCTGTTGTTCTGGTCCACCTGGCCACCTGCAGGAACTTTTCAAGGAAGTAAGTCTGGAGGGCAGAGCTTGTGTTAAGTTGTCATCCCATCCTGAAGTGTGTCCCCTGAGGTGCAAGATCAGTGCTGAGTCCAGAGCAGGCCTCAGCCAGTTCTCTGTATGCCTTGGAAACCCCATGTGGCCTAGGAGCTGGCTGGACTGGAGAGGGGTACGATGGGAAGAGATGCCAGTCTCCTGCTTTGAGAGGGAAATGCCAAGTGTCTGAGGTGCCCTGATGGCCACTTCAGCTGCCTTCATCTTCTCTTTCTCTTCTGGGTTGACAGGAGGTGGCTCCAGGCTGTGGGACATCATTGCTGTCACTGCCTGACACTCCCAGTGATAGGCTTTCCATCAATCAAATAGGCAATTGGAGCGCTCATACCAAGCTCACATCTTAGCCTTAGGGAAACCATGGGATGCCTGTAGCTACTACATAGAAAGTGGCCCCTCCAAGAGCTGTGGCAAAGGCTAGATGGGAGAGTGTGTGAACTTCCTGGAGTTCAACCCACGCAGGGTAACTGGAGCTGCTGGTTTACCTACCTTCATTCTTCCCTCCCTCCCTCCCTCCCTCCCTCCCTCCCTATCTTCCTTTCTTCCTTCCTCCCTTCCTCCCTCCCTTTTTTCCTTCGTTTCTTCCCTCTCTCCCATCTTCTCCTACATCTATTTTTTCTCTTCCCTGCTTTCTATTTTTTGCCTCCCTTTTCCTTCCCTTCCTTCTTAATTCCCTCTCTTCCTTTCTTCTTTCCTTCCTTCCTTGCTTTTGTCGTTTTAAAAGAAAGACTGATCAACTGTGTACACCCCAGAATGCCTTAGCAATTTAAGCTCACTACCCAGTAGCACTCACACACATGGGCACTGCCCGCCCACACCTACCCTGTCTCTGGACACGGTCACACTACTCCCCATTCTCTAAAACCTCAAGTCCCAAAGCGGATGCAAAATATGAAGGGAACACTGGGCAGGTGTATTATTCAGCTCTGCAAACACCATTTAGTGTATAAAGAAAGGGCATGATGGAGAGAGAAAGGAAGACTAGGATCAGGGGACAAAGGAAGGGATAAAGGAAGGGAGAGAAGAGGGAAAGAAAGAAAAGGCAGAGGGAAGGAAAGAAGGAATGAAGAGGAGGAAGATGGAGGAAGGGGGCTGAAGGGAAGAGGAAGGGCAAGTGCAGCATGTTACTGGTGTCTGCGGCACCTGCCAGATGTTGCTCTGTGGCCACTTCTGTGTGCTGGGACTCATGATGGATGCCACCACACAGTCTATTTGTTTAACAAATGCGTATCAAGCACCTGTGCTGGGCACTGTGGTGACACATAGCTAAATAATAGATCGGGCATGCCCTTGGGTGCTTTCAGTGCAGTCGGGGGTGAAAGTCTGAACACAACTAATTTTAACTCAGGGAGAGAAGAAAGTGGCACCCTCAAGTGGGAAGGCTGGATCTGAGCCCAAGCCCAAGGCTAGCCACTTGGCACTCTTTCATTGCTGACTGGCTTCATGGGGATGGTGGGAGGTGAAGAAAAGTGAGCAGGAGGGCTGTGTCTGCAATTACCTTCCCACCAGTGGCTCACTCTCTTCAGATGGGGGTGAGTTACATTACCATCTAGTAAATATCAATTGAGTTGTTGTCTCGGGAGAAGCAGGCCCAAGGTGGCCGGGGATAACAAGGTCCCTCAACAGCCCCATGCTGGGCTCCCATGCCATCTGCTTCCCTCTTCTGTCAGTACTGCTGACACTTGTGAGCACGTGCATTCCAAGAGATGCATCGAGGGTGTTTGTGCCCACATTTCTGATCTGGCCTGTGTGTGTGTGTGTGTGTGTGTGAGAGAGAGAGGGGGGTGGAGGGAGGGAGAGAGGGAGGGAGGGAGGGAGGGAGGGAGGAGGGAGAGAGAGAGACAGAGAGAGAGAGAGAAAGGAAGAGAGTATGAACAAGAGAAAAGCTTGGGCTGGGGAGATAACTCATTGAGTATAAAGTGCTTACTGTACCTGCTTGAGGACTGGACTCAACCCCCAGAACCCATGTGAAAAATTCAAACATGATGGCTCCCTGTGCTGAGGAGACCCCTGGGACTCACTCACCATCCAGACTTAGATAATAGGCAAGTTCCCAAATCACAATGGATGGTTCCTGCAGGATGCACCTGAGGCTCACCTTTGATCTCCGCAGTCGCAAACATCTGTACCCACACACGAACATACATACACACACAAAGTTGGGGCACATTCTCTCTCTCTCTCTCTCTCTCTCTCTCTCTCTCTCTCTCTCTCTCTCTCTCTCTCTCTCTCTCGGCAGTCTCTTGCTGAGGAACCATAATCATAGCCCCAGAGCCTAGGTCAGCTACCATGGGGGTGATGGTCCTTCAGTCTAGACAGGATAAGACCAGAATACCCGAGTGGGGTGACAAAGCACAGCTGGAGTGCACAAGGCCCTCATGAGCGTCCACTAGCCATGTTCTCCACTGTTCACATTTACAACGTTGGTAATGGTGAGTGACTCTTGACAGGGTTTAGAGCTAGGATATCTATGTCGTTGAGGTTCTCAGCAATGAGTCTGAAGGTGGCAAGTACTTCAGTCCTGGTGAGGTGAGGGGAAAGATCACGAAGGGGAGATAGTTATCTAGTTTATACCTTCAACCTTCTGGCCCTGGATTTGATTCAGTGTTTAACTCACCCCTCCCCATACTTCTGAGAAGTACTGATAGGTTATTGCATGGCCAGAAGTGATGCCTTAGATACTATCTGGTTTCCCTGAGGCTACATGTTAGGTGGATGACCTGGTAGGTTCAGGTCCATTTCTGCCTGGGTTCCTGCCACCCATACCTCAAGGCAATATGGTCTCTGAGAAAGATAGACCTAGGCATCAAATGCTCGTGTTGGAACCACTGATACCCTCTTACAATTCAGAATGCTTACATATTCATGTAAATAAGCCTTATTCATGTATCTGTCAAGCTAGACTCAACTGGAAAGTCAGACTTGGGAGTAGGAGCACGCCAATGAGCTTGGACAACACCTTAACCCTGACCCAACCAATCCTAACTCAGAGATGCTCAAGACATAGGTCCACTCAGAACCTGTCTTCTATGAAGTGACTTCTGTTGCTTCAGGATAGTGACCCAAAGGCCACTCAGCATGACCTGAGTCCAAAATGAGCTGTATTAAACCAGAGGTGAGTGTCTGGAGAGGAGAACTTCTCACAGAGCATCCTTAAATGCATTTCACAGAGAGCTTTAAAAGACAAAGAACACAGAAAAACTACATCCTAGTTGGCAGTTGTAGGGGAATAAAGCAAACAATCAACTTAACAGCAACCAAAACCAAGCAGTGAGCTGGGCATCTCCACCCTGAATTTCTGAACAGGGTTGGATGCTTTTCCAGGGTTGGATTTTTTTCACGGTGGGGTAGGAAATGGAGGCAGTTTTCAGTTAAATGAAAGATGGCTCCAGCTGAAACAGGATGAAGGACTCTCTGCCTTGCACACTACTGTACATGTCCATTTCAGTTGGGGAATGATGTTTGTTTTGCTTTCCCTGATGTTGGTAGAGGCAGTGAGGCTATCATACAAGGCACGGGCAGCTCAGATGCACTCTTGCCTCTTGCTTGTACATGTGTGGCTTTCCACTGAGAACACTGCAGTAGGAATCTTTCCTGACCTCAGTTGGGGAGCAAGTCTGCAGTAGCCTTCTTCTGCCAATGAAGGTAGGGATTGGCAGGGAAGTGTCCTAATGTTCTCACCAAAATGGGAAACAGCTCTGAGGGAGGAGTCATCCAGGGTCTCCCAAGGTTGAGCTAGTGTCCTTGGTGGTAACCAGCTCCTTGTGGTTGTTGGTATTGGGTCATCCCTTCCTAATCTCTCATTCCCATTTCACTGTGGAGTCTCCCTGTGTTGTTCTGGAATCTTTGGATCATGTTCTCTTTCTAAGGGACTCAGTGGAAGACAGAATCTGAATCCAGTTCCCCAGAGCTCACACATTAACGTAGACATGGGTCAAAACACATCACCAGCAGTCACAAGTGGTCAGTTCTCTCTATAAGGAGACATGTGGTCCTAGAACAAGCAGGAACCATTTGGCTTTTGAAGTGTTGGTCTTTCCAGGATCTATAGCATACTGTTGAGTACCCATTTCTTCTGAATTGATGCATTCCTTTCTAGAGGGAGGATGGAGAGGGAGAAGTGAGTCTGTAAGGCTGAGAAATCTAATGAGATGTGTAAAGAGTAGGAAGTTGTGAATGCTTGAGTATTTGCAAGGCCCCTCCCAAAGGATAAACAAAAGTACTAAGTGTTGCTGGAGAGAGCAGAGTCTTCAGAGAGGCTGCCTGCTAGCTGGGTAAAGAGCCTCAGGGACCCAGCTTTCGCGAGTGCTCCCTCATGCCGGGCTGGGCCTTTTGGTGATGAGGTTGCCTTTGAGTCATACATATTCATGTAAGGTACCCCTCATCCATGCATCCATCAAGCTATCCCGATATGGAAAGTTGGACACGCAGATCAAAGCAAGCCAATGAGCGGGACAGCATCAGGAGACCGAAGACATCACAGGCTCTTATTTGAAACTTTACAAAACCTGAGTGGCCCAGAGTGGAAAGGAACCCAAGAGGCAGGAATGTAGTGAGGAGCAGGGGGCTGTGTTCCTGCTGCCCAGCTCCTGGAGCCTGGCTAGATTTACACCCGAAATAACAACACACAAACTGTATTTATTTAAATAGTGCCTGGCCCATTAGTTTCAGCCTCTTACTCACATCTTGACTAACCCATATCTAATAATCTGTGTAACACCATGAGTGGTGTCTTATCAGGAAAGATTCAGCATGTCTGAACTGGCGGCTGGCTCCATCGCGTCTGTCCCACTGAGGAGAGGCATGGCAATTGCCCTAGGCATCTACCTCACTTCCTTCTTCCTGTTTTGTCTACTCCAACCACCTAAGGGATAGTCTATTAAATGGGCCAAGGCAGTTACCTTATTAACGAATGAAATCAACACAAACAGAAGACTCTCTCACATCACAGGAAGAAGCCCCATCTCCAGGTCTAAGCCCTTGTCTCCCCGATCTGTGAAGTCTCTGTGAGGGGTCATTGAAGTCCTCTGGGATGGGAAAAATGAAGATAATGGGAGGAGGGGAAAGATGGTTGAACTGATATCCAAGTTTTATACATAGGGAAGTCATACCGTTGCCCCATGAAATCCTCCAGCCCACACAGTCTCTCTTGCTCTACCTCTCCACCTAATCATCACAGAGATTATGACTGAACTTGATTCATCTGGCCATCAGTCAATGGGAGGCCCCAGCACAAGGTGCTTTGCAACACTGTTTTCCTGATTTGGGAGAAGGACAGAGGCTCTCTTCATTGGGCCCCATGAAGCTCTAATGTGTAGACAGGGCTGGGTTTATAATCCGCCTGTATTCACTGACTCATGGAGGATGAGATGTTCTGTTCAGTTGAGAAAGTTGTTTGCATGAAGGTCTGAATTCAATTTCTAGAACCTATGTAAAAAGCTTCATATGATGGAACATGCTGGAATCCCAGTGTTTGGGAGACAGTTAGGTGGATCCTGGGAATCACTGGGCAAACAGCCCAGCCTCTTTGGCAAGCCCCAGTTCCCAGTGAAAGAACCTGTCTCAAAAACCCCAAGGTGGATGACTCCTGGATTTGACCTCTAACCTACACACATACACCACTTTCACTCTCGGTCCTTCCAGCACACACCCACAGACCAGCCCACAAGAACCCTCTCCCTGGGACACCATTTTCTCTTCTACAATATACCGTTTCACCCAGAGCATGGGGATGTGAGGGGATGACCACTAGGCTATGTTGCTCATCCCAGGGCTGCTGGGCACTTGCCATATCGTGTATCATCCCTCCCACAGATGAGGGAATGGGAGACAGTGTGCTAGATTCCCATGACTTGGGAGATGTCCAAATGCTTGTCTCATACCGTTTCTAGTTTGCTCTCTCCATTTGTCAGGCCTCTGAGGATATTGCAGACCTGATAGATCTCTTCTCTGCCATGTGCTCACAGTGTGTAGGGGAAAAGAGACCCCTCAACAGCAGTAGCAGGTGGTGTGAGGAATACAGTGATTGGTGAGGCATGGGACACCCTGGACAGCAGAAGGCAGCCTCATTGCCTCCTCTGGTGCCTGTGATTAATGGAGGGAGGCTTGCCGGGAGGAATGACATTTAAGCTAAGCTGAAACCTGAAGATGCTGCGTGATCTTTCTCTGGAGAAATGTCAACAAATGGCTACTCATTCAAGATAAGGCACCAACCACAGCCCAAACTAATGACTCCATTTGAGTATAGCTTGGTAAACCAATAAGCTTTTGGAGCTTAGTTACAGAGAGTGGGTGGGGAGTTATTTGCAGCAGCATGGGTGACCCCAAAGTAGCCACACTCCCAGTAAATCCCTTCTTACCTTGGATGATGATTTTCCCAATACTGAGGTCCTCTGTCCCCCAACACCCTTCCATTAGCTTTTCACCCATATGCTTTAGCATCTTCTAAGACCACATGAAGCTGGGGCAGAATTAGATGCCACTTGCTGGCAGGTGCAAGAGAAGAAGGCTGGAATCAAAACTGAGGATCTGATGACCCTCCTCAAAAACCCTTACTATGAGTACCTGTCAATAGGCCTGGCACTGAATGTCTCTCATGGGTGGTCACAGCTGCCCTGATGAAGATGGTAATGGCTTCAGAAGGTGACATTCTACAACAAATTTGTGAGTGGGAATTATCCAAGTGGCATGGGGATAAAATGATGAAATTTGAAGAGAAAGATTGCACACACTTGGAGCAGAATAGGGAGAAGCATGGCAGTGTGGAATACAAAATACTAAATGAATTGAGGAAAAATTCAGTGTGGTTCCAGGACACAGTATATGTTCAGACCAGGATAGTGAGACACAGCACAAGAATGCAGCTTGCTGTGCTAAATTTAGACCTTTGAAGAGAGAGAACCATGTTTTTGTCCTCTTCTGAGTTAGTTGGCCAGCTCAGGGCTGAACCTAAATACTTAGAGTTTAATGTTTGAATGCACAAATCTCATCAGGGTAAAGAATGACAGACACCCATAGAAGTCCCTAAAAATTATCAAGCCTTTTATTATTGAGCTAGGGCATAGCAAAACACAATTTTTTATGATCATGTGTGTTATATGTGCATGTGTGTGTGTATGCGCACATGTGTGGAAGTGCATGTACAAATGTGTGCATTTGGAGGCCAGAGGTTGATGCTGAATGTCTTCCACAATTGCTTTCCACCTTATATACTGAGGCAAGGTCTCTCACAAGAACCCAGAGCTCAAGGACTTGGCTAGTCTAGCAAGCCAACTTGCTCCAGGGATCCTCTGTCTTTAAATCTCACATAGAGATTAGAGGTGGGGTAGTACACCTACTGGTACCTATTTACATGGGTACTGGGATTTGAACTCTGGGCAGCATACTCCCTCAGCAAATGTTATCTTCTGAGCCATCACTCCAGCCCAAAGGCAACATTCAAAAATCATATGGCATTGGGGTTGAAGTGTTTGCTGATGCTGACTCTTGTGGTCGGGGGAAGGATTTTCCCGCCCCTCTGCAAATCTTATGCTTTCCTTCATCTCTGATATGTCCTGAGAGGTCAGTGGTCCCAGTCTTCAGCTTTCCTTCCAGCTGTTACCTAGTTATTCCTGTGAGCAGTCCCCCCCAGGGTGACTGCAGGGTCTCGTGAGTACTGTGTGACGAGTTGGAATTTGACTTGGAGAACCCATCATGCCAATGGGGTCAGAAAAGGCGTCAATACCAGGACTGAAGTCACATTCCCTTGCCTCAGTCTTGTTTCCTGTCACAGGAATAAAATATGGTAGCAACAACCTTGGGGAGGGTCACAGGCCACAGAGCTACAGGGGCAGAGCCTTCTAAGCTATAGACTCAGAGCTGCAGGATCTGGGTGTTGTTCTGCAGGGCTTCAGCCTTGCTTTGGTCCAGGACTTCTTCATTATGACCCCATCCCTCTCTTTTGGACAGGAATGTATATTCTGTGCCATTATATGTGAGAATCACATAAGTTTCCCTTTAATTTTACAGTTAAGAGATCGCCTCGAGTCTCAGAAGAAATGTTGGACTTTGAGCTTTTGAAGTTTTGAGCCTGAGAAAGACTATGGGAGATTTCAAAATCAGATTAAATGCATTTTGCATTATGATATGGCCACAAGCCTCTTGGGACAGGGAGTGGGATGTACTAGTTTGAATGATAATGTCCCTGTATGATTTAAATGAGAATTGTGGTCCCCAGTTGGTGGCACTGTTTGGGGAGGTTAAGGAACCTTCGGAAGTGTATTACTGGGGGTGACTGTATGTTTTCCAGTCTTGCCCCTCTTCAGTGGTCTATCTCTGCATCATGGGTGCATCTGAGGATGTGAGCTCTCAGCTTCTGGCTTCTGTTGCTTGCTCCCATTCCCCCTCCCCAGCATGGTGAACTCATTCCTCTGGAACCATAAGTGCAAATAAGCTTCCTTTTGCAAGTTGCTTTTGGGCATGGTATTTTATCAAGCAATAGAAAATTAACCAATACAGAGCAGAGGGATTTGTTTTCTAGCAAGATTCAGGTTCCAGTCTATCCCAGCAAGGCGGGCACAGCAGCAAGAGCTTGGGGAGTTGGTTGTATCACATCTATTATCAGGACAGAAAGCAATGAATGCCTGTGTGCTGTGACCAGCTCACTTCTTCACACATGCAGTTCAGAATCCCTTGCCTAGGGAATGTTGCTGCCCATAGATGGTGGGTCTTCCCACATTAACACAATCAATATACCCCACCTGCACCCCAGTACTTGACCACAAGGTGACCTAATCTAGACAGTCTTTCACTGAGAGTCCTTTCCAGGTGATTCTAGACCCTGTCAAGTTGACGATTAAAACTAAAGTATCACCACTGATCTTTAAAGTCAGGGACCCTTCCATTGCCTGCATGCCCAAACACACACACCTGCTCTGAGCACAGCGTGGTCTTCCTCCTCTCTAGTCTTTTTCAGTGATGCTATCTACTTCCTTCTTGTTACTTTTCTTCATGTTTTCAGTCGTTTTCCCTAATGAAACTATCAGGCAGAACTAATCCAACATCAGCTTAATTAATCAACATTTGGCAGTCTTTAACTACATTCTCTGGTCCAAATGACTTGTGACAACTTTCTTAATGCAAAACCAAAACATCCACAGGGAAGGTGGTGGCTCCTCCAGTTGCCAGAAGATCCCAGCTCTTTAATTTATCTCATATAGTTTAATAAAGTTCCAATAAACCTTTCACCCTTAGGTATGAAATAAACCATCTCGCTACCAGAAAATGTCATTATTTTACTTTTAATACAATTAGGGGGTGATGTCTGTGTGGTCTGGGTGTGCTCTAGGCAAGAGCTCTTCCTGTTTGGAGGCCATCTACTCCTCCCAGGAAGCCAGGCAGTCTGGTTCTTGGATCATCTGGGCTCAGGAGACTGGTCCTCAGCCAAGGAGTTCCAGGTAGCCTATGTGTCTCCAGTCTTCATTCAGAGCTAAGATTCCCTCCAGAAAGATTCAGGACGAGAACTTCTCACTTCCTTCCTAAGCATCTCTTTCTCATCACAGAATGCTTCCACCTGCTCGATGCCCTCCTCTCACACAGCATCCTTGGCATTAGGGGACCAGCTGAGTGTGTGTCCTGCTGGGCAACTGAATTGCACAGACTGGGTAAAGTAGAAGCAATGGGAGTTCATTTCACTTGCATTTGTTTGAGGGTCTACATCTGGTGAGGGTTCTCTTCTCTTTCAGAGTTACATAAGGCCATTTAGATGCAAATATATGTCTTATTGCTGTTGTTTTCTGGGACAGGGTCTTTCTTTGTAGCTCTGGTTGCCTGGAAATTTCTGTGTAGATCAGGTTAGCCTCAAACAGACATCCACCTGCCTCTATGTCCAAAGTGTTAAGAACAGAGATGCGTAGCCTGGCCATGAATGCATATAATGTATGGGGAGCATATTTTACCCTAGACCCAACCCCCTTCCTCTTACCCAGCCCTCTTCCTCTTACCCAGCCCTGTAGTGAGAAGCTGCGGGCAGGCCTGCTTTTCATCCCTCCCGGATCCCATACGGCTAGCTTTACACCCGAAATAACAACACAAAAACTGTATTCATTTAAACACTGCCTGGCCCATTAGCTACAGCCTCTTATTGTCTAATTCTCACATCTTGATTAACCCAATTTTAATAATCTGTGTAGCACCACGAGGGATGGCTTACTGGGAAGATTCTAGCCTGCATCCATCTCAGAGAGGAGAGTCATGGTAAATGCTTGAGGCATCTGCCTCACTTCCCTCTTTCCCAGCATTCTGTTCTGTCTACTCGACCCACCTAAGGGCCAGCCTATCAAATGGGCCAAGGCAGTTTCTTTATTAACCAATGAAATCAACAGATAGATAGAAGACACACCTACATCACAGCCCCCTTCCTCTCACTGGTCCTCTGTCGCCCCAGACATTCATGTCATCAGTACCACATTGTGTCATGTCATTGTGTGTATCAATAAGGGCCAGGAGCCACAGATAAGAAAAAAGAATGTGAGGTTTGTTTTTCTGAGACCAACTTCATTAGCAAGGACATTATTAAATCTTACACGACAGAGAACAGACAGACAGCCTAGGACAGGGAGGAGACCTACCAGGATTGACTTCCCTGAAGGGTCCTGTGTAAGCTGGGTCACCAGAGTCCTCACAGGGCCATAGGTTGAATGAAGATGCAGCCTTGTTCTGAGCAGGGGAATAACATGTGGAGGCCCAAAGGGCAGAGAAGCTACTCACTGCAGACAGCCTTGGAGGGCACTGATGTGGATGGAGTCTGCTTAAGAAGACAAGTGTGACTGTAGTGGAAGGGTTATGGGTCATCAGGGACAGGAGGGATGAGCAGGGAGCCTGACCTGGCTGGAAATGGAGGCTGGGCCAGGTTGAAGCAAGTCGGCCTTGAGGACACAGAAGTAAATGCTGCTGTTGAGATCATGAAAATATGGAATTGGTTCTGAAGGTGGGCACCCCTTAAACCTTACACACCTCAGGTGTCTCACCATAGGATAGGTCTCATAGGTCTGGGTTGAACATCCTGCACACATGACTTGGGTAGGTCCTTTCCTTCTCCTATCTTCCTCTCCTTCTTTCCCTTTGCCTGAGTTTTAATCTGTGTTAAAAACTGTTTCTTTTTATATACATGTGTGTGTTGGGGGAAGGTTTGCATGCACACATCTATGAAGGCCAGAGGTTAACTTCAAATGTTGCCTCTTGGGAACTATGCACCTCGATTTCTTTTTGTTTTTTTGTTTGTTTATTTTCGATTTTTTTGAGACAGGGTTTCTCTGTAGACCAGGCTGGCCTCGAACTCAGAGATCTGCCTGCCTCTCCCACCGAGTGCTGAGATTAAAGACATGCGCCACTATTCCAGCTGGTCTCCACCACCCCCACCAGGCTCCACATAGGTTTTTTGTTTTGTTTTGTTTTGTTTTGTTTTTCGAGACAGGGTTTCTCTGTAGCTTTTGGTACCTGTCCTGGAACTAGCTCTTGTAGACCAGGTTGGCCTCGAACTCAGAGATCCACCTGCCTCTGCCTCCCAAGTGCTGGAATTAAAGGCATGCGCCACCACCACCAGGCTCCACATAGGTTTTTGAGACAACATCTTCTACTGGGCTGCAGCTCACGAAGCAGGCCAGTGAATTCCTGGGGTCCACCCACCTGTCTCTGCCCCTCACCCCTGCTCTGCACTGGGATTACAAGCACATCTTTCTAATGCAAGTCTGGAGACTGAACCCAGTCCTCAGGCTTGTGCAGCAAGCACATGACCAAGCAAGCTCTCATCATCCTGACATGGAAAAAACAATGTCTGTGGCAAGGATGGGGGCAGATATTCTGGGCAGAAGTACAAACTGGATGGAGAAGAACACACATGATCATGACAATGCCACTCTTGCCCCATCAGTAACCCACAGGACAGCTGGCATTGCCCATGGAGAGGCTCCTCTGATCCTTTGGCATCCCGAGTTTCTGCTGGCGCTTTACTGTGCTGCCCTGGTGGCTGATCTGTGGTCTCCTGCCCCTCTGCTGGTGGAACTGGTACCACACGGCCCACCTCCCCCATCATGAATCATACCACTGAACTGTTCAGTGGCCACAGCATGGGGCAAATGAAGGCACTGCCACTAGACATCCATCCCAAGTGCCCAGGGATCACTCCAGAAGGGCAACCTAGCTGAGCTTTGTGCAACCTGTGGAGAACCCTGGGTTGGCTGACTGCCACACTGCGTGTCTATGGGAAGCCTTGGACTGCACTCTCAGAGCTTGGTGGGTGGATGTCAGCTTGCCCATGAAGGATGGAGGAGTGTTTAATCTGATTTTTCAAAATGTATTTATTGTTTTGTTTGATTATAAAATTAA
This sequence comes from Arvicola amphibius, assembly GCF_903992535.2. Taxonomy (NCBI): domain Eukaryota; kingdom Metazoa; phylum Chordata; class Mammalia; order Rodentia; family Cricetidae; genus Arvicola; species Arvicola amphibius. Next base: position 68,918,644 of record NC_052055.2, on the reverse strand, counting down.
CAAATGTAGGCAGCAAATTTTTCTAACAATACAGAAATGCATAATAAAGAAAGTTCCCATCATACAACTTAATGTGAAATTATATATAAAATGGAAGGCATCCTATAACTCAAGAAATAACTGTTTGCTGAAAATTCAGTTTATATTTTTTTCCACTTTTTTCTATGCATATTTTAACATATAAATATGTAATTACTTTTAACAAAGTGAAATACTGCATGTGGTACTCTGTGACTTGCTTTGTTTCTTAGCAATGCATCATAGAGACAACATAGAAATGTCATGGGATATAAATGAACCTCATTTTTTTCAGTGACTGAATAGTATTCCAGTATGAGCATGCCACAAATCATCCAGCTGATCACTTATTGATAAGCACTGCCAGTTTCTCCTCCTGGGGCAAACACGCTGCAGTGAAAACCCTTTACCACACATGACATGGCCCCATGCTAATATTCTGCAGTTCTTAGAAGAAGAATGGCTGGATTAAAGGCTATGCACTTTTTACAATTGAATAGATCTTGGGATCTTGCTGGATTGTACTCTTAATGGCTGGTGCAATTTATACTTGTATTCACAATGTGTGATAGAGCTGGATTTCCATCACTTTGGCCAATGAGGTTCCATTAATCCTTTCCATAAATTTAAATATTTAAAGAGGGAAAACATTACTCTCTACCCTCATGGAGGGAGACTACTGTGTGTTTCTTTCACAATTATATGGGATTGGCCCCAGGGTAGGAAAATCTTCCTTGTTCTGTTTGCAGTCTGGGAGGATTGGGTCATGGGCCAAGAAAGCAGAACTCTGCAGCAATGTAGTCAGTAGGAATTTATTTAATGGTTTGACTGGTTCATGGATCTAAATTGGCTCAGTTTCAGATATTCCAGCCTGTAGTCTGGGCCCATGATAAGACAGACTACGGAGGCTTTGGGAGTGTGTTTGCTTCATAGGCTGGAGTTTTGTAGTCAAGATCCTTATTTCCTCCCTGGCTGCAACTGATGCTCACACTTGGCTGCTAAAGCCTTCCTGGTCCTCTCTCACATTACAGCTGACTTCTGCAAAGCCTGCAGGAAGTTCTTTCTCCACTTGCCCAAGACAGAGGTGACAGTACAAAGGGGCGAGTGTATGGTTGTCTTTGTTCATAGGTAACCTGATCAGAGTCCAAGATTTTATTTCTAAGAATCATCCACCTGGGAGGGGAAGTCTGCATTTGACCTCAAGGTAGGACTTTTTGGGTGGCAAAGACTTAGAACACCCGTCCCTAGAGCTCTAAAGGACCCAACCTGTACCACTGCCTCAAGATTGTGAGAAGCTCCCGATCCACACTGCTGCCTCCAGGAATTGTGGGAAGCTCATCAATAGATGGGGAACTTGGGAGAAGAAAAACTTCTGTCTTCTTTTAGGGGACAGGTCATGCATAGTCAGATGCCCATGCACATACATACATATGACACCTGCCCAAGAAACCTCCATGCATAGGCAGGTATGGGTACGCACACAAAGCTTATACATATAAATCTCTGTGCCTACAACATATCCAACAGCCTCTTCACCCCCAGCAAAAACTAGCATGGTGGCCCAGACACTCATATTATTGCAAGCAGGACTCTTCTCAATCATGGGGCAGCTAGACAGAGCCTTGAGCTGCAAAGGGCCCAGGCAGATGGTTTGAGATGGTACAGAGGTGGTTGTGGGGCTGAAACGGAAGAAAATGGGACACTTTAGAGGGGCCACCACATCTCCTCTAAGGAAGAAAGCAGGAAAGAGGGTGGCAGTGGGCCTCTGGTTTCTGAACACTGAGAGCTGTCATGAGCAGGACTGTGTGCAGGGCTGTCTCCATGAAGCCATTTTGGAAATGTTGCATCTTCTCGGGGACATTTTTTTCCAGTTTTACAAGTGAGACATCATAGGTCTCAGCATTAGCAACTTGCTCCAGATGACACAGGTCAGGGGCTCAAGGAGGCTACTCTGAAACCATATGCTGTCATCTGAGTTGGCTAATAGTGGGGGACATTTAGGTGCACCCAGAAATACTATATATTCCTCAGAACACGAAAAAGGGCAGGAGAGTAACCGAGGTGGGTAACAGAATTGTCTGTGAATGGTCCTTGAGTGACCAGGCATGAGTGGGGTAGACAACCCTGTGACAGGATGACAAGATTTCTCAGCAAATGGCAATGTCAGCTCCTCCCTTTGTATGGTACCAGACAATGTGCAGAATGGAGCTTTTTAAAATGCCAGAGTAAGTGATTATCATTTAGGAGGGATTATGACACCAGTTGGCCACTCAAAGGATCCATCATTGTGCCCAGAACACGCCTATAGCACAAGGGATGCTCTGCCTCTTCCCTGGGCCTCTGCATGCATGTTCCCATGTGCACACACACAGACAAGCACACATACAGTCACATAGAGTACACACATTCAGGCATACATAGACAAGCAATACATGTATGCACAATCATACACAGATACACCCCCACACACCCCCATATATATATATATATATATATATATATATATATATATATATATACAAGTACACACATTCACACAAAAGCTACACATTTTCATCCATGGACCCCACTCACATAAAGACAGAGACAAAGGCTGGGGAGATGGCCCAGTGCTTCAGAGTGCTGCTACTCTTGGAAAAGACCTGATTTGGCTCCCAGACCCATGTTGGGAAGCTCACAACCAGCTGTAACTGCAGCTCCAGAGGATCTGATGCACTCTTTTAGCTTTTGAAGGCACCTACTTACATGCGTGACTGTATACACACACATATACACACAGACACACACAAAGACACACACAAAGACAGAAGCAGATAGAGGCATAAACCCACACACATCACATTGACATATTTTCACAGTCACATAACACGCACAGAAACATATGCACACAAAGACTCTCTTACTTCTGCAATCCATAAAGATGGATACAAGAACAGTGGCACACAGATCATGGCTGCTGGACACGAACTGCTGTGTCATCAGAAAATACAAAGACTCTTCAGCATCCATCCCTACCGTCCCCTCCCCACCACTGCCAAAGCAGCTCCTGCGAGCTCTGAACTCTGCTCTAGAGTGCTGGCCTTCCTAGATAGGAACCATTGGCCAAGCCTTTTTTATTTTGTTCTGTTTTGTTTTGGCAACTCTGTAGTCCAGGTTGGCCTCAAAGTCACGGTGATTCTCTTTCCTGAGTCTCTTGAGAGCTGGGATTATAGGCAGGAGCCCATGTAAGGCCTTTGACCTTGAGATTTAGTTTTGTGCTGTGAGATATGGGCAGGATGACTCCTACAGAGTGGATCTCAAGCTTGGCTACAGTGACAAACATGAGAGCACACTCAGGAATCTTCAGCATCTGCCGTTCCCATGGAAAGCCAGCAGTGACAAGTGCAGCTGCATGTGGCAGGCGTCAGCAGTGGAGACTCTGGGAATCCTGGAGGAAGCAGCCTGCACCACTGTGCTGTCTGCTTAGATTGCTTCTTAGAACAAAGCTCCCTGCCGGGCATCTCAGCCAAGCTGTCTGACCCAGCCGCACATGGAATCTCTCCTCGGCTGCATCCTTCCCCTCCGCAGCTTCCCTTCCCGGGACAAGTGCAGGGCAGGATCTTGCTAATAACAGGTTTATCTTCTCAGCCAGCCTGCCTGGTGTCTTCAACCAGTGTGCCTTCTACTCTCAGCTTCCCAGGCTGGGTGGCCTCTTGAGGACTCAGTCTGTTATCAGGTTGTCACCCAGGTCCCCGGGCTGTTGTCCTGAGAAAGAAATAAAGGGGGGTTAGCACAGATCCTTTGCGGTACTCTCACGCTGTCCATGAACTTGCCGGCTTGCTCAGTCAGCAGAAGTACACACAAGCATTTGAGACTCCAAACTTGCCAAGCTCTGCAATGGGCTCCAGTTGCTGCCACCAAAGGCTTGACCCTGACTTTCAAGGAGCACCAGGATACCAGGCAGGCAGTTGGGAGGGGGGTGCTATAATAAATGGAGAGTGGGTGGAGCCAGCAGCCACCTCATCAAGTATTTAGATGCCCAAGGGTCTCAGATGTGCCGGTTCTGTTCCCAGCTGAACAGCAAGTCCTTTCACATAGACACCGTGTGTTTTGATCCAGCTCCGTGTGACTCGGTAAACAGGAAATGTTCTATGGAGGATTCCATGATGTTAATCTTGATTATCAACCTGATTAGATCTGGGATCAACTAAGAGACATGCCTGTGAGTGGATCTATGAAGGCAGTCTCGGGAAAGATTAGCTGAGAGGAGACCCTCGCCTAGAGTAAGTGGTACCCTCTGGTGACTGGTCCAGATCATTGTGCTTTTCTTGCCTGCCTTCATGTCTTGGTGGTGAGTACATCTATGCCTGCTGCTGCTGCTGCTGCTGCTGCTGCTTCCTTTACCAGTGTCAGACTCTAGCTTTAAGTTCCAACATGGACTAAGGGCTGGGACTCCAGGAATCCTCTTCAGCACCAGATTGGGACTGTTGAGGCACTATGGAGTGAATAGCTATTGGGTTTTCTGCTTCTACAGCATGTTGGACTTGGCAGTCCCTACTGGTTGTAAGCCATTCTAGTAAATAATATCCTCTCTCTCTCTCTCTCTCTCTCTCTCTCTCTCTCTCTCTCTCTCTGTCTCTCTTTCTTTCTCTCTCTGTCTCCATTCATTTGGCTGGGTCCTCGAGAGAACACTGCCTAATAGATGTTCTGTCTTGTTTCTTAAGAAGAACTCAAAGAGTTCTTTTTTGCCCTGCAGTCTAAGAAGGGAGAAAGATATCCCTATGAGAGCCTGGGGGACACTGAGGGCTTGGGGACAGAGGGTGGGGTGAGGAGAGTTAGGTGACAGCTTGGAGCAGTCAGGGATGTTTCCAGAGGGATGATGTCTAACCAGCCTGTAAATGTCAGCAGGGAGGAGGGCGAGAAAGTTGGTCTTCATAAGTAGGAGGGCTGGCGTTTTGTTTGTGAAGTCCCAAGATCTGAAAATTGAGGTTCAGTTCTAGACTAATCATAAAATAGACAAGGCGGTGCTGTCAGGCCTAGGGGCTGCCTGCATGTTTACATCTGTAAACTGTGTAGAGAACTAAGCAGTAACTAATCACACCTACTGCTTTCTGACATTAACTGAGGACAAATCTCTTCCATGTTGATACTATTTGCATATTTTACATACACTAATGTATCATCTTTATAGAACAAGAGGTCAAGTTTGTTCTATTTCTCAAAAAAATCTAAGGCACAGAGAAGCAAAATAACCAGCTTGAAGACACACAGCTAGGAAGAAGTAGAGGCAAAGATTTGAACTTGGTCAGTTTAGCACCAGAGTCCACATACTGAGTGGTGCCTTACTTGTGCTCATGGGGAAGATGCTGTCAGGGCTTGTCTGTGTCTGTTGTCATTACCTCCATCTTGGTGACAGAGCCCCGAATTCATCTGAGTGCCTCATCCAAGACTACAGGGGCAGTTCCTATTAGTTTAGGCCAGTTCTGGACATCTGACTCCCTTGACTGTCATTGGCTTAGAAAGAAGTTTAAAATCTTATTCTGACCAATGAGAGGATTGTTCTGGGAGAGTCTGGGTAACAAAAATAGATGCTTTCAAGTAGATCATGATGGTGTATCTCCATAATGGAACAGAGGCAAGATGGCAGGTTCTAGGCCAGCCTGGCCTACATAATGAGGAGATCCAGTCATAGTCTGATATCCATGGTATGAGGTCATTGGGTATACAAGTGATCTCTTGAATGTAGCAGCCATCTTTAGACTAGAGGGAAACCGAGCCATAGGCTGGAGAGGGTAACTGGAAGCAAGCTGATTCTGAGCCGTGGGATGGTCCAGCAATGGGGCTGCTGCTCTGGGCATCCTGCCCCAGGCTGCTGGTGAGCCAGGTGAAATGAACACTCCTGCTTCTTCTTCAATCTCAAAGCATTATCTAGGCTCAAGAATACACATGGGATCTTCTGATGGAGGAGGGTCATCTGTATATCTGTTGTTTCATTGGTTAATTAATATAGAAAACTGCTTTGCCTGATAGGTCAGAACATAGGTAGGCGGAGTAGACAAAACAGAATTGTGGGAGAAAGAAAGCAGAATCAGGCAGACGCTTCAGGGAGTTGCAATAGGCAGTCGCTTCTCCTCTCTGAGTTGGACGCAGGTTCAGATCTCTTTGGTAAGCCACCACCTGGTGGTGCTACACAGATTACTAAATATGGGTTAGTGCAAGATGTGAGAATTAGCCAATAAGAGGCTGAAACTAATAGGCCAAGCAGTGTTTAAATGAATACAGTTTCCGTGTAATTATTTCGAGTGTAAAGCTAGCTGGGTGGCGGGATGCAGCCCCGCCGCTCCATCTACAGTCTTCTTCTTAGCAGCAACTTGGGGGGACCCTCAGCACCCAATCAGACCCTTGAGAGAGCTTCACTGCTCTGCAGTAGAATCCAGGACCTGGAGGGTACGGGCAGTGACCTAGTTTCATATCTGTTACTGTGATCAAAATCTTGACAAAAACAAGTAAGGAGGAAGAAGCATTTATTTTAGCTCACAATTACAGGCTGCAGTCCATGACTGTGCAGAAACCACAGCAGCTGAAACTTGACACCAGTCACATCACCACAGACAAAAGCAGAGAGGAATGAGCTGGCTCGCCACACTCAGACAATCCAGGACCCCTGCCTAGGGAATGGCGCCTCCCATAGAAGGCAGGTCTTCCTAAATCACTCAAGAATCAAGACAGCCAGGAGCAAGCCTGGCCTAGCCAGTCCCTCATCAGCACCCATTCCAAGGTACTGTGCCAAGTTGACAATTAAAACCAATTAAACAATTAAAAATCATTTACTGTGTGATCTAGGTGAGCTGTCCTTGTTCTTCCTTTTTGGAGCTAGGAGTCTTCTCTGTCAAAAGTGGTGGGGGACTGCACATTCCTTAGAGCCACCCCAGCTCTCTGGTTCTCTGATGGCTTCTCATCTGTCTAGATCACTAAGCGACTTTATGAAGTAGGGGTGGTAGGAATGACAGTTGAGAAGTTCGAGCTATTTATTCCAGTTACTGCCTTTTAAAAGCAGATCCATGTTTTATTTACACACATATGTATAAATGCCACGTATGTGCAGGTACCTGGGGAGTCCAGTAAAGAGCGTCAGAACCCCTGGAGCTGGAGGCATTACAGCGGTTGTGAGCACCTGACAAGGAGGCTGGAAATGCACTCAGATCTACAAGAACAGCAACAGTCTCTTATCAGCTGAGTCTGCTCTAAGCCCGCGACCGCCTTTCTGTTCTTGAGAAAACTCTTTTCACCTGGGAGAGGTTACATGCATCTATGCTCCTGTCATCTGGGAAGCTGAGACAAGAGGACCAGGGCTCAAGTACATCGTCAGCTACGTGGATTCAAGGCCAGCTCACTATTTGAGACCCTGTCACAAACAAAACAAAAACACAAAAGCAGCACTGGGACTAGGGAGATGGTTCAGCCAGGAAAATGCTTTCTTTGCAAGCGTGAGGACCCAAGTTTGATCCCCACAACCCGTGAAGAAAGTTGGGCATTGAGAGGGAGTTAGTGACAGGAGCACCCATGGGGTTGTCTGGCTGGTCAGCCTCGCCTGTTTGCTGAGATCCAGGCCAGTGAGTGGTCCTATCTTTAAAAATAAGATGGGGGGTTCCTGAACAATGATGCCTAGGAATGACTGGACCTCCAAATGCCATTTGGAAGGCTGTGGATGTGTGTGTGTGTGTGTGTGTGTGTGTGTGTGTGTGTGTGTAGGTGTGTGGATTGGACTTTTGTCTCTCTTTCACAACCAAAGCAACAGCTAGACCACACAACGATGTGTGATGTTCGTTGTGGCTCCTTCTTTCTTCTGTACCCCCTCCCTACCTTTGGACGTATTTTTTAGATGTTGCCCCTTTGGTGTTGTGTCTGCCCTCTCGTGTTCCTGCCGCTCACTACTCTGCTTCCATCCAGGATACCCCACTGGCGGCCTGATCATCCTGTACATGTGCTAATTTAGATTTTCTCCATTTGAAATTCCAGGGCACCCATACTAGTATCTTCCAAATGGATGGGTACTGCATAAATGTCAGAAAGACAATCCCATTTAACAAATTCACACTGAACCATAAATGGCTACTAGATTTGTTTTGCTGAAATGGCATCTTCATCCCTTCCTTTTCTCCTTCCTTCTCTTCTCTTCATTTCTTTCACTTGAACACTGACTACACCAAATTATTCTTTACTTAACAAATGTCAGGTACTATAACAAAAACAAGGAGACCACATTCTTTCAGGGTAAAATGAAATGTGGAGATGGTAGGATTCGAGACATGGTCATATTTTTCTCTGATTTTTATAAACCTAAAGATTATCCTTTAGAGTCACTCTATAAGCTTATAGAAGTGCAGCATGGGTTCTCCGAATAGGAACATATCCTGGTGCTGACACCTAGGCTAGCTGGAGTGGAAGAGAAAGCCAGTGGGTAGCTGTGAGAGCCTCCTAAGGAAGCAGTGGTTATCACAGCAGGAGAGCTAGCTTGCTGTGCTTGTTTGGTTTTCCTTAGCTTGACAGGAGATTGGGTCAGCTGAGAAGAAACCTCACTTGAGAAAATCCTTCTATCAGATTGGCCTGTGGGCATGTCACTGGGAGATTGTTTGGATTGTTAATTGATGTAGAAAGGCCCAGTCCCCCCTGGGTGGCACCATCCCTAGGCAGGGGGGTCCTGAAGTGTCTTATAAGAAAGCTAGCTGAGTATAAGCCAGGCTGCAAGCCAGCTTCCAGAAAGCCCCTTCCATTGTTCCCGCTGTACTTCTTTGGCTTTTAAGTGAATTCCTTGGTCAGTGGAAATGCCATATGGAATACCGAGCAGGCTGACATCAAGTCCCTGCCTTAACTTCCTCCAATCATGGACCATGACCTGGAATTTTAAATGGAATAAACCCTTTCCTCCCTCCAGTTGCTTTTGGTCAGTGTTTTATCACAGCAACAGAAAGCAAACTAGAACAGGTGAGCAAACACATATGTACATGTACATATGTGTGTATGCATATATAGAAACATACGTGAATACGCATGTACACACATACACACACACCAGGAATGTAAAGAGCTGCAATCCTAGAAAGTAAGGACATGAGACAGGGCAAAGACAAGAGAAAGGAAGGGATTATAGCTCCCAGTCTACTCTGAAGCAGATACCGTAGCTTTGAGCTTGATTTAGATGCCCATGCTGAGGGACATAGCAGCCCCACTGGCAGACGTGCCATCACCAGTGGCCCAGAGATAGAAAGGCACGAGTGGGTTTGAGAGATGGAAAAATAACCCTGTTGGGCCAGAAAGCTGAGTTACTGGCAAGAATTATAGACTGGGTTTGTTCAAACCTAAGTGTGGGTACAGAATGCATCCTGGGGGGGTGGCTTTAACTTTCCAACTGCCACTTGCCCGATTGGGCAGGGATGTCCTGACGGTGGTGCCTTGGAGATGTGGCCTTCAGACTGGATGCTCTGCAGACAAGGTGCCAGGCAAGCCATGGACCAAAGCTGCAGGTGATTGCTGTGTGTCTGTTGGAGCTGGGTTTTCATTGGCAGATAAGATCTTAAAACATTGCTCTTGTAAAATACAGATGTGAGTAAGTGATGGCATAGAACACAATGTTCCCTCTCTCTTTCTCTTATTCCCTTCCTCTCTTTTTTTCATGTTAGCTAAAAACAAGAGCCTTTGAAAATGGACCATTTTTGCCTACAGCTGGAAGGAAGTGAAGCCAAAATGTTTAGTAGCCAATGGAAGCAGAGGCAGAGCAGGGGTTTGGAAGACCCTCCCCCACCACACACACACACACACACACACACACACACACACACGCCTCAGGTTCATTTATTTGTTTACAATGGAGAGGACTCCTAGAGAAGTTGGTGAAGCAGCCTGAGAGGCCCTGGGGACTCAGGGCAGCAGTTGGTTTGCTTATAAACTTTGGTCCATTATTTCAGAGTTTCAACAACCAGCTGGAGGAGGGCTGGGGATGTAGCTCATTGACAGAGTGCTTGATAGGAACTCTGGATTCTATCCGCGGTGCCACATAAACCGTGTGTGTGGTGGCGCATGCCTATTAGCCTGGCACTCTGGAAGTGGCGGCAAGAGGAATGTTGCTTTGGTCAAGGGACGGCATCATGGGGGAGTTAGTCATGTGAGGTTAGGGAGGAGATTCTCCGGGATAAGATAGGGTCCCCCAGTCACAGTATCGAGGCCATCTTCTTGCCCTTACAGATGGCCTGGCCTACCTGATCTAGCCAACACTAGCAAGACCAGGTGACATCCATCTCCAGGTGGTGGCCCCTACAACAGTGTTTCTTGCAAGACAGCAAAGCCCACTTCACAGGCTCACCAGGTTTTACCTATAAGTATTTTTATTATAAGTACTTCAATTAAAAAAAAAAAACCAGACTCCCCACAATACATCAAGGCTACTTGGATGCATTTGAAATATAATGAGCATGCAGCTGTAAAAGACATGCCTCATAAGGATCTTTTGAAAGAAGAAATAAATGATCTTGACTTTGCCTCTTGCTGCTCACGGGCAACAATGAATCCCCAGTGCCTCTCCCCAAATCACCAACTCAGGGATAAATTACAATTAGTAATTAGGCTCACGCTCGGGCCTGCTGCGGTCAGGGTTCTGCAGACAAATCTCCCACTTCTGACTTGACTGCTGTTTAGGAAGACTGTGCTCAGGCTCAGGTGGAGGAGGAGGCAGCCACACCTAGTCCTTCCCAAAAGGCGACTCACTTCCCAAAACAAAAGGAAAAAGCCTTGTGGGATCTCCTAGCCCAATCAGCAGACAGAGTTAATCATGGGATCCAGTGACGTGTAAGGGTGCTGTGTCAAGTCCAGCTGCCGTGGGGCATAGCTAGGAATTGGGGAAGCCAAGATACTGCCTGCTAGCTATAATCTCAGCGTGTCTTTTAAAACGCTCATACTCATGTGCTCCACCACAGATGGTTCCTGGAAACATGATGCATAGTGGAAGGAGCCAGAAGGCAAAGGCCACATAACACATATGAAGTGGCTACAACAGACGCATCCACAGAGTTGGGAAGTGGATGAGTGGCTTCTGTGGGACAGGCTGTGGGGTGTGTGTGGGGGGGCAGAGTTTAGGGGTGGGTTGAAAGATCTACGACCCCAAGACAGATTCGCAATCACGACTGCTCTGGAGAAGGACTAAGGTTCAAGCTCTGCTTCCCTGTAATCCAGTGAGAAAAGATCCTCTAGACCTCAGCAATTCTAAACATCCCCTGAGGGCAGGTGGATAGCCAGGGAGAGCGCCTCCTTGCAGGAGGTGCAAAGACTGCTGTGTTTACTTGCATAGAAATGGGAATGCCCCCCCCACACCCCAACATTCCCCGCCCTCTCTCTTGAAATGCTCAGGGACTCCTTAAAGGGGAGCCTACTCAACTGGGTGCCCCTCTTTTACCAGGCACCCTGGGCTCTGAAGAGCAGCTGTATCCATAGCTGGAAGGAACTTTTCAAAACTTTCTTTCTGATTACTTACTGTGGAGGGAAGGACCACAGTACTGAGGGCTCCCACCTCCCACCCCACCCTCACCTTATACTGTAAGGAAGCACAGCCCCTTTGGTGCGGCACAGCCGACTTGGGCTGCAGGTGTGTCCAGTTCTGCCCATTTACAGTATTAGGCTCCTCCGCTGCCCTCCCTGGTTCCCGTGGCTTGGCTAAATCCACACAGGTAGTAAACAGTAGGCCCAAGAGGTGAATGTCTAGCCTCAGACCCCAAGCTCTGGCCTGGGTGTGTAGCTTGGTAGGTAGAGAGCTTGCCTAGCAAGCATGAAGCCTTGGGTTGTATCCCCAGCACAGCACAATCTGGGTCTGAAGGAGCACATCTAGAATTCTAGCACTGGGGAGGAACAGCACACACAGGAGAGTTAGGAGTTCAAAGTTATGATCCACTATGTGGTGAGCTGGGGGCCACCCTGGGTACCCTTTGTTGTGAGGCCTCCAGGCAACCACTCTTCCTCAGGGGTGGGAAATGAGGGTGAGCACCCCAGTTTCCAGGAGGGGCAGGCAGAAGCCCCTGTGGTGGAGAAGGTGACCTCGGAAGAACCGTAGCAGCAGCTGCCTCTCGGGCAGGAGTCCTCCGGAGTTGGCAAGACTTCCGGTGCTGGCTGGCACAGTGTTCATGATTCATGGCCATGTGGGGACTTTATGAGCCTGTGATAAAACAGTAATCATGGGCTGTGAAGTTGACGTGAGTTTATGGGCTGCGTGGCTCAGTAGAGTTGCTGGGCTTTCTCGGTCTATTCACAGGGCAGCAGCAGTGTTGGCCCCGCAAGGAAGCCATGGATGTGGTGCTGGGATGCTGTGACATCTCCAGGATGCATCTCCTAGGATGAGGCTGTTGATGAGAGGTTGAGGCGAATGTACAATGTCAGGGACTCTTTGTGAGCACATATGTGTGTTGCTTATGTCCGTGTGTTTATATGTGTCTATATGTATGTACATGTGTACATGTGTGTATATACATGCGTGCATGTGTATGTATGAGCATACACAAATGCATGCTCACACGTGTACACAACTGCATACTCACATGTTTGCATGTGTATGTGTGAGCATGTGTGCATGAGTGCATACTCACGTATGTGCATGTATATGTGTGATCATGTGTGCACAAGTGCACACTCATATGTGCACATGTGTATGTATGAGCATGTGTGCACGAGTGCATACTCACATGGATTCATGTATATGTGTGAGCATGTGTGTCCATGTGCATGGAGGACTTGGGCAGAGGTCTCAGTTAACCACGCTTCTCCATTCATAGAGAAGCCTCCTTATCACCTGCCACAACTGTTCTGTCAGCGAATCTATCACCAGACTGGGTCTCCTCCTCACACCTCCCTCCTGCCAGCACTCAGGTGCAGGCGCCCTCCCATTCATTTACTTTACCATACACGGGAGGAAGGACCCAGTGATAAATGGCTGAGGCAGGTAGCCAGAGGCAAGTGCAGGAAGCCTTTCCTTTAATGGCAAATGGGGGTCTCAGTTTTCATGCCCCACTGAAGCATTTGCCTGTAAACTGAAAGTGCCACATACCCTGGTCCCTCATCTAATGTCTAGTGTGTGTGTGTGTGTGTGTGTGTGTGTGTGTGTGTGACTAGTGTACCAAGTGCCCTGGGCTGTGGGTGGCCTCCTATCACTGCAGCTTCCCTGGTCAAATACAAGCAGCTTGCATTTGAACTTGTTTGTACGTGGGTTTCTACCTGAAGAGCCAGGAGCCGCATCTGGAGGGGCATGTCACAGGGAGGGGTCCTTTCAGCAGACATCAAGGTATGACGGCACACACCTGTGACACTGAGGAAGCTAACTAAAAAAATAAAAATAAAAGCTGGACTCCAGTTAGACAAGAAACATAAGGACACCCACCAGGTCTCAATGCATTTTTCAAGTAGGGTTTCTCTGGTGGCAGGCTAAGCGGCTAAGTAAGTATCAGATTGTCTGGCATGCAAAAGAAATGCCCTCAAAAGACACTGTAGAAAGCTGTGTGAGCCAGGATGCCAGCACTTCAACCTTGGAAGCCCAGGGTAGCTGGTGGCTCTAGGAACTCTGCAGAGCCCACTGTTGGATACCTGGGCTCCCCACTGTTGGACCTCTCAGCTCCCCACTGCCTTCCTACCCTCCAGCTCCTTCAGAAGGCACAGCAAGAGCCTACCTGCTAAAATCCACATCTTTTCCACTGAGAATCTCGCCATAGCGCAGAGGAAAAACATATGGGACTCCATCCCATAATGTCTCTGTCACTACTTCCGTTCTCCTCCTCTGGCACCGTTTTCTCCACTCCCTCCTGAGCTTCGGACACATTGTGGTCCTGCGGCCTCTTCCAGAGCCACTGTTTCCAGGGCGTCATGCATCCTTTCCCTCTGCTGAACGCTCCTCGGAGGTGACCACACAGCTTGTCCCTCACCATGGTCTTCATGGGGCTGACTCTGCCAATATAAGGTAAAGTTGCCAGGGCTGGGCAGATTGTGGTTCAGCACTGGCTGCTGGTGAAGGCTCAAGTTCAGTTCCCAGCACCCACATGGTACCTCACACCATCTGTAACTCCAGTTCCAGGGGATCTAATGCCCTCTTCTGGCCTGTGGGCACTGCATGCATATGGTGCACAGACATGCACACAGGCAAAACACATATCCACATAAAATAAAAATAAGTTTTAAAATTAAATAAAATTGCCACACCTTCTGTCCCCAACTTTGTCAACTTTGTCAACGTGCTCTCTATTCTCTTTTTCCCATGGATCTTTTCAGCTTCAAACACCGTAGAGAATTCTTACTTGTGTATTAGCTTTGTCACTTCCCTCAAGAGAAGTTCAAGAACTTAGGGATCAGTGGGTTTGTCAGAATATGGACCTTGAGTCGGTGTTGGGGAGTAAAGGGTTGACCTCTCCTTCGACCCATTCTTTGAGGGGCAGAGATACATCCTTACCACTAACATAGAAGTTGCCGTAAGTGCCCTAAGAAGCCACATAAGGGGAGCTTTCAGGGGTGGGGTCCCTTCAGGTAGAGAGGAGAGTGTAGTGATGGAGGACCCCAGACTGGGACTGGAGGTCCTGTCCTGACAGCTGGGTTCTACCTTCTCCCTGATCCACCTGTCCGTGGCCATCTCTCAAATCACTTTCCTGAAATCACTTGATTTCAGACCTTTGATGGAGGATTCCCATTGGCAATAAAGAAACTGCCTGGCCCATTTGATTGGCCAGCCCTTAGGTGGGCGGAGCAGACAGAACAGGAAGAAGGAAGTGAAGTAGATGGCTCAGTCAGACTGCCATGCCTCTCCTGAGAGAGAGAGACGTGATGAAGCTAGAAGCCAGGTCAGACATGCTGAATCTTTCCCGGTAAGACACCATTCGTGGTGCTACATAGATTATTAGATATGGATTAATAAAGATGTGAGTAAGAGGCTGAAAATAATGGGCCAGGCAGTATTTAAAAGAATACAGTTTCCGTGTAATTATTTTGGGTAAAGCTAGCCGGGCCGCCAGGAGCCGGGTGGTGGGAAGCGGCCCGCAGCCCATCACTACAGACCTTGTCTTTCCCCATTTTTGTCCTTGCCAGGCACTGGTACCATTCAGGGCCCAAGGTGACAAATGGCATGAAGAGAATATGGAAACAGCTTTCCTGGGTCTTAGAGCGTGTGGGCTGGGGACAGGGTCACATGAGTGCCATCATCTGCCACCAGCCCCTCCTGAAAAAGTCCCTATGCTGGGCTGCTTCGGAAGGCCCTGGCTACTGTTGATGCCCACGTGGCCTTCTTTCCTGCTCTCTTTCTTCCAAGGCTCAGACCAGTCTGGCAGTACACCAGCCTGTCACTTCTGATGTGCACCTGTCATGAGTCTTGGGGATCTCTGGTCTCTGAGGTTTCTCAAAGGGCGCAGATGACACTTCTGCCTTTGGACTGGGCTGATGCAATGGTGGAACTCCTTAGGGTTATGCCTTCTCCATTTGTGAAGCGCAGCAAGTAATCCTTACCCAGAAGGCCATGGGAGAATCAGAGGCACAACTGTGAGCCTTCTGGCTCTCTGATTCTTCTTGACCCGAGTTTCTTTGGTCCTTACTGAACAATGGAGCTCGTCCCACTAGTCTTGACTTGGGTTCATCAGTCTCTGGCTGCCCTGGAGCAGATCAAGAACAGGGCAAGCCTTGAAGGCTAGAAGTCCCACAAGGCTGCATGTAGAGCTCTCCAGGTGGGTGAGATCCATCAGAACAGTGGCTTTTCATCAGCTGGACTCCAGGTGGGTGGGGTCCATCAGAACAGTGACTTCTCATCACCTGGAGTCCAGGTGGATAGGGTCCATCAGAACAGTGGCTTCTCATCACCTGGACTCCAGGTGGGTGGGGTCCATCAGAACAGTGACTTCTCATCACCTGGAATCCAGGTGGATGGGGTTCATCAGAACAGTGGCTTCTCATCACCTGGACTCCAGGTGGATAAGGTCTGTCAGAAAAATGACTTCTCATTAGCTGGACTCCAGGTGGGTGGGGTACATCAGAACAGTGACTTCTCATCACCTGGACTCCAGGTGGGTGGGGTCCATCAGAACAGTGGCTTCTCAACAGCTGGACTCCAGGTGGGTGGGGTCCATCAGAACAGTGGCTTCTCATCAGTTATACTTAAGCAGAGTGGCAAATTTGTCCTCTAACTTGACTCACCCTATTCTGCTAATGGGTGTTCCAAGTCTGTTTTTTTCCTTAGTTCTGAAAGGGAAATTACTTGCTTAATTTAATTTTTGCTTAATATTCCTGTTAAAAAATGAGGTTCAATTAAGATACCCAGAAAAAGATCATAATGTTCATTTAACACTAGACTAGAATTTGAGTTGAGTTCCATAAATGCATTTTTTTCTCTTTTCTGTTTTTTTTTTAAACTCAAATCTAGCTAAGTGAATTACTGATCTTCATTAGCTGCTTTAATTACAGGTTCTTAATGGAAATATTATTGGAATTAAACACCAATGTATTAACCAAGGAAAAGCTTTATGTGCCACTAAAATAACCAAATTTTAATACTTGTCGATATTGTCAATTGGAAAGACACCTGGAAAATGAGTCCCTTATTTGGGACAGTGACAGGCTTTCTGCAGAGAGCTTTGGTGGACAGGCACAGCCCTGCAGTGACAAAGACCTCAGGTAAGTAACCTGGTTCCCCTCGACCTGTGTGTGCAGCCTCTGCATTAACCCATACTGCCAGGATGGCAATGCCTCTGCCAGCCCTCCAGGCACAGGGCCACACACACACCCCCTTCCAACTCCGCTGGCTCGTTCAAGTTCTGTGTAGAAGTTCACAACTTCCCTTGCATGTATTCATCAGAATGCCTTGCACGGCTTTGCCCTGAATACACACTGACTCTTCACTTAACAAGGCTTTGAGGGAGCAGGTGAAGCGCACTCTCAGGACTGTTCCAGAATGTACACCTCCTGAGGGACTGATGATGGCAGAGGGCCTTGAGCATAGAATCCTTTGATTTCCCACCTCATTTCACCAGCCTTTCTGTAACGGGGCCTCTTAGGGCTCCTGATGTCATTAGGGGAGCAAGGATGTTACTTGGGTAGAGAGCTGAGGCCTGGGCCGAATGGTGTGCCCATCCTGAGGGCTAAGCCCACTTGACTCAAATGACATGAATGTAGGTCAACTTGCTCTCACCCATCCCTGTGACAAAGGTGGGGGTCAGGGAGGCGGGCTGTCCTTTCAAGTTGGGCTGTAAGTATGACTTTGGAACATTGGATTTAAACTACCCTAGTGTGGGACACCTGAACTGGCTGTTTGGGGGGTGCTTCTGAGGTGAAATTGCCTACAAGGGGGACCTGTTCTCTCATCAGAAAGAGTTACCCATAACAAGCCCCTACTACTAAATGTGGACACTGCCAAGCACTTCTGATCCAGGCAAAGAGCATCATTCTCATATGCCCAGCTGCAATTACTGCAGAGAACCGTGCCACTGAAATACTGTCCGAATGTATTCTTAGGTCCCTCCACCCCAGCAGGCCCTCAGGACACATCACCTTAGAATGGCCCTGAGCACTTTCTCTCGACTGTCTTGCTTGCTGCCACTGGACCACCATGCAACTAACCAAATACATCCACCTCCCTCTGTCTCTGATGAATCCATTCATAGCTCATGTGTCCCTAAGCTGTCAACACTGTCCCAATCGTGACAGTACATATCAGGAGCATCTTTCTAGAAGTCACTGGGTACCAAAAACACAGAAAAACTCCAAATGACCTCCCAGCAACCTGGACCTGGGCCTGCATCCCAAGTTTAGTTAAAGGAGTACCTCCCAGTCAGCTTTCCTTTTGCTTCTTCCAAGGCTTCCCCATCTTGTTCCTTTAAAAAAAATGATTTATTTGTACTTTTAACTGTGAGTGTGTTTATGTGTATGTGCGTGCATGAGTGCAGGTGAGTGCAGAAAGTATGTCCATGTGATTGCAGGTGCCTGTGGATGCGAGAAGCATTGGATCCCTTGGAGCTGAAGTTGCAGGTGGTTGTGAGCCACCTATGTGGGTGCTGGGAACTGAACTTGGGTCGTCTGCAAGAACAGCACATGCTCCTAAGCCCTGAGATGTCTCTCCAGTACCCTGGGCCCTTTAGGGATATTGACCCCATTCTGTCTGTAGCCTAACTGACAATGTCTTGATCTGGTCTCTTTCTTACCAGATCTCAGGTAAAAGTCTAGCAGCCTGCTCATCATTCTCCTTGCTTTCAGTCTCAGTCAAGGAAAACCATCTTTGTAGCCAGAGTGGTGCTTCCAAAAGTGGCCCAGATTGGATCCACCGAAAGTCCTTTGTTCCTTCTAAGGGACTGAGCCCAAGTCCTTCAGCTGGTACCAGAGACTCCTTAGCCTCTGGCCTGCTCACTACATCAGCCTCATCGTAACTGAAATGCCAGAGTTCCTGCTGCCAGGCTCCACAAACGCCATGGGCAGAGAGCAGGGAATGAAAGTTGGGGTTGCAGAGGGGCAGCATCCCAGAATGTCGGCCTTCTCTGCCCCATCTCCTGCCAGCACATTTAATAGGGTGTCTGAACCAAGGGAGTTAATCATTCCAGAGTCTGGTACCCCTGCAGGTTGTCAGCCTGACATCCTTGGCGCTGATACTGCTCCATTTAAGGTGTTTGCCTCTTCCCTGCCAGTACTATATCTTCTTAAGACCACCAAGTCCTGTCTTCCTCCCAAGGTTAATCTGGGCTAAAGTGGAACTGAGAACATAGAAACCATCAGCAGTGTGTGAGCACCTAGACATAGCGGGGACATTCAGGTTCTGTTCTACAGCATGAAGTATTACTGTGTCCCTACAATACAGAATATCAAAGTTCCTTCTGTACCTTTGCCCCTTGTCTTGGAGCTGTTGCTCTACCTTGACCCTGCTATGATTTCAAACACAAGCTGCATTGTCCCCCTTCTGTGAACTTCCATGTTCTCAACAGGCGTGTCCTTGCCTCCTGGGCTGATGTCCCATTGTGGGGAGAGTCCACACAGTCTGTCTATCATTGGTCACCGTGATGCTATTTTTTATGTTAACGTGACCACATATGGAATTAACTAAAATTCAAGCCAGTGAGGGTTGCTTCTTAATCAAATCATTTGAAATGGGAAGACACATTTCTAAACTGGATCTTTTGAAGTCGAAAAATCCACTTTTAATCTGGGCCACTCCTTCTTGTGGCAGCCTATTTAAGGGCATGGAAAAAGGAAAGTGGCTCTTTAATTGTCTACTTTCTCTTGCTGGCAAGTCCATTCCTTCACTGGCATTAGAGACCACTTCTTCAGGATTCTGGGATATACTGAAGACTGACTGGATGAGACATTCAGCCTCATGAACTGAGCAGGTACTGAATTCTTAAACTTTCTGTTAGTAGACAGCCATTGTTGGACTAGTTGGACCACAAGCTTGTGAGCCACTCTAGTAAGTCTCGTGTGTGTGTGTGTGTGTGTGTGTGTGTGTGTGTGTGTGTTGGCTTTTCTTGGTCTCTTAGCCCTAGAACACTAAGGTCTTCCTGAAGGAAAAGATTTTCTTCAATCATTTCTAGCACTTTCTATTGGTCACATGGTCACTGATTGAAGTTGAATGAACGGCCTTGACACGGCAAGTCATGGGATCTCCAATGATAAGTCAAGGGGATTACAGGACACTCTGCTGTCTCCAGATGAAGATGGGTCAGGCTTCCCAGAGCAGGTGCTCAGAAATTGAATGATACTGTGACCTTGCTCTGGCCTCCGTTTGCCTCCTCAGCCCTTGCAATCTCGGCTGAATAAACTCAGATGAGACACGGAGTTCAGTGTGGAAGTCAGACAGTTTATTACAGTTTAAAATGAGGCAGTCCCGAGGGTGGGCCTGGCCAGTGTTCATGCAGACCATAGAGAAAACAGCCTCATGGTGGAGAGAGTGAACAGTAGATGCTAACAAGGAAGGACCCCTGAGCCCAGCTTCATTTTAGGTGGGCTTTGTGCTATTTCCTTAATTTCTGGAATAGATATGGGGGGCATTTTTAGGCTCCAGGTGATTGGATTAACTCCTCAGGGAGGGGGCGATAGAATGTCTTTGTTCTAGATGCAAATTTACAGGCTTCTGAGCAGTTCAAAATGTCACGTCTCCACTGAGGGCTGGAGTCACTCGGATCCCATGCTTGGCCAGAGTCCTTCCCTTTCAAGCTCCCGGTTTCACAGCCTGAGCGTTGAGAGCAGAGGAGTCCATTCTAATGTACTCCAATCCTGCTCACATCGGACTGTCTACCCGGTAGGACCTCACCTTCTACGTCATCCCCAAGGTACAGTTTAGGCTTAGGAGACCATGGCCCACCTAAGTCTGGGAACCACAGCCAGGTCTCCCACCTGAGTCAGGAACTCCATCTGCCCTGCCTTCCAGGCCTCCCTCCTAATATGAGTGTCTTCTCAAGGTTGAAGGAAGCCTTAAAACATTACACTTCGAAGCCAGAGCTTAGGAATCCACAGGCCTGGCTTAAAATGTCCTCCCTGGCCTTGTGGCCATGGCAGTTCCCGGACTCCTGATCTCAGGCCCTCGTGTGTAAGATGGGTGGCTATTATCCTCCCTTGGGAGGGTCAAGTGAGATGAGGGAACTCAATCCCTTGGCTCTGAGCCTGGCATCCCATGCATGTGCTGAGCCGAGGCTAAGTCCAAATTCCATGACCACCCTAGAAATCTCTGGTGACTCAGAACCACCTATAATAGCTTCCTTCCCCCACTGGGCAGGAGTCTGATCCCAATTGCTCATTCTGGCCTGTATCACCCATCATTCAATGTATTCGTCATCCCACTGGGTGCCAGCTGAGTCTCTTGACTTGGCTTATCTCTGGTAGAGAATCTTAAAGCATCAGAGGACTAAGATCACCAAGTGAGTCCCAGAGACCTTGCAGGCACCCCTGCTCTCCCCACCCCCACCGCTCCTCTACCCACCAATCCCTCACCCGCCACACCTGGCATGAAGCTTGGGATAGGTGCAGAGGAAGGCTACTTTAAGAGAAGCCAATGTCCTGAGCTTCCTGGGAGAGGCAAGAGAAAGAAAGAACACTCTTTGATGAGCACAGGTGGAGAAGAGGGTTAATGCTCCCTCTTCTGTGGTAATGCTGAGGGTGGAGGAAGACTCATGAGGTGAGCAGGGCAGCTACTCTCACTTGGGGTCTGGTTACAGGTGTCCAACACTTCCCAGCTCCTAGAGCCCAGGAGGCCAGCTGTTGGTTTCTGAGAAGTGAACTATTCCATGAGCTCAGTGTGTGTGTGTGGTGGTGGTGGGAAGTGGGGGGAATGAAGCAAGGTAGGGTTTCTTTGGAGAAAGCCAGAACGTGAAGGAGGAGGCACCAACATTACCCTTGGGAACCAGTGTGTGTGTGTGTGTGTGTGTGTGTGTGTGTGAGTTTCTGCCTGTGTCTCAATCTCCACAGCTGCCTGAGAAACACAGGCCTCCTGCCTTTTGAAGCAAGTGTCCCTTCTCAACCATGGGGATTGCATAAAACCAGCCCAGAGGGAAACTTGAGGCCCTTGAAGTCAGGGAGCTGTCAGGGGATCAGTTTGGTCGACGGTTGCCAGCCTGGGCTGAGCTTTCCCTGTCCTGAACTATGACCTCAATGTGCTCTGCTTGAGTACAGGCCCCCAGCGAGAAGCGCCCCTTTCTGGGGCACACTGAGGCTCAGAAATTCAAGCCCAGCTCCCTACTACACAGCAGAAGCTTAGGACT
This sequence comes from Arvicola amphibius, assembly GCF_903992535.2. Lineage (NCBI taxonomy): Eukaryota > Metazoa > Chordata > Mammalia > Rodentia > Cricetidae > Arvicola > Arvicola amphibius. The sequence goes on along the minus strand of NC_052055.2, from coordinate 68,896,913 downwards.
CCTGCAGTTCCTGGGTGACGGTCAGTGTGGCCCCCATCCCATCCCAACTATACTTGTCACCTGTAGCAGTCAGAGCCTCCCGCGTGCCTTGACTGACTCTGAAAGGTTAAGTCAGGTGTAAACGTGAGGGCTTAACAAAAGGCGAGCACTGTGGTTTAATTATGCCCTTGTCTGCCAAGGTAAGGGCTCACAGCCTGCAGCCCTGGGCTCGCCCGCACCCCTGCATCACTGCCTTGGCCTTTGCTTTCCTCACAGAAGGCAGATGTGCACGAGGTGGTTGGGGGCTGGGAGAGAGCAGATATGCGATTAATTATGGGTAGTGCTCAAAAGATGTGTGTCATGTGTGCCAGTCCCCTCCCCTCCCCTTTAACTCCCTAATGTTCCTGTCTGCCAGCTTCTCATTGGTGTGGCAGTCTATCAGCTGGGAGCTGAAGAGATTTAATAAGCTATGATGTGCTCCTACTATAAAGAAGGTGTGCTGCCATAAATGCTGATACTGTTATCACCACCTCCACCATCACCATCATCTTCATCACCTCCACCATCACCATCTTCTTCATCACCTCCATCACCACCACCATTTATCCATGCACACCCAGTAGGTGAGGCGATGTAGCAAGTCTATTCCAGATGACTTGGTTTCACACTGTCATCTCTACTATGGAGTAGGTACTCTTGCCACTTGTTAGGTGAAGAAATAGAGGCTTTGCATTGTCCGAGGCTGCACTAAATGTTTCTAAAAATATGCAAAATCAGTACTGGTGACAGCTCAGTTTCTTGCCAAGCCTGGGGACCTGAGCCTGACTCCCAGGACCACATAGTGGAAGGAGAGCATGAACTCCCACAAACTGCCCTCTGACCTCCACACATGGCTCAGAGCATATGTGCATGCACAAGGTAAGTAAATAATATAAAATCAATAAGTTTTTTAAGCAGGAAAATCGGGCTCTGACCTTTGTGTTCTCTGACTCTGAGCCATGGGCTTGCCTTATGAAGTGACAGCCCTGGTGATGGACCTAGTCTCAGCTGTACACTGAGTGTATGTAGCTCTGAACTGCAGATAGTCTACTATAGAATTGAAAGACTGGGAAAGGCCTGGGGTGGCTAGAAAATACTTCCTACTTAGAGGTTGGCTTGTTTTCTTAGGAACTTGTTTTCTGCTTCCTCCCCCACATCTCCATATCCTAGAAATTCACCTTTCTCTTGGAATAGAAGAAGCTGACCCAGCAGGCTTGGACTGAGACAGGAATCTCTTGCCCAGTATTCCCCATTTCCATTCTGTCAGAAGATCCCACCACAGTGATTGTTCAGTCCTGCTAGGACCGACAGACAGGCCTGCCTCCTCCTTCTCCCACTTTGAACTCCCAGATCAGATGGTAGAGAAATCCGCCAGAGTCTGACTCACACCACAGGCTGTGTCTGTGGACAGAGTACTTGTGTCTGATAGAATAGCAATTCTCCAGGGGCTGCCGCATCAAGGGACTTTTCTCTCCACAGCTGCTTCTGTGTGTTTCTCTTCCATTCAAAGAGCACACATGGCTGGCTGTGGCTGGCCAGACCCTGCTTGGAAGTTTAGGGCAGCTGCTGTGGTCAGCAAAGTGACCTCCTCCTGCTCTAGAGAGCTACAGCTGCACAGGAGGGCAGAGGTAGGGCAGCTGCTCGGGGGAGGAGGGGAGAGGCTCAGAGAGGTCAAGAGATATGGTCAAAGTCATGGAGTAATTGAACTGACGTATAAACTCAAAGGGCATTCTGGGGTCATGCTGTCTCTTTCTGCTCTTCCAAGTCCCTGCTGAGCTCCAGAAAGATGTTCAGGGAGAGACGAAGCCCTGTGACTGGGAGCTGGTGGGTTATACAGACAGACTTACTGGCACACATTGTGAAGGACAGTTGCTGTAACAAATACCTGAAAAATACGACATAAGGGAGGGAGGGGGCTTCTATTGGCCTCACACTTTGAGGGCAGGGCAGGGACAATGTGGGGGTGGGAAACTGAGCCGCCTGCTCACACTGTGCCCATGATCAGGAAGCAAAGGCAAGTAGGTGCTGGTACTCAGCTTGAGTTCATTTTCCCTTTAGGTTTAGTCTGGGGCCCAAACTCCCAGGACGATGCTACCCACATCCAGGGCACATCTTCCTTTCTCAGTGAACCTCTCTGGAAGCATCCTCAGACAGCACCAGAGGTTCCTTCCCTGGGTGACTCTGAATTGGGTTAAGATTGACAGCTACATTCCATTAAAATATTTTTGTTTGGTATATGCATGTGCAAGCATGATGATGAAGTAGGGGTTCCTGTACATGGTGAGTGGGGAGGATAGAGGTTGACATTGACCCCATGTGGGTGAGGAGGCTACAGGTTGACATTTACCCCATGGTGGGTGGGGAAGTTACAGGTTGACATTGACATTGACCCCATGGTAGGTGGGGAGGATACAGGTTGACACTGACCCCATGGTGGGTTGGAAGGCTACAAGTTGTCATTGGGATGTCTTCCTATACTTTCTGTGCTTTATAATTTTAGAAGTGTTTTTATTAAGTGTATTTATCCATGCGGATGCCAGAGGACAACTTGTAATATTTATTCTCTTCTTTTACCTCGTGAGCCATCTCAGCAGACCGACTGGGTGGCAGGCACAATTCAGAGATCCCCTCATCTCCACTACAACATCAGCAGTGTAAGTGCACACTATCACAGACGGCTTTGATAGAAATCAGAACTCAGAGAGAGAGAGGGGGGGAGGGAGAGAGAGAGAGAGAGAGAGGAGAGAACACACTTTTGGGTGACAAAAGAGGCCAGAAGAGGGCACCGAATCTCCTAGAATTGGAGCTGCCCGTGACTGAGAACTGAACCCCCTGAAGTGGGTACTGGGAATGGAATGAGCTCTCGCCCTCTGTGTGAGCAGCAAGCATTCTTTTCACCATGGAGGCATCTCTCCAGCCTGACCATCGCATCTCCTAATCCACACAACTGTCCATAGAGGTGCAGATGCTGTCCTCCTGTTACAGATGCAGGAGTTGATACTTCCGTGAATGAGCTGACTTGCTCATAATGGCTGCTAGTGAGTAGAATGACCTGGGATGAAATCGTGGGGTAGCCAGGGCTCCTGTGAAAAGGGGGTTGATTCAGGCTTATTTGCTGAATACTTAACACTTAACAGGGCACCTGCTACACACCTGACACTATGCTGCTCTCTTAGAATGCAATGCTGAGCAGGTCAGACGGGATCACGGTGCCTCTAGAACCCACAGTCACCTGGGACAAGGGCTGAGCAATGGTAGAACTCAGGCATATTGTTTGCTGGGCTCTGAGATCCTACAGAGGAAGTTCTCCATTGGCCTCAAATAGGATCACCTAGGGAGCAACAGAACAGTAAAGATCCTACCCAGACCAACGGAAGTCAGAGCTCTTAGTTTGGGTTGGTAAGTTTCTGCTCCTAAGGTCAAAGACCCAGCTCTGCACCCACTTCGAGCACAGTAAGACCAGAGCATGGGGCTAATAAAATATGTGGGAAGTGATGTGTGGTGGTGATGTCTTGTCATGCCAGCACTAGAGACGCTGAGGCAGAAGCATTTCATGCTTGGGGCTAGCCTGGGCTACATAGTCAGGCACATCCCCAAAACACACAGAAAGGAAAAGAAAGGGTGTAAGGGACAGGAAGGAGAAGAATGGGGGAGGATGGCCCTGTGAATGCCAAGGCTGCACCATTGAGAAGGGTGGGGACCTCAGGAGGCAAGAGAGCTTCGGGGACCCGTGCCCTCTCAGGCGACAGAAGAGTGGGGCAGGATGATGGGCTTACACCAATTATCTCAAGGTTGCTGGCTGCCATCTTCCTGGGAAGAATTTATTTATTAATCGCAGCCTCTAAAGATGGGATTTTTGCTAGAGTGTCTTGAGATGCACTTGTAAAATTTAAAACGCTGATTAAAATGCGTAAGACGTCGCACAGAGCAATCAGAGGGGCAGGAAGCAGCATGGAGAAGTTTTGCCACTTCTATTGTTTGAGACTGGAAAGAGGTCAGTTTGCCAGACGGGGCCTTGGCCTGGCCATTGACACCAGGTGCCAAAGGGAAATGATTTAGGAGTCTCTAAGTTTGATGTGGAAAAGTGAGCTGTCTCGGGAGTCTTTAGATCTAAGATAAAGACATACCTGCTCTCAGGAATCCACAGTCTGGGGAGATATAGCTAGTCCTCAGGGAGTCAGTCTGAGGGAGATAGTTTGTCCTCAGGGGGCCCCAGGCTGAGGGGAGGCACTCCGAAGTCTAGGGACGGTTCCTTGTGAAATCACAGAGTATTCGTGACTGTCTCTGTATTCAGAGGTGTGAGGCTTTCTGCTATTTTGGGTGAAGGCACCATTCTTAGTATACGTGGTTAGTCACGGTCTCACTAGAATCTTCATGTGGAGGCTGGATCACAAACGCTTCTTCCGTGTTTACTATCTCTTTCATATTGACTTTCTGCTGTGTCAAGAGTATGGCTTTTGTGGTTGTTTTTCCATCTCTCTAGAGCAGCCAATGGCCAAGGGGAGACTGGAAAGTACATGTTTACTAATACACACAGAAGCTGATACGCCATCGTGGTCAGCACTATTCTAAATTCTTCGTCTACCAAAGGTTCTAGGTTTATAGATTCTGATTAGTAATCACGGTATCCCACATTTATACAAGCCATCCCTCAAGCGCTGACCTTCGTATCCATGACAACACACTGAACCCTTGCTTGTTCAATTCACTGCCCGCAACCCTGGTCTTCCTGAATAGGAAGTGAACAATGTGACCTTTTTTTGCAGCTGACTGTACCAGGGGTAGCCACATGACTCAGACCAGTCCCTGGCCTGGCTGCCTAGCAACCAATGAGAGTTTCTCTTGAGAACTAGAGCAGAGAGACCACATTAAGAATTAAGTTGGTGTGGACCCCTGGAGTGTGGAGCTCAGTCAGCGTTTGGGGCCCAAAGTGGCACTAGGGAGACTTGGTTATGTCAATTCAGAAGAAGCCGATTTGCAGGGAGGAGACTAGAAACAGGGATAGAAAAAAAAAGAGCGATCAAGAGACAGACATCCCAGGGAGCCTGCTGGGAGCTTTCTGGGGCTCCTTGAGACCAGCCTCCACTGTAAAACTGGGAGGTACCCTTACATCTTAGACTAACTCCCCTCTTCTGAAGCTGCCTTTGCAGTGGGGGTATTTGCTTCAGCATTTGCCTGAGCTTCCTTGCAAGGATTTTAGGATCAAATCAAATAATGTTTATGAAAGGGCTTGGTGACCTGCGAGGAGCGATGGTGATTATGGTGAAATGTCTGGAAACAAGGTGTGAATTTAAATAAAGGCAGTAGGGGACTACTGCCGAGGAGTCCAATGAGGCAGGCTGGGCAGAGAAGCTGGTGGTTCCCATGGAGATTTGTAGCAGCTATGGGGCAGGCAGCCTGAGAAGGCTGGAAGATCCTCAAGCAGGAGAGATGGCTGGGGTGGACTTGGGGCTGTTTTGTGGGATGGTGAGCTGCAGGGATGGCCTTGCAGATGCCAAGGGCCAGTGGCAGTAACACCAGTGAGTAAGCCATGGGAGGTTTCTGAGCAGGCATTTTTAGAAAGGCAAAAAGATGGATTTGGTGGGGGCAGCGACTCAAGAAGGCACTATATTCTTAGGCGTGGGGACTGCGGCAGAACAGTATCCAGAAAGGGAAACTTTGTGAATGAAGATGACCCGATTCCTCATTCACTCAACAAGCAGTGCCGAGCTCTGCTCCCAAAAGAGGTGAGTGAGCTGTCATTCTGTCCTCTTGAAGCTTCTGGTTTGCTGAGGGAGCCAGGTCAATATAACTGTGCTACAAAACAAGGCCTGATTCCAAACAGTTGAGAAGTTCCTGGGAAGAGCGCAGTTGGCTCACGGAAGTCTTCAACTGAGTCCCCCAAATGACTCTGTTGCAAATGTTCCTGAGTTGCAAACTCTGAGAAGTAACGTTCCAGGGTGTGAGGACAAAGGCCCAAAGCGGAACGGACAGAAGTGCTGGCGCGAGAAGCCTGGAAAGCAAGCGACCCAGGCCCAGAGGCTGGGGCACTTCACACAAAGAGTCTCACACAGGTGGGTCTGAGATGGTAGAGCTCACTTTGTTGGAAACAGGAAGGATGGAAGTGATTCAGAGAGGGTTCTGGCAAGCCAGGAGAGTGCTCAGCTTTTATCAGCTTTACACAAACTAGAGTCACCAGGAAAGAGGGAACCTCAGTTAAGGAATTGCCTCTATCAGATTGGCTTGTGGGTAAATATGTGGGGCATTTTCTTGATGATTGATTTGGGAGGGCTCAGCTCATTGTGGGTATTGCCAACCTTGGGCAGGTGGCCATAGGGTGTAGAAGAAGGCAGCTTGAATAAGCCATGGGGAGCAAGCCAATAAGCCCTGTTCCTTCATTGCCTTTCCTTCAGTTTTAGCCTCTAAGCTTCTGCCTCAAGTTCCTGTCCTGGCTTTCCTTGAAACAACCCCTGCACCCCACCCCACCCCCTCCCCATCAAGTTGCTCTTTGTCTGTGTTCTATAACATCAGCAGAGAAGCAAGCTTCTTTCCTGTTCTTGTGATAGCTGCCCTGACACAAAAGCAGCTTAGGAAGAAAGGGTTCATTTGACTCAGAATTTCCAAGTATAGTCCATTACTGTAGGGAGGTCAAGGCAGGAGCTTAAAGCATCACATTCACAGTCAAGGGCAGAGAGGAAAGAGACACACGGATGCTTACTTCCTTACTTCTTGTTTATACCATGCAGGACCAAGCCTATAGAATGGTGCTGCCCACAGTGTGCCGGGTCTCCCTACATCAATCAGTAATCAATAGAAATGCCCACTGAGAAACTTGATCTTGACAATTTCTTATTAAAATTTTCATCCCAGGTGCTAGGTTATGTGGAGGAGACAGTTAATGTCAACTGTCATACAGGGGAAGTGGCTTCTTCAGCTTGGAACCTCTAAAACTAAGGCATAGGGGATGACAGGGAATTGCCAGGCAGGGACCTCCCAGAAACAGAGAAGGCTCTGGATGCCCTACTGATGAGTGAATATGGGTGGTGGAGACTTTCTTCTCTGCCAAGGCAGACTCAGAACGTCCACACTCTCTATAACCAAAGCCTTGGGCTCTGTGGGGAGGAGAACAGGCACACTATACAAATGGCCTGGATTTGAGACTTCCACAGCCCAAGGCTCTTGAGTGTTGGCTCTTTCCTCTCTGGTCCACTTCTACTCTCGAGTGCTTTTATATTCCTCAGTAAGCTGCCTCTGTTTCCATCGCTGTCCACGTGGCCCTAGTTGTAGATGGAATGGCAGGGCTGCATCTGCCACCTGGCTAGCTTTACAACGAAATAATTACATGGAAACTTTATTCATTTAAACACTGCCTGGCCCATAATTTCAGCCTCTTATTGACTAATTCTCACATCTTGCTTTAACCCATATTTAGTAATCTGTGTAGCACCACAAGGGGTAGCTTACCAGGAGAGATCTTAACCTACATCCGACTCAGAGAAGAGAGGCATGGCGACTGCCTATGGCAGCTGCCTGAAGCGTCCGCCTTCTCTCTCCCAGAATTCTGTTTTGTCTACTCTGCCTACCTAATTTTCTGTCCTATTAAAGAGCCAAGGCAGATTCTTTATTAACCAATGAAAGTAAACCTCCTCCATCACCTAGTCCCAGTCTTTGTTTCAGGCCACAAGAATCTGGAAATCTCAGAAATGTCTGTGAAAGTCAGGCCTATGACTCGAACACCAGTGGAGGAGCCCGGGAAGGAGAGGGAAGGGCTCAGAGTGGATCAAGTCGCTGAGTCCCAGAATCGAGTTAGGTCATTTTCTTTATCTTTACAACCATATGACCCATTTCACAAATGAGAAAAGAAAGGGTGGCAGGAAGAGGGTTAGCACTGGAAAGCAGCTCAGTCAATAAAGTGCTTGATGCACACAAGCTCGAGGATCTGAATTCAGATCCCCAGCACCTACCAGAGAACTGAGAGCATTGGAGCATGCTCAGTGCTGGGCTGTGGAGGGTTAGTCAGGAGGATCCCTGGGTCCTGCGGGTTCTCGCAGCCGTGAGAAACCTCTGAAAAATAAGTGGATGTTGAACATAGTAATAAATAAGCAATAAAGAGCGGTCTATCTGGGAAGGAAGCTGACACATAATTTGCTCAGAAAACATAGCTGATAAGGCGGGAGAGCTGAAAGGAGAAAGGAATATCCCTGCCTCCTCGAGGCCTCAAAGTGAGAGGGAGCATTAGACAGAAAATGCTGTTGTGTGCAAGAGGCAAACATGATGGGGCTTTGAAGGGAAGGAGAAGTTTCCCTCTAGAATCGGGGGAGGAGATTTATTAAGAATAAGAGGGGGAGGAGGAGGGAGAGGGCAGGGAAGAATGGGGGAGCTGAAAATTTAGGAAAGGATGTGGAAGGAGGCGCTTCAGGAAAAAAAAATCCCCAGAGAAATCCCCCAAGTAATTTCAAGAGGAAATACCATGTTTTTAATATATTTTTATTTACTTTTATGTTTTCATTTAAAATATAATTACATCACTTCTCCCTCTCCTTTCCAATCTCCAACCCCTCCCATGTCCTCTCCACTCTCAAACTGATGGCCTCTTTATCTTGTTACACACACACAAACAAGTATTATTGTTACACACACACCAAACACACCAAACAGACACACACACACACAAATGTGCTGGCTCCACATTTTGTTGTTTGTGTGTATATTGCAAACAGGAGTCTCACCCCTGGGAGAGACTAATTTTCCCTCTTTCAACAGCCATTAGCTGCCTGTAGTTCTTTGTCAGTTTTTCTAGACCAGCACAATTCCTTGGCTACATTCTAAATGACTTATCCTTACATCCACAGACAAGTGTAGTTATTACCCTCATCAAAGATGCTGCACTCTACAGTAAATGGTAACCACTACAAAGACTACAATGGGCCCAATGTAAAGATGAATGGATTGGGAAGAGCCCAGCCCCAGTGGATGCTCCTATATCACAGCTCCTACATCTATGGCTCAGGGAACATCACGGGAGGAGACAGGAATGTTGTAGGAGCAAGAATACCTAGAAGTCTGTGGTGAGAGTGCCTTTCTTAGAAATGGACGCACAAACAAGACCCAAATAATGACGGTATTGACAGACAGCCAATCATTTTTATATGGTTTTTTTGTTTGTTTGTTTTTTGTTTTTCGAGACAGGGTTTCTCTGTAGCTTTGGAGCCTGTCCTGGAACTAGCTCTTGTAGACCAGGCTGGTCTCAAACTCACAGAGATCCGCCTGCCTCTGCCTCCCGAGTGCTGGGATTAAAGGCGTGCGCCACCGCCGCCCGGCATTTTTATGTGTTTTGAGGAGCTGGTGGTACAGTTCATATCATATGATTTAGTTCAATACAACATGTATAACAAAGAGCATGGAGAAGTCAGGTACTGGTTAAGATTTTAAATTCGACTATTCTTAACTCTATGTCGCAAAGAAACAGCAGCAGGAGGCTTGGACTGCTGTCTTCAGGCTGTGGGATTTGGCTCCTTAGGAGGATCCCTGTCATGATAGTGCAGGCTCCTCTTCTAGCAATGGAGCATTGCAGAAGGTGACACCCAGGATCAGACTTCAGCCTCCATAATGAAGTGCACACATGTGCACACAAACATGTACACACACATACAAAACAGAAAGGGTGGCTTACTTGAGCTCCCTCGGGCACTCAGTGGAAAACCAAGAGTCAGTGCCAGGACCTGGGTTGATTCAATTCTCCAGCACTTGAGTTCCTCTTGTCTCTGGGCCCTTCCACCTAGATTTGTTTTTAAAAAAACTTTTGTGCACATGAGTGTTTTGCTTGCTTGTACGTAGTACATGCCTAGTGCCCTAAAGGCCTGAAGGGGGCACTGGGTCCCCTAGAGCTGGCGTGGTGGGAGGTTATAAGCTGCCACGTGGGTGCTAGGCACCACACCCAGGTCCTCTGAAGAGCAAGCGCTCTTAGCAGCTGAGCAGCACTCCCACCACCAGATTTTCTTGTATCCCATGGGACATTTTACTGGCGATTGAGTTCAGGAGGAGAAAATAATGTTGGCCTTCGACACTGACTTCCCAATTACCAAAGAGAACAGCTGTGAAGACAGCTTGAAATGCAGGCTGCCAGAGAGGCTTGAAGTTTAGGCTAGATTTAGATGCTTGAGGGCTGATGAGATGGCTCAGCAGGTAACTTGTTGCCAAGCCGCATGACCTGAATTCTAGCTCAGGGACCCACACGGGAGCAGGAGAGAGCGCACTCCTGTAGCTGTTCTGTGACCTCCACACGTGCACCGTGTCTTCTCATACACGAGTAAATAAAAATGCAATTATAATTATATATATTAATATATATGGATATGCGTGTTTTGATACTGAAAGGTCTCCCTGGGCAGCTTTGAAGCACTTGGTCCCGAGAACGGACCTGTCTCTGTGGATTGCTTAGCCCCTTCTTTTCCCTTCCCTCAACCCAGATGTGGTCACCCGACTACCCTGCTTTTTGCTGATCTTCTAATTAACAAAAGGGCCCGTCGCTCCGTTATTTTATGATCACAGTTTAAGAAATGAGGTGGGAATGGCTTTGCATAGGTCTGTCTGATTGCCGGATTAGCAGGCGCCTTCCAGTTTGCTTAATCCTTCTTTAATTCCTTGATCAACTTGGTTCAGCTCAAAACAGCCAGGCACCTAGGAAATTCAGGATAAAAGCTGTGTTGTCGGGACTTAAGCACTATTGTGTTTGTTCATTAATGTGAGCCAACTGTGTTCATGCCTGTAATGAGAGGGACAGGTACACAAAGACGCGCTGCCGGGGACAGAGCTCAAAGAATAACATCTGGATTGGGGAAAATAATACCTGGGAGAGATGGAAAGGGACATACGCTTGAGGTGGAGCCAGGATAAGATTGTGACTGGACACAGTGCCCCAGGCACTGTCAACCCCGGGGCTGGAGCACAGACTGTTCAAATCACAGGGCCCAGGCAGAAAATACACTCCACATACAAAGTGGGAAATTGGAAGAGTTTTAAAAAGAACCCATTGAAAGGAGAAAGCAGAGAAATTATAGAAGATGATTCTATATTTAGAGCCATTCCTACTCTTGGGAATGAAGAGTCAAGCAGGGAATTTTCTAGGGAGCTAGAGAGAGCTATGTTACAAAGAGGAATTCCAAGGGTGGAAGACCCCACTTTGTTAGCCAAGCTCTGCCATTGTTCTGCCACTTTGGTTGTACTGTGATCATACAAAGCTAGTCATCTGGTTTCCAGAACTAAACAGGTGACTTGTTTTTCTCTGTTCTTGTCTTTCTGCCCTCAAAGCTGATTCAGAGATAGCCTGACCACAAACAGGTATTATGGACTATTTGTCAACTACAACAGGGGACTGCCCCCATTCCTTTGAAACCTTTAAGAAGGGTTCCCACTCGGCCACATAGGCTTCATCTCTCTTTGGAGACCCTACCATGCCACAGCCTGCCTGTCTGTCCCACAAGATCCTGCAGGGGAATTCCTTAAGCAGAGAGGTAAATAACTCAAAATAGCTTCAGGAAGTCACTGAAACTGACCAGATTCACTAGGCCCCTTCCTGCCACAGCAAGCAATGAAAGCCAAGAGTCCTTCTCAGAAGAGCAAAGCCAAGCTGCCAAAAAGACTCTCAGATCACACCGCTGCCTGGAAGAAGTTTAGACCAACTGAGGCAACTGGAAAGGATGCCCTTAACTGTTAAGCTATCTACAGGCTCTGCAGTATGTTCCAGGTTCCCAGCTCTGTGAGCTGTCACCCAGGATGGGGTGAGCTTTGGTGATGTAGCTGTTTTTGAGTCATTATTCTGCTCATGTGAGTAACCCCAACAAAGCTCACTGGCTTATCAAGTTGGTCTTTGGTGGTGTTCCTACTTTAGTCTGCTGTGGTCTCCCTATCTGGGGTGAGTAGACATGTGGGTTGCGATCTGTCACACAACAGGTGCTAAGTGTTCTCCTTATAGATCTTGTATCCCAAAAGACAGTCTGCCTTGGTATCCCCTTTAAGCCCCAAGTCAGAAGTGTTTCACAGTCTCACTCTGCTCCCTGATGCATATCCTCCAGCGTGTAGGGGAACATGGGTCAGGAAAAGTGGTGGCCCTGCTTGAGTGTACGGGCAGGGAGAGGGAGGAGTTACAGAGTGCCCAGTAGGAGAAGCTCATCCTGCAGTTTGCAGCCATCCTCTTGGCCTCTCTTGTTCTTTATTTGCTGTGGCCTAGTTTTACACTGGAAAGAATTGGGGTGCTAGTCGAGCTTAGGCCTCTCAGTATTTGCTGACTTCCTGGCCCTTCTCTTTCCAGCCTACTCAGCTGGGCCCGCTAAGACTTTATCTCCTCTTTACTTTCCTTCCATCTCCAAAGCGTCCCCTGCCCCATGGGTTCATGGTAGGTGAGAACCAGTTCGACAGAGTGAGCCTGGTTTAGATGTTTCTCCTTGTTCTCATTCCTTTGGAGGCCGTGCTGGGTCCCATAGGGCCTGCTATGGATCTCAGAGAAACGTGAGGCCGCCTACTTAAGGATTGGAGGAAATGTCTACTCGCTTTAGGTGTGGCAAGATGAGAAACAAATCCCTTCATTTCATAATAAGAGTGCCAAAAGATAATAATAAGAGTAGCAAAAGCCGAGAACTTATTTTACAGCTTTGCAAGACTGGGCATCAGCCTGGAATGGCAGGCATGCCAACTGAGTGCAGAAAACAGGTTTTAAATACCAGTGTGAGTGGCCCCCTTTCTTTCTGCCTACTGAGGAATCAGGAGGGACAATCTTACCCGCTGTCTGAGTTATATCTTTTCCTCTGTCACTCACTATTTTTTTTAAACAAAAACATGTGTGGGCTCATCTCTCTGTTTTACATACTGTATATTTTAAAGTTCACTGGGCACATGACCTTGCAAGCAAGTTTGGCTGCCAGTTATTTTTCATGCTAAGCTTTTAGTTTAGGTGAGTAGTGTCCCGAGTGTGGGCAAGAGGAGGAAATAGTTGCCTAACAGGTGTTAGCAGTGGGTTAGTGTGTTCTGTTTGGTTGTAGCTGGCTCTAAGATGGTTTAAGGAACCATTGAAATGGAACCATCAGAATTCTATTATACGAGGCTTGCCTTGCATGAATGGGTCCAGAATCCAAGAACCCATCAGTAAAGGCTCTGCCCAGCTCACTCCTGACTTCACAGGCCTAGCCTTCCCTGGCCGCCTTTCCTTGGCCATGCCATGTCTGTTTCATAGGATCTTGTCTCTTACAGGAGCAAGCTGCTCCTGGGTCTGGATCTCCAATGCGAGTTCTAGTCCTACTGGACTCTGATTATCCCCAAGGATAGGTTCATTGGACCATCTCCACCTCCTCACCCAGCTTCATCTATGGAAGATGTATGTGGCTAGTGGGAATACATACTGCTCTAGAGACTCATCCTCCCTGAGCTCAGAAACACAGGTAAGAAACGAAATATAATACGTTTATGGGTCCCCAAATCTGGGGAGCAAGAGAGGTCACTAAGTTAGCGTACTACTATCAAGATTTTTTAAAAAATTATTTTTCATTAATTTTAAATAGGCATGTCTGCACACGTGAGTACAGGCCATAGGCATCAGATCCTCTGGAGCTGGAGTTACAGGGTGCTGTAAGCTGTCTGATTTGGGTGCTGGGAGATAAACTTGGTTCTTTGGCAAGAGCAATATGAAGTCTTGACCACTAAGGCATCTTTTCAGCCTCGTTTTCAGGAGTTCTGAAGCTAAAATTGTTAGAATTGGAAAAGTGCAGATATCATGCAATTTAATAGCTTACATTAATTTTTAGCTATAGATTTAAAAAAAACTGGTCACATGTATGCCAGGATGACTTCTAACTTCTAACTACGTAGCAGAAGATCAACATTGAACTCTTGATTCAAGCACTCCGTCTTAGTGCTGGGATGTCAGTCATGTAGCATTATGCCCTGTGGTGCTAGCAATGAAACCCAAGGCTTCGTGTGTGCTAGGTGAGCACTCTGCCACCTGAGCTACATCCCCAGCTCTTCCGAACGTGTTTCTCACAAGTGAACTCTTCCATGGGTTCTAACAGGTAACTGAACAGTGGCAGCTTCCTTGGGAGGTGGGAGGTGGTGCTGTGCCCTCCTGATATCCCTGATACTTAAGAACCAAGGGCTCCTTGTGTGGCAGGGCTGCAGCTCTGAGGAGATCCGGTAAGGACTGGCACCATGAGGGAGGGTGACTTAGTTGGGTTGGCAGAGGAGAGGCTAGACCCTGGGGCCTAGCATCCCTTCTTGCTTACCCCGAGGAAGGGTTGTCTGCTTTGGTCCTTCTTGGACGAGTCTTCTCTCCTGCTTACCAGGCATGCTCCAGGAGTCCAGAGAGCAGGGCATGCAGCTGCACTGGGCCAGCTGGTAACATCACACATCTGGGGCCAGGATGAGACTTGCACTTCCTCCCTCCTTATACTTCACTTGCTGAGCGCTGCATTTGTCAGATGACTGGGAACTTTGGGCCATGAAAGACCCAAATAGCTTCTGTCACATCCTTGCTCCTTCCTTTGTTGAACAAGATGGCAGCCTGCACTCTCTGCCTGAGACCTTAGATGAAGGTCAGTTAGTATGCAGAACCTGTACAGGCTGACTCCACACGTTGTTTAGACAGGCTAAACATTCCTGATAAGGCCTCTTGAATCAGAAGGCTGAAATGAACTTAATTAGAGCTTGGACTATTCAAGGTAGAGATAAAAGGAAGGTGTCCAGGTCTCTACAGCAACAAGGTGGGGGTGGGGAGAGGAAGGAGGAAGAGAGAACTCAAAGGAGAGAGGAATTGGTCCTCAGAACGTCCTGGCCCTTTACAAGCTTGTAAAAACCTGAGTATCTGGAGACTCTGAGGAGATGTGGGTGCCCTGGCGTCCCTGGAGCTGGGACATGGCTGCTTTTGTCAGGCTGCAGGGGTGAGGCTCTGGAATGGCAGGAGGCTGCCTCTAGTTTATGGTGTCATTTGGGCTATACCAGTCTCTGGGCAGACTGACAAAAGTCATCATGGTGTTTGGGTGGAAGTACCACCCCAGCCCCTGACATCCATATACCCAAAGAGTCTGGAATATCTGGATATAAATTCAATCCCAAGCCCCTCCCCTGGGAGTTGCCTCAGTCCAGATTCCACCTCCAAGATGCTCAAGACCACTCCCACCGGGTATTTAACAGGGTATTTAAACTGCCCCCGCAGAGGACAAACATGTGATTTTCTAGTCTTCTGTCCCCACCTCCTCTCTCTGGGATGCTAGAAGGTCATCCAGGAGTGTTGGTATCCATCAAACCCGGACTTTTTCTTATTCTGTTTGATTTATTCTGATTTGGATTATTGCATTGGCAGAGAGGTTTATTGGGGCACAAAATCTTTTTATCTGGAGGTCCCCACCAAGGGGGCTGTTTTTCCCACCGGCCCAGGGTCACATGTTGGGAAAACATCCTTCTCCCCCGTACCTACTCTCTACCAGGCTAAGATTGGCTTCGTCTGGGGAAGTTTTGGGTTCCACGTCATTGCCTTTTAGAGGCCCAGAGCCTCATACGACTCGGGCTGTCCTGAGGAAGATGTGGCCATGACAGGCTCCTGACCTGACCCGGACAAGGACCTGCCTTGTTCCGGGGGGACAAGGGCCTGCCTTGTCCCTGTGGGGTTCCTTTATCAAGAGACATCCTGTTAAGGAATTTCTCACACCCCTCTATTTTTTGACCCAAAGCCTACCTCGGTGGATGCATTGCGCTAGGCTTTGAGTTCCAAGTCCCAGCATGGACGTAAAAAAAGGACCACTCACAATCCAAGGCCTGATCTCCAATGCCCTTGGGCTACCTTTTACAAAATCATTTTAAATTGGGGCTGACACCGTACATCCCTTAATGCCTGAAAGTTTTGCCGGTGTGGAAACAAACAAGTCCCCCATATGCCCATGGTCTCTGGATGCTGTGCTCCTGCTCTCCCTCCCCGACTCCCCTCCCCACTGCTCTAGCTGTTTGTTCTCTGTCTGCATTCCTGGCATGTAATCTGGTCAGGCTGGATTCTCCCTACAACAGATCCGATCCTCCATCCTCCCACTCTGAGCTGCATAGGTGTTCTGTCCTTATGTTTCTGTTCTCCCTTACAGCACCTGCTAATCTGGCCCTCAGCGGGACACCTGTGCGCTTGCCTGGCTTCTGCAGCCTACTCCAGGATTTTAAGTTGGTCAGCTGACAACAGTTTCCTGAAAAAGGTTCCATGTGTCTGTTAGTATATATGTATAAATAATGTGGCCACAGTATGCTTGTTTTATGTGTGTATGTGTGCTTGTTTTAAAATCTGTAAAACTTGTAACTCCAGATTACAACAGCTCTGGAAAAATACAAATGCGTAGGTAGCCATCGTTTTTGGTTGAGATCAAAGTAAAAAATTCAGTGCCATCTTTGGTAAGAGTACCCATGTATACTAGTCCTACCAAGGAGACATTCTGCCTCCAATGTACTTTGGCTTACTAAAATATTCCTTCTAATCATCTTGCTTCTACTATCATTGGTAAGTTGGAACTGATTGGGTAAACTATATGTCTAAATTTTACTTATATGTTTAATTTGGATATACCTAAGAGGTAATGGTACCCTGACTTTCAAGTGCCTTTACAGATCTGAGAATATGACATTTTACAAAAGAGCTGCTTATGGCAGAGAGACATGTCAACTCCTGCAGCATCCTATAGCTTGTCCAAAAAGATGCATGGTTGCAGAAGACCTTCTGCCTGGAGGCTTGCCTTTGAGTATGGCAAAGCCACCCACACAGCGAAAAAGCTGCCTTCCACCTAATCAACTTCCTGGACACTACTCCGGGGGATAGATTGTCTCTTCCTGCCAAGACAGGTAGACTGAACCCTACCCCCACAGGAAAATCTTTGGGCCTCCTGAACTCAGCAGCTAAAGGCAAGTACTACTTCTAAGACTGGTGTTCATCAAAGACTATGCAGAGACTTGGGATTGTCTGTGTAGCTAAAAGTGCTGTTTCATCTCTGTTCATTTATCCCTCTCAGATCTGTCTGATGGCATTTGATGACTTAAGGTAACGGTAGCTCATTATTTCATTTGTTAAGTTTCCTGCTAAAAATAAAGACAGGTGTGCCTCTTTCATGGGCGTCATATCCCGGAATTAACAGGTTTCAGATGTATCTTTAGAGATCCAGAGTTTCCAATTTCCTTTATAATTGTCTTCTAAAATGTTCATGTCTTTTAACCTAAAGCCATAGCCTTTTGCTATGACACCAAGGTGCAAATCTGTTCCAGTTGTCTTACAGATACCCGAGGGTTTAAATTCTCACTCTGACTTGACATGAACCTTGTTGAGGCAGATAGCTGACTTTGAGTGAGGGCCCACACTCTGGAGCTGTTCAGTCCTGACTAAAGGTCAGGGAGTTCAAACCTGTTCACACTCCCCAAGGACAAACAAGATGTTTGACCGAAGGTGTGGCTACTGGAGCCACAGGACCTTTGACTTAGTGCGAGGTTACCAGGAGTTTTGAGACTTAAGGAGGTAGTTACGCTTGCTTGTTCTTTTGTATCATGGAGGTCTTGTGCCCTCTCCTTCTGACTGGGGCATATAATGATTGTGAGAATTAAACTTGGAGCTATTTTACAGTATTCACTGATGCCCTTCCAACTCTACCTTCTGTCTCTTGTCTATTTTTTTTTCTCGATCCACACTCCCCTTTTCAGGAACGGACAGACAAGTCGGCCAGACCCGACAACTTTGTGACCCACCCCCACCGCAGCAACCTATCCTCTGGATGTCATAGCTAGTGAGAGTTGAGGTCATAAGCTCTATGCGCCTTCAGGAAGAAGACACACAGTTCATCTCCTCTACTTGATGAAGATGTCTTTCTGTCCTCAAATTCTGGCCATAAGTGTCTCCTGTGTCTCCTCTGAACTCCTGCTGAGGCCGACACAACCCTACACAACACTCCCCAACCCAGGAACCACACATAATCACCTTCCATCAGGCATTTGCAGCACCATGAACTGTCCCGGTGCACTTCTGAGAAGAGAAAAAAAGCCTTAGTGTTTAAAACGTTGAGTCTCTTAGAAATTATTATTCATGAAGTTTTGTGCAAGCCTTAGAATTTTTCCTCCAGGCTGAGAGCCCCTGCTGGAATGAACTTAGCCACAATGCGGCCTTCATTTCCCAGTAATCTTATTTTTTCCCCTTCCTGTATTTATGAGTACTAAACACTCATAAATTCAGGATCCGGCATGATGGACGCTCATGGACGTGACATGGCTGAGCTTTTCTGAGTTCATCAGCAGACCGAGTTGTTGGGAGGACACTTGCGATGTGGCTGCTGAGACAAGTGTTCTCATGCCAGGGGGTGGGCTTCATCTGGAGTGAGCAGAACTGCATGCCTGTCTTCAAGATGCCCAGGTCTGAGGGGACATGTCTTCTCTTCAGGAAGCCTCTGTTTGAGAAGGCCCCATCTTGAAGGGAGATAGTCTGCATCCT
This sequence comes from Arvicola amphibius, assembly GCF_903992535.2. Classification (NCBI taxonomy): domain Eukaryota; kingdom Metazoa; phylum Chordata; class Mammalia; order Rodentia; family Cricetidae; genus Arvicola; species Arvicola amphibius. The sequence continues at coordinate 68,878,432 of NC_052055.2, read as the reverse complement.
CTGGGGGCTTCAATTTCTTATTTTACAGGTAAGTGGGTTTTTTGTTTCTTTGATTGTTTTTAATAAGTCACCCTCTCATGGGCAAATGTGTTTACTGGTCCCATTTTTCAATGGGAAATCGAGCTGATTGACTGATTAATTTGACAGATGTTTATTGAAGGCATGTTTCACAGTCAAGACTCTGGCACTGGAAGCTGACATATCCCTTACAGCTACTATTCCAGTATTGCTGTTTAGCCACGGAGCCCTCCGAGAAGAAAGAGGAGGCAGACGAGCACACATGTAGAGCACCTGAACCTCTGTGAGGCCACTTCTCACTCAGTTGTCTTTGCGTGTATCCAATGAGTATTCCTGGAAACCATCTTGATTATATTCAAAGTTTAGGAAGAGATGGTGGAAGTTACACTTCCTGCTCACGGCGTTCCAGGGTCACATAGAATGTTCAACAGTTCTGCTCCGAGAGACTCCACAGTTTAGAGAGTTCAATTGGGGATCTGTGGTCTTGGTCCCACCCCAGAGCTAGCATCTGCTTTGGCAAAGACCCAGGTCTTCTGAGAAGACATTGGAACACCCTGCATCTATCCAATGCCCCTCATAAGTGCTTTCCTTTATATTTATTTGGCTTTTCTCCATTCTCCCTGCTGCAAAACAATGTCATTTTAATTTATGGGTGCTCCGTGGGATCCGTGCATTTCTTACACAGCACTGTAGCTTGCTCCTGCCTTGCCGTCCCCCTGTGGTTCCCTAGCCCAGCCTTCCCTGTGATGTCTGCACCCGAAGCCTGCTGTTGACTACAAGGGAGAATTCCTGCTGTCCAGAACCAGCACCTGTGAGATCTTCATTTCACCCCGCAAAGCTGTGCTACCCTCTAGGGGGGCCAGTGGGGGATACACAAGGTGCACTGGCCTGCGGTTGGACCTATTTATCATAGCAGTGGACTCTTCAGTGGTGGGGAGATGGCTCAGGAGGCAAGTGCCTGCTCTGCAGGCAAGGGAAACTGAATTTGAATCCTCATCACTCCACACAAGCAGGGGAGGGTAGTGCACATCTGTAACCCTAGGATGAGTTGGTACGGTGGTGTAAAGGCAAGCAGATTCTCAGAACCAGTCAGTCTAGCCAATCAGTAAGTTCTGGATGAAGTGAGAGACTATTTCAAAAGATCAGGTGAAGAGCAGAGGTGGAAGACACTCGATGCCACCATCTGACTTCCAGACGTGCGTTCTTACGTGTTCATTCACATGCACACACACTTACACGGGGAATGCCCTCGCTATAGCCAATACGAATGAACGTCAGTGCTGTCTGGGCAATAATACAGGTCATGTTGCTGTAACAGAGGGTCAACGGAGAGTAGCTGACAAGAAGGAGGTTTATCTCTCTCCGGAGACAGGCTAGGATCTGGTGACTGACCTTATGAGACTGTGACATCATGTTGCCTTCTACAAAGTTAACACTGGAGGATTAGGCAATTTAGTAACAGAAAAGAGTGTAAACATATTGAATAATACGTTTTAAAGGATATTTCATTGTGTGTGTGTGTGTGTGTGTGTGTGTGTGTATCTGAGTGTTTTTCCTGCAGGTTTGTGTGTGTGCCATGTGTGGCCAATGCTGAAGAAGACCAGGAGGTGTCAGATCCCTCGAAATTGGGGTTACAAACTGTGTGCTGCCGTGTGGGTGCTCGGGGTGAACGGAGAGCCAGAAAATATCCCGTTAAGTGAATGAATCCACTAATGTTTGCTCTGCCACGAAGTTGCTGTGTGACTTTAGATGAGTCTCTGTACTTCTCTGGGCCACATTTTCACCATGAACGGTGCAACTACTTAAAGAGTGGCAAGGTTAACGCTGCAAACGCGTTTTATGATGCTAATGGCTTCTGGATCTCAAGGAGCAGAGATTAGTGCTCAGCTTTCACCTCTTTACTGCTTTTCAAAATGTCCAGGGCCTAAAGAACAGCAGCGATTTTTCTCATTGAAATGCTTTTATTCAGTAAAGTGGATAATCTTGTGATATATGCTGTGTTTCTGTTCGTATTCATTAAAACGCTCCTCATTCTGGATTCACCAGGAGGGTTCTGAGTGTTTGCTCTGAACTGACTCTGGGGGGGGGGGGACAAAATAAATAAGGTGGGGGAGGGAAGAAAGAAGGAAAGGAGAAGGGAAATAAAGTTTATGGCTGAGAAAATGGAGAAGGGATGGCTCCGCTATCCATGCTGTGTGTGAGCGTGCCTTGGTGCCTGGAATGGTGCCTTCATGGACTTGACGGCTACAGTGTCTGCCTATTGGAAAGAGCAAAGCCATGCAGAGAAACACTGTCTTATCTCAAGTCAGAAATGTCACCTGGAAGGGGAAACAGGTGGAGTTCCTAAAGATTCATGAGAATGGAGAGACCAGGGGGGTCATTGGAAGCCATGTGTGAAGCCAGAGGACCTAAGCATTTTTCATGTCTTTCTGCCCCAAAGCACAAATATTGATAAAGAACATAGAAATTTTACAGTGGGTACTCACCATTTTGACTAATAATTCATCTCTTGCTCTATTTGTTTGATTAAATAATCTTCTTTCAGTCTAACCCTTATCCATCTGTTAATTCATTCCATTCTTCCATACTAAATTTAGGGTTCATTTGGATGGCAGTGCAGGCCAGCACATGCCGCAGTGGTATGATGCGCATCTCATCAGAGCACACCATCACTCCTGCCTGCTCTAGCACACGCCGCAGTGGTATAGCACGCATCTCATCAGAGCACACCATCACTCTTGCCTGCTCCAGCACATGCCACAGTGGTATAGCACGCATCCTCATCAGAGCACACCATCACTCCTGCCTGCTCCCTCTCTAGTGATTCTACACACACCACAGCCAGCACTGTTCTGGAGTTCGGTACTTCATGGGTGTGTCCATTAAAGAGCAGAAGGCCAATGGGATCGCTCAGCACATCTGTCTTTGAGAAGTGCTGCGTCAGCTTGGCGACCTGCTTTGACCCACATCCAGTGGTTTCTTCCTCTGCATTGTCAAGAGGCACCCGCTGTCAGTGTGGTACAATCTGGGTATCCATCCTGTCACTAAAATGATTTGGTTTGTTTCCAGTCTGAGGTTATTAAGGAAAGCTCAATGCTGAGTGGTTCTGGACAAATCCTTTTGAGGTTTATGCATTTTCGTTCCCCCTGGGTAAACACCTTGGGGAATTACTGGGTCATAGATTGATGTATCTTTGGCTCTATAAAAAACTCAAAGGTTGTTTTCTAAAAGTGGTTATAGTGTTCTCGTTCTCATCATTCCTGGAAGAGAGTTCTGGTAGCTCTCAACCCTCATCAGCACTTGGTGGTGTTGGCTTTTTTTTTTCTTTAAAAAAAAAAAGGTTTATTGTTATTACTTTGATTTATGTGTTTGGGTGTGCCTGTGCTTGAGTGTACATATGCATGCAGTACCCACAGAGGCCAGAAGAGGGTGCTGGATCTCTGGGTGCTGGAGTTACAGGCTATTGTGAGTTACCTGAAGGGCATGTTGGGAACCAAACTGAGGTCCTCTGTAGGAATAGTATGTGTTTCTAACTGCTGAGCAGTCTACCCAGCCCCTTTTAACTACTGAAATGCTTTGTCAAGAAAATCATAATGGTTTTAATGTGCCTCCTCTGGGGGTTAATTTATTGATCACTTTCCCCATATGTCTATAGGTTATCTGTATTATCTTCATGAACTCTTAGACTCTTTGTTGCTTGTCAAAAATAGATTTGTTCATCTTCTAATTGTTGGGATGTAACCATCAGTTGTAAGCAGGTTGCACCATGCATGTCTGTCTTCCTAGTCCTGTTGGTGTGACAAAGCACCGTGACAGACAGAGGAGAAAGGTTCAGCGTACACTTTCTAGTGGCAGGGGAGTCAAGCCTGAAATAGCTGGTCATGTGGCACCACAACCATCAAGCAGAGAAGAGTGAATGCAGCTATTTCCCTTCTCCACACAGTCCAGGGCTCTGGAAGGAGGAGCCACCCGTAATGGGCGAGTCTTCCCACCTCAAGGCAATTGAGACAATGTCCCACAGGCATGTCCAGAGGTCCATCTCCTTGGTAGTTCTAGATTCTTCCAGCTGTCTTATGGACCATCGTGATATATAAGAGGCTTTCGTTATTAAGAGACTAAAAAAGGAACAGTTCCCACCAGGGAATTTCTGTACACCTGCCTCAGACATCACCCAAACAGAAAAACCTCATCTCTTGCCATCCTGTGAGCCCCGCACAGACCGGACTCCAGCCTGGAATCCCAGTCAGAAGTGCCTGTGTTTGTGTGGTCCTCACTTTCCTGTCAGAGACTGTGTAACTGGAAATGACATGCGCAGCTTCTCACGCTCCTCTCCTTGGACTGAACATTGAGCAGACTGCACTACTCTCATTTGCTGAGACATGCACGCGGGGAAACCACGCCGAAAGTGGCTGGCTCTGCCACTCCAGACCCTGTGACCTCACGGTGTTGCTAGTGCTCTGGTCCTGCCCAGCCCACTCCCTGGGGCAGTGCTCCAGGTAAAGTGGTCTTTCTGTTGTATGGACTGGGGGGTGAATCCGCCCCACCTGTCAATCTTCCTCTCTCATAATTTGTGGTGTGACTTATCCTGTCTTTTGTCAGTATAAACAGCAATAATTTTATTCAATGTATTAATTCTCTGCTCCTGGGTCTGGCTAAAGAAACTCTAGGTTTGACCTTCCCTCAGTCTCTTGAGCTAGAAGTAGGGCAGGCTGTACACTGGGCATTGGACCTGTTCTAGAAACCCAGCTCAGCTGCTGAGTTTTGTGTGATTGGGAACAAAGCAAGTTCTTATTTCTTATCACTAAAACACATGTGCACACATGGGCACACACCACCTCAGATTTATTGTGGATCCTGAAGGAGGCAAAGCCACTGAGCATGCTGCAGGACCTCAGCCCGCATCCATCTTCTTCCTCTCCCGTCCTTGGGGACAAGAGACTGACTGTCCTAACCCCAGGTCGACTTGTTGAGCTCTGATGGAGATCCCAGATGCTGTGACAGTACAAGGTGGGGTCTGCTCATCCACTCCAGGGCTTCTGCTTCCCTGAACTAGTGAGGCTTCTCAACTCCCTCTCCAGCAGCACCAGGAGCAGCACCCTGACTCATGGGAGCTGGCCTGATGGGTCCTGGCTTGGCTTTTGCTCTATCCCACTGCCTGCATGAAGCAGGTCTTTTCTCCCTTCCTGGCAAAACCAGGAGCTAGCACAAACATTTTCCATCCTTTCTTCCTAGATTCATTTATTAGTGTGTGTGTGTGTGTGTGTGCGCGCGCGCGCGCGTGTATGCACACACACGCGTGCACCTCAGTATATGCATGTATACGCCATGTGATAAGGTAACTGCGGAGGCCAAGAGGGCACTGGATCCTCTGGAACTGTTGCTTTAGGCAATTGTGATCCACCTGATTTAGGGGCTGGGAACTGAACTGAGGTCCTCTGCAAGAACAGATGCTTTTAACTGCTGGGATATTTCTTCTGCTTCCCTTCTTCCCTTCCTTCTCTTTCCTTCCTTTTTGTTTGATTTGGGTCTCATGTAACCCAGCCTAACCTCAAACATAGCCGAGGATAGCCTTGGGTGTTTGGTCTCCTTGCTTCTCCCTCCCAAGTGCTGGGATTGCTGGTGCACATCAGCACATGGCTCCAGGGAGAAATTTCTAAGATCTTTTCTGGCTCGAACATTCTGTCTTCGCAAGTGTCTGCAGCCCCTGATGGATGCTGGACCACAGCAGGGAGAGCCAATTTCAAACAGAATCGACCATTAGATTGGCACGAGTTTCTGAAGCATTTTATGTTTCTTATGTTTAGAGAGGTGCATGCAGGGGTGTGGGCAGAGGCTCAAGGGATGGATTAGAGGAAGAACCAGCACTCAGTCTCCATCAGACCTAGAGTTCTATAACAGGAGCAACCTTGATGGGGAAGGTATTCACGTCCTTAAAGGCAAAACTAGAACAAAGCCCTGCACACCCATCTGGCCAGATATCTCTGGGCTGAGTTTTCCATTAATCAGCTTCTTAGCAAGTATGTTAGTGATGAGCTCTGGATTTACTCGGTTCCTGAACTGTGGGGAAGGCTGTTTTTGTCTACTTAGAAAACATCTCCGCTGATGGGAAGGTGTTTGGCAGTCAGTGAGATGAAACCACACCCCTTCTTCAATTTGCCCATCCTCCACCACCAGGGAGGAACTGTTCTCGAAACTGTGACTGTCTGCTGCAGAGGAGGGGCAGCTCTTTGAGAGACTTCTTCAGATTGGTCTGAGACCTGTGAGCCTAACTGGGAAACTTCCTCAATCCCAGCTAAGTGAGGCCAGCCTATTGCCAGCGGGGGTTCTGCGTCCTGTGATTTTCTATCCAGCGTCTCTGTGATGCAAACCATGAATTGAACAAGATACAAAAAGACAAAAGTAAAAGCACATTACTAAGAATGAAAGGGAAAGCTAGGTACTCATGAGGAGCCTGCCTGACTCCGTTTTGAAGGCCAGAGCCATTATGCTGTATGGTTAAAAATAAGTTTTTATTTACTGTAAGAGTGAAGTTGCTCTATTTCCTGGAACCTAACCTTGCCCAACCAATGACCTGTTATGCCCAGATCATGGCATTCCCCTAAAACCAACTAAGGGACAGAGTCCTGGATGTAAAAGCAAAGAGCCTTTATTCTTATTCAAGTTTGAATTCAGACTCTCTGTGTATCCAAAATATTGCTGTGATCAGAGAGCCCCAAGCTCAGCTGGGGCTGAGTTTTTATAATAGCAGAGGTTGGGGTGAGTGTAATGGTTATAATGTGGTGGTTTAAATAAAATACTGCAGGTCTGTGAGCGGCAGCAGCGGGCAGCAGGCCAAGAGACCACGCGGCAGGCTCCAGAGCAGTGGCAGGCAGTGGGCAGCAGGTGGCGAGACCACGGCCACAAAGGCAGCTGGGTCCCAGGCAGGAAGCCATGTGGCAGGTGAGAGACAGAGATAGATAGGCACACCATGCAGAGTAAAGTTGGATATTTATTTAGTGGGTTATGGAAGGGAAGGGGAGAAGGGGAGAGAGCAGAGAGAGAGGCAGAGTGAGATAGAGACAGAGATAGAGGGGAAGGAGAGAAGTAGGGAGAAGGGAGAGGTAGAAGCTGCCTCTTTGAGAGAGAGTGAGAGAAAGAGAGGGGGGATAAAAAAGAAGGGACTCAGGCTGGAAGTTGGTGATGGGGGAGAAAATGGGCATGGCTTGTCTCTTAAAGGGACAGGACAGACCATTACAGTGAGGGATATATAAGTTTCAGGACCCCTGATTGGCTGGCATTTGTTTAGGGGTGTCCTGGTGAAAAGCGATGGGTGTGTGCTGGCAGGTGATCTTATGGTTGGAAAGTTAGGAATTTGCTTCAGATGATCTGTTACTGGGTGGTTTCAGTTTGTGGTCTTTCTTGGAACCAGATATTGCCTTAGGGTAAACTACTGAGACTGGGGCCTCTATTGAGCTGGCTGGTTCCTACAGACCTTGATTTGTTTTTGACAACAACCTTAACCTCCATGTTCACATGGTGACTATATGATGTTTTTTTAAATTTTTTTTTGTATTTCCTTATTGTCCCATTTCCTTATTGTCCCATTGTCTTTCTCTCTTCTGTAAAAATACCTGTGATTTTACTGCTTAGAAGGGACCCAAGAAATGGATTTGGCCAGTCTCTTTTACCCGATTTAGAACACAGTCACTGGCCAGCTCTTACTAGCACCCCAATAAAAATCAAGCTTGCTTATGTTAAGCCCAGATCATGGAGTCTCCCAAAGACCACCAAGGAGTTCAAATCCAAATGCAAAAGTAAAGATCTTTCATTCAAACTTAAACTTAGACCCTAGTGGTATAGGGTTGGAGAGCCTCAAGTTCAGTTGGGGTGGAGTTTTTATTATAGCAGAGGTTGGTTTGAGGGGATTTCTAAGGTTCAGGACCCCTGAATGGTTGACATTTGTCTAGAGGTATCTTGGTGAAAGGGGATGGGTGTATGCTAGGCTAAGGGACATCTGGTGATTCTATCTACAGTTGTTAGAAGTTAGGTGTTTCCTTTGGAATGTTAGGTATTTTCCCCTTGGATTCTGATTGGCCCATTCCTGGGTGGTGCCTGGGTGGTCTCAGTTTGTGGCCTTTTAGGGAGTCAGGTGTTTGTTTCTTCCCTTAGGGTAAACTCAGGTCTACTTTCTGGCTGGTCTTTAATTTGAACCCACCACCCTCAGCAGTGTAGCAAGCCCTGGGCTATATACTTCAAATTTGGCTCAAATTGTGACAGTGGTCTTAATCTTATTGATGGAATTAGCACCAACTACAGAGTGGAAGTAGAGAGAGCACATTGCTCAGAAGGTCAGTTCTCTGGATCCAGCGAAGGACACTATTCTCACAGAATTTATTTTGTCAGTTATAGGTTTCTCTGCTTCTTGAAGATGATTTACACCAGGGTGGGCTTGGGCAGTCCACATTCTCATTTTTCTCAGTTATTGTTGTAATGGTCCATCTTTCCCTTTAAGAGACAAGCCATGCTCACTCTCCCTCCAGTCTGAGTCCCTCCCTTTTCTGTCTCTCTCACAGAGAGGTAGCTGCTGTGGCTACTCTCCTACTCCCTCTCTCTCTCTCTCTCTCTCTCTCTCTCTCTCTCTCTCTCTCTCTCTCTCTCTCTCTCTCTCCTCTCTCCCCTTCTCCCCTTCTCCTCTTCCCCTCCATAACCTACTAAATAAATATCCAATCTCACTCTGCATGTGTGCTTATCTGTCTGTCTCTCACCCACTGTGTGGCTCCCTGCCCAGGGAACAACCACCTTTGGAGACCTGTGGCATGGTCTTGTGGCATGCCCATCCATCTGTCTCTCTTCGTGGGACTGGCTGCCCCACTGAGGTCTCTCACCTACCATGCAGCTCCCTGCCTGGGACTCACTGCCCCTCATGGTCCATTGTAACCACTTGGGGAACTGTGCCATCCCTGCCTGGAACTGGCTACTCTCGGGACCCACTGCTTACTGCCACTTAGGGGACCTGCAGCATGTCTCATGGCCTGCTGCCCACTGCAGCCACTCAGGGACCTGCAGCATTTTTATTTAAACCTCAACAGTTGTGTCTCAGAGTTAACCTTCCTATAACTCATGGGCACACATGTCTGGTCCCATCCTCCTACCTCCAAGTAGGCCATGACATTTGGGTTTGTCCTTGTAAAATGGTAGAATTTGCTCATGGGAGTCTTGAGTGTGTTACTCTGGGGTCTCAGTTTGTGTCTCTGTCAAGATGAGAACGGAGGAACTCATCAGTCCAGCAACTGTAAGAGCCACACTGTTGATCTCAGGAATCATGGGTGTGAGAGATCACTCAACTTTTGGCCAGGTGGACACAAAGGGCCTTGAGATGACATGTGAAGGTGGGTCTCAGGATCTGACTCTCAGTTCTTTTTCTTAGGGTGTTCTCCTCTTCTGCATTTCCCCTCCGGTTTTATCCTCTAGTTAAAATTTCCCAACTTTTTTTTTCCCTCCAAAGCTCCTGGTCTCCATTTATATGTAAATTGAATGTCTAAATTCCCCAGGCTGAGGAATTTGTTGAATCTGCCTTTTATATTTTCCAGAACACAGCAGAGAAGAAGGCAATTTCTCTACCCAGGTTAGGTTTTTCTCTTCACAGACCTGATTACTCTCCCATTAGATGACTCTAGAATGAAAGGTCATGAATTTTCTGCTCTAAGGGTATCATTGGGACTGTCCCACTGTGACAGAAGAAGACAGTGTAGAGACTGCTCCATCTTGTATTCTTGCTGAGGCCATTTTAGGTTTGATTAGGATTAGATCTCCTTGATGAAAAATCCCATGGGAAATTACTCAACTTTAGTCTAGGAACCGGAGGTCAAGATACCTCAACTAACTTATTTTAAATTCTGTTGAACTGCCTCCTTGTGCAAACCTCCCCCTCCAGCTAACCACTTATCTTAGCTGCTGTTAAACTGCTTGCTTGCACAAAATCACCCTTGCAGCTGCCAAGTGAGATAATAAGATGTGGGGTTTGCCTCTTATTCTAAACACTCAGCGCTACACTTGAGTCCCACCTACCTGAATATAGTCCCTACCAGCTGAAAAAAGACTCCCAATTGATTGTAAACTGTGTCTGAATGGTCTTCAGTGCACTGCCTTTTCAATGCACTCCACAAGGAGCTCATTTAGCAGGGGTACTGTCACCCCCTTCTAATATCTCTGCAGGGCTGGCACTTTCTGCCTCCCATTTCCTTACCTTCAGCAGATACATAGACATAAGGGTGGAGCAAGATCAAGGCCTTCCTTGACTACAACACAGAGTCTTACAGCTGGATGGTTTTCAAAATCAGAGCTCTGCAGTGGAGGAAGGAACTGATATGTAATTATCCTCCAGAGATGAACTCTATTAGGAAAGGGACCCTTGAGAATATGGGACCCATGACTGAAACTTAAGAGGTGAAGAGACAACGTAAGTTCTCATTCCACTACTGTGGACCCTCATAGGGTAACAAAAATTGGCATCTGACTTTGGACCTGCCAGAGTCTGAATCCTCAGCCCTGTTTTTGCTGGTTGGGGGAGACTCACCACAGGTATCATACAGTGAGTTTTCAAATGAATAAGACAACAACTCAAGAGACCATCCAGACCCTTTCAGATGTAATCCAGTGTTTTAGAGATTGGAGAAAGCCCATTGTGTCCTCTTGGGAATTCAGAACCATGGCAAAGTGTTGACCACCCTAGAGATGTGCAGAGCTGGTGATGTCTCCATCTGCCAGGGAAAAGGTTGGGGATATCAGGCTTCCTGAACCTTCCCATTGGGTCTCTTTGTGGAGATATCAATTCTATTCAAGCCACAGAGGATTGAAGGTTCAAGGGCTTTTGGGGTATTGTGAAATAAAAATTTTGTACAGTGTGAAGATGTGTCATTCTGACTGGTTTAATAAAAAACTGGTCAATAGCCACGCAGGAATTTCAGGCACACAGGATACTGGGAAGGAGGAGGAATTGCCAGACAGAGAAGAGGCAACATGAACAGTACAGAGTAAAGGAAATAAAACCTCGAGACAAAAACCCGATTGCTAAAAATTGGTTATTTTAACTTGTAAGAGCTAGTTAGTAATAAGCCTAAGCTATTGGTCAACTCTTATAATTAATAGTAAGTCTCTGTGTGGTTATTTGGGAGCTGGCAGCCAGGCTGAAAGTCCTTCTCTGGGGTATGTTGATGTCTTGTCCTGTTCCACAGCTAGTTGTCACCACTGAATCTCTCTGCTGAGCAGTCTTTAGACACTCATGGTGTCTAAACACAGTGTCTTGTCCCTGTTAGTGGTGGTGTAGACAGAGACACAGTTCTATGCTGTCACCTGCAACAGGCTGAGTTCCTTCAGTTGTTGTTAGGGACCTTAATTCAGCTGAAACCTGATCCTATGACTAGCCTAGGAAAGGAGAAGTTCAGGAGCAGTCAGTGTGAAACAGAGTTGGTGTTTAGTAAAAGGCAGTTTTACCAGATTTCAACCACGCAATTTAAGAGAAAGACACTCTTGCTGAGGAGAGAGCAAAAGTGTCCAAGGTCATGGATTTGGGGTTCTCAAAGAAGAGCTGCTGTCCGGTGACTTTGAGGTGACTGAATAAAGGATTCTGGAATTTCCATGTTGGATGTATTTCTAGCAGGCTCTCCCCTCCCCTAACTCCATTGTCATTCAAGTTTTAACATTTGATGTTGGTTTGCGGGAGGATGCCTATGTGCCCAGGCACCTGTATGAAAGTCAGAGCACACTCCCAGGAGTTAGTTCTCTTTTTCCCTCATGTGGGGTTGGGGGTAACACTCAGGTCCTCAGGTTTGGCAGCAAGAGCCTTTGCCTAGTAGACATCTTACTGGCCAACTCCTGGTCCTTCCAGCGACTGAGATTGTATGATGACAGCTGAGAAGGGGGAAGCCCTTAAGCCAATGTCCTTAATTATGCTAGAATTCTCAGCTGGTGCTGAGAGGGTTCAAGAGAGATACTGAGGTGTACTATTGGGGGTATGGAGTTTTCTTATGTCTTTCTGAGGATGGGGAAGGCATCACAGAGAGCCTGCATCCAGGAGATAAGAGAGGGGTGAGGAGAAGGATATGCTGCCATCAAAACCCTCTTTTCTGTTGGTGAAGGATCCTGGCTCTGGGAAATCTGTCTGCTAGGGCTCACAGTGTCTCCACAGGGCTCAGTCTGTCTGACAAAGGAGGAGGGCTTCTGCAGATCTGTGGCCTGAGCAGCAGCTGGGATCTAACATCACATTCTCACAGGCCAGAGGTTTCACTCAGATTCTGGTGTGCCAGGGTTCTCTTCTTCCAGTGACCCCATAATTCCCCCTATGGCTCTCACCTGATTCAAATCTGGGTTCTTAAGCCTATGATGTGGACAGTTTTTTGAGTTTATGGCTGCTCACATAAGTTGAGAGGGCAATACAGGGTCACATGGCTGGGAACTGGAGGCTTCTGTCAGGAGTCTTGGGGGCAGGCATAGAGTTTCTGGATTCTAGTATGTCTTTCAGATGAATCATACAGAAACATATGATAGTTATAGGACAAGAGAAAGCTTATTAAAGGAGAGATGCAGAGGAGCTTGGAGGTGGGCCAGGTCTAGCTCCAAGAGAGTGGGCAAGAGGAGGATGTAGGGGGAGGAAGGCTGCATGACCTTTTATGTGCTGTATGTGTAGTCCCTGCCTCTTGCAAATTAATGCCATGGGAGCTTTACTGAGCACATTTTCTTGGCTGAATTAAGCCCAGGCAGACTAAGGGCTTCCAGCCTCCCTGATGGCACCTCTGAAGTCTCTATCCCCTTTCTAGCCTCCTCTAGCCCATTTTGATGCCTTGTCCCTGCCTTTGTTTCAAGCATGCTCTATGTCCTATAGTTGCTCAGCCTATGGGGGAAGCCTAGCATTGTATTAGATGCACGAGAGTATTAACTCCATTGATGCTGAAAAAAAAAAAATAAATGACAGGAGAAAGGGGCAGGCCTGACACTGGGTCTCAGTGACACACATAGGGCTGTGTGGAGGGGTTTGTGGATAAAAGGAAAAATGGGCTCCCTCCCTTGTTAATACCAAGGGAGGCAAGCTAAAAAATATCTTAGCAACCTAGGACTTGCCTTGGCTTGGGCGGTGCACATGCCCCTCTCCTCCCACTGCTCCTAACGACCTGGGACCCTCACTTGCTGGAGCTGCACCAAATACAGCCAACTTTCTACAATGGGGTTATTCTCGCCTCCCCTAGCAACTCTTAATGGCTCCTCTTTTGCAATCACTTTTATTCAAACATGTTTCATGACATAGCTGGGTGCAGGAGGCCAGGGGCTGCTTGGGCTTGAATTAGCTTTGAATGTGTGTGGAGCAGGGCAAACTGTGTCTCAGAAATGAACTTTTAGGGGGAAATTCCTAATTTATCATTGTCAGTGTTTAAAACATGACTGTACCTCAAAGGAGATAAGAAATCGTTCATTCTGGGGCCAAGTGTGAGTGGCCATGGCCAGGGAACAGGCTCAGCCTTCCATTGTGCTAACAGTTTTATAGTGACAGAATAAAGAAAGTTGCAGATCAAAAACTTTTCAAAAACATGGGTGGAAACACCAAGTAGGAGGTTATAGCTGACCTGGGCTCTAGGTCTTAGATTTTGTCTGGTGGCATTATTAGTCTTTTGCTTGGTAAAAACTAGGATTTTATTAAGTTAAAAAAAAAACACATATAAAGGCTTGAGGTTGGTGTCTATTAGTTCTTGCCAGCTCCTATCTATCTCTACCTCCTGAGGCTGGAGCTACAGGCGGTCTGCCATCTACCTAGAATTTGCATGGGGGGGGGTCTGGAGATCTGAACTCTACAGCTCACATTTACTAAACCTCTGGCTCGCTCACCAGCCCCCACTCTGGCTCTTCGTGAAATTATGTGACTCCATATGCCTAGTAGGCAAGGGTTGATTAAAAGGGCACTTTGGAGAAGTTACTATGTTAAATCCCAGCAGTCAGCACTGAGGTAGGAGAGCTGGGGTACGTGTGGTTTCATGACCATGGTCTTTGTGCTCTCTGCATGGGAGTCCCCAGGGTCCAAACGTGCCTCGGATACAATGGCTTACTATGCTACCTCTAGCTGTCTCCACTATTCTCTCCCACTCTCCTGCTTTCCCAGCCCTGGCCTTGCCCAGTCTGCTGGCTGTGTTCAGTCTACTTTTCTCTCTGCTCTGGACCCTTCCAGATGCCTCTGGATATATCTCCTCTCTTTTGCTTACAATAAAAGCCTGTTCCTTAACCATACCACAGAGCAGTCACAATGTGGTTTCTTTACTGTGCCCCTTATATAAAATAAGTGGTCTGTGTGTCTGTGTGTCTGTCCCCTTGGGACTGTGCCACAGAATGAAGCACACTGCCCAGTCCCACTCCACTTCTCCTGCACTTAATTATTTAAATGTAATCCATTAGTGGTTCTATATTTAATTTTTTTTAAAAAAATTAAATGAATTATTAGTGTGTTAATAAATAATAAAGTTTAACAGCTGTTAATGAGCATTCAAAATGGATAATTTACTGCATTCCATGACACAATACCAATATTTACCCAGGAAGGGGAAGTCGTACCTGCAAGAAACTTTCCACTTTTGCCCCAGTTTTCATTCCTGAGCAAACATGAAGCAATTAGTCTCTGATGTGGCAGTCACAAGAGGCGATGGGGAGCGGAGTTTCCTTACATGCTGTGGTCACATCCTGTTCTCTTCTGCTCTTGTACCTGTCCTTGCTCAGGTTCCTTGTCACTCTGGGCATGGCCACTGGATAATCAGTGTCATAGGTGTCCAGGGAAATTTTAACTGTCAGCTTGACACAGTCACCTGAGAGCAGAGATACAAGTGAGTGATTGTCCACGTCAGACTGGCCTGTAGAAATGTCGCTGAGAGGTCATTTCACTTGGATATAGGAGGGCCCAGGACACTCTGGGTGGCACTATCCCTTAGGCTTATGAGCCAGGATTTTATAAGGGAGCTAGATGAGTCTGAGTCTGAATCATGCCGAGAGCCGTACTGCTCTGTGGCTTCTGCTTCAAGCTTATGCTTGAGTTCTGATCTTCCTTCCCTCCATGGTGGAAGCTGCAAGGTGAAACACTGTAAGGGAAACATTGTAAGGGAAAACATTGTAAGTGGAAACACTATAAGCTGAAACACTGTAAGTGGAAACATTGTAAGCTGAAACACTGTAAGGGAAACACTGTAAGTGGAAACATTGTAAGCAGAAACACTGTAAGCTGAAACAAACGCTCTCCTTCCCTAAGCTTCCCTTGGTCAGAATGTTTTGTCACCTCAACAGAATGAAACAGGAGCAGAAGGTCAAAGGCAAGTCCTTGCTGGCTAGCCTGGAGCAGACTGCAGAGCAGACACAGGAGAGACCCTGCCTCAGTAAGGTGGGAGGTGAGAACCAACTCTCAAAAGTTTTTCTCTGACCTCCATGTGTGCCCATCCCCCACCACAATAAGATAACTAAATAGAAATAAATAAGAAAGAGTGAATTACAGTGATCTCTTTCTTCCTCCATCTCTCTCTGTGCCTGGAGACATTATTAATGGAGCCTCGTGTAAAAGACCGAATAAGAAGGCAGCCACGAAAATACTGTTACTTTTATTAGAAAGGGAGTATAAAAGGCATAAATAGAAATATTTTTATCATGTGATCTGAACATTAAGTTTCATGGCCCTGACCTGCATGCTTTGTTACACAGACTGTTGTCTTCTGAGAGTGAGACTCTGGCCTTCCCCATTTGTGTGTGATTTTAAGAGCTTCTAGAACAACACACAGAAAGCTATTCCTGTCTATCTCTCGGCATGGCACGTGCTGTCATGTCGTGTGTGTTGTGTCTAGTGTGTGTGCATTTGGATGGAGACATGCATGCCATAGTTCAGTTTATCAGTGACTTAGCTGTCATTGATTACCATGTCTACTGTATTAGGTGTGAGTCTAAGTGTGGGGCAAAATGAAGCCACTCTAAAGCAACACTGTGTCTCTCAATGGTACATCCAGATTATTGAAACAATGGATTCTAAAGAAATGGGAATTTCCCCAGGAATCTCACTTGGAGAGGGTGAGCTTTTCTCTCTGAAGAAGACATCACACAGTTCTAATAATGTATCAGAGCACCTTACAGGGTGAAACTGAAGCCCAGAGGATGATGCATCGGTGGTGGGCAGGAGCACATTTTGACCAGGACTGCTTAGATCCTTGCTCTTTATTTAAACTTTGATCTCACTTTAGAACCCCAAAGACAGACTTGAGGGGCTCATTAGATATCTGTTCCCCTTCCCAATGTGGCCACATTGAAAAAATCTTTTTCTGCTTTCCATTTTAATTTGGCCCTTTTAATTGACTTATTGAGGATGGGTGACCATACCTGACATGGGGCACAGGTTGTGACCCCAAGTTCAATAGCATGAGGATGTGTCATGCATTCAGGAGAGAGAAAGAGTATCTCCAAACCAGCAAGCACACACTCATCAGGGGAGAAACTGAGGCAGGGGAGTACGAACAGGTGCAAATGGTCTCTAAATGAGGAAAGAGCTGAGACCCCATGGAGAAGAGAGAGGTGAGACAGAGATTGTTAGGGTGCATACTACAGTAGGGTGACCAGGAAAGCCTTTTTGAGGGGACACACTGAAGTGAATACCTGAGAGAAATGAGGGGATGATGGTCAAGGTTCATAGATATCTGGAAGAGTGGTGATCTAGGAGGGGTGGGGTGTCTGGTCCTACTAAGCTGAGGACCCAGGAATGGGCTGGGACATCCAGGACACCAAGTAGGTCTGTGTGCAGAAGGGTAAGGGACAAGGACTCATGTGGACTCAATAACATACCCCAAACCAGGACAACAGAACCAGAATGTCCAGATGGAAGGGACCTTACCTATGTCTTAGTTACTTTTCTTATTGTTGTGATAAGAATACCTTTAAGCTGCCTGGTTTAGGGGACATAGCCCATCATGATGGGAAGTTAGGGGACACACTCCATTATGATGGGAAGTCATAGTGGCAGGAACAGGAGGTAGCTGGCTGGTCAGGAGACAGAGAAATGAACCCAGTTCAGCTCACTGTTTTTTATTTAGTCCAGGACCCCAGTCCATGAGATGGTGCCAGCCACGTTTAGTGTTATGTGTTTTCCACTTCAATTAACCCAATCTAGAGTTCCATGTTCCCAGGGGCTCCTCTTTCCCATGATTCTAGATTCTGTTAAGCCACAATGTCAATGGTCACAGAGACAGCCCAGTGAAACCCTCTCATTTTCAAGGTGAGAGGCAGACTATTTTAGCTTAACTATCTCATTGCAAGCCTGCACTCTGGCCCTCCCACGCCGCTCATTACCCCTCCCGACTCCTCTATCACACTGGCTCAGTGCTCAGTCCGATTCATCCTCCTGTTGGTTCCTCACCCCCTTCTCCTCACCTCATGCTTTAGAAGTCAGCAGCCCACGACTGTCAGGAGAGTCAGGAGAGTCAGGCTCATCAGTCTGACACGCACACGGAGGAGGGAGGCCTCCAGTCTCATACAGAGGGAGGTAGAGTTGCTGGCATGTGGCAGTGGAGAGGGACAGGGAAGGCAAGTCTGAGGGCAGCAGAGCTGCTCCACTAGTTTTGCTGGAAGACATGTTGGGGAGGTGCCACCTGCTGATGGAGGGCCCCAGGTGTGAAAAGGGCATAGATTACTTCACCTCTCCCTTCTCTACGGGGTCTCAGCACCTTCTGCGTTAAGAGACCAATTGGACCTGTTTGTACCAGTTTCTTTGTATAATAGAAATCCGAACTATGGAGCAGGCTAGTGGCCTATTTAGATTAGTGCTTGCTTTTCTCTCACATGAGGAAGCTGACAATCTTTTCAAGAGGCTCCCTATGTCCTCCCTATGTCCACAGACCTTCTCCAACACCCATAAGTCCTCCCCATGTCCATACATCCTCCCCCATGTCCAAGTCTCTGTTCATTTTTCTGTCCCTCAAGGTTACCACATGACCTGGGATGGCTACTATCGCTTCCTGCTTCCTAGCCTGACAATCCAGACACAGAGTAGAAATAACTGGGAAAAGTAAAGGAGCACCTGTTGTTTGAGAGATCTCCTTTCAAATTTCTTCATAAGGGCCACCCAGTGACTCTCTCTTGTAATCTTTTGGCACCCCCTGCCCCCTACAAGGGAGGTTGTGAAGTATTCATTTGTCTCTGTGGAGGTGGCAGATTTGCCTCTAAGTAAAAAATGGCTCTATTGGATGTGTGGTACTAACTCTCTGTCACAAAGACACAGACCACTTCCATCTGTCTTAGGCCCACTGTCTCTGGTGGAAGATGACAGAGAGTGGGACACTCCTTGAAGCCCTGGAGATGACTGTATGAAAGAACCAGATCCCTGTTCATAGGCTTCTAGCTTCCAGTTGGCATTGCTCTGGGAGTGGGTACCAGGAATGAAGGATGTAGACCAAGGTGGGGTCATTTTTAAGGCACTTTCCCCCATGAGATCTCCATGACATCTGTACATGAGCACTCTGGTTGCTCGGCATGTTTTCCTGTCTCCCGTTTATGTAATGAGGATGCTAATGTGTTGCATAAAGCCACAGGGAAGAGGAATGGAGGACATTAATATAAAATGCATAGTAAAATGCTTGGCATGCTTGGGCTAACAGCTTGAGTTTATTATTGTTCTATAGGAGTAATTTGTGCACATGTGCACTATGAACATGTGTGTGTATGTATATGTGGGTTTGCTTATAGCTAGATGGCAGGTAAGGCGGGAGAGAATCTGGTAGGCTGCATGTGCATCTGGGGCTCTCAACCTCCATGCCCAGTGCTCTGTTCTATTCTTCCACAGGACAGAGGAGAACAATGGCAGGACAGGGCAGGGCAGTGACAGGTCCAGCTGTCACAGAATTGAGATTCCATGGGAGGTGCTTTAACACTGAAAATTCCATGGTCCAATTTGGAGGGCAACAGGCAGGGAGAGAGAGAGAGAGTGAGAGAGAGAGAGAGAGAGAGAGAGAGAGAGAGAGAGAGAGAGAGAGAGAGAGAGAAAGAAACTGGGTTGCCAAGCAACCAGCCATTAACAGAAAATTAGTCGCTCATCTCCGAATGTCCTGTCCCATTTTCATTCCGCCTCCTTTCTCCTCCTGCCAAACAGAAACGCATACAGAGCCATGGCTGAGGCTGCCAGGAAGCATCTAGAGAGAGAAGTCACATGAGGGACAGGCACCAACTTGAGCAGGTAGCCAGGGGTACCGCCTTCTGGCTCCCCATCTTCTCTGATTGCCTTCCTCCCACTGTACTTCAGACAGACCTCCATCCTGTGCCTCAGCAGTTCCTACTCTGTCCTCACTTGATTCCTTGTCTCCCCACTCCCTGTCTCCTAGCCACGCACACTGGAACATCTGGGGGGACAGCTTTTCCCTCCAGGCGAGGACTTCCTGCAAGTGGTGGTGACCACACTTGAGAATGAAGAATAACTGGTCAATAAAACCTTACAAACCTCTCAAATCCCAACCCCCTCCTAGTATGTGTGTGCGCGCGCGCGCGCGTGTGTGTGTGTGTGTGTGTGTGTGTGTGTGTGTGTATGCACACATGCACATGTGCACATACGGAGGCCAAGGTCAAGCTCTGGTGTCTCCCTCAGTCACTCTCTGCTTTGTTTCTGAGACAGCTTCTTCACAAAACTTGAAGTTAGCTGATCTGGCTAGATTGGGACTGGCCAGGAGGACCATGGGAACTTCTGTCTCTCCAGCTTTAAAGTCACACGCACACATGGCTGTGGGTAGGGGTTTGTTTGGCTGCTGAAGATCTGAACTTGGGTCTTCATGCCTATGCAGTATGTGCTGTACTGACTGAGTCGTCTCCCTGGAGCCCAATAATTTCTGTCTGGGCTCTCAAGCTTCTGGAAGTGGCAGGGCTGTCTGTTGGGGGTGTGTATCGTTTCCAATCCCCTCAGAGGAATGCAGTGTGGGACAGTCCTGAACTAGAGGCTCGTGCTTTGGAGTTCTTTGTTGTTTTTCTTTGTTTGCTTGGGTTTTTTTGTTTTTTGTTTTTTTTCAAGGGATCATTATTAAACTGTGGACCCAGAGAAAAAGATGGCACAGGAGCCTTATTAGGTCACCTCATATCTCTCTGGAGAGCCTCCTTGTCCAGATGTGTCTCGTCCTGGTAGAGTGACACTTGGGGTCCTTAGAGGTATGAACATGTCTGGGGGGAAAGCTGTCTCACTGGGGTCACAATCTCTTGATTGAGACAGACTTCCAGAAAGTTGACTTCAAATTCTGTGGAAATTTTTAGATCATCCTCCCCTCCATGTGCCCACTGACTGGGGAACTGTACTCCGTCTCTGGTACAGTTGTCAACCTGGAGAGATGTGGTGGTACGGTGGCTCATCTGGGATCCTCCTCTCTGATGGTGATCATGGTCAGGAATAAAAGCAGACATGACAGTGCCAAGTGCCCAGTTGGATACTGGGAAGAGCTTTAGAGACCTAGGAAAAGAGCAGGTCACTGTATAATAAGCTGGGAAAGTGTCACCAAGTAGGTGACATTGCAAGTGGGCTTTGGAGTACTAATAGAAGTTTGCCAGAGAGAAATGTTGGGGAAGATATGGAGGAGAGGGTAAGGTAAGCAGAAAAAAAAGCCTGTATGTGTGGGCTAAAAATTAAAAACAAAACAAAACAAACCCACCCCTGCATGGAGGTTAACCTCTGAAGAAGGCTAGGGGCAGGGATTTGCCCTTGACCAGCTGGACATCTTTAGACAAGTTACTTCCCTTCTCTGGGCTTTCACTTTCTCATCTGGGAAATGGCAGCTTGGGTAATCATGGAGCTGCCCTCCAGGCTGACAATCCATGGTGTTGTGTTCATGAAGGGGAGAGGAGGCTCGCTTGTGGGTTTATTGCAGGGAGGCTAGAGAGAGCTGGGCCTGCCATCTAAAAGGCTCTCCCATCCCCTCCCTCTCTTCTCTCCCCCAGAAACTCACCAGTGTTGTCTGAGACTCACTGGGGAGCATGGACCACTCCATGCATCACTGTGACCTTTGGAGAAAATTGTCCATTTACAAAGATTTAAGTGCATTTAAAGCTGATGTGGGTGGCTTTTAAAAGGGGATCAGAGGCTACCCTGGAGTGGAGGAATGGCGGGGAGAACCTTGGAGACCAACAGGTAGGCTGTCCAGTCAGAGCCACAGCAGCTGCCGGAGAAGGGTCTGCTGAACCTGCTGGAGGAGCTCAGGGATGCTGCCTGCATCTTCCTATCCCACAAATGCATCCTTTCTCTGTTTCCAGGCAAACTCATCAAGAAAGAATCAGTCCATTGACGAACAAACAATGGGAAACATGCCAGGCTCTTGGGGAACACCCTAAAAGAAAGAACACAGACATGGCCTCGAAGGAGACAGGCCTGGTCTCATAGAGTCATCGAGTCTGAGGAAAGCTCAGAGCTGCCATGGGGACTTCTGGGCCAGCTGTCTGTGGTCTGACCACACGGTGGCTTACAGAACCCATTGACCTCCCAGCTTCACATGGCCATGACTTTCAATGTCCTTCAGGGTGCCCAGGAAAACAACAGTTTCAAAGTAACAGGAACAGACAGTGGATAGTGACCCCTCTGCCCCATCTCTGAGGGTGGTCATTGCCTCCTGGCCTGAGGCTTTGAATCTTCAAAGCCTTTTCTTTAATGAAAAGAAATGTAATTTATTTGTCAAATCCAAAATGCCTGTGCAGTCTCCTCAGCACCAGCTCCCTCGCCTGGGGCAGAGCTGCCTGAGAAAGGCTTCCATGGAATGCCTGCTCATGCCTAATGAGGTTTGCGTGTGGAATGTGCAAGGCTGGGTGCTTATACTGGGTCCTGTGTGCGTGTGTGCTCCCTGTTAGGCAAGTTTGTCTGCAGCATGTACACACACACACACACGCACACACACACGCACACACGTGTGCTATATGTTTGACCTACATCTGTATGCCCACAGGTGCGCATTCTGCTGAGTAATCCTAGGTGGAGTGCATGGATGTGAGCATCCTCAGAGATGCAGGCCTGGGATGGGCAGCAGTGATATGCAGATAGCCAAGGAAGGCATCTTTTACAATGGAGGCTCAGCCTTAGGGATGGAGTAAGCAAAATCTTGAGTCTGCCAGGATCTCACCTTACCAGTGTCTCTGGGAAGATCAAGACACCATGCTTCTCTCTGTCCGTAATCTGTGCTCAAGATCTCTCTTCAGAGTCACCGGCCCCCTCCACCGCTCCTATGGTCAATACTCAGAGAAGCAGCTGCCAGTCTAACTGGCTGGGCAGGGGAGAGGAGGAAGGTATGGCTGTGGGGTGCTGAACAGGGGGAGAGGCAAAGGAAATGACTTTCTACTCATTAGCTCTCTTAAGGAATAGAGAAACAAATAGTGGCAACTAGTGCCCCTGGATCTAGTTGTACCCAGTTGACTTGCAGGCTGCATCTAGAAATCTATTTTGGCTAGAAGACTGAGGATGCAGAGCGCAGGATGGAGGGGATCTTAAACATCAGGGCAGGTCTCAGTCCCTGAAGAACCTACATTCTCATTCCACAAGATTCTTGGAAAACATATTGGCTGGGAAACCCAGGCTGAGGAGGGTTTGGGAGCAGAGCTGAGACCACAGGCTGCTGAACCTATAAGAATATATTGCACAGAACGGTGTGTGTGTGTGTGTGTGTGTGTGTGTGTGTGTGTGTGTGTGCGCGCGCGCGCAGAATCCAGAAAGGAAGCTACAGAGAGAATGGTTAAACGGGTCAGTGAGTGACGGTGCTCGCCCAGCAAGCCTGGAGACCTAAGTTCAATATGTAGAACTCAGCTACATAAGGAAAGAGGGAGCGAACTCCACAGCGTTATCCTCTGACCTCCACATGTGACCCTGTGCCGGGCACCTCCTGCCTGCTGTGAGAATCTTTTCTCAAGCTCCTGTGAATCAGGCATGTTAGCATATACCTGTAAGGCCAGCCTTAGAGAAGAGGCAGGAGGACTGCAAGTTTGATGTCTGCCTGAGTGACAAAGCAAGACCTTGCTTCAAAATAAGATAATAAAAGTAGGACATAACCCCCAGCTACTGTGGGGGGGCCTCCAAGTGTCCAGGGTCAGGAAGCTTTTCAGGGAGCTAAGCCTTGAGCTCCGAGAGCCCTTCCTTTCCCAGGCCTGCTGGCTTCTCTCCAGCCCAGCTGGCCAGCTCTCCTGCTGTTCACAAGGTTTGAGCTGTACTCCACCCCCACCCCCCACAGCCTCACCTCCCCCACCTATCTGGCTCTCCCTGTGATCACAAGGGAACCTTTAGCTGCTCCCTCCCCAAGGCTAGGCACCTGCTAAGTGCCTCCTGCTGGCTTGCTTTGCTTCCCTTTCTGGGGACCCCAGCACTGAGCTTTCAGGGATTGTTAAAAACAGCCCTTAATTAATATTCTGAGCTGGTAGGTACAGGTGCTTTAGGACTATGGGAGCTGGAGATCCCCTGGCCTGCCCCTCCCCTTCTTTCTCCCAGCCTGCCTTTCTGCATCTGTCCGTTCTCTTCCTTGTTATCTTCTCTCCATCCTTTAGGATCTCAGGCTCAGTGTCTCCTGGCTGCTCCTCCCAGCTGCAGCTGCCTCTGAGGCCTTCATTGTGATGTTTTTAGGCTGCCTGTCTCTCCTCTTGGAGACAAGGAGCCTGCCTCCTTCTACCCAAGAGCTGTGATCAGTGACTCCTTTGGTTGTCTGTCTCTCTTCCCTCTGTCAGCCTGTCCCCCTCCTCTCTCTGCCTGTACTTCACCCTCTACCTCTCCCTGCTGATGGGAAATGTGCAAATAAATAAATAAAAAAGGCCAAACCCATGTGCCTAACTATATAAAGGAATCCGACAGCCCTAGAAGCCTGGCAGAAGGGAATAAAAGATCCCTAATTACTGTTTTCCAATGCTAGACCTTTGCTCTAATATGAAAAAGGGGTGTAGGGGGTGGGAGAGGAGGAGAGGAGAGGGAGAGAGATCATCTGTAGCACTAATATATCTTTCTATATATATGTCACCTACATCATTGGTATCTATAGTCATACCATTTATATTTCCTATGTCACCTACACAATTCATACCTATATCTATACCATCTCTACATCTTTCTCCCAGTTCAGGTTCTCTTGGCAACCCTCATTAATACACTAGCATAGAACTGAAAGCTAGAAGTTCAGAGATCTAATACAGCTTCCCATATGTAATAGTTTTTGGCTTTAGGCAAATTATTTAATCTCTTGGAAGCTCATTTTCTCCATCTGCAAAATGTGGGCTTAGAAATATATATCTTCCTGGTAACTCCCGTAGGGCTCTATTCCTTGGGAACAAGTTCACAGTGGTATTTGGAATGAGTACCTGTCTGAGACGTCAGATTCACTTCTGAATTTACCCAGGAGGGTTGAATGAACGCCAGAGGTCCACCATGGCCCACCTATGTCACATTCTGAATGAAATGCAGAATGGGGTCCTGTCCACGCGTTTACCATCCTGGTCACTGTCCTGAGCAGTTTGTCTTCTTCCCTGGCCCCTGTTCCAGGCCCCTATTCGTGTATCCAGTGTCTCCCAGGAGAACTGCGTGGGTGTGTATGCCTGCTGCAGGGCCTGCTTCTGCAGAACCCCTGTAGACAGCAAGGCACTGCAAGGACTTGGAGTCTCAGAATCTGCAGCCCGAGCTTGCCTCCCAAGGGACCTGTGAAAGGCCTTTCCTTCAAGCTAATCCTGCTCTGTGAAAAGGGACTGTTGAGATTTCCTTTGTTCCCACCCTCAGGGCGGGGTGATGTTGAATTCAAATGGGAGAGAGAAAAGGCAGACCATGGTGGCTGTGTGGA
Source organism: Arvicola amphibius (assembly GCF_903992535.2). Taxonomy (NCBI): domain Eukaryota; kingdom Metazoa; phylum Chordata; class Mammalia; order Rodentia; family Cricetidae; genus Arvicola; species Arvicola amphibius. The sequence continues at coordinate 68,853,620 of NC_052055.2, read as the reverse complement.
TGTGTCAGGTTCCATTATCCTTAATACTTGCTCTTGTCCATTGAACTCTTGCCATCAAAAGACAATTTTGGGAGGGAGATGTCTTGGTGATGTCTCTGGCATGGACTTTTGCGGGACCCTTTTAAGTCTGGCACAGGCCTTTCCCATGGGCACTGAGGGCTCTGGCCCCCTTTTCACCTTTTTCCCCCACTGTGAAGTTAAAGTCCTCTGATTCCTGGCTTTGGGGCTGTTCCCAAGGGTCTTCTCAGCTAGTTTTTCTCTGGATGGCTGACTTCAAGTAGATGGTACCTTTTCTTCTTGTGATAAATAATGAATACTAAAATGTAAATATATGACATAAATTATATACATTTAGGCAACGCCTTTCTCTTTACAATACTTCTTCCTTTCTGCATTTTAGTCTTGCAGAGATTTTTTTCTTCCTTTCCCTGAACTCATCTTTTTGGTCCATAGCACACATTTTTTGATGGCTCTCAATAAGGATTTTATTTCTTTTTTCAACAATCTATAGGCTTTTCATGCTTTCAGTTTTATTTTTTACTTTTCTTTAACATTCCTCCTGATCTTCCCCCCCCCCACCCCCGAACACACCTTATTTTCTCCATTTCTGTCTTCAAGAAGTAAGCAGCCCTAAAATAGGTATTTTTGACTTTCCCACCAGGGTGTAAACTTCAAAATCAGAGATTCAAAGAAGACGGGGCTTCGCCCACAGACATGTTCTGCCCAGCCCCAGGGCCTTGTTTCCAAAGGCTCCTAGCCCACTTCCTGGTACAGCATACAGCAAGCTGAGTGTCTGTGGCTGCCATCCCTTATCTCTGTCACCACTGGGGACTCGCTGCATGATGCCACTTTATCACTTCCACCAGCCGTCTGCCCTGGCTACACCTCGCCCTTAATTAATTACACCCTCTGCCATAAAGAGCCATCTCTTTCCTGACTGCAGCCTTCAAGCCCGTCAGAAGGAGATGCGAAACACTTTCATCTCTCCTGACACCTCTGCTCTCCCTGCGTCATTTTGGTGTCTTGTCCAAGCTCAGGTACCTTTGTGTGTCTGCCTAAGCTCCTGGTCCAGAGCCATCACATGGCTTGGAGTCTTCAGGACATTCAAGGTCCAAGAAGCAGGTTGCGGGGCCCTTAGGGAGGGACATGATGGAGAGACCAAGGCTGGGGTCTTAGGGCACCCCTGAGGCCAGTGTTTAAAGGTGCTGCTCCAGGACTGGGGAGACAGCTCAACTGGTAAAGCACTTGCCTTTCAAACCAAAGGACCTTAGTTTGATCCTCAGAGCCCACATAAAACCTGGGGAGGGTGGCACATGCTTATAATTCCAGCTCTGGGGAAGTGAAGACGGATGGGTCCTTGGTGCTCAAGACCAGCTGGCCTAGCCCACTTGGTGAAAACCAGGTCAACGAGGGCCCTGTCTTAAGCAAGCAAACAAACAATCAGGAGATACATACCTGAGAAATGGGCCTCCAAAGTTGATCTCTGGCTTCTATGTGCATGCACACAGACACACACAATATCGCCACCTCCCTGTACGCCTAAGAGAAGGCTTGGGGCTAGCAGGGAGGAGACAGGGCACATGGGAGGCTATCCCCTGTAGGAGGCTTCTAAGAGCACAGGGTGCATACAGTCAGGTTCGGGATTCACAGTCTCTTCCTGCCCCTCTTCTTCCCACATGTGCAATGGGGCTGAGGCACCTGGGTGACAAGGCAAAGGCTGTCTGCCCCCAGGGATGTAGTAGCTGGCCATTTCCATGGGGTCTTTGGGGACTCTTGTCTGCCCTGTGGCGTACTGATTACCAGGAAACACTGAATCTCAGTGTACCGTCCAGGAGAGTGGTGGCCTGAGCTTCAATGTCCCCTCAGTCCTGACTGCGGATGAGGCCCTGTTAGAAAGCAGAGTGGCCTCTTCTACCCCTTCCCTGTCCCCTAGCCTTCACACCCAGCCTCTCTTCCTGGGCACGCAGCAATTCTGCCTCGTTCGGCCTGGCCTCTCTAGCAAATGGTAAAGGAATCAGTTTCCTGGACAGATGAGTAGGGGAAGAACTCTGAAAGAGTAGCTCAGGAAATAACTAGAAGACCAGGCTAAGGAAATGTGGGCAGAAGAAGCAAAAGACCAATGCAGACGCTGTAGCCAATCCCAGAGGACAAGAAGCAGGACCCAAGTGGCTCATCAGACCAGCACAGCATGAAGGCCACTGCCCCATCGACCTGGTCCAGGGCTCCTTGGCTTTGCCAGTGAAAAGCCTCACACATGCACTCACTCGCCTGGACACTTAGTTATCCAACAGACAAGGACAACTTCTGTAGACAGTGGCACACTGTGGGTGTGTGTGCCTAAGAAGAGACAGGAGACTTGGAGTCCAGAGGGACTGGTTTTGGAAGACACCCTCCCTTCTAAGCCCATGTGACTTCTTCAGCCAGCCCTGAGCGCTGCTCCCAGAGCTGCTGCTAAGGAAAGAATTGTTGGCACAGCAGGTGAGGCTCAGTGGACAAGGATGTGCAGGGAGCCGCTTGGGCGTTAGGGGCTGGGCTGCCAAGGCTCCTGCTGTCCTCCTCACAGACCCTCCAGAGAGTCTGGTGGATATGGTGGCACATCCATGCCTAGAATGAATGTATGTGGGGTGGTGGGGCAGAGTCATCAGCCTGTAGGAAGATGGCTCCAGTGTCCTCAGTGGGCAGACAGGGAGACAGCTTTAACCCAGCATGTTCAAGGTATACATATGCAATCTTTCATTCTCTCTCTCTCTCTCTCTCTCTCTCTCTCTCTCTCTCTCACACACACACACACACACACACAGTTCCACATTCACAATCTCACAGACAAACATTCACACACAATTTACGTATACAAAACAAAGATCCACACTGTCTCATTTAGAGTTTCTGTTGCTGTGAAGAGACACCATGACCATGGCAACTCTTAGAAAACATTTTATTGGGGTGGCTTACAGTTTCAGAGGTTCAGTTCATCATCATCATGGTGGGACATGGCAGCGTGCAGGCAGACACAGTTCTGGAGAGGGAGCTGAGAGTTCCGCATCTTGATCTGCAGGCAGCAGAGCAGAAAGAGTCTACACTGAGCACAGCTTGAGCATAAGAGACCTTCAAGTCTGCCCTGACAATGACACACTTCCTCCAACAAGGCCACATCACCTAATAGTGCCACTCCCTGTGAGTTTATGGGGGCCAATTACACTCAAATTATCACCCCCAACACACATTCATACAGCACATACAATTCTCATATGCATATACAAACACACACTTGGACACAAACGCATAGACAGATATCACATATATTCTCATGCAGTAACTTTTACAGGCACATACAACTGTGCACAGTTCTCTGTCTGAGGAGACAGGAGTGTTGGGGCTTACTGCAAGGAGGAGGGCTCTCTGCAGCCAGCTACCCCCATGCCCTTGCTATAGGCTCTCACACTGCAGACCACCTTTGTATTCCTGAGTCCTACATCGCTGAACTGATCAATGTCCCCACACTGCATGTGCAGTGGACGTGTGTCTTTCTTTGTGGCCAGCATGTTGTCAATCCCTCCATGGTTTGGAGATCTTCCCTCATGATGAGGTCTGGCCGTTCCCTGCTGTAGATGGGTTCTGCCAGCCGGGTGCTCCTGTGGCAGATGGGGACCTTGCAAGACCGTCTCCATGTGCCTGCAGCTGCCTGAAGAGTTCAGCACTGGCTGTGCTGTTCCACTGGTGGCCAGTGTCCAGATGGCATCACGGCGACAGCCCAGGGCCAGCCTGGAAGCTGAGGTTTGGACCACGTAGGCAGCCTTACTTTGCATGCCCTTCCTGTGTGTGGCCCCACGAGTGCATTTCAGGCTCATTAGACCAAGTCTGCAGATGGTCTTTTCCTCTGTGATCCAGCCAGACTTGGTTTTTGCGGCACGCAGCTGGGAGCTCAGTTTGATAGCCAGGGTTCAGTAAATGCCATCCATTGGAGGTGGCAAGCGTGTGGCTTGAGGATGGAATGGAGGGAGCAGCATTAGAAGAGGGTGCTTTGAGGACAGCCCCCAGGACAGATGTGGCCTGGTGTTCTCATACTCACTGTCCCTAGCCACAGCCACCAAGCACAGTGCTGGGAACCACAGGTGAGATATCTGCTTCAGGCCCAGTCTGTCCTGTCAGGGTGGGTGCCCAGGAGAAGGGGAGAGGGAGACATCAGGAGGAGGAGGAAGCAGGGACACAACTCCAGGTCCAGGGCATGGCTCTAAGGAGCACCTCTTGTTGGATCAAAAGGGAGCATCTCCTTGCTGTGGGATTAACACCGCCACAATTGCTTCTTGATGTTATCCCTCAGATGTACCACAGATTGCAGAAGAAATGTATGGAACACGGAGACTGCAGGGGAGAAGCTCATCAGGAGATGCAGCCCCTCTTCTGTCCTGCTTTCGTAGCCCAATTAGGGAAAGGAGGTTTCGGGGCCACCCAGGGTGTCCACTCTCCCCTCTATGCCTAGCCTGCTACTGCAAGGATGGGTTCTTTTTTTGAGTTTGGATTTCTAATGCTATGATAAAACACCATGACCAAAGCAATGTGGGGAGAGGAAAGGGTTTATTTCAGCTTTTGCTTCCGTATAACTGTTCTCCATCAAAGGAAGTCAGGGTATGAGCTCAAACCAAGAGCCTGGCAATGACAAGTGAAGTCACGAAGGAGCGCTGCTCACCTGCTGGCTGCTCACCTGCTGGCTGCTCACCTGCTGCTCCTCATGACTGCGCAGCCGCTTCTTATAGCACCCAGGAGACCTGGGCAGAGGTGGCACTGCCCAAGGTGGGCTGGGCCTACCCACATTCATCATAGATCAAGAGAATGCACCACAGGCTTGGCCATAGGCCAACCAGGCATTTACACAATTGAGGTTCCCTCTTCCAAAACAACTCTAGCTTGTGTCAAGTTGACATAAAAACAGCCAGGTCTCTAACTTGGATCTGAGTCTGAGGCATAATTACAGTGGGTTTTTTTTGGAATTAGTTTGTGAGTGAATGTCTGAAGGTTCTGTGTAGGTGCACACCTGTCACAGCGCTGGTGTAGAAGGTCGGTGGGCACTGGTTCTCTCCCGCACTGTGTAGTCCTGGTGATTGAACTCAGGGCATTGGGTTTGGTGGCAAGGATCTCTATCTGCTGAGTCACCTTGCCAGCCTTCAGTTTTCCTTTTCTTTATCTTTCCTTTCCTGTTTTCAACATCATGCTTTCTCCCTTGTCTCCTAGTGTGTCATGCATTGGAGAGCCTGTCTGCATTTCCTGTGACAGTATGTTGTGTGAGCATGGGAATCTTGTTTGCCCTGTAACTCAGTCTCACATGTCTACAGAGGAGTGTGAGCATCAGAGTCTGCAGGGAACACTGGAGAACAAGGGGGTGGCTTCACACCACATTCTAAAGCAAATCACTCACCGCACCCACTTGTTAAAAGGTCACTGTTCCTGGCCTCACCATTCACAATCCTCAGGAACTATCCAGGATCCCCAGGAGATGCACCATTTCACCAAGCTGTGATTTTTTTGGAATTTCTTAGAATTTTTTTGCTATTTCCCTTACAAATCCCCCGTCTCTGTCCTTGGCAGAGAGGCTCTCCTCTGCAGGGGAAATGTGCTTTTCCAGCTGGAAGGACAAAAAACCTCATCCCACCCTCTGCACACTCACAGTGGTACCTTGGGCACGGTGTGGCCCTGAAAGCTGCTTTCTGTACATGCGTGGCATCTCTTCCCACTTTGCCCTGGGAGCTGTGACATGAACCTGCCCTGGCTGGGAGCACTGCTTTCAGAAGGCTTTTCCTCCTGCACAGAACTTGTTTTCTGGCCAGAGGGGAGTGTGCCAGCGAGACAGATAGAGCAGACCCTTATGCTTGTATCACAACGTGTGAGTTAGAAACAGGAAAATCAAGGTACGTGTGGAAAAGAGCTGTGCACGCTACTTGGAATGGGCATGGTTGTATCAGTCTGAAGGATCATAACTGATAGAGTGCATACACAGACTTATTAGATTAGCTTATGTAATATGGGCCAGGGAGTACAATGTGGCTGCCTGCATACTGGAGAGGATGAGAGTCCACGAAACTGGGTGCCTCTAGTGGCCCCCGTCCACCCCTGGATGCCTGTAACACAGCTAAGAGCTGCTGGTATCTAACCCATTTTGGAAGACTGACACATTGAAAGAACTCACTTAGGGAGCAGAGGCTGGCAGAAGACCCAGCTTCTTCCTTGGATCTCTATCTATCCTGGTTACCAGGTAAAGTTGCCGCCTACTGTGTTCCTCTCAGTTAAACCTCTCGGGAAACACCCTCACAGACACACCCAGAAGTGTGTCTCCCGGGTAACATAACATCAACCAAGATCAAACACCACAAAAGCCCAGTGACCAATACACAGGAAAAGAGAGACATAGCTAATCTGCAGGAGAATGCACATTGGTTGTAATGTGCAGCATTAATGTAATGTGGTTGTACTTTGCTGCCACCAGGCCAGAATGACCGTGAGGACTGAGGTGGTCCACACTAGCTGTCTAGCAGAAGGGAGCCAACTTAACTCACACACCTATCTCATGTGGACTGGTGTGGATAATGGCATGGAAATATTTAGAATGGGCACCTGACACACATAAAGGTGTCCATCTGCTCTTCTGAAAAAATATAGACTAGAACATTCTAAGAAGGGCTATTTTTAAAAAAAAACTACACCCACCAATTTAGTGTGTGTGTGTACGAGCGCGTGCACACCCATGTGTAGGAGATCACATGACAATCTGTGAGAGTCCATTCTCCTTCTACCATATGGGTCCCAGGGATGAAAATCAGGTCCAGGCTTCACACCAAGCCTCTTTACTCACCGAGCCATCCTTCAGACTCCAAATGACTAATTTTTAATAGCTCCAAACTGGAAATTTATCTTTCTGGACTAGAATGGACAAACCAACGCTGGTGTGTTCATACACAGACTATTGCACAGCAGTGAGGAGTGGTGGCCCGTGTACACACGCAACATCTTGGGAGGATCTCATGGGCTGACTAAGCCGGGTGGGAGGACGTGTTCACACCACTCGGTTTCATTTAGAGCAGTCACAGACAACTTGTCTGTGGTACTAGAGGACAGGTGGATGGTTGTTCTGGAGGTGAGAGCCAGAAGGCAGTGCTGGGCTTTCTGTGGTGTGGCGAGGCGTGTTTGTATCTTCAAGCAGTAGGGTTTACCCTGGCCTGTTCAGTTTCAGAGAGTTCATTGAGATGTCCATGCCTTTGTGTGATTATTCTTTTTTTAAAATATTTATTATGTATACAATATTCTGTGTGTATGCCTGCAGGCCAGAAGAGGGCACCAGAAACCTTTTTGCAAATGGTTGTGAGCCACCATGTGGTTGCCGGGAATTGAACTCAGGACCTTTGGACGAGCAGGCAATGCTCTTAACCTCTGAGCCATCTCTCCAGCCCTGTGTGATTATTCTTAAATAACATTTCTTTATTGCCATGTCTTGTATGTGGAGGTCAGAACACAACCTGAGACAGTTGGTTCTCTACTGCTGTGTGTGTGGCCGGAGTATCAAACCCAGCTGGCCAGGATGGAGGCAGGGGCTCTTCTCTACTGAACCATCTTGACAGCTCCCCTGTGGCTATTTCCACAAGAAACTGCAAATATGAATGGGTGGGCTGAGAGGGAGCTCCTTGGTAGATCACGTGACTAAAGCATGCAAGGCTCTGGAGTCCATTCACAACACTGGACGAGAAGATAAAAGCCAGGAGATGGGGAAATGAAGAGACTGTCCTGTAATTAAGAGTACTTATTCTTGCAGAGGATTTTGGTTATATTCCCAGAATTCACATGGTGGCTAACAACCATCTTGTAACTCCAGTTCTTGGGTATCTAACACCTCTGACATCTGCGTACTGCATACATGTGGGGCACAGACATGATTATAGGGAAACAGCCATATACATAAAATAAATATACCCTTAAAATTGCTACATTAGACAAAACCGCTCGGAGGACTCTGGAATCACGGATGTGGAGGTGGTTCCTGTCTCTGCCTGCCCCTCCTCTGCCTGTGGAGGAACAGCTAACCTAGAACCCAGGACCTGCAACCTGAGCTGGGGCCTTTGAAACATCTCACAGCTCCGCATCCTTCACCACCCTTCCCTATAAACGGCAGGAGCTGGAGGAGAAGGTGGCACATATGCCAAGGGTTAGTAGAGTCCTCAATGGTACCCTGGCCATGAACAGGAGGCAGCTGAGGCCCAGTTCCTCTTAGAAGCAGGTGGGTCATGTGTCCTGCACCTGGTGTGCAGGGAGAGGCATCCTGATGACATCACCAGCCCTCTATGAGCCAGAAGCAACCAGTAAGTTTCCTGCGATATCCCCAACTCCAGATTCATTCTAACGACACGTGCTCGATCTTTCTTGAAAGTGATTACAATTCCTAAATGAGTGTACAAAAATAAACTTCTTCATTAACTAGAGAATTTTTTTAAAAAAAGAAGAAGCCACCACCTGAGCAGAACGTGCATTGGCCCACAGCATATGCCGGGTAATTACTGCTTCTGCAGATGGCTCTGCTCAGCTCCGTGACTGTGGTGGGTGGGGTGGTAAGAGACTGTGCTGCTTTGGGGCAGGATTCCCAAAGGGTGTTTTCCAGAACACTAGGCCTACAGTGGGACTATTTCCACGAGATGACAATTCTGTGCTTTGCTACATTTTGAGAGCCACTGAGTTAACTGTAATCAGATGGGTCCTCAGCTGCAGGGCTTCTCAGGTCTTCAGCAGGCAGGGAGACTGAGGAATTGCAGACACAGAGGCTCAGCATCTGACCTCAATGCTTTCTGGTTTGTGGAGGGTCTGGTGAGTATTGTTCCCTGGAACCTACAGCAAAAAACAGTGACAGACATGGACTCAAACCTGGTTCAGGAATTAGGAGATTACATTATCTGTCCTTGGATGGACCCTTGCTGTCTGGAAGGAAGGGACTTGAAGAAAAGCAGGCATAAGGATTTGAAAAGCTATAGTGTGTGTGTGTGTGTGTGTGTGTGTGTGAGAGAGAGAGAGAGAGAGAGAGAGAGAGAGAGAGAGAGAGAGAGAGAGAGAGAGAGAGTGAGAGAATATCTCTTCCTGGCCTTGAGCTCACCAAGTAGGCTAGGCAGAAGCTCAGGACTCCAGCTGAGCCTGCATCCCAGGCATTGTGTTAGAAGTGCATGCCCCCCCCCCCCGTGCCTGGCTGCTTTTATGGGGGTGCTGGGGGTCAAACTCAGGCCTTCATGCTTGCAAAGCAGGCACTTTACTGAGTGAGCCATCTCCCCAACTTCCCCCACCCTTGCATTTAATGCCTTGTTATTAGAGAATGCCATTCATTTGTATACAAGGCAGAAGCTATTGACAACTTTCTCAATGACTGTCACTTCCCTTTTCTGCTAAGTGAATCTAGGTTTTTCTCACATGGAAATAGGTTTAGGAATAACGTATGCTCTATTCTTTTCGTGAAACCTTATAAGTCAGACCTTACCGACCTTCGAGAAGAGGCTTTCTGGGACTCCTAGGAAAGACATTCTTTCTAATGGACAGAGGCACTGAGAGAGACATCCTCTCTTTCAAAAATTCTTGTTTTTTTTCTGCTTAAAAGGTGAGTATAGGAAAATGAAATGGCAGGAGCCACGGTAGTCACCTTTGAATACAAGAATTGCTGAGGAGCCACGGAGCAAAGAAAGGAGTCTGGGCATCCTCAGGTAGATGACCTGGTGTTTGCTCTGCCTAGCTGTGCTTGTCACAGAGACAGTAAACGACCTCCTGGTGTCGTCAGCACCAGCTTGATTTGCTGTGAGTCGTGCAAAGAAACTCCAAGGCAGCACAGTGTCTGTCGCTGCCTTTCCGTGGTCTGCTCCTCCTAGTAGAAGTCTTGGTCACAAGCTGGGGCCCACGGTTTGTTACTAAGCACAGCACAGAAAGTCTCAGTGGTGACACGATTGTAGCTTGTTCTTTGCTCTGTTGCGCTCCTGCCTAGGCTGAGTAACGCCATCTCAGTTAGGAGTTGTGTTGTTTGGAACACAGGCTAACTGGTCACGTTATTCTACACCACACTGTGGTGACCAGCGCTGGGCACAGGCTGACTGGTCACATTACGACACCACACAGTGGTACTTAGATTCCGGCGGTTAAATACGCACAGGGTTTTCATAGTTCATAGGAAGTTTGCTCTTGGTCCATGGGCTCTGGAATGTTGTCTTCCATGCCTTGATTCTAGGGAGGTTCATATTGTTTCTTTAAGACAGACTCCCTGACTAGGTCCTAGAAATTAGGTTAGCCTGATTGGCTAGTGAGTCCCAGAAATCCTCCAGTTTGCCCCTTCCCAACACCAGGATTACACATGCTTGCTACCCAGCCAGGGCTTTTGTGTGGGTGCATGGGATTGAACTCAGATCCTTACACTTGTTCAGCAAACACTCCCCTGACAATGTCATCTCTTAACCCTGCCTCAGGGTCTCCTGCTTTCTGTATCTGGGAATGACTGAGGCCGCAGCTCTGTTTCTCAGGAGACTACCTACATAGCTGAAAAGTGGTGCTGGCATTTGACACAGGGCTTTTCTCAGCATGGTCTCTGCATGAGCCTGGCAGAGCACTATGGTCTGATAGCTGGCTCCCCACAGAACAAGCCTCGGGGAGCCACCCATGGCCTGCTAGCTGGTTCCCACAGAACAAGACTGAGGAAGCCCCCGTGGTGTGGTAGCTGGCTCCCCACAGAACAAGCCTGAGGAAGCACCCATGGTGGGGTAGTTGGCTCCACACAGAACAAGCTTCAGGGAGCCACCCATGGTGTGGTAGCTGGCTCCCCACAGAACAAGCCTGAGGAAGCACCCATGGTATGGTAGCTGGCTCCGCACAGAACAAGCCAGAGGAAGCACCCATGGTGGGGTAGTTGGCTCCCCACAGAACAAGCCTCGGGGAGTCACCCGTGGTGTGGTAGCTGGCTCCCCACAGAATAAGTCTGAGGAAGTCCCCATGGTGTAGTAGCTGGCTCCCTACAGAACAAGCCTTGGGCAGCCAGCTGTGGCCTCTACCTGGTTCCCACAGAACCTTTGGAGGTACCCAAAGGAAGCCCGGGGCAGTCAAACCTGTGATTGACCCTAGAAATACACTTGGCTGTGTTCAAGTACACCCTCACTTACTGTTAGAGGCAGCTTCCCTAGAGACAGAGACACCAAGGACCTCTTTGGAGGCTGGCTGCCACAGCCATCTTTAGGTTTTGTGTGCCTTTGAGCCTGGGTGGCTTACTGTTATTCTCTAGTGACAAAGACATTCCATCAGGGCCAGACCCTCTGTAACTTTTGCCAAATGCTCCTTGCTTCACTCGGATGAGGTTTTGACTAGACAGAGAACTGAAGAGTAGTAAACTTGCTGTCTGTGGAACTCTAGGACTAAGGTGCTCTTTCCAACACCCACACTCCGGGAGGGTGGACACTGAGGCATAGAGGGCTGAGGGGTCTAGGGTCAGAGCCTGTACACGTTGAGTCAAGCTTCATACCCAGAGTTACTTCTCCTCTCTCTTTCCAGACCTAGGCTCAGCTCCTGATGGGTGACCAGCAGATGTGCTCCTTGTTTTTGCCCAAGTGCCACCTCTGCAGCCTGGAGGTATGGTGGCAATGTCACCTCTTTCTTTTTTGTATTGGTTAGTTTTATCACTGCTGTGACAAAACACCCGACAAAAGTGACTTAGGGACAGGGATATTTAGCTCGTGGGTCAAGTGGATATGGTCCAGTGTGGTGGAGCAAGGCGGTGGCAGAGCAGAGGGAACAAGGTCACACTGCCTCCTCAGTCAGGAAGTGGAGGACTGGGAATGCTGGTGTTCTGCTTCTTCTCTTCTAGCAGAGGCAGGGACCCTGCTTATGGACCACGGCTGCCCATAGCACAGGGAGTCTTCCTGCCTCAGTTAACTTAATCTGGAAAACCCGCAGCAGGCATGCCCAAAGGCCTGTCTCTCTGGTAGTTCTGCCAAGTTGCTAGTCCCCACTATACTTCAACATGTCCCATCAGAATCCTGGCAGAACCCAGGCAGCCACTCTCCCCCAAAGAGTGCCTTCCACTTCCCTTGCAGTTTGCACCTCCAGGCCTCGGTACCCCAAGGTCTCAAGACTCAGGGGTTTGCTGGCCACTGGAAGTTCCCGGAACCTTTTGCTACTACTATTATGTGCTACGATAATGGTTTTCATGGCAAAACAAAACAGTGTAATGGAGTCCGATAAGCCAGAATACGGAGTGATTTCTTTGTGGATTTAGCTGTAAAACTGCCCTTTTCTTTCGCTGCCAGCAACTGCTGAGAAGGTGTCCATCACAGATGTATTAAATGTTAAGAACATGATAAGATGATTTAAGGCTCCTGATCTGCCTGCCCCCACGAAGCTTAAGCAGACTCGCCCATCTCAATAATCTGCCAGCATTTGAATGAGGCGAATGAGCAGCTTCTCAGGCTGGGCTGTGGATGAGTTTGAGGTCTGAGAACAGGGGTTCGGTGAGCTTCAGAGCGGTGGGGAAGCTCTCGGTGCTCCTAGGTATAGTCCTCGGCCTCTGGTTTGATGGCTTCTCAGGCATCATGTGGAGTCATATGAGACAGTGATGGTGGGAACCTGGAATGGAGCCCCCAAGATACTTGAGTCTGTTATTCCTGTCATTTACAGCTGGGCAGTCAATGGGGGTACCAATGGAGATTCCTGTCTTTAAGGGAAATATGGGAGGATTAACAGTGGTGACCTCAATCTAGCTTTCCAGCCTCACTTGTGCACCCAAGACCAACAGCAGCAGCCTTCACTGTGTGTCTGAGTGGGGATCCTGTTTGAGGTGTACATGTCTTTCTCTCATCCCCCACTGTGTGCGTGTGTGCGTGCATGCGTGTGTGTGTGTGTGTGTGTGTGTGTGATGGAGGAGTGTCTATGTGTTACTTTCATTACTAATAAAGAAAACTGCCTTGGCCCTTTAAGAGAACAGAAAATTAGGTAGGCGGAGTAGACAGAACAGAATTGTGGGAACAAGGAAGCAGAGTTGGGGAGACGCTTCAGGCAGTCGCCATAGTGAGTCACCATGATTCTCCTCTCCGAGATGGATGCAGGTTAAGATCTCTCCTGGTAAGCCACACCTCGTGGTGCTACATGGATTACTAAATATGGGTTAAAGGAAGATGTGAAAATTAGTCAATAAGAGGCTACAGATAATGGGCCAAGCAGTGTTTTAAAAGAATACAGTTTCCGTGTAATTATTTCGGGTGTAAAGCTAGCCGGCGGCCGGGTGGTGGGACGCAGCCCTACCTCTTCCTTCTACATGTGTGTGTGTGTGTGTGTGTGTGTGTGTGTGCATAAAGGGCCTCACCTTGACCTGAAACAACGAGGACTGGGTGTTTAGCTCAGATCGGAGGACACTCACATGTAGTACTCAGGAAGCTTGGGCTTTGATCCCGGCGCTGTCAACAGGATAAGATGGTGCACACTCCTAATCTCAGCATGGCAGAGGCAGGTGGATTACCAAGTATCCAGACTATTTCAGAACAAAAGTAAACAAATAAGGCTTCTGGCTTTTGTGAGGGTAAGGGAGAAGGGGTGTTCTAGGTTTGTAACACAGTTTTTCAAAGCATTTCGGGTTGTTAAGGGGTAAAGGACACGGACATGAGAAAGGTCTTGCAGTAACCCCACCCTGGAGTTAACCCTACTTTTGATCCAGTTTTGTACTTTGGGAATGAGGTTTGTAGATCTAGGCTGTACCCCAGGGGCTCTCAGCTAACATGTAAGGGTAAAAGGATTTTCTGAGCTCTTCTTGTTGAGCAAGGACCAACGATGCTTTGAGGTGTAAGAGAAGCAGGCTTATTTTTCAGACTGTGAGGCATTTGGAGCTCAGAAGAGCTGGATGTGGAGGAACATAACCTGCAGTCCCAGAATTTGGGTGGTGGAGGAAAGAGGATCCAGAGTTCAAGGCTAGCCCCTCCTATAGAAGGAGTTTGAGGCTAGCCTGCGATTCGTGAGACTTTGTCTCAGTATATAAAACAAGTGTTGGAGAGTTGGCTCCATTGGTAAAGGGTTTTTGTGCAAGGGTATGGACTCAAGTTTGGGTCCCCAGAGCCCACATAAAGTCAGTGTAGTAGTGCCTCTGTGATTCCAGCACTCTTCCTGGGAAATGGGAGGCAAAAGCAGGAAAATCCCCTGAAGCTCACCAGCCAGATAGTCGTATGCAATGCTGAACAAGAGACTGCCTCCAACAGCAGGGAAGGTGAGGACCAGCACCCCAGACTGCCCTCTGGCCTTCACACAATCACTGCAGTACATGCCTGCCTGAACTCACACTCAGAAACACACACACACACACACTCACACGATGAAACATAAAATCCAAAGTGTGTCTGTTGTGTGTCTCTTAAAACTGGAAAGGGGATGGTGAGGGGAAGGAAGAGTAATAAAGAAGAAAGGAGGCAGAAATCATAGGGAAGTAAAAGAGAGTAATTGGGGGAAGAAAGAAAGCCAGCTGAGTCCAGGAAAGGGCATAGGGAGGTCACTGAACAACACACAGTGACATACATGCATGTATGAAGAATCCTTGGTAGAAACCATTATTTTGTATACCTGCCTAAAATACTTTTTTAAAGAAAAAAAATTGAGGAAAATAAAGGAGGGCAGGACCTCCAGGGAAATGACGTAGCTTTCCCAGACTGTCACGTCAGACCCAGGGCTAATGCTATATTCCAAGTGGGGAATGCCACAGCCCTGTGGAGACCCTGACTGCGGTGGTCAGACTTAGGGAGCACTTGGGCAGATGGGGGGACTTCTAAGTGAGGGAGACCCAAGCCTTCCTTTTAGAGTGTCCAGTTCCTTCTGAAGGAGTAAAAGACCTAGAAGATCCTCGCGAGCAGAGTGGGTGCCACATAAGGTAAAGTCCTATCTTTGGTAACCTCACACAGCTGCTGGCCTTTGCAGAACTGACTTTATGAAAACAACCATTTCTGAGAGAAGAGAGACAGTAGAAAACAGCATTTTAGGGGCAGGAAGACAGGAACATAGGCTTCTGGGAGAGAGGTGTTAGGAGACCGTGTCCCTGGCTGGACACTTCCTCAGGCTGCAGTCCTCTGCCGTGCAGTCTGTTCCACACAACTCTCCTCTCTGATGCAGAACTGCCCAATTCCTTTCTGGAGACAGTCGACAGGGACAAGTGCCAAGCCACCTGCGTCCATCACAGCTGCAAGCCTGCCCCAGCTGGCTGGAGATGACACTGTGACAGGAAACGCAGGGAGCCAGGCACAGATGGAAGGGGCACCTGGACCCTGCCATCTCCACCATTTAGGTGCCCTTTGAAGACGGAGGTTCTGTCTCCTCATCAGGCTAGAGGCCCTTGAGAGTGAGGGGTGTGACCCCACCAGATTGCTGAATGTCTGAGGATTGGAGGTGTTTCCCCGGAAATCAAGGCTTTCCTAGACATACATTGTTTTTTCTGGTTTTCGTTGTGTAAAAATAAATGGTACCCTCTGTGGTGGGAGGGGTGACCATACCATCTGAACCATGCTCCTTTTTGGCCCAGTTAAGGTGAGTGTCCTGCTTGATCATCTTTCCTAAGTTTTGGAAACTTCCACATGCTCCCCTTCTCTTCATTACTGTGGTCTGAGTTCTTGGTGGGACAGATGGCACTGTTTTTCCATTAGTCTTCTGATTGGGCCTTAGTGCTGGAGGAGACCCTCCACCCACTCAATGGTTTATGCTGCAGCCTGTCAGAATCTAAGCTACAGATCCAGGCCTGGACAGAAGCACAGGGATTTCTAGGTAATGTAGTTAGTTGTTACCTATCTCCCTCCAATGTGTCTCTTGGTAGGAACATGGTTCAACCACCAAAGTAGCCTCCATGAGATGCAAGTCTTCTTTCTCAGACCCCTGGATGCTAATAACACGCTGGAATTCCAGGTGATTTTTTAGATAGCCTGACACAATCTAGGAGGCCTTAGACACAAAACCTGGCTTAGGTAGGATGCTCTCTGACTTCGCTGTGGAGGTTGCTATTTCCCCTCTTGTTGAGGCTTAGGCTGGGCTGGGCATGGGGCACCCCTGCAAGATGGTCATGGAAAATACAAAGGCCTCTGACGGTCAAATAGCTCTCACCCCTCCAGTTGCCTTAGCTCCAGCTCTAGGCCCAGGATACTGAGAACCAAATCCAGGGCTCCATGCATGCTAGGCAAGCTCTATATTAATTTAGCTACATCCCCAGCCTCTCTTTCCACATTACTTTTTTGCATGTATATGTATGTGGGGTGCATACATTCATGTATACACATACTCATAGGTGTGTGAGTACAGGTGGTTATGCAGGTATACATGCACATGTGTGCATGCGGAGGACAGAGAATGATGTTGAGTGTCTTCCTTGCTCCTTCCCATCTGACATGTTGAAGCAAGATCTCTCACTTGACTCCAGAGCTCAATTATGCAACCAGTTTAGCTACCCAGATGCTCTGCGGACCTCGTGTGTGTGTGTGTGTGTGTGTGTGTGTGTGTGTGTGTGTGTGTGTGTGTGACTCCCCCTGGAGCACTGGAATTACAGGCATGCTACCACATTCATTGAACACTTACATGGGTTCTGGGTGTCCAAGCCCTGTCCCTCATACATACACAGCAAATACTTTACCTGCCAAGGGGTCTTCCCAACCCCCTTTCTACATCTTGATGGAGACATGTGTTGGGAGCCTGGGAGAAGGTTCAGTGGTTAAGTGAGCAGGGGAGGTGATTGTTCCTGTATTGGTTTCCAAGTGTCTGGTGATGGGTTAGGATGTTCATAGGGAAGGCACATCATTAGTTTCCTGGACGCCCTTAATTGTCTGTGCTGAAGTGACGGAGATGTGGGGATAAAAGGGGAGCCACTCAACACTGGGAGGAAGCATGGAGGGGAAAGTAACAGCTATTAAGGACTAATTCAGACCGAACCAGAGACCTGCCCAGGTTACTCGTGCAGTTGATACCCAATCCAGGACTAGAGTCTCTCTCTCACAATGTCTGGCTGAATACCTTTTACCCGAATCTCAGCAGCCAAGGTGATGATAAAGTCAAATAGCCACGGTGCATATTCTAAGCTCTTACTCTCTCTAGCCTCTCAGAAGCCATGAAGCGATGGCCTGGGAAGTTTGCCTATTTGCAGATGGATGATGGAAGGATAATTTCAGTTCAATTTGAGACACATCCCCCAAATTCCCACTAAACTCTGTTCCGGGAGGAGCAGTAAGGACAAGAAGAGGGAACATCAATTAGCTGAGGGGCCTGGCCCCAGGATAGCTCAGTGGGAGATGCATGTGGTGGAATGATGGTGGAAGAGAGAGGAAATTCGTGGGGGCCATGGACAGGACAGACCAGTGCAGGATGGGAGGCTTCCTGGAGGAGCTGAGCCTTCTTTCCCAGGGAGGAAGGCATAATAGGCATCTCAAGGGGATCGGGAGTTGATCTGCAAAATGAAGGTTGTGTGGGTTGTATATGTAATAGCAGCATGCGTACTACGGAGACAAAGGAGACGATGTGGGTAGTTGGGAGAGAAAGTTACAGTCTAAAATGTCATCCTCTGGGCAGCATGGAGCCATTGGAAGTTTTTAAACTGGAAGTGGCATAATCCCACTTGTAAACAACAAGAAACTTTCTCGCTTGGGTGGGTCTGAGGAAACTGATTTTCCAGTTCCAGATGGCACAGCTGAGCCGGGGCTGAGGTCAAGATGGTGGGAAGAGGCATGTCGAGATGCAACTGGAGCTGGAGGATATGGTGGGGCTGGTGGGTATCAGTTTGTAAGGTGGGGAAGGGTGGGATTTCCTTCTATCCAACCAAAGTTAGTGATATGCTAAGGAGGACCCTGAGGAGAGCGGATGGGTGTGACTGATGGGCACAGTGGGCACTATGAAGCTGCGACTGCTGGTACTGGCACCACCTCCTCTCCTTGGCCTCTGTTATTCTGCGGACCATCCCCCTTCTACGGCCAAGCTGTGTGTGTGAGATTAAAGGCACACAGAACATGGTGTGTTTTGCAAGCTGGGCGGAAGTTGGGGGCGGGTCCCAGAGTGAGGAGTAGGCCACAGCATTACTTGAGATGCAGGTATTTGAGAAAAAGGACAAGGTGTGCTCTGCCCCTGCCCTAAGCCCCAGGCCCCTGACCCATGGGACAGTGTGGCTTCCACTTATACCTCCCCCCTCCCATGCAGACAAAGCCCCATTGAAGTTCCTCATGGAACACAGTATTTCCCTACCTTTTTCTCACATTCCCACCTGAGGTGCAATAGAAAAGGGCTCCTTTGCTACTTGGCCATTCTTCATGGGCTTTCTACTCACCTGGAGTAGCCAGACAGAATACTTATCATCTGCCATTCTTTTGCTCTTCTGGACAAAAACCTTGTTTGTCCTTTTCTTTACTGCTGAGCCTGATTCAAAAGAACCGTCATTCCCAAGATGGGCCTGACCTCAGGGACTCGGATGATCAGAAAAGACTCCAGTTCCAGCCTGGATGACAAGGTGGGATCCTCTCCTATTGGAGTGTCTAGCTGGCACCTCCTAGTGTTACATAGATGGAGGAACTTTGGGTGTTAAGGCACTAGGAAACTACATGGATATGGTTGGATCCTAACATTTCCCCCTTACTAGCTGTGTGACTATGGGTGAGTTACTGACCCTCCTGGGCCTATACTTTCTCTCTGCAATGTTAGAATGATGACCCCAAGTGTCCATGAGGGCCAAAGGGGTGAATGCATGAAAAGCATAGAGGACACTCCCCAGAGCAATTGTTGTTACTTCGTTTTCACCACCACCACCATTATCATCCTCATCATTGCCAACTTTACCACTATCACCACCATCATCTTCTTCATCATCATCTTCACCACCATTACCATCACCATCCTCAACATTGCCACCACCACCACCACCATCATCATCATCTTCATCTTCTTCATCATCATCTTCACGATTACTATTACCATTACCATCACCATCATCATCACCACCACCATTACCATCACCATCATCAGCAACACCACCATTACCATCACCATCATCAGCAACACCACCATTAGCATCACCATCAGCAGCAGCACCTCCATTAGCATCACCATCACCATCATCACCTCCATTAGCATCACCATCATCAGCATCATCATCATGTCATCATCATCATCTTCACCACCACCATTACTAGCATCACCAGCATCAACATCATCAGTATCACCTCCATTACCATCACCATCATCATCACCACCACCATCATCTATTTTTATTGCCATCAGCACCTGAATCACCAACTCAGAAGTCTGAAAGGTACTTAGAATGAAGAAGGGGGTTCTAGAAAATCTTCACAAACTCTGATGCTAGAATTGGTCTAAAGCAAAAAATGGTATTTTGCCAATGCGTGGTGATTTGAATGAAAACAGCCCCCATAAGCTCATAGAGAATGGCACTACTAGGAGGTGTGACCTTGTTGGAGGAAGTGTGTCACTGGGGAGTGGAAGTTGCGGTTTCAGAAGCTCAAGCCAGGCCAAGTGGTTCACTTATTTTCCTGCTGCCTGTGGATCCAGATGTAGAACTCTCAGCTACCTCTTCAGCACTGTTTTACTGCATGGTGCCATGCTCCCTGCCATGATGACAATGGGCTAACCTCTGAACTGTAAGCCAGCCCCAGTTAAATATTTTCCTTATAAGAATTGCTGTGGTCATGGTGTCTCCTAGGAACCCTAACTGATACACAAGATAAAGACTCTCTTGCTTGCAGGGAAGTTGATCCATTGGAAGGGAGAAGGATGGAATCAGAGGTGTATCCAGGATAGCAAAATCATCAAATCATTGTCCTTCCTGAAGTGTGGATCCTCAGAGAACCAAACAAAGATACATGGAGTTATGTTCAGATAGACTGTCCCTGAAAGATCTAGTTTTAAGAGAGGTGACACAAGGAACTCCTGGAAAAAGACACTGGTAGTTGCTGTGTTAAAGATGATCAGAGGTAGTTTTTGCCCAGGAGGTCAGGAGAGATGGTCAAAGCTGAAGCTAAGACAGGCACTTTGTTCAAGACCTAGATCACCGTGAGGGTACTGAGTCCCAGAGAAATGTGGGCCCCAGCCCAGAAAAGGAGTTAGCAGCATGAGGTGAGGCCTGAGTGATGGTCTCTAGAGAGTTGAACTCTCAGAATTCTCACATGAAGAACTGGCTGCTCTGCAGATCTGCAGAGCATGTGTGACAGGTGAGTAGGCTGACTCTGGTTCAGCATGCCAGTGTGGCTCTGTGCATTTGAGGCAGGACCCAGCAGCTACTGAAGGCCAGTCCACTGGCCTTAGGCTTGTTGAAGCCACTCATCCAGTAGTGTGTCCCTGCTAAGTCTCTCTGGGCTTCAGTTCATTGGGGGTGTAAAATAAGAATGATAGTAACTATATGACATAGGTGTGCGATATGGGATTCCCCTATGTATGCTGTGAATATGTTTTTATTATCAGTAGTTAATGAATAAAGCTGTTTTGGCCAATGGCTTAGCAGAGCAAAGCCAGGCAGGATATCCAAACAGAGATATAGAGAGAAAACAGACGGAGTCAAGAAGATGCCGTGTAGCTGCTGAAGGAGAAAGACACTGCTGCTGGACACTTTCGGGTATGCCACAGCCTCATGGCGATACACAGACTAATAAAATGGGCTGATTTAAGATATGAGATAGGTAGGAATACACCTAAACTATTGGTCAACAATGTTGTAATTAATATAGTTTGTGTGATTATTTGAGTCAGAGCTGCCGGAAATGAGTGAGCAGGCTCCGCCTACAGGTGAGTGTGTGTGTGTGTGTATGTGTGTGTGTGTGTGTGTGTGTGTGTGTCTGTGTGTGGGGAGGACAGAGGCCATGCATCTGGTTTCTTCTTCTATCACTCTCTGCTCTATTTTCCGATATGGGGTCTCTTACTGGATCTGGCGCTTGCTGATTCTGCGGGACCGACAGCTCATCAAGTCCCTGGAATCCCATCATCCTACACTATGTTCCTGATCCTGGTGATGGGGTTACATTTATGCTCTGTCCCTGGTTTTTACGTAGGTGCTGGAGATCTGAAGCCTAGTCATCATGCTGATAACGAGTGCTTTACTGACTGAGTCGTCTCCTCTGCTCCTTGAGAAGGCTTTGAGGAGGAAATGACAATGAACGACACAGTTACTGAAAGCCCAGCACTTCCCTAGTGCATTGATCCTGCATTTGCCTTACTCTACCCCCTACTCCCACTGTTCATATTCTCTCTGCCCTGGGCTTTGGTACTCAGGGACCCAGGACTCCCAAGATAGGTTGCCAATTAGCAGAGGCTTCCATACTATCCAGATCCTCTTCCATTTAACCCTTTCTTCTGTTGAAACCTCTAACCACTTGCCTTTTACCTGTGGAGGTGCCCCAATCCCACAATAGAATCAGAAAGGGCTCTGTCTGGGATGGAATCTTGAACCTTAAAGAGGGATAGAAAGTGACCCTTAAGGCCTTAAGTGTCTCGCTGCCCCCCACCCCTGCCAGCTGGCACTCAGCAGAGCGCTAGGAACACATTCTACTGCCTGTGATGAGAAAGCACTGCTATGTGTTATCTCCATGTGTGCTGCCAATCAGCTTCTGGGGTGGGGAAACTGGCTAGATGTTCCATAGTCCTGCAGACCACCCTTGCCTCCTGCTGCTGCCCAGATCCCAGAGCTCACTGAAATGGTATGGGGGCTGAGCTATGTGGGAGAAGATCACAGCAGCTGTCCTGGGCTGTTACCTAAGCTTTAGGTCTCTCCATCAGGCCCCCTCATCCCTCCTTTGCTAAGATGTCAAACCAGTTACAACTTTTCCACCTATGCATGTCTGGGAGCCAAGCCCAGTGTCTTCCCTCTGCTCATGCTCCAGCAAAGCCCACCTACTGGGGGCATCCAGGGCTCATCCTTCGTAAACACTGATTTTTCTCTAGGAGTAGTGAACTACTGTCCACTTGATAATTAGTTATTTTTTTTGCCACTATAACCAAATACCTGACAAGAAGCAACTTAAAGGAGAAGGGGTTTCCTTTGGTCCATCACACCAGAGAACACATGGCAGCATGAGTGAGGGGCAGCTGGTCACATTGCATCCACAGTCAGGAGACTAGGCATGAGGAAGAACTGAGATGGAGCTATAAAACTTCAAGACCCCAACAACCCACTTCCTCTAACAGCTCCACAACCTTCCCAAAACAGGGCCACCAGCTGAATGTTCAAACTCACTTAAACCACAGCTCTCGGTTAGTACCAGGTGTTGTTTGTTTTGAACAATGAATGATTTGTGGGCATACGAGTGTGATCCAGTCCAGGGACCAGGGATTCCTTGGGTAGAGTCGCCTTGAGTCATTACTAAGTGTGTCTTGCTCCCTGTGTCCTCTGCCACCATATGATTATCTTCTTCCCATGCATCCCCATTCTGATAAGAACTTGAGGTACACTAGATTAGCTCCAATAGGCTCACATAATTGAACACCTGGTCCCCAATAGGTGACTCTGTTAGAGGAGGTTATGGACTCTTTAGGTGGTATAGTCTTGCTGGAAAAATTATGTTCCTAGGGGTAAGGTTTGAGGATTCATAAACTTGACCAACTTCCAGTTTACTCTTTTTGCTTTGTGTTTTTGTTTGAAAGTGTGTTTCCTGCTCTGGTCACCTCACCACACCTCCCCTTCCATTACAGACTCTTCCTTTGGAACCATGAGCTGAAACTGATGCTTTCTAGATGTTGCTTTGGCCATGGTGTTTTATCCTAACACAAAAAGTTACTTGTTTCCGCATTGATACAGCTCCCCTTAACTCATTACACATGCAATGACCAGCCTTCCTTCAAAAATGTCACAACAGAGGGTACTTCAACGTTGTCCATTAGGGTACATAATTCAGTACAGCTGAAGCATGAAGAACGTCTTTGGAAAGGCTTTCCTTCCAAGACTGTAACACTGAGAGAAGGAATTGATGCATGCTTAGTATTCAGCTTGATTACTCCACTCGTAAATAACTTAGGATCCCATGCCTAGGAAATGATGGCACCCACAATAGGCTGTCTTCTCACCCCAGTCAGCTTCGTCATGACGGTCCCTCATAAACGTGCCCACAGGTTACTTGACCTAGAGCAGTGGTTCTCAACCTTCCTAATGCTGCAACCCTTTAATACAGTTCCTCATGTTGTGGTGACCCCAACCATAAAATTATTGTCATTGCTATTTCATAGCTGTGACTGTGCTACTGTTATGAATCATAATATAAATATCTGTGCTTCCCATGATCTTGGGCAGTCCCTGTGAAAGGGTTGTTCTACCCCCGAAGAGTTCATGACCCACAGTTGAGAACCATTGCCCCAGACAATCCTTCAGTGAGACTGTTTTCCCAGGTGATTCTAGGTGGGGTCAAGTTGATAAAACTACCCACCATAGGGAGCAAATTCCAACATGAACTTCTGAATGGGCATCTCCATCCAAACCTTAGCAGTTCTCATAGCCAAAGACATCTTAATTCATCTAATAACCCTAGGTGCCTTTGCCCAGCCTAGGGACATCTAAGGACCACAGGAATGAAGAGCTATAGATGTTTTGGGGGAGTCTTGTAATTTAATCCTTTTCTCTGAGTGAATGAGAACATTTAGGCTCAGTAGGAAAAGGGCTTCCTTTGGAGCCATGTCCCAGACTAGGGACGCAGCCAGGCCCCATGCTTTGTTCTGCAGACTCCATCTTTTCACCACACCCCTCTGATTTTCTAAACTTTTGTATGGCTCTCTTTGTAAGAGAAAAAGCGTGTCATTTGAGAAATGGGGCCCACCGGGTGGGTTTCTCTGGAGCTGTCACTCTCCCAGCGATGAGGAGATGAGGAGAATTCGGAGGCCGTGTGCGGGAGCTTGCTCTGCCGCAGAGCTGTGCTCGCCTCCAGGACACACGTTTGTTCTAATCATATGCTGGATGCAGGGCTTGCTTTCTGAATTATGCACCTCCAAAGGTCTTTCATCTTGCCGAGGGTTTGATGCCAGCCTGCCTGGCCGCCCGTGCTGAGCTCTCATTCTGTCTCAGAGCCATTAGGGTGAGGAAGTGGGAGGGGGGCAAGTGGACACCACACACTCTTCCCTTTTTGAGATTTTGCCTCTCCACAAGGCCTTTTGGGGTATGGAGCATGGCTGACGGGAAGCCGGGCAGAAGGCCACCCTTTGCTTCTGTCAGGCTGGGATCTGGGAATGGACTCACATGATTGCTTATCTGGAAGCCTTCCAGGGGTGCAGAGAAATCTAACTCCATCAGCTTAATTGAATTAAGATTTGTGGAGTTCAAGGGTCCAGGGTCTCTGGGGAGCTGAATGGAAGACAGTTCAGATATCTCCCGGGCAAGGCAGATGGGAGTGGGCACCAAGGGCCCAGGAGGGTTTCCAGGGGGCTCGTTCTGGGGCCAGAGCCAAAGACAGCACCCCCAAGCAATCAGCCATGTTCAGCAGAAGAGCCACCCGTGAAGGCAATGAGTTTGTGTGAGCAGCTTCCGACTCCTGGTTCCTTACTCCTGGTCCCTGACTCCTGGTCCCTGACTCCTGGTCCACACCCTGTGTAATCCCCTCCCCTTTTGGCATGAGTGAGACTTGCCTAGTGACTTGTTTCTAACCAAAATGATGGTTACAAAGACCTCAGGCTCTATTTTGCCTGCACCCTCTTTTTCGTTCCTCTTCTTCTGAATGTACTTTAAGGAAATGAGATGGAAAAGTCCTTGTGTCAGGAAGCTGAGGGCCACTGTCAGCCACCACCTGCCATGCCTACCCAGCAAGGAGTTGTAATTGTCACCGTGGCAGCTGGGGGAGAACAGACTCCTGTCGGTGGCTCCAGAGTAAGCCAGGCACTAGATCCTTTCCCATTTGAGCCTTCTGACACAAAAACTGTCAGAAAATAAATGTGTGCTTTTTACAAAGATATTGAATTATACAATGGAGTAATACAGAGCAAGCTCTTATTATGGGGATCATATTTAGGATTATAACACCTTCAGCAGCATTGGGAATGAAAAGAAATTGTTAGTGTGGATTTATAGACATATGTAAGTGCCCCAACTTACTGGGCCAAAATCACTTTGTATGGCCTTAAGGAATTGAATGAGGCCAGGTTGGAGGGGACACAGCACAACCAAGACTGTGACAATTTTATTGAGAGCAATCAGACCTTTTATACCTTTACCAGAAGCAGAATATAATGGTAATTTCTAGGATCAATACAGTTGTAGTTGCCAGGATACAGTGAAATTTGCAAGCCATACAGGGCACACAAGATTAATGTCTAAGTCTGATTGTCCTGTCAGGTCTTCATGTTTCTGTGACTACTAAGGGAACAGAAAGAGAAACACAAAACTACATGAATGCTTCACAGCCTGAGGGAATGCATTGGTCTCTCAGGAACTGGAAGACATGTTGTGCCCAGGAGTCATGAACTCTAACCTGAAAAACCTATGATGTATCCTCTCAAGGCAGCTAGGCCAGGTCAACTCCATGGTTCCCTGCATATATATGTATATGTGCATATATGTGTGTCTGTATATGTATAAATTTATTTCTCTTTCTATATACAGTATATGTGGTAGGTGTTCATGTGTGTGTTCATATGTGGGAGTGAATGTGTTAGTGTGCGTGTGTGCGTGTGTGTGTGTGTGTGTGTGTGTGTGTGAGAGAGAGAGAGAGAGAGAGAGAGAGAGAGAGAGAGAGAGAAAGTCAGATGTTGTTCTTAATCACTCCTCTGTGGTATGTTTTGAGGCAGGGTCTCTCACTGAGCCTGGAGTTCACTGCCTCAGCTGGGCTGGATACCCAGCAACACAAGGATCCTCTCATCTTTGCCCTGCATCATTGGAGCTACAGATGGGCACCACCTCACCTGCCTTTTTACTTGGGTTCTGGGTACCAGAATTTGAATCCTAGCCTTTGGCCCACTGAGCTGTCTCCCTAGCTCATAAGAGGCTTGCGTTTTAAGAGCCAACTGTATTTTAGAACATATGAGCTCTGAGTGACACTTTATCACCCACTTCCTTTATCACTCACAACCCTTTTTCTGCGCTGCTTTCTTTAATTTTCTAAGTTTTTACAATAATCCAGTGAGGCCTCTTAGTGACTTCATCTTACAGATTAGAAAGAAGAGGGCAGAGAAGAAAATCACCTGAAGAGGTGGTAAGAGGTGACTCTGGGGTTTGAACCTAGGCAGTGTGGTTTCAGAGGGACACAAGACAACATCCATTAATGCAGAAGTTGCTCAGACATCTGTTGGGTGGTGGCTGTGGTTAGTTACTAATCCCTGTTATGGAGGAGCCAGTGGCTCTGCTTCTACCTAGTGCTGAGCTTGAATAATTGACTTAACCTTGGCTGCTGTATTGGTTACTTTTCTGTGGCTGTGATAAAGTGCCACAACCAAAATCACCTTTAAAGAGGGAAGGTTTTATTTGGAATTACAGTTCTAAAGAGAATACAGCCCATCATAGCAGGAAAGGCATTGGCTGGTCCTATTTTCATCCATACGTAGGAAATAGGAAACAGAAAGTTCAGTGAAGCTATAAACCTCAAATCCTACTCCCGGTGATGTATTTCCTCTAACAAGATTCCTCCTCCAAAAGATTTCCCCCTCCCTAAACAGTAGCACCAACTGAGGGATGACCAAATGTTTTACTGTGTGAGCCTATGGGGGACAGCTGGATCAACTGTTAAGTGGTGATGGGAACCCTGCAGGGCATAAAGAGATAAGCTATTATTTGTAAAGCACATATGTCATGGCTCAGACAAGATTTGGGTGTGTCCCTCAGAATTCCATGTGCTGGAAATGTGGCCTCTCATATGATAATATCGAGTGACAGAAACTTTGCAAGTTTATTTTGTAGTTCGAACAGGTAGCACAGCTACCTGTATACCCTTGAAGGTCTTTCTCTACTGAAGAAGGTCATCCTCTTTGGTCATAAACAGATTTTTCTTTGGGCTGTCAGTTTACAAAAGAAAACAATACAGAGACTTATTATTAATTATGAAAGCTCAGTCAATAACTTAGGCTTGTCACACTACTTCTTATAACCTATTAAGTTAACCCATTTATATTAATTTTTGTTTGGCTCATAGCTTTTTACCTCTCTTCCATCTTGCATCTCTTGTTTCTTCTCCTTGTCCTCTGGTGTCTCTTTTGTGTCTAGCTGCTGCTTCTTTTTTTTTTTCTTCTTCTTCTTCTTCTTCTTCTTCTTCTTCTTCTTCTTCTTCTTCTTCTTCTTCTTCTTCTTCTTCTTCTTCTTCTTCCTTTTCCTCTTCTTCCTCCTCCTCCTCCTCCTCCTCCTCCTCCTCCTCCTCCTCCTCCTCCTCCTCCTCCTCCTCCTCCTCCTCCTCCTCCTCCTCCTCCTCCTCCTCCTCCTCTTCTTCTTCTTCTTCTTCTTCTTCTTCTTCTTCTTCTTCTTCTTCTTCTTCTTCTTCTTCTTCTTCTTCTTCTTCTTCTTCTTCTTCTTCTTCTTCTTCTTCTTTTTCTTCTCTTCCTCCTCCTTCTCCTCCTCCTCCTCCTCTCCCTCTCTGTCTGAAAGTCCCACCTGACTTCCTCCTACCTAGCTATTGGCTACTGAGCTCTTTATTAAATGAGTCAGAAGGTGCCTTGGCAAGACACATTTTCACAGGGTACAAAAATTATTCTATTACATTTTTGTCTTAATGAAAAGGAAAGGTTTTAACTCTAGAATAGTAAAACTATATACAATAATAACAATTATCAGGTATTGTCTAAATAAAAGGGAAGGTTTTAACTTTAATAAAGTACAACTATATATAATAAGAACAATTTTCAAGTAAGAATTTCACATTTACAATGTCTAGTCTATATGTATCTAGCAAATTTTGAGAAAATGCTATATTATTTATCCTATCTTAGTGAGTCCAGAGCTTTATATCTAAAACATTTTATGTTATAACTTGTATTACTAACCTAAAAACACCTTTCAGTCCTTAGAACATTTTCTTAGACAAGAAACTTAAGCTTTTATGTCTCAGAATCTAATGCATTTTATACCTACTTTGTAAGTTTCTTTTCTGAATTTGGTAACAAAGACAACTATAAGTATATCATCTTCAATTACATCAGAGACTTGAGAAGGATAAACTATTACTTGAGTAAACAGGAAGTGTAGAATAAACGATTTCCAAAACTATAGAAATGACAGAATTAGCAGACTGCCTGGACAGTCACCCAAGGTTCCTCTGCAACATCGAGGAATCCATCTTCAATATATCTGGCCTAAAATATAAAATATCAGACCTAAAATATCTGACAGACTTTTCTGTGAAGCAGGAATTTTGAAGGCTGTCTTACGTTTTCTTGGCAAATTGTGGCAGTTGTCTTCTTTTGTTTCCTGTTTGTCCAGCGTGGACAACATACTGTTAGCAGTTGAGGCAAAGGCAGTTTCTTATTCAAATGGCTAGTTTTTGCTACAAAGAGAGAAAACTCCATATGAAAGCTCTTTGATGACCATCATCCTTTTTTGAAGTAAATTAGTGCTGTCAGGAACAGATGTGTCTCTCTGTCATGAAAAACTTTATGTTATAAAACATTTTAAATGTTATATTCTGTAGGTCTTTGAAGTATTTAAAGATCATATACCTAAAATATTTCTCTGTATGACCTTGAAAACATACCTATCATGACTAAAAGTTAGATTTTTATAGGTGACTATTAATCTGTATTTCTTTATTATACTCAATAGCTTTCAAGGACTAAAACTTTAAATTACACTTTAAGTGATCTGTATAGGTACAATACTTTAAACAAGAACAGAAAGATAAATACAGTATAACAAAAATAACCTTAATAAGCAAAATTCCTTACTAATACAGAATATTGGAGACCAGTGGTTGTTCAAAAGTAGACTGAACAATCCATCCTTTTATCCCATCATTTCTATACTATACCCACTTTTCTCTTTAGAATCGAATCTCTTCTGTTTAGTTTTCTCCTTGACCACAACCAGAAACTATTTGTAACCAACCCCCAAATGATGACAAACATTTACAACCTACCAAACAATCATAAGCCACTCAACTTACCTTTTGGAAAATGGGTGCTGTGTTCTCTAGACTACTTCTTAGTGTCTGTGGGTGATGCCTTCTTTAGGGAGCCTGAGAAAAATGAGATAATATTCAAATTCTGGGAAAATTGTCCATAACATTTGCTGTCCAGTCTCTGTGCAATGGGAAAACACAAGGCTTATCTTCAGCACTGTCTAGAATAATCTGTGAGTCTGGACCAGCTCAGCCAGTATCCTTGAAGCTCTTCTGGATGCAAAACTTTAAGGAAACTACAACAGAGGCACGCTGAGAGGCTGGATCACCTGGGCCACCTGTTTTTATTGGTGTCTTGTCCCCTTGCTCTGAAAACACATAAAATTTCAAAGGCAACATACATATCTGAATTAACACAAGCATGGACTGTGTGTTGTACACAAGTCAGCAAGATGATTTTTTGTTTTATGTTTGATCATCTAAAATATACTATCTTATAATTTATCTAGGTTTATTTTTTATGTCTGTAGCCTGGATTTTCAGGAGGTCTTCACTGATCAAACCCGATCTTTATCAACCATGAAGTAATCTATAGCCTTTTGTTTTCTATGGAAAAAAACCATAACCTCTTCCCTAAAGTATTATATTTTCTGGCTTCCATTTTAAAGTTAAGGCATTCCTAAAATATCTAGGCTGGTTTAACTTAGCAGTCCCCCTTACAATCCCATGTCAACAGCTATAATATGTTCATCGGTAATCAAAAAGTTCAAATTCAACAAGACACCACATAGGATCCAGACGATCTGTGTATCCATCTTTATATGGCTTATCCGTTTTATATCATTGTATTCTCTCTTTAAAGACTTTATCTTATTACTTATAAACTATTTTTTCTATGACTGTCTATACCCATTTTCTTTTTTTAGGCCTATGCACAGTTTTAAATATATTATACCTTTTTATGTGTCTGGATATGGCTTTACTAAACACCTGAAGCATTCTCTGATTGCATGAGACAAATCTTAGATTGTTATGTCAGCCACTGGTGCAGCTCAGCTTAGTACATGGTGCTAATGCCTGGTGCTTGCAACTGGCTCCATCCCACAGACAATCTTTATACACTGACCCTACCCAAGAGACCTCACTCACTAGGAAGCTGTATTTGACTTTTGACTCCATGTTTTTGTTTGTTTGTTTTCTCAGGCCTTATGTGGATATATATAGCTGGACATTGGGTGCCTTGTATAGACAGATTTTTCTTTGGGCCACCAACTCACAAACAGTGACATGGAGACTTAATATTGATTATGAAATCTTAGTTTATAGGTTAGGCTTGTTCCACTAGCTCTTACAACTGAAATTAACCTATTTATATCAATCTACATTTTGCCTCATGGCCTTTTGAGTCTCTTCCCTCTTCCATCTCTTGTTTTCTCTCCTTGTCCTCTGTGTCCCTCTCATGCCTAGCTTCCTCTCTTCTCTCTCTCTCTCTCTCTCTCTCTCTCTCTCTCTCTCTCTCTCTCTCTCTCTCTCTCTCTCTCTCTCTGCTCAGAAGTTCTGCCTAACCTCTTCCTGCCTAGCTATTGGACATTCAGCTCTTTATTGAACCAGTCAGAAGGTGCCTTGGCAAAGATACATCTTCACACTGTACAAAAAAGATTTCTTCACACATTAGGGAGGGACACACATAGGGGGATTAGGAGAAAGATTACACTCACCTAGCCAGCCAGACCAACTGATCAAAAGGGTGATGTCAACAGGTGCATCTTTGTGGAAGATGTTTCTGAAGGTACCATCTTCTAGAGGGGTCAGTTCTGTCTGGAGGAGTTAATATGCTGAGCATGTGTAGGTATCAAACAAGGCCATAGCACATGTGTGGTCTCTTCTACAGGTGCAACGTTTGCTTTCTTCTTCTCAACCATGCTCAGATCCAGTCAGGGTGGAGGTCCCTCAGAGGCTGAGGAGATGGAGCCACTCAATTTTGGACTTCACATTTTAACAATGTGAGCTAAACAAACCTTATTTCTTTGCCTATGTACCAGTACTAGACACTCTGTTATAGCTGCAGAAAATGGACCCAGTTCAACACACCATAGCTGGGTACAACACATTTTGTGTTGATTAAGGTAAGATAAGCTGGATGTCAACAGGCAGTCACAACACTGCATGGAAACTACAGGAACCACACAGCAGCTATTCCGAGGGCCAGAATGCCCTTTACTCCCCTGGCTTTGTCCGTGTTCTTTAAAGATCCAGGCTCATTGGTGGGCTTCCTGTGCAAAGTGTGGCTCTTTTCAGTACTTCTTATTCCATCATTACAGTAATTAGCAGGTCTGAGGTTAGCGTCCTCCTGCTGAAATGATGTCCAACATTCTTACCCCGCGTTTCCCTTTTCAGTCTATGCTTCTCAGGATGAGGACCTTTGAAAACAGGCTTTTCAAAATCCCAGGGTACGTTTGTAATTTTAAGTCTCCAGTTAGGGAGCCACACACAAGAGCTCAGAAGTCATAGAGCTCGTCCCCTAGGCTCCCCCACTCCTGCCACTTTTCTGTTGAAGTCTTCGCTGTAGGCCAGAGCAGCAGTTTGCCCAAAGTCCGGGAGATTAAATTATTCACGTGGAGGCAATGTAAAGACTCTGAAAATGCTTAATGAACTGTAAGTGCCAAGTGCTCCCTCCAGATAATGAAAACAGTCGGTGGCGAGACCAAGGGCTCAGGGCAGAAAGAGGCAGTCAAGGGGTAGGTGGAGGAGGGCATGGGGGTGCAACCAGGACCAGAGAAGTGCTGGGGAGTTCAGGCAAGTGCAGCAAGAGTGGTGTGAGAGATGGGGAATGTGCCAAGGCGCCTTGACATTTGGAGAGATAGGAGAAAGTGGCCCCCTGCCACTACAGGGTTATGCAACTCAGTGTGGCCCACAGGTGGCAGTTGAAAGTGACATGTGAACATTATTTAATTGCCGGTGCAGGGGTCCCCATTGTTTTCTCTCCTGCTGTGGTAACCATGGTAACCATGGAAGCAGAGGTAGAGATGAAAGTAGAATGGAGGAGTACCTGCCCCAGAGAGTCACTGACCTACCGTGAACTTTGTGTGAGCATTGGGCCCCCAGAAACTCAGTGGTCACCCTCCTGTAGGTCCTCTAGCCTTCCCTGATACCCACAGTGTGGTGGAAGTTGTGTCTTGACAATGGGGATCAGAAGTTTGATTGATGAAGGGGAACCAGAACTATCTTGGTGTGGTACATGAGAATTCCCTGGTGACTAATTCTACACACTACCTTAAGAAAAAAACCAACCAAACAAACAACCAAACAAAACCCCAAACATTTAGGGCTGTGGATGAGACTCAGCTGGTAGAATGCTTACCTAGTGTGCTGCTGTGGCTTTCATCAACCAAGCCTGGTGATGTATGCCTGTAATCCTAGCGGTCAGAAGGTAGAGGCAGGAGGATTGCCACAAGTTTGAAGCCAGCCTGGTCTGCTGACCTAGTTTGCTCTTTTGTTGTTTTTGATAAAGCACTGACCAAAAGCAATCTGAGGGAAGAAAGGGCTTATGTGGCTTTCACATCCTGGTCACATCCTGGTCACATCCTGATCACATCCTGGTCACATCCTGATCACATCCTGGTCACATCCTGGTCACATCCTGGTCACATCCTGGTCACATCCTGATCACATCCTGGTCACATCCTGGTCACATCCTGGTCACATCCTGGCAGGGCAGGAAGCACCAAGGAGGAGTGCTGACTGCTGTTCACTCTACGGGCTCGCTCTCCATGGCTTGCTCAGCCGGCTTTCTTACACTGCCCAAGACCACCTTCCCAAGAGTAGCAACATCTACAGTGGTCCAGGCTCACCTATATCAGTTATTAATCAAGAAAATGCCCTACAGACGTGCCCGCAGGCCAGTGTGGTGGAGACAATCCATCAATTGAGGTTCCTCTTCCCATGTGACTCCAGTTTGTGTCAAGTTGATAAAAACTAGTGCATGTCTACGGTGAATTCTATCTAGGCCGGCCATGGCTACATAGTGAAATTTTGTCTCAAAAATTAATTCAAATTCAGTTGTATGGGACTGGACGTAAATATTTACGAACACTTTTTTAGAATGCTGCTCTGGTGACTTCCAGTGCCACCTGGGTTAGCACAATGGACATGCTTCGGTGTGCTCCCTGAATGCTCGGTAGTTTGAGCTCGATTTGGGGACTATAAAGGAGAAGCCTGTTCCAGGGCTGAAAGGACCTACTTTTGCTGGCCCCGTTCACTTTCTATTGCTGTGATAAACACCATGATCAAAAGTGTCAGTTCCACCAAATGAGAATGAGACCACTACCAGAGTTTAAATACAAATCTGAAACAAGGTTTAATTAAATATTGGTTAGGTGGGTGGGCTCTGGCCAGGTACATACCCAGGTTCCTAGGAAATGGCCCAGAATCAAGTATGGCAAGGGCTTGAGAAGGAAAACCCATAATTCATTGAATTTTCCATCAGGTCCAATCTGCGGCAAGCATATGTCAGGACGAACGTATGTCCTGCTCACTTGTAATCAAGATGCAGATGGGTCAAACACACTTGTTTAGGGGAATGAAAACATGTGGCTTGTTATCTCCCATAAACAGCAGCCTCCAGCATTTAAGGAACTGTCTGTCCTTTGGCAAGGGGCTTGCAGACCAGAGGCATTTTTTGCTTCATGGATCTCTAAGGCATAGCACTGATATCCATTAAACCTGGGCTTTTTCTAATTTGGTTTGATTTGGTCCGATTTGGATTATTGCATTGGGAGAGAGGTTTTTTTGGGCTATTTTTACTTTTCACTAGCTATCTAAAAAATGCACCCATGGGTCAGGCATGGTGGTGCACGCATTAAATCTCAGCTCTTGGAAGGTAAAGGCAGGTGAATCTCTGAATTGGAGGTCAGCTTGGTCTACAGAGTGAGTTCCAGGACATCCAAGGCCACAACAGAGAAACTGTTTCAAAACACCAAAAAGAAAAGAAAAAAGAAAAAACAATAAATAAATAAGTGAAAGAAAGAAAGAAGAGAAGAGAAGAAAAAAGGAAAGGAAAAGAAAGGAAAGGAAAAATGCACCTATGCATGTGCCCATAGCCAATCTGATGGAAGCTATTCCTTGATTGGCGTGCCTTCTTTCCACGTGTGTCAAGCTGGCAACTGAAGCTAATAGTGACATGTGTCTTTATGTCTGTAACTCCACCCACGTGATTTGAGCATCTGTTCTCCCTAAGGTCTATACACTGGGCACACATCTCCAGTTCTATAGCTTTAAGAGGTAGGGCCTTCAAAAAGTCATCTGTCCCTGCTCTTGCAGATCGAATAAGTGTCCTCATCAAAGAGGGTCCCAGAGTCTTGCCTGCCCCTTCTACTCTATGGCTGGACAGGGGACTGTGCTATCTATGGAGCAGAGAACTAGCACTCAGCAGCCATGCCAGCTGCTGGCACCTTGAGCTTAAAACTTCCCAGCCTCCAGACCTGGGAGTGTACACTTTATGGGTCATAAATAACACAGCCTGTGCTATTTCGCCTCAGTAGTCCAAAGGACCAAGACAAGTTGGACAAAATAATTTGGTCCTTGGTGACATTAAAATCTGGAAAAGCCAGCAGCTCCCACCAGAGCCACTTCCCTGTTCCCACCATGAACGTCCCAGCTGCAATGGCTCTCTCTTAGCCAGGTCCTTCCTAGACTGCTCCATACCACCTGCCCTATGTGCTGCAGACAGGATAGGCACAGAGTTCTGTCCCTTCTAACCAGTCCTGTTGCCACATCCACAGCTACCTTGCTGCTCTAACAGATCTGCTCACCAGATTAACAACACGGAGCCTGTTGGTTGCATCGTCTCCCTGTCAATGAGTCTGTAGATCTCGATTTTCATCAGAGACGTGTATGTTCACAAATCAGCTACCTTCAGAATGTAATAGAACGCCACCCAGCCGCATCGTCTGCTCACAATCTCTCCCCTTGGGCCCGCCTTCCTCTTCTGTTCTCCAGGCACTTATTTCTTGTGGCCTTTGTTGCTTCTCTGAGACAGTGTCTTAGTAGGTCATGCTGTCCTTGAACTCACTGAGCCTTGACCCTGACTCCTGCTCTTTCTACCTCTGTGCTCCAAATGCCGAGACCACCGGTGTGGGCCACTGTACTCTGACTGAGTCACATCCCAGCTCTCTCTTTCTGCTATTGGTTTTTGAAACATTATCTGTTGACTTACTTACACTATCAAGTTTTAATACTCAGGCTTTTTACATGAGCCCTCCCGTCACATCACTGTGACACAGTCACCCTCCCTCCCAGCCTCACAAGATAGCTTCATCTCACATTTGTATTAAAAATAAGAATATTCTAATTAGCATTTATGTTCTAATACATTCTGTTTGTGAAAGAGCAGTGTATGAAAACATTTTCTTTCTTAGACTATTTTTAATTTTCTTAGAGTTAATAATTATCTCTATTTACTTCTCCTTTTGCTCACATTGTAGATTTTGAGAGGGATTGGAACTGAATGGATGTGTTCTATTTGCTGCGTTCAGCTGAAAACCACAGCACTGCTTTCTACTAAGTGGGAATGTAATTCTTGCAAACGACCCTGTGATGTTTCCCCGCTGAAATTGAGGACGGACTTTCTCAGCATTGGTGACACTGCATCTCTGCACTTTGGCCTCCACTTGGTGTCTGATAATACCGAACCATCGGGGCTGGAGAGATGGCTCAGCGGTTAAGAGCACTGACTGCTCTTCCAGAAGACCCGGGTTCAATTCCCAGCACCCACATGGCAGCTCACAACTGTCTGAAAATGCAGTTCCACGAGATCTGACACCTTCACACCAATGTACATAAAGTTAAATAAATAATTTAAAAAAAAATACCGAACCATCCTTACAGTTGTTACGTTCAAGTTTCTGGTCCCCGAATAAATTCACAGAGCTGGATTTCTGATACAAATTACATGAGGGGCTTTAATTCAAACTCAAGTTTGAACCAACACCTTTCCAGCACCCCAGCATGGTGGGTGCAGAAAGTGTAGCAGGGAGCCCTGGGAGGGTAAACTTTTAAAGGGGAAATGGCGTAATCAGGGGAGTTCATGTCCTGTTGTCTTGGGATTGTGTAAGGAGTGCATAGGATAAGGTAGTTTCTGAAACCATTGGTCAGTTTTTGGGTGCAGAAACCTAACTAAGAGCCATAAATTATTGACAAGGTATCTTCAAGGACAGGATGCCTCCTAGGAACATCTGGATCTCATTCAACTTTATGGTCCTGCTCCCTATCTTTTTGGCTACCTGTTCAAATTTCTGCTATGGCAACACATTTCTGGAGCTGAGATCGTCCACACTCCGCCCCCCGTTCATTATATAGCTTAAGATGAAGCCCCTTCTTTAAAATGGAGTTTGCAAAGTTAGGTTCTCCCACAACTGTACATATAAAAACATGCTGGCAGTCTGGGGGCAGGGCTGAGAACCAGAGATTTTAAGGAGTCGTTTTCAGTGGACAGTATCTTTCTGAGGCCAGGCTCTGTTTTCTCAGACTGGACTCCCCTGAGGACAGGCCTATGTCTTCAGACTGGACTCCCCTGAGGACAGGCTGTGTGTCCTCAGACTGGACTCCCCTGAGGACAGGCCTGTGTTCTCAGACTGGACTCCCCTGAGGACAGGCTGTTTTCTCAGTTTAGAAGTCACTGAGGACAGTTTGTGTGTGTGTGTCTGTTTTAGACCAAGGTTCCCTGAGGATGGGACCATGTCTACTCAGACTGAGGCTCCTGAGGACAGGGCTGTGCTCCTTAGAGTGTGTGGAAAGCAGTGTATCCTCTGTTCTCAAGTGTATGCTCCGGTGCCAATTGGAGCTAAGCAGGAGCTCTGTTTGTGAGTTCATCCAGTATCATGAGTTCAAGGTCCATGTGACTCACCCACACACTGGATTTCCTGGTATTTTTCCAGCCCCGAGTTGTTTCTGTCCCTCTTTCTTCTGCTAATGACCTTGGATCTCAGGAAGCAAAGCAAACAAACTCCTGGGAGACACCCGTGGGCTCTGCTGGGTTGGTGACTCCCACTCAGGATCTGACTGACTATCTTCAAGAGACACGGCTCTCAGGCCCTGCTGGGCCCTAAGCAGACTCCTCCCTTCTTTTTTCCTCTATGAGTCCTTTTCATTTCTTTGACGCTGTCTGTGCAGAGACTGTGGCTGGCATGAATAATAGATCATCAACCTGGAGCCTCTCCAGCGAGAGCCTCACTACCAGTGTAGACACATTATGTAAGCAGCGAATTACAGCAGCTTCAGAAGCAGTGCTGTGGGGGAGCATCCGAGGAGGGGGGAGGGTGAGTGGGGAGCCCCACTCTAGGCTGGCCATGTCCAGCTAGCTACCATCTGCTGTTTAAAGCTCCGCACAGGAGCCAGAGGGAAGGTGCTGAAACCTCCCAGGGGGATAGGAGAATGCCGTGCGGGGAGAAAGAGAGAGCAGGGTGCATCATAGAGACCAGTGCTGAGCGCTGTTGAGACCCATTGCTTATATACACTTTCTTATCATGAAACACTGGTTAGGGTTAAGACATGAGTGGTCTGACTGGAAGATGTCTCCAGTTAGACCCATAAGTCATTGAGTACAGAGGAATAACCCCCTGGCCTTTCTCCCAGGAGACCTAGGTTTGCCCCTAGTCTCTAGATCTTGGGATACTGACTACTGCCCCAGACAGCCCATCTCTAGAATCTTCAGGTGTGGATTCTCCAGGTAGGAAATCTCAGGGCACCTCAATTACAGGACAGGGCAGGAAGATGTTGGCCACTGTGTTAGTTGTGGTTCTGGCTGATGTAATAAAATACCTGACAGAAGTAACTTATGGAAGGAGGGTGTATTTTTGCTCACAATTTAGGGGTACACTTCACAGCAGTGAGAAAGTCATAGCGGAAGAAGAGTGAGAAGATTGTCACCTTGCATCTACAGTCAGGAAGCTCAAACCATTGAAATATTTCTGTTCATATTGCCTTCTTCTTTGTATTCAGTCCCAGACCCCAAGCTGTGGAATGCTACCGTTCATGTTTAGGGGGTCTGCACTCCTCAGTTAAACCTTTCTGGAAACACCCACATGGATACCAAATGGTGTGGGAAGTCTTGTCTATGTTTTGCTTCTGTGTTAATGAATAAAGCTGTTTCGATCAGTGGTTTAGTAGAATAGAGCTAGGCAGGAAAACTAAACTGAATGCTGGGAGAAAGAAGACAGTATCAAAGAGAAGCCATGTAGCCCCACCAGAGACAGACACAAGATGGAACTTTACCTGGTAAGCCACAACCACGTGGTGATACACAGATTAATGGAAATGGGTTAATTTAAGATATAAAAGTTAGCTTACATAAGTTAGTTATGCTTAAATTATTGGCCAAACAGTATTGCAAATAATATAGTTTCTATGTGAATATTTCGTGGTCTGGGCAACTGGGAACAAACAAGTGGCCTCCCTCAACACCCAAAGGTATGTTTCCATGGTAATTATAAGCCTTCTTAAGTTGTCAGTGAAGATTAATCATGGCTTCCATGCAGGGCTCTGGACTTGGTGGTAACAACGATGACCTTGCAGATCTTCTATGGGGAGCATAACTGACTGACAGCCCAGATGCTGCATTCAGAAGGCCCCACCCCTCTCCTTGGTTCATCCCAGCTTCTGACTGACTAGGATGAGGTTGATCCATTCCTGTGAAATGGGTGTGCCATCATGGTGGTTGGCTTGAGTTTCTCTGTCAAAATATCTTTGTAGCTGACTTTGCCTCTTGCTTTCAGATGTCAAGGTGGCATCAGGACCAGAAGAGTCTTACATCCCAGCCTCTTCCATCTTCCCACATATGCATGGATTTCTTTTTTCCTTTGCTTTTTTTTTCCTCAAAGTTCCTAGACTGAACCAGTCTTTATTCTCCAGTCTCTGGTTCAAGTGGGAAATCTCACCAGAGGACACTACTTAAAGTGTGGCATTGTCTGTCCTGGTTGTAGTTGGATTGACTTGGGACCTGTCTCAACAGTGGGAAATAAAAAGGCCTCCAGTCTAAAGTGAGCCTTAACCTCTGTTATTTTGAGACATGTGGAAGTGGAGAAAGAAAGACCAACTAGATCTTAGGGACCATTTTGAGATGTAATTCTCAGTATGCATAAAGCATACCGGAGTCTTCTAGAGGCCAGACATCCAATCCTCATAAAGCTTTCCTGTTGTCCTTCCTTTTTCTGGCCTCACTGACTCTCCAAGGCTGCAGTAGCACACCCAGTTGGTTTCTTCCTCAGATGCCTCTGGTGTTATAGGGAGAGGGCCCACTTGTTCTTCCCTGCTGCCCAGCTAGCTTAGCCCCAAAATAACCACACAGAAATTGTATTAATTAAATCACTGCTTGGTCCATTATCTCTAGCCTCTTATTGGCTAACTCTCACATCTTGATTTAACCCATTTTTATTAATCTGCATATGGCTACGTGGCAGTGGCTTACTGGGAAAAATTTGGCATGTCTGTATCTGGCAGCTCCATGGCGTCTCTTTCCTACTCTGCCTCTCTTCCTCCAGCATTTAGATCTGTCTTCCCTGCCTATCTAAGTTCTGCCCTATCAACAGGCCAAGGCAGTTTCTTTATTCATTAACTAATGAAAGCAACACACAAACAGAAGGACCTCCCACACCACTCTAGTGCCTTCTTCTGCACTGCCAACTCTAACAAAAATGGGATAAAGTCGAATGGCCAACAAGAGCTCAGAGTATGGTCTAGTACCAGAGTTCATGCATGGCCTTACTTGATGACGTGGTCTGAATGAGAATGGCCCCCCATAGGCTCATGTATTTGAATACTTGGTCCCAGTTGGAGGAACTATTTGGGAAGGACTAGGAGGTATGGCCTTATTGAGGGACCTCTAAACGAGACATGGTGTGTTTAAAAAATATATGTAAGCTTGGGAGAGAGAAGAAAACAAGTAAAGAGACAGTAAATGTAAAATATAAGTGTACAGACAGTCATAGATTAAAGGAATAAAGATAATAAAATAAATATTAAACTTGTAGAAAAAGTAATAGAGTAAAAAATAATAAGCTATGTAAAGATGAAATATACACAGAGAGTCTGAATTTTGTATATTATTATGTTTTCTTTGAATTTTTTGACTGTTAAAGAGCTATGTAACAAGAGACATTTCATTGTATGGGCTACTAAGCTAAACAGGCACATATATTTTAAAGGTATCTTGATTTCAGAATTTGGGTCTAAGGATATGCTACTTTGGAAAAGAGGTTTTTTTTGTTTCCATAGAAGATGAGAACCTGTGGAATCCTTCTAAACTAATGTGTTTTGATGGACCAAGATCCCCTGAAAGGTAACCTTGAACACTCCTAAAAAAATTGCTTCACCCAACAAACAGCAGGAAACAGTTTGGAGAGAACTACACCCATATTCCCAAATATTGTTTGTAAATGTTTCTTTACATTTAAAGAGGTTTATGCTATAGAGATTTGCATTGGTATGAATCTTAGTTTATTGATACAAATTTAAGGTCAATTTTGTTATGTCTGTTTCTGCTCTTGATTAAGGTATTGTGTGCAGCTCATTTAAAAATGCAATGTATAATTTAAAAATATAGGTTATTAGAGAGTTTTCTGTAATAGTCAAGCTTCTAGTCATGTTAGTTAGGTTTTCTAGATATATAGAGATATATTTCAGTTAGGCGTTCTTCAAATCTTTCAGAGACCTTTAAGAATGTGGCATTTAAAATGTTTTAAGAGCTTATGACTTACCATGATAATGAGATACATTTGCTCCTGGCAGAATCAATATACTTCAAGAGGAAGATGGGTATGGAAGAGGCTCCTTGTGGAGTTTGTTTGCCATTTGGGTAAGAAACTGTTCTTTCCTGAACTGTTTGATGTTATGCTGTATGAACTGGACATGCAGGACCCACAGAGAAATGACTGCTAAACTTGCCTAAAGGTGAGACAATCCTTTGGAGTTTCTGCTTCATAAAAGTGTTTGATAGACATTCTTCAGGACACAGAAGAAAGTGACTGACAAACTGCCAATATAGCTGGAACTGTCTTTGAAATTTCCTGCTTCATGGAAAAGTCTGCAGGACACTATGGGCCTGTAGGCTGAAGATGGATGCCCCAATGGTACAGAAGAACTTTGAGTGACTGTCCAGGAAGCGAGATGTCTCTGTCATTTCTAGAGTTTTAGAAATTGCTTACAATGTACTTCTTGTTTACTTAGGTAATATTATATCCTTCTGGAGTCTTTGATGGAGTTGAAGAATTTATAGTTATAGTTATAGTTTTCCTTAGTTATGATAAAAGGTAAAGTAGATATAAATATCATAACTGTAATTTTTGCTTGATAACTGTTTTGTTATATGTAATTTTACTATGTTAATGTTAAAACCTTTCTATTTAAATAGAAAAGGGGATTTCCCTCTGTATACTGTGATTACTACGGATTAATAAAGTAACTACTTTGAACCTACAGCAAGGAAGAACAGAGCTAGTCAGGAAACACTAAATTGAATGATGGGAGAGAGCGAAGGGCAGAGTCTGGTAGAAGCCATGTAGCCCTGCCAGAGACAGACATCAGAACTTTTCCTGGTAAGCCACAGCCACATGGCAATACACATATTAATGGAATGGGTTAAATTAAGATGTAAGAGTTAGCAAATAATAAATAGCTAGAGCTAATGGGTCAAGCAGTGATTTAAATAATATGGTTTCTGTGTGATTATTTTGGGGCTGAGCAGCCAGGAACCAACAAGCTGCATCCTTACAACATGACAGTGGAACGGTTACTATTCCAGTGTCATGTCCACTTGCTGTTGCTATGCTCTCTTCCATAATGAGTGTGGACTCTAACCCTCTGAAACTATAAGCCCCTAAATAAACACTTTCTTTCTTAAGTTGCCTTGGTCATGGTGTCTTACCATAGCAATAGAAAAATAACTAAGACACTTGATCATTGACTAGCTCTGCAACTTTGGCCATATTAATCATATTAATAATTAACCCTGTGAAGCCTTGGTCTCTTCACCTGCATACAGGTAATCTCTGTAGTCATGGTAACAGTGTGGGTGGAATGTCTACTATATTCTGGAAACCCTCATGAGTGCTTGAAGTATATTATGAGAGCCCTGGGTATAAAGTAGGTACTGTTATGGTTTCCAGTGTTACAGACAGACCAGCTCCAATGAAGTTAAGACACTTGTCTCAAGTAGATCCAGTGATCTTGCTTCCTATTGCCTTGAATTCTTTGACCCTGGTGCTGCTCTCAGAGCTGCTAGGAGGGCTGTATAAAGTCTCAGTCCTTCAGAGTTCAGCACATTGGCTCCAGAGTCCTCTAGGTGTGTGCATGCATACGTGTGTGTGTGTGTGTGTGTGCGTGCGTGCATACATACGTGTGTGTGTGCGTGCATACGTGTGTGTGTGTGTGTGTGTGTGTGTGTGTGTGTGTGTGCGCGCCATTATTTCATTTGCTTCTTTATTGGGCATGTATTTGTCTTGGACCTCCTTGGACCAAGCAGTGTGCTGAAAATATCAGGGAACAGAGTGGACTTGTCCTCATAGTCCAGAGTGGAAGACAGACATTAAGTGGATGATTATCCCATGATCAATTATAGTCAGGGACTGTGCTCTAAAAAGGGAAGCAAGGGCGCTGTGAGAAAATAGAAAATGAAGCACAGAGACCAAGCCTAGGATGGCGGTGTGACGCTGACATTTGGCTCCTGCCAACCTCCCTGAGATCTGTGTCTCAGGAGGCACACAGCCCTGTCTGCAGAAAGAGTGCAGTCTAATATTACCATCTGGAAAAGCACTAGTTGTGCCCTCCAGGGGATTCTGGCCTGATGGGAGGCCAGTTTTGCTTCTGTCTTTAGAGGGTATCAGCCTGATGGGGGAGATGCTACTGAAGTTGCTTGTGTGACAGAGAGGGCTTCTGCACAGGGCTGGCTCAGGGGGAGAAGCTGAAGTTAGCGAGCAGGCCACCAGACAAGGCAGGATCAGAGGCCATAACAACTCAGGTTATAGCTGGGGTTGGCAGTTAGGGAGTCGTAGGCTGAGGGTACCCACACAGGGCCTGAGTTCAGCCATCTGATGGAGAGGAGGAAATGGGCAGAGGAGAATGTGAAGGAGATAGCCAGGGTTGGAAGGATGCCTCAGCCATGAAAATGCTTGCCTTACAAGCATGGAGACGTAAATTCAGATTCCCCAGATCACACTTAAAAATTTAGAGATGGAAGCAGCACAAACCTGAAATCCCAGAGATGATGAGATGGGAGGAGGAAATGGGGGTCCCTGGAAAGTCTTCCAGGAAGTGAGAGATCCCATTTCAAACAAAGGGCAGAAAGGTATCTGAAGACTGACATCTGGGTGCCATGTGACCTCCACACATGTGCCCCTGCACTCTCAAGAGCACACATAAACACACACACACACACACACACACACACACACACACACACAGAGAGAGAGAGAGAGAGAGAGAGAGAGAGAGAGAGAGAGAGAGAGAGAGAGAGAGAGAGAGCAGCATTTGATCCAGAACTCCAGAACTTGTGGTAAATACACGATAAATAAATGACCATTGTTATTTCGAGTGAGCTAAGGTCTGGGTGTCATTAAATAATACAAAAACTGTGTATGTGCCTTTGGCTCTCCTGCCCACTCCATCAGCAGAGCTCCATTGTGGGAGCTTCTCAGCCGGTTTATCTCCAACTATACCTGCCTCTGAGACTTGGAAATTAGAGAGAAGCCAAGGAGTCCCCGAGGCTGTGACGATGTGCCCTGTGTGTGAATG
Organism: Arvicola amphibius; assembly: GCF_903992535.2. Classification (NCBI taxonomy): domain Eukaryota; kingdom Metazoa; phylum Chordata; class Mammalia; order Rodentia; family Cricetidae; genus Arvicola; species Arvicola amphibius. The sequence continues at coordinate 68,809,845 of NC_052055.2, read as the reverse complement.
GGAACTTATCAGGGCTATTCTAAGGGAGAGCCGGGCTGCTTCAGCACTCATTGCATAGACGAGAGGAGGTTTTTCCTCTTTTAGAGAGAAGTTGGGGGAGATTTTCTAATGAATACTATCCAACCATAAAATCATGTCGAAAATGAATCCGATCTGACAATAAAATAAAAGTGAAACAAATTACTAAGTTCTCATATTTGTGGGAGAAATTAATTTCATGTTTAGAATACTAATTGATCCAAGAAAGGTCTAAAACTATGTGCAGTTGTGGTAAGATCCTGGGAGTCTAAAGGCACTGCAGAGGGCTGGGAGTGGGGACCAGCCTGGAGTCCACCATGTGGATGGGTTATAAGACACATCCTGTTTCCCTCCAGTGCGTATAGCTCCTTAGGCTAGTGTTACACGACACCTTCCCACTTTCTTCATACCCCCTCGCTTACCTAGGGACAGCAGTGGGACACCCCTTGTCAAACGAGAGGTAGCTCAGGACAGGACTATGTACATTGAGACGGAGACTCCCCAAGCACAGGCCTTGACTCCCTCAGACTCGATAGAACTCGAGGTCGGGAGAACAGGCTGTGTCTCCTCCCCAAGCTGTGGGACCCTGAGAGCAGAAACTCTTAAAGAAGTCTATGGTCTCCCCATCAACATGAGCAACTAGGCGACCTACTCGCAGAGACATCCGGGCTCCTCGGCCATGGGCGACCCACCCCCAGAGACTGCCTGGCTCCTGAGCCATGGGCGACCTACCCCTGGAGACTGCCTGGCTCCTCAGCCATGGATGACCTACACCCCCAAAGATTGCCCAGCTCCTCAGCCATGGGCGACTTACCCCCAAGAGATGGCCCAGCTCCTTGACCATGGGCGACCCACCCCTCCAGAGACTGCCTGTCTCCTCGGCCATGGGCGACCTACCCCCAGAGACTGCCTGGCTCCTCGTTCATGAGCGACCTACCCCTCCAGAGACGCCACCCCCCCCCCCAGCCGCACAGAAGTAAGAAAGAAGCATGGGGCGTGGCTGTGCCATAGCGTGCACACTGGTTTGCAGATCAGAATGTGGAAGAACATGGCATTTCCCTCCTGCATCTTTCAGCTTTAACACCTCACACTAGAAAATGTTTCATCCCCAGTATTAGCCAAGCATTTACATTCGTAGATTGCCTGTGGGTGGTAAAGTCACCCAAAGGCTGGCCCTGTTCCTGAAGCTTCTTGATACTCACTCCAAATTGAGACCTGATTGTTTAAGGGCTGTGGCACTTGTCCTGCTGTCCCAAAGTGACATCTTTTATTGATTTGCTTTTCATGGACCGACAGTCTCCATCAATTCTTTCTCCTAATCCTTTATCTTCCACTGATGACAGGTATTCTTTTAAAGAAGATTTTATTTATTTTTAACTGTGTGTGTGTGTGTGTGTGTGTGTGTGTGTGTGTATGCCTGCATGCCCACACTCATATTTCTGTGACCATGAGTGCAGTTGCCCACAGAGGCCAGAAGAGGGCACTGGGTCTTCTGGAGCCAGAGTTACAGGTGTTTGTGAGCCTATGACTTGGGTGCTCGGAACTGCACACAGGTCCTCTGCAAGAGCAGTATGTGTTCTTATCTGCTGAGCTGTCTGCGCAGCCCCACGAGAAGTGCTCTTACGCTCATTTGATGGGTGAGGTGAACAAGGCTCCATGAGATCTCATTGCAGCTAAGAGTGTGAAATGAGAATTTGATTGAGGTTAGGTGACCTCTTCCCTCCCTACTCTATTTCCCGAGCTCAGAATCATTAATAAGGCTGATCTCTTCCTACTCTACAAATCCATAGTTCAGTCAAGATTTGCAAAAAAGCAGACGCACACACACACAGTCAGAGGACTGAAGAGTTAGTATTCACGCTGACACACTGCTCATGTAAAATTAGCAGTTGATGAATAAGTGAGGGAATGGATGAGGGTTAAGAAGATGCAAACACAATGGCCCCAAACTCATGTTAAGAAAGCTGGACACACTCTTCTGGCACGCAGGTGTATGTGCTGACAGAACACTCATGCATAAAAAAAATAAATAAAACTTCAAGGAATCGTAGAAATCCTTTAAAAAAAATCTGGGCACTGTGATATGTACCTATAACCCAAATACTGGGAGGCTAAGACAGGAAGGTCCCTAGGGTTTGCAGACTTGCCAATCTAGCCAAATCAGCTAGCTCCAAATTCAGAGAAAGATCCTGCTTCAGAAAAGTAAGGTGGAGAGCAACTGAGGAAGACCCCTGGTGGAGAACTCCAGTCTCCATGGGCACATGCACACGTATACAGACATATGTACATGTATGTACACAGAGATGGATGAGCAAACAGAACCAGAGGAACGAGTGAGTGAACACATTCAAAACTCATCCCTTAGCGTGGCCCCACCCAAGCCTGACATCTCTCCCATCCCACACCAGATTCCCACACCAGCCTGATAACCTGGAAGGCACCAGCCTCTCCTTCTGCTGTTGCTTGTGTCCGCGACTAACAGCTACTCGGTGGCAATTACACTCCGTCTCCCTAGCCCTGGTCTCACTACATGGAGCTTTCATTTCTTCCCACTTCCCCGCCCTTGTCTAGAATGAGTTCCCAGCTGCAGTGTGCTGCTCCCATCGTCCCTCCATTTCCTAAGGTTGATGGGGAGTTCTCAGAAAGAAGTGCCCCACCTCCTGCTTCCACTTAGGGGTACAGAAGGAAGGGATGGCTGGGCAGGGACTGCCTGCTGAAGCTTTGGAGGGCCATGGCACAATTACCTCCCACCGGCATGGTAATCTCTCCTATGCAGTGCAGGAGAGCCATTGCTTCAGGTTAAATAAGGAGCTGCTGTGAGGAAGGAGCGCAGGGGAAGTGGCCCAGTCTGCAGTAGGGTGTTTAACGTCTTAATTAAAACCTTTCTGATAAATATTTACCACTCCTTCTGATTCTGCTCGAAAGGAAAATGTCAAAAAGGGAGAAGGAGAAAAGGCTGAGAGGAGTAAGGGAGGGAGGACGACGGAGGAAAGAGAGGGAGGAGAAAGGAAGAACAGATACAGAAGAAGATACTGAGAGGGCCAGTCCCCAGCAGGCAGAGCCAGGGTCCGGGGGACAATCACCATGCCTACTGAGTCTTTCTCCCTCTGGCCCATGAACCAGAGAAAGAAGTTCAGATCCTCTCACCCTGGCCCTGCGGCCGCGTCTTTCCTGGCCTTCTCAGATCTGCTTCAGTTCCCAGTTTCAGGCGGGGCAGTAGTGGCTTTAATCCCGGAAATCAGGAGGCAAGGCAGGTGAACCTCTGAGTTGGAGAGTTGGAGGTCAGCCTGGTCTACAGAGTGCACAGACAAACCCTGTCTCAAAAAACCAAAAAAAAAAAAAAAAAAAAAGAAAAAGAAAGTTCCTAGTCTCTATTCTGTTGCTTCCCCACCTCTCACGCACCCCATATGTCCACCTCCTCTCATGGACACCAACAGGACTGTCCACACGACAGCAGACTGGCTTAGACAGAGCCCTGGATGTCTTTCCTTCAGGAGGAGCTAAGATCCCCACCCATGTCCCCCTCCTCGTCCCCTGCTGAGCAGCTCCTGCCTGGAAGACCTGATACTCGGTCCTCAAAAGCTTGAGCCCACAAATGATAAACACACATGGTCACTGAAATGACCACCTAGTTACTGTTATGAAGCAGACTGGAAGGACTGGGTGGAGCAGGGACAGGAGCTGAGAGCAGGCGTCAGAGCTGTCTTTCTGAAGAGTCATTAGAATGTCAGCTGTCTGCTCTGCTCTGGACTGTTGTCTGTTAATTTGAATGAGCAAGATGTGCACTCCTGTGTGTGTGTGTGTGTGTGTGTGTGTGTGTGTATGGTGTATGTGTGTGTATGTGTGTGTATGGTGTATGTGTGTGTACTGTGTGATGTGTGTATGTGTGTATGTGTGTATATGTGTGTATGTGTATGTGTGTATGGTGTATGTGTGTGTATGTGTGTGTATATATGTGTGTATGTGTGTGTGTATGGTGTATATGTGTGTATGTGTGTGTCTACATGTGTTCTGTGGTCCAGCATTACCAGCTCAGGTCTCCTCTCTCTGCTGCCATTCTGCTTGGCCAGCCTTAATTACAGCAATTTAGGAGACACACTTAAGTTTGCAGAATAAACCTATCAATATTTCACTTAAGAAAGGATTGCTGTCGGATGGTATCAGAGGCCTATATGAGAAATAGGAAACTTGTTTTTAGGCTACCTACGCGTGCGCGCGCGCGCACACACACACACACACACACACACACACACCTCGAATGAATTGTCACACGTGATCTCCTTTCTGTCACAGACTCTTGGAACAGCTGAGGGCTTTATTCAGCTTCAGTCAAGCAATTTGCCTAAAACACATTTTAAAAAAAAACATGAGGAAATATAGGCTTCGTATTCAGGGGCTTCCTGTCAGCAGATGCAGGAGATACCACGCCCACTGTGTGTGTAGTCAGAGGAAGGTGTGCTGGGTGACTCCGATCTCAGCCGTGTTCACTGGTGGAGGCAGCTGAGGCATCCTGCACGCTGAGGCATGGCAGCCCTATCTGAGTGGAGAGGGCGCCTCACCCCAGGATCCCTCTCACTTCCCTTGTCTTGTTCTTATTCTCTGTGGCTGGAAGGTCTAAGGGTCTCATCTCTCTCAGCATCTTCAGACAGTCTGAAAATACATTAGCCATCATTCTGTTAGTGGAACCAGTTCAGCCTTTGTCATCTGTCAGCCCTGAGTCATGGATGTGATCCTAGGGAAGCCACAGCTCTAAGCTTCAGGCTCCCCCACTCTACTGTGTAGGGTCTGTGCAGAGGCACAGCCTCTGCAGTCACCCAGATGGCAGCAAAATCAGGCCTTGTTCTGGGTACCGCGTCTTTAAAAGGGCATGAGGGCGGCTGTGCCGGGAACTTGGCTCAGTTGGGGAAGTGCTTGTGTGCAAGCAAGAGGACCTGAGCGTAATTCCAGCACTCACATTAAAATTCTGAGAGTGGGGCCACGTGCCTGCTATCCCAGTTCTGTAGAGGCAGAGACAGGACTATCTCCTTTCAGAGCTTGATCATCAGCTAACCTAGCCCAATGGGTGAGCCCGAGTCAGTGAGAGGCCCTGTCTCAAAAGGTAAGTGGCGAACACTTGAAGAAGGCACGCCACCTCAACCTCTGACCTTCACATACTTACACACACACACACACACACACACACACACACACACACACACGGAACCGGTCAATTAAGTTTGTCTAAAAAGAGATGACCAGGGTTCTGCGTGCTATGACAGCCACGAAAGTAAACACAAGCAGACAAAGGGACCAGAAATACTTCCGTGTGGAGTAGCCACATCTCCAAGTCACTTCTTCATTGCAGAAACAGTAGAGAAACCCCTGTCCTAGCTTGCTTTTTATTGCTGTAACAAATACCGAGACCAAAGCTATCTGGGGAGGAAAGAGCTTATTTCAGCTTGTAGTTCCTCGTGGAGGGAAGTCAGGGCAGGATCCTGGAGGCAGAAACTGAAGTAAAGACCATGGCCGACTACTGTTTATTGACTTTCTCTTCATGGATTGCTCAGCCTTCTTTTTTTATTCCGCCCAGGATCACCTACCGAGGGGTGACACTGCCCGCAGTGAGCTGGCCCCTCCCACATCAATCATCATTCAAGAGATTGCACTAAAGGCCAATCTTAAAGAAGCATTTTCTCAATTGAGGCTGCCTCTTTTTTGATAATTCTAAGCTTATGTCAAGTTGACAAAAAAGAAAAAAGAAAGCAATGAAAGAAAAACTAACAAAGACACCCCCTGAGGGGGGAATGGGAGTTATAGGAAAAATTTAGATTAATACAAAGAATGGTCCAGCTATCAGAACTGTGTGTCTGGCCATGCAAAGGGCTGCTTCCGAGAGGGGAGTCCTTGTCATTGCTGGTTCTTAAGAGCAACCGCTTGGCAGGCTAGAGCAGCTCAGCTCTCCCACTGGGAGCCTCTGGGATGGATGTCATCAGTCTCAGGGTCCATGTGGAGAGTCCTCCATCCAAGCATCCGTCCCCTCTGCTCTCATTGCTTCTGTCATTGCCATCCCAGGGAGAAGGCAATTGATGCGAGTGGCAATCTAGGGAAGGACTTATGGCAGGGTCTACCTTAAGCATCTCTCTGGTGACAAAAAAATACATATTTTCTGCCCCTCCCCACCATGGGATGAGAGGACACACCGCCAGCTTTAAGTGATACTCACTACGATTGTCATATTGCGGCATGATGTGCCCACAAGCCCACGTGACAGAAAAACTCTAGCCACAGTCACAACTTCTACCCCATTCTGTGTATCTTCCTTTTATGGGTATATGCACATGTGCATATGCATGTGTGCATATGCTTGTGTGTATGGGTGCATGTACGTGCATGTGTGTAGAGGTCAGAGGACAATTTTGAGTGTCATTCCTCAAGACTCCATGATCTTTGTTTATTTACTTAATTATTTTAATTTAATTTTCTGTATCCTTGATAATTTTTCATTGCAGATGATGAAATATCACATCTAGTCCTCATTTCCCTCCCCCAACACTCCCCGGTTCCCCCTCAATTCTCTTCCCAGTGTGTGCATGGGCACAAGATCAAGCCAGCCAAGATTCTAGCAGAGATGGGGGAGGTGATCTCCCGGCCTCACTCCTTATTGAGGGGCTATTGGCACTTCATAACATCTGGGGGAGGGAGAGTCGTTCTGTTTAAGGTGTTTCCTTTCCTATGCTCATGCTTGGTTGTTGGGATAAAGTCTCTTCATAGATCTGGAATTTTCCAGTTCAGCTAGGTTGGCTGGCCAGCAAACTCCAGGAACTTACCTATCTCTCCCCTGGTCACCACACCCAGTTAAAAACAATTTTGTTTATTTTTAATTTCTTGTGTATTGGTGTTTTGCCTGCATTTGTGTATGCATGTGCACCAAGTGTGTGCCTGGTGCCTGCAGAGTCCAGATAAGATCCTCCCGGGACTGGATTATAGATGGTTGTGAACTGCCATGTGGGTGCTGGGAACTGAACTCTGGCTCTCTGCAAACCCCATGTTTGCCTTTTTAAATGTGGGTTCTGGGGATCCGTTTCAGGTCCTCATGCATGCAAGCTCTCTCCCCAGCCCTGTATGTGTTTCTTAGGGAGCTCGGAGCTGTACTTAGAAGAAGCATTTCTCCTTGATGATCTGCGCTCCCAGTACAACCCAACTTCCTGAGCTTAGAATGCAAGATTTCACATCTTACCTTCATGCTATGGTTTGACTATGAAACATCTTCCGTAGGCTCATGATTTGCATGCTCGGTCCTCAGTTGGTAGGCACTCTTTACTTAGGAAGGAAGTAAAACCTCAGAAGATGGGGCCTGTCTGGAGGAAGCAGGTCACTGGGGCATGCTTGAAGGTTGTGCTCGGACCTCAAGTCTCTTTCTTTCTTTTATTTTGCATTTGTTTATTTATTGTGTGTGTGCATGAGTGTGTGTGTCTGTGTCACACACAAATGCACATGCCATACCTTGACTGTAGGAGTCAGGGGACCACTCCTAGTATGTGGAATCTGAGGACTGAACTCAGCTCCTGAGACTTGGCGGCAAGTGCTTCGTCCACTGAACCATCTTGCCTGTGCCCTGTTTTTGTCTGTTGTCTATGAAGGGAACAGTTCCTTTTCCTCATGGTCCTGCTGCCATGATGCTGGGCCACACCACAGACCCAGAATCAACAGAGCCAAGGACCTCGGAGAAGTCCTTCCTCCTTGTAGCTGCTCCCTCAAATACTCAGTCAGGGTTACATAGAAGTAACGACCACTCTTTCTGTCGTAGTCTCTCTGAGATGCTAAACAGAAGTCCCCACGCTGGGGACTTATGTCTTGCAGCTCTGGAGCTTGTGGGATCCACCACCAAGGTGGAGGCACCTTGTTTTCTGGAGGGGGTCTTTCCTTTGTTCAGGGACAGCAGTTTGAGTGTTGGAGTCTCTGCAGTAGAAGAATGCTACGTCCCCGTATGACAGAAAGTGCAAGCGGGAAAGGAATGGGCTCCTTCATCAAGCCTGTGTGTGAAGACATCTAATCTGCCTTATGTAGGGCAGAGCCCTGTGACTCAGTGGACACTCAGAGGTCACACCTCCCAATACTGCTGCATCTGAGATTAAGTATCAAATTGCAGATTGGAGAGGACAAAGACAGTCAACCCCCAGCTCCTGCCCTTCTGCTCACTGTCTTATTGAGACTTCCATCTTGCCTCTTTCAAGGGTCAATTAAAGTGATGACAGGAGATTGTAATCTCTCTCTCTCTCTCTCTCTCTCTCTCTCTCTCTCTCTCTCTCTCTCTCTCTCTCTCTCTCTCTCTCTCTCCTTATTTAATGATCACTTACAGGACTGGTATGGACCTTTCCCCTTGCCTAAGGTCACAGAGATTTGCTGCTCTGGCAAGTTGATGATTAAAGTTCACAGTCAGTCCTCAATCCAGAGTGATCTTCATCAGCAACGGCTTCTCCCTGGCTCTTTCCATATTAGGCAGCAGGTCCTGATGGCTGAGTTCTTCTGGATACAAGCTGTAATAAACAAGCAGATGGCAGGTGTGTGACTGGTGGCTTTGGCTGTAGGGCATTGATGGAAATATGGAAGAGAATTATCCTCACTGACTCTTGAGGGATTCGTGCTTGTAATCAGTGTACAATGTAACTTGTTGAAGTACGAATTCCTGCATCTCCTTTATTTCAAGTTTTCAAAACAAACCCCTGAGCTCTGCTGTTCTAACCAGCTCTCCAGTGATACTCAGGTAGAAAACAAGGGCGGAGAGAATGACTGTTACTCTAGACTCCTTCAAGGCCACTCAACACTCAAGGTTGGGGCTGATACAGAAGCTGATAATTTCTCAGAAATAGCAGAAAAGCATCCTTCATCTCAGATGCCCTGTGTCAGTACTCCTAAGGGATCTTTGCCTGGCCTACAAAGTTCGCACAAAGGCAGATATCTCCCACTTCCTTAAATGACCCTCACCATCTTCTAGAGACAAGTGTATAAAGCTGTCCAGTAGCATTCAAGGTGAAGACATCGCCTCCTACTAAACGTGTCTCCATAGGGTCTGGAAGGAAATCCATGGTAATTCACAGGTCGACCAACCTGGCACTGGCAGTGCTGAGTTGAATGTGTAGAGCATCCAAGTCAATGATGGATTTTCATGCACACACACTTACATACACACATACATATACACACATCATATGCTTGCATTGCACATGGTACTTTTACATACATGCACGTATACCCCCACATGCATGTCTGAGCATACACACACACACACACACACACACACAGGCACACATACATGTACTCAGGTTGCTCCCATGTGGCAGCACAGTCAGCAGCTCCCTCATTTCAGAGACTTACACAACCTTTTGGTTGGCTGTCTCGGTCTTTCCGCTCTGTCCTCATGATCCAACCATGACCATTCCTCTTTGGAGGCAGCTGTTAGCCTAAGAGTTCTCAGTGTCTGGACCCTTACATTGGGTGCATCATTGCAAGCCCCATCCAGAGATTAGCGTCATAAATGCTCAGACTCAGTCACCACATCCCTCTCTTACAGCTCCATCTTTATGCGTCTGGAGCAGTTTTCACTTTTATTCAGCTTGGGTGTCTACAGCTTGGGAACAGAGCGTCTACTTGTTAGGCCGACTCCTCCCCTTTAGGGTGGGCCTAGATGGTGGTTTCAGGCTGACCCTGCAGTTTTGACAGACAGGAACCCAGAGGCCCTCCCTGTGTGCAAGAAGTCTAATTTATCACTGTAGTAATGGTTCCAGTAACCCTGCAGCTAGGCCCTGGGACCCCAGCAGCTTCACCCCTGCCAGCTCCCCAGAAAGCACATGAGGTTCACCCTACAACCCTGCACCCCAGGCCTCTTGATTGTAGTCAGTTCAGCCTGGAAAATGGATCCCCAAAGTTGTGTGGCTCTCAGAGATAAGGATGATCCAGAGGGCTGCTGCACCCTTGTGATTCCAAATTCTTCCACAGCCAAATGCGCTGGTGCCAGCTGAGATTCACGCCACAGCATGGCTGAGGCAGGGCCTTGGGGTTGGGGTCGGTAGACCTTGACTGGGGGGCCTGCTCTGTCCCAACTTACTTCTTGGGCCAGGTGAGCCTGTTTGCCCTTTTAAGCCTCAGTTTTTTTGTCCATGGGCTGGGCTGGTCCATAGCACAGAAGCAAATCTTACTGCTTGCTGGGTGCCCCCTGCCTTAAGATTTTCATACAAAGCTCAGTGTCTGGGGGTTCTGTCCACTTTTTGGGAGGCCCCTCCTGCGAGGCAGACAATGCTGGGTTCCCTTTGTCTCCTACTCACTGTCTCTCTGAGTGGTCCTTACCCCTGCTTTCCCTCTGTCATCTGGCACATAAACCTGGAGGATCACAATATGCAGAAATGTGTCCTCCTCCAGCTGAGTGGTCATTTTACTCCACCCTGAGAAGCCAGTCTTCATTTGTCATGCTTGAAGCGTGCTGCACTCCAAAGCTCATGAGGCAGCAAGATGCCCTTCCCCACTTTATCACCTGAGGGAGGACATGCACCTGGGGTCCCTACCATAGAACTTTCTACTGTGGTTGGTGTGGTGTCTACTCTATGAAGAGTCCAGGGAAGGCAGTGATCTGCTGGGTGTGGGGAGATCTTCCATCCATTATAAAACAAAACAAAACAAAATAATAACAAAATATAGTGATAACTGCATAAGACCAGACAAACATTGGTCTTGAAGAGTATTGGGAAGGCATTTTGGTGCCTCTGTCCTGGGAACAGAAGTCTGACAGGGTACCAAGTACCAAGTGAGAAATGGGAAGCAGAACAGTTCTTCCATTTAGTGAATGGAAGACTTTGATGTTCACACAGCATTGATCCTCTGCAAGGTTCTTTCCTGATAGATTTCCACATAATTCTATTAAGGACATTTGCATGATAGGTGGGGAAACTGAGGCAGAGAAAACTAAGAGCATTCAAAAGCTTCATCACTAGCAAGTAGTAGAGCTGAGAATCAAACAGAGATCGCTTGACTGCATAAGGAGGCTTGGCCTCCCAGGCTCCACACCCCCAGGTGAGCCACCCTTGCAGTTGTGACTTCATTCCAGTATGGCTGTCTTCATGTCCCTGTTCAATGCTGGGCTACGCTCATGACTCAGGAACCAGCCCTGTTTGTTTCTTTTTGTCCTCCTGACCCTTGCCAGGTGTCCAGTAACTATAGTTTCATGAATGAATAAGTGAATGAGCGAATTAGTGAATGGGAGCCACCGTGACGGATGCCACCAGAAAGGGGTGATTGAGAGTGAGCTAAAGGACAAACAAAAGAGCGAGCATACGTAGGGAAGGCAGCAGGCAAAGTGATGCTTGCAGGGGGGTGTGTTGCACCCCAACATGTTGCTGGGGAGTCAGATATATCTGCAGTGTTGACCTGGACTCTCCAACTGCATGACAGCCCTTTGGGAGCCTTTATCACTCTCCCACCCACCACAGCAGGGTGGTACTCTGGTCTTCAGGGTCCTCTGAAGCTCAGCATGCCACATAGCTCCCCCTTCTCCCTCCCACCAGCAGAGGCCTCTGAGCTGCATCCTTGTCCAGATTGGTGGCATTACTTCTAATCCTCAAACTGTACCTTCCCCCTGGAGGAAAAGCCTCTTTTCATGCTGAGGTTGGAACGCTAAGTGTTCTGAAAGCAATTGGAAATAATCATGAGAACAAGCAGGGGGTAGTGTACAACAGGAGAGGAGGAGACCCCACTCCCCTGAGAAAACAACCTTACAAAGTCCCTGGCTGGAGAGATTTGAGGCTGAGGCAGTGGAGTGACTCGAGGGTGGAGAAAGCAACCAGGGAGGGGTGCTGGCAGTTGGGGAGGCCAGCTTGTACACATGCAGGCATGAAGGCATAAATCTCCAGAATGGTGTGTGTCAGTGGAGAAGAGGGCTAGGCCTGCGGTGTAAGACATAATGAGTTAAAGGAATCATTGGGTGAGTAAAGAGAAATATCAGGAATCAAATTGCAGGGAAGATTTCAAGTAATCATAAAGGGTTTTCTTCAAATATATTCACTGCTAAGAGCTACAGATGTCAGGAGAGAAAATTGGTTCACTTACAGTAATAGTCCTGAGGTTGGGGGTGGGTGGGCAGGAAGAGTCTTAACAAGACACCTCCTTCTCCCCAGGGGTGCTGGGTGTGGGGAGGAGGGCTAGGTTCATGGACAAAGGGTGGGAGGAGGGTGTAGTTTCTCCCTGAAATTGAGCTGATGACCAGTTCAGGCTGAATGGAGAGACAGCTTGGAGGACATGACAATCCCAAACAGCTACCTGCTCCCTGAATGAGAGACAGTCACCAGTTTAGGGATGCATTGGTTTGACGTGAGCAGAACTCCCTACTAGGTGTGGGGTACAGTGGAGGTACTTGGGAGTACGGTGGCTTCTCTGGGTGTCCAACATACTGATAAGATGAAAGCAACGCTCACAGACAGGTGGGAAAGGTCTCCAAGACAAAACTGTGAGATGAGAGCTGCCCATGACCACAGAGTGGCCGAGCTTCAGGGACCATATGGTGACCACTTAGGCGTCATTCCTGTCTGCTTCTCTGCTGCTGCGACACAACCCTTACCAAATAGCCTTGGGGAGGAAAGGGTTCATTTGGTGTCGGCAAGTCCACCATTGAGGAAACTACGGCAGGAACCTAGGATCTGAAACTAGAGACCGTGGAGGAACACTGCTTATTGGCTTGCTCAGCCACCCTTTATTTACAGCCCGAACCTGCCTAAGGACGGTACTGCTCACAGGGCGCTGGGCCCTCCTACATCAGTTAGCAACAAAGAAAATGTCTCACAGTCATGACCACAGGCCTATCTCATCTGGACAATACTTCAGCTGAGGTTCCCTCTTCGCAGATGACTCTAGGTTTGCGTCAACTTGACAGCTGCAGCTGATGACAGACCTGTTTGCTCCGAGAAGCCTCCTTTCCCAGGATCCCTCCCTGAATAAGACATTGCATTAATTGTGGCAGATCCCACCTTCACCTGAGCAGGGAAGCCTAGGGTGACTCTGCCATCTGGAAGAGCCCAGGCAGTGGGTTGAAGCAGCTCAAACACCACTGAGGTGGGGGGACGCAATGTGAAGGACAGTTTTGCAAAGGGCTTGGGCAGATTTGGCTGACTTTATCATGCTAGTTCCCTGAGACAGCCCTGGTTCTCATGGGGTGATGTGATGGGGCCCTGGCCATTGGTAACTGACAGAGGTGTCTGAATTAAGGAATCCCTGTCTTTAACAGGACATAGTTAATGCCCTTTTCTTCAGAAAGCAGAAGATTCCTTAAACTGCAGTGTGAGAATGTCCAGCCCTTGTGGCGGAGGGCCCAAAACTCCTAGCATCCAAGGCTCTTTGCATCTTGTTCTGTGGTTTTCATATTAGTGTCTATTCATTGCACAGATGTTCTGCCGTGCTGCTTTCTATATGCACCTCACAGACTCGGGTCATGTACATCTCCTTTGGCCCTCACCACACTCTCCCCTGCCGCTGGTCCCCTGCTTTCTTCTACTTTCATGTCTTGGTTTTTAATTTTTATAATTTATATTTTTTATATGAGAGAAAACATGAAATATTTGTCTTTATTAGATTAGCTTAATTCAGCCAGCATAATAATTTTGGATTCCATCATTTTTCTGCACGCTTTTTCTGCTTTAAAAAATAGATTTATATATTTAGTGTGTGTGTATGTAAGGTGCTTGCAAGGCTAGATGCAAGCTTTGCATTCCTGAACTGAAGCTACAGGTATTTCTATACCAACTACTATACATGTTGGCATCTGACCTCTGACTGCTGATTTACTAATATGGTAGTATGTTTTTACTAGTATTTACTAATTATTTACTATATTTGCTAATATGGTAGTAAATAATCTTAATCACCGAGCCATCTCTTCAGCCCCGATTTTGTTGTAGAATACTACTTTCTACTATTCTTTTATGTTAATTTGGTTAGCTCTGTGGAGCTGTGCTGCCTGTCTACAACACCTGATGAGTCTAATCAGGAGCTGAACGACCAATAGCAAGGCAGGAGAAAGAATAAGTGGGGTTGTCAGGCAGAGAGAATAAATAGGAGAAGAAATATGTGAAGAAAAAAGATTGGGGTATGAGAAAAGAAGGAGAGAAGACACTAGGGACAAGCCACCCAGCTACACAGCAATCCATGAAGTAGGAAGTAAAAAAAAAAGGGGGGTATGCATAAGTAGATAAAGGCAAATGCCCAGAGGCAAAATATAGAAGGGATAATTTAAGTTGAGAAAAGCTGGCTAGAAACAAGTCAAGTTGAGGTTAGGCATCAAAAGAAAGACTAAGTCGTTGTATGTGATTATTTGGGAACTGGGCAGCAGCCCCTCCCCGCAGAGCCAAAAGATTGAAATAACCAACTACATGATTTAGTTTCTTTTTATTTTAAATAAAATTGTAGAGCCAGGGAGATGGCTCAGCAGGTGAAAGTAACTGTTGCATACTCTGACGATCTGAGACCTGTACCCAGAACCCACATAAAAAGTCAGACATGGTGGGCAAACCTCTGTAATCCCAGCATTACTGTGGTGAGCTGGGAGGAGGAGACAGGAGCCAAGGCCAGAGGCTTGAATGCATAGCACAGCAGCAGAAATAAGAGACCCTGCCTCAAAACAAGGTAGAAGGAGAGAATCTATTCCTGAAACATTACCCTCTTACCTCCACATGCACGCTGGGATTCCTGTATGCACCCCCCCGACACACACACACACACACACACACACACACACACACACACAAACACACACACACACACACACACACACACACTAATATAAAGGTTTTTTAAAAATGTCCACTGGCGATATAGGCTTCATTTTCTTTATTCATCAGCGTGTCAGTGAACATATAGGATAATTCTGTAATGTGAACATAGTACACAAACATTCCTGGAAGGATTCTCTAGGACCGGATGTCAGGTCTTTGAGAGACCCTGGATTTTTGCTTCCCAACTCTGACAAACCACAATGCTGCAGTTTGTAGTCAGTAGGTCAGTGCTGAGTTCTGCTCACTGACGGATAGTTAGAAGATGGTCTAACCACAGCAGGTACTCAGTGTGCGTGGAAGTCCCTGCTAGGCAACCCCCATCCAGAAAGCCCCCCCCCCCCAGAAATCTGCAACACACTATGGGAGACTTGTTCTGTGAATGTCGGCTCTCTGCATTCGCTGCCTTTCTCACTGCTGGAACTGAACCAACATCTGACAACTGATGCAAGGAAGATTTATCCAGGCCCGAGGTTTTGAAGGGAGGTGTCCATCAAGGTGAAGCACGGCAGGGGTCGTGGTGGCTGGGCTCTGTGGCTGGGACTCCTCACATCCCCAAGCACTGGGAAATACAGAAAATGCCACAGTGCGACCCACATTTCAGGGTGTGTCTTCTATGCTCAGTCAGATATGCCCAGAGCTGTCTCCTAGGTAAACCCAGTCAGGTTGACAATGGAGACTAACTCTCAAAAACCCATTCCTTGTCAATCCCCAAACCTGTCTATTTAAAATCATACCACTGAGTGCCTCCGTGAAGCTCCTGCCACATGTCCTTCTTGTGCACTGTCCTGTTTCTGTCAAAGGGATTTCCCCAAGTTCAGGAAGCAAGGAGGTTGTTCAGGAGACAGCCACTATTCTAAGTATCTGTGCCTCAGGCAACACTGATGCATCACCAGGCCCTAAGCTTTCTCTCAGGTCTCCCCCTCCTCCTCTGCTCTGCCTTGCTCAGGCCGCTAATTAAAAGTATCAAAGCCAAGCAGGGCTGTCTCATTACATGTCCTGTTTATGTGACTCTAATGTGCTTAGAGATGATTTGAAAGGTTGCAGAAGTTTCTCCACGTCCAGCCCAGAGCTGGCAGCCTGGAGATAAGAGGATCGGGAACCGGGCTCCAAATGAGTTCTAGCATAAACCAAGAGCACATTAATGTGGGTGAGGAATTAAAAATAACAGAGATGTTGCACATTTTTCTGATTAATTAGCTGTTCAAGTTAATTTTGCTGCTTGTAGAGACAAATCATGAGTCTTAATAGAGGTGCAATTTCCTACTGACCACAGAGATGCCTGGATGGAGCATCTGGGACCAGCAGGGACTACGTACAGGGAGATTCTAGAGGATGCTGTAGCCACTTGGGACCAGCAGGGACCACCATATACAGGGAGACTCCAGAGGATGCTGCAGCCCCTTGGGAACAGCAGGGACCACCACATACAGGGAGACTCCAGAGGATGCTGCAGCCACTTGGGACCAGCAGGGACCACCACATACAGGGGGACTCCAAAGGATGCTGCAGCCACTTGGGAACTTTCCTTCACTCCTGGGCTGAAGGGTAGGGTTGGAGCCAGTAGGCTCAGAATTGCTCTTTCTCTCCTTGCCCATTGAAAAGTGGTGGTAATTCACTTCCTGAGGACGGGGACTGGCAGGAGATGGTGAGATGCTGGATGGTCCCAGCATCCAACCCCAAACTTACTGCTTCACTCATTCAGTCAGGAATTACATCTTTAGTCTGTTCCATATAGTAGGTTCTTTGTTCTCCATGGGGGGACCGAAATGAAAACATAAGACTTTTTTATTTAAAAGATTTGTTTTATTTTTATGTCTTTGCTTGTGTATCTCTCTGTGTGAATGTACACGTGTGTGAAGAGACTGATGGGGTCCGGAAGAGGCTGCCCATAATCCTGGTGTCTACACACATTCAGCACTCTCTGGGTTTCGACACACTAGGCCTTCCTGTTTAAAAACAATCACATGTGTGTAGGGGCCAGGGGACAGCCTCAGGCATCATTCAGGTTTTTATATACCCACCTTTGTTTTAAAGTACTTTTGCCCCCCTTTACCTTTTGTTTTATGTGCATTGGTGCGAGGGCATCGGGTGCTCGGAGCTGGAGTTACAAACAGTCTTGAGCTGCCATGTTGGGAACTGATCCCTGGTCCTCTGGAAGAGCAGCCAGAGCTTTTAAAAGCTTTGTCGTTTCTCCAGCCCCAAACCCACCTTTTTTTTTGGAGACAGTATCTCTCACTGGCCTGGAGCTTGCCAGGTAGACAGACTGGTTAGTCTGGGAGCCCAAGGACCACCTATTTGATCCTCCCCATACTGGGATTACAAGCGTATTCCACCATACCCATCTACTTCTCTATATTCTGGAGATCAAACTCAAATCCTCATGCTTGCATAGCAAGCCTCTTGCGACTGGATACTGCCTCAGCCTTGATTTTGAATTAAAGAGCAGATCAAGCATGAGGAAGTGAAAGACCTTACTTCAGTGGAATCAGAGCCAGGACGCTTGACTGGATGCCCAGCCTTGGACTTGCTGCCGAGTCACACAGGCAGGTCCCTGCTGCCATCCTAGACACATCTTTTAGTGCTGAGTTCTGAGGCTCTGAACTCTCTGCTCACCCCCTTGGTCTTGCCTCCATCTAGATCCTTCCCCACTAGAGAAAAACCTTAGCACAGAGCTTTGCTAGGTAGGGCACATCGGCTGGTTCTAGAAGGCAGGGGAGAGAAGCCAGGGATACCCATGGCTCACAGTGAGAACTCTCCAAAGACTGTGGGACTGGAATGCTGCCCCATGGACTCAGATGAATCGCTAGCAGGAGCCGAACAGGGGCGGGGCAGAATGAAGTGGGCCCAGGGGCACTTCCAAAGAGGTCCATCCCCAGCTAAGGGGACAGCTGCAGTTGCTGTTGGCTCAGCAAGGCTGAGTTGCAACCCACAGCTGGCAGATCTTCCATCTTTTTAGAAGAAGTCTTAATCCAGCTCTTTTGGGAAACAGGGAGTATTCTAGCTTTCAAAGCACTGGTCTTGGATGTAAAATATTGAACACTACTGTGTGGGTGAGCAGTATGCGCCAGGGGACCCGTTTCTGGCTGTGAACATGTCAGTTAGAGTTAGAGTTAGACCATCATAACAGGAAACAAACGAGGAACCAGAAACACAGTGGCTTACGTAGAGCTAAGACTCTCTCTTAAAAAAAATGTGGAGAGGCCTGAGCCAGCGACCTCTGTAGGAGCAGGCACTTGCAAGTGACCTCCACAGGATCAGGTACAAGAGAATGACCCCTTAGGGAGCAGGCCCAAGCCAGAGACCATTCAGGGAGCAGGCCCAAGCCAGAGACCACTCAGGGAGCAGGCCCAAGCCAGCCACCTATGCTGGAGAAGTCCTGAGCCAGCGACCTCTGCTGTGTCAAGCCTGAGGCAGCAACCTCCACAGGAACAGGTACAAGGGGAAACAGGTAAGAAGGAGCAACCACCAAGGGAGCAGGCTCAAGCCAGAGACCTCTGTGGGTCCGTGCCTAATCCAGGGACCTCTGCAGAAGCAGGCCTGAGCCAGGGACATCTTCAGAATAGGCCCAAGCCAGGGACCTCTGCCAGAGAAGTCCTCTAGAGCAGGACCAAGGCAGCTACCACCACAGGAGCAGATACAAAGGAGCAACTGCCTAGAGAACAGGCCCAAAAGACAGACCGACATGGGACCAGGCCCTAGTCAGGAGCTTCTGAGGGAACAGGCACTTGCAAGTAATCTTTGCTGGAGAATGCCCAAGCCAGCAACCAGAGTGACCACCTAGGGAGCAGGCCCAGTCAGAGACCTCTGCAGGACCTGGCCCCAATCAGGGACCTCCATGGAAACAGGCTGAGCCAGCCACCTCTGTGAGAACAGGCTCAAACGACCTCCAAAATTGCAAAGCAACTTCTGGAAGTGACAATAGACCTCTGGGAGTGCCCAGTGACCTCAGGAAACACTGAGTGACCTCCAGAGTGACTGGAATCATAGACCTGACTGCACCACGAGGAGCAAACATCTGAGCCATGGATCCACTGGCACCTGGAAGATTGATCATCAGAGACACAGCCCCAACTACACCAATCAGGAAAAGGTGGGCAGACAAGTTAAGAACACGTTCAACATCATAAAGAGAAACATGATACCAACAAAAACTAGTGGCTCTACAACAGTAAGACTTGGGCACCCAAATATAGATGAATCAGAAGTAAATAACCTAAAAAATAGCTTTAGGAGAATATTTGAGGTCCTTAAAGAGGAAATGAAAAATTCCCTCAAAGAAATGGGAAAAAACAAAAAAATTGGAAGAAATCAACAAATCCCTTAAAGAAAACCAAGAAAAATCAATCAAATAGATGAAAGAAATGATTCAAGACCTGAAAACCAAAATAGAGACAATAAAAAAACACACAAACTGAAGGAACCGTGGACACGGAAATTATGAGAAAATGATCAGGAGCCAGAAATGCAAGCATAAACAGCAGAATACAAGAGACTGAAGAGAGAACATTAAGTGTGAATATGCAATAGAGGAAATAGACTCATTGGTTAAATGATAAAGGACTCTCATTGGTTAATAAAGAAACTGCCTTGGCTTTTTGATAGGGCAGGATTTAGGTGGGTAGAGTAGACAGAACAGGAAGAAGGAAGTGAGGCAGATGCCTTGGGCAATCGCCATGCCTCTCCTCAGTGGGACAGATGCCATGGAGCCAGCCACCAGGTCAGACATGCTAAATCCTTCCCAGTAAGATACCACTTTGTGGTGCTACATAGATTATTAGATATGGGTTAGTCAAGATGTGAGTAAGAGGCTGAAACTAATGGGCCAGGCAGTGTTTAAATGAATACAGTTTGTGTGTTGTTATTTCGGGTGTAAAGCTAGCCATGTGGGAGCCAGGTGGGATGAAAAGCAGGCCTGCCCACAGCTCATCACTACAGTTAAAGAAAACTTTAAATCTATAAAAAGCTAAACACAAAATATCCAGGAAATATAGGATGCCATGAAAATACCAATAATAATAATAATAATAATAATAATAATAATAATAGGGATAAAAGTAGAAAAAGTCCAACTCAAAAAGCAAAGAAAATATATTCAACAAAATCGTAGAAGAAAACTTTCCCAACCTAAAGAGAGATATGCATATGATGATACAAGAAGCTTACAGAACACCAAACAGACTGGATAAAAAAAAAGTCCCCTCATCACATAATAATCAAAGCACTAAACTTACAGAATAAAGAAAAAATATTAAGAGCTTCAAAAGAAAAAGGCCAAGTAAGATATAAATGCAGACCTATCAGAGTTACACCTGACTTCTCAATGGAAACAATGAAAGTCAGAAGGTCCTGGTCAAGTGTTATGCAGACATTAAGAGACCACAAATCCTGCTCAGACTATTATACCCAACAAAACTTTCAATCACCACAGAAGGACAAAACAAGATATTCTATGAAAGAACCAGATTTAACCAATACCTAGCCACAAATCCAGCCCTAAACAATGCACTAGAAAGAAAACTCCAACCCAATAAAGTTGGCTAAGTCCACAAAACACAGAAAACAGATGATCTCACAGCAGCAAATCCCAAAGAAGGTAAAAACACACACAATAACATCACCAACAACAAAAACTAAAATGACAGGACTTAGTAGTCACTGGTCATTAATATCCCTTAATATAAATGGACTCAACTCACCTATAAGAAGACACAGGCTAACAGACTGGATACAATAACAGAATGCATCCTTCTGCTGCATATAAGAAACACGCCTCAACCTCAAAGATAGACATTGTCACAGAATAATGAGTTGGGAAAAAAATTTCCAATCAAATGGACAATCTGGTGTAGCTATCCTAATATCTGACAAAATAGACATCGAACTAAAATCAATCAAAAGATACAAAAAAGGACATTTCATATTAGTCACAGGAAAAATCTATCAAGAGGGAATCTCAATACTGAACATCTATGCTCCAAATACAAGGACACCTTCATATGTAAAAGAAACACTACCAAAGATTAAATCACACATTAAACTTAAACCCCACACACTAACAGTGGGAGACTTCACTCTCACCACTGGACAGGTCTATCAGACAGAAAATTAACAGAGAAAAAAGGAAACTAACAGATCTGATGACTCAAATGGACTGAACAGACATCGATAGAACATTTTGTCCAAACATAGAAGACTATACCTTCTACCCAGTACCTCATGGAACCATCTCAAAAATTGACCACATACTAGGTAACAAAGCAAACTTCAAGAGATACAAAAATTTTGAATAACCCCATGTATCTTATCAGATCGCAATAGGTTAAAATTAGAATTCAACAGTAACACTAATTCCAGAAAGCCCACAGACACATGGAAATTAAACAATGCTCACCTGAATCATCAATGGGTTAAGTAAGAAGTAAAGGGAGAAATTAAAGACTTCCTAAAATTCAATGAAAATGACCACACAACATACACAAATTTATGGAACACAATAAAAGCAGTGTTAAGAGAAAAGTTTATAGCAATAAATATGTACATAAAGAAGCTGGAGAAATCCCACACTAGTGAGTTAACAGAACACCTGAAAACTTAAGAACAAAAGCAAACTCACTCAGGAGAACTAGATTGCAGGAAGTAATACAACTGAGACCTGAAATCAACAAAATAGAAACAAAGAAAACAATACAGAGAATCAATGAGACAAAGAGTTGCTTCTTTGAGAATATCAACTAAATAGACAAACCTTTATCCAAACTAACAAAAAGGTAGAGAAAGAATATCCAAATTAACAAAATCAGAAACGAAAAGGGGCCATAACAACAGACATGGAGGAAATACAGAGAATCATCAGGTCATATTTCAAAAACCTGTACTCCACAAAATTGTAAACTTAAAGGAAATGGACAATTTCCTGGATAAACATCACATACCAAAATTAAATCAAGACCAGATAAGCAAATTAAATAGACCTATAACTGCTAAAGAAATAGAAACAGTCATCAAAGTCTCCCAACCAAAGAAAGCCCAGGACCAAACGGTTTCAGCACAGAATTCTATATGGTTTTCAAAGAAGAAATGATACCATTACTCTCTAAATTGTTTCACACAATAGAAACAGAAGGAACATTGGTAAACTTTTTTTATGAGGCTACGATTACCCTGATATCCAAGCCACACAAAGACATTGCTAATAAAGAAAATTACAGACCAATCTCTCATGAACATTGTTGCAAAAATACTCAATAAAATACTGACAAACCAATTCCAAGAAAACATCAGAAAAATCATCCACCATGATCAAGTTGGCTTCATCCCAGTGATGCAGGGATGGTTCAACATACGAAATTGGTCAATATAATCCACAGTATAAACAAACTGAAAAAAAAAAACCATGATCATCTCACTAGATGCCGAAAAAGCCTTTGGCAAATACATCATCCCTTCATGATAAAGGTCTTGGAAAGATCAGGGGTACAAGGAACGTATCTAAACAGAAAAAAACAGCAAGTCAACAGCCAACATCAAGCTAAATGGAGAGAAACTCCCAGCGATCCCACTGAAATCAGAAACAAGACAAAGTTGTCTACTCTCTCCATATCTATTCAATATAGTTCTTGAGGTCCTAGATAGAGCAATAAGACACCAAAAGGAGATCA
The DNA here is from genome assembly GCF_903992535.2 of Arvicola amphibius. NCBI lineage: Eukaryota > Metazoa > Chordata > Mammalia > Rodentia > Cricetidae > Arvicola > Arvicola amphibius. Next base: position 68,787,380 of record NC_052055.2, on the reverse strand, counting down.
AGGGGATACGAATCAGAAAAAAAGTCAAAGTCTCACTATTTGCTGATGATAAGATAGTTGACATAAGCAACCCCCAAAATTCTACCAAGGAATGCCTACAACTCATAAACACCTTCAATAATGTAGCAGAAGACAGGCTTAACTCAAAAAAACCAGTATCCCTCTTTATGCAGATGATAAATGGGATGAGAAAAATAAAAAAAAAATACCATGCTTCACAATATCCACAAATAACACAAAATATCTTGGAATAACTCTAACTAAACAAGTGGAAGACCTATATGACAAGAACTTTAAATCTTTAAAGAAAGAAATTGAAGAAGACACCAGAAAGTGGAAAGATCTCCCAAGCTCTTGGGTAGGTAGAATTAACATAGCAAAATTGGCAATCTTACTAAAAGCAATCTACAGATTCAATCCAATTTCCATCAAAATCCTAGCAAAATTCTTCACAGACCTCGAAAGAACAGTACTCAATTTCATATGGAAAAGCAAAAAACCCAGGATAGCCAAAACAATCCTGTACAATAAAGGAATTTCTGAAGGCATCATAATCCCTGACTCCAAACTCTACTATAGAGCTACAGTACTGAAAACAGCCTGGTATTGGCATATGAACCAATGGAACCCAATCAAAGACCAGGATATCAATCAAAACACCCATGAACACCTGATTTTTGACAAAGAAGCAAAAAATATAAAATGGAAAATAGAAAACATATTCAACAAATGGTGCTGGAATAACTGGATATCAACAAGTAGAAGAATGATAATAATTCAATATATATTGCCATACAGAAAACTCAAGTCCAAATGGACCAAAGACCTCAACATAAAACCAACCACAATGAGCCTCATAGAAGAGAAATTGCATAGTATACTTAATCACATTGGCACAGGAGACCACTTCCTAAATACAAACCCAGTAGAACATACACTGAGAGCAACAATTAATAAGTGGGGCCTCCTGAAACTGAAAAGCTTCTGTAAAGCAAAGGACATGGTCAACAAGACAAAATGACAGCATACAGAATGGGAAAAAAATCCTCACCAAACCCACATCAGGCAGAAGGTTGATCTCCAAAATATACAAAGAACTCAAAGAAACTGATCATCAAAAGAACAAGTAATCCAACAAAAAAATGAGGTACAGACCTCAGCAGAGGAATCTAAAATGGCTGAAAGACACTTAAGGAAATGCTCAACATCCTTACCCATCAGAAGAATGCAAATCAAAACAACTCTGAGATTCCATCTTACACCTATAAGAATGGCCAAAATCAAAAACACTGATGACTACTTATGTTGAAGAGGATGTTCAGTAAAGGGAACACTCCTGAATTGCTGGTGGGAGTGCAAATTGGTACAGCCCCTTGGATATCAGTGCTGCCATTTCTTAGAAAATTAGGAAACAATCTACCTCAAGACCCAGCAATACTACTTTTGGGTATATATCCAAAGGATGCAGACTCATACCACAAGGACATGTGCTCAACTATTTTCATAGCAGCATCGTTTGTCAAAGCCAGAACCTGGAAATAACCCTCAATTGAACAATGGATGAGGAAAATGTGGTACATAAACACAAAGGAGTACTACACAGCAGAAAAAAATGACATATTGAAATTTGCTGGCAAAAGGATGGATCTAGAAAGCATCATATAGAGTGAGTTAACCCAGATCCAAAAAGACAAAAATCATGTTACTAACTCATAAGTGGCTTTTAGATAAAAAGAAAAGAAAAATCAGCCTAAAATTCATAATCCCAGAGAACCTAGAAACAAAGAGGACCCTTAGAGAGGCATACATGAATCTAATCTACATGGGAAGAAGAAAAGGCAAGATCTCCTGAGTAAATTGGGGTCATGGAGATCATGAGAGAGGGAGAAGGAGAGGGAAGATGAAGGGAGGGAAGCGGAGAAATATATATATATATATATGTGTGTGTGTGTGTGTGTGTGTGTGTGTGTGTGTGTGTGTGCGTGTGTGTATCAATAAAAACAACTAAAACTAAAACTAAAAAAGAAACATGGAGGCAGCGGCCATTCAGGGCCAGAAGTGTTCATTGGCACTGACTTCTGGTTTTGTCCCTCCATCACCCATGACCTCCATTCTTAGCTCTATCTCAGGGTCAGCTATGGTGGCTGGAGCTCCAACCGTCACCTCTGCAGGACAAGGAACAAAGAAAGTGTCTTTTTCACAAGTCAAGCAGTGTGTTTCGCCTCACATCGCATTAGGCCAAACTCTAGCACAAATGCATGGTTAGTTGCAATGAGGCAAGATAGTCTCCATTCAGAACATTTATTTTCCAATGTAAATTCTACATTTGTTAGTATTTCTAGGAATCAACCCAAGGCCTTGCACAAGCCAGGCAAGTCCTCTACCGCTTGTCATTCCTCAAGTGCCTAATTAAAAACTTTTCTCAACAGCATCCTCATCTCCTCTGTCTCCTTATTTGTTCTTGGTTTATTTATTTTATTTTATGTCTGTGAGTGTTTTGCATGTATGCATTTGTACCACATGTGTGCCTCATGTCCATGGAAGAGATGAGGGCATCAGACTTCCTGCAACTGTCAGTGAGCCACCATGTGGATGCTGAGAACCGAATCCATGCCATCTGCAAGAGCAATAAAGCTCTTAACCATCAAACCATCCCTCCAGCTCTCTTTCTCCTCCTTCTCTTTTTCCTTTTCTTCTTCTTCCTCCTCCATATGCTTCATGGTTTAGATATAAAGTGTCTCCCAAGGCTCTGCTGTTGAAGGTTTGGTTCACAGCAGATGGATCTATTGAACAGTGGCTGGATCACATGAACACTGACTTCACCAGTGTGTGACTGTGTTGAGAGCTCATACACAGAGGAGTATTAGGAGGTGTGGCCCAGCTGGAGGAAGTAGATTACCGGGGCTGCCTTTGGAGGTTGTGTTTTGTTCCCATGCTTCTTCTCTCTGGTTTCCAGCCACCATGAGGTAATGTCTTAATCCACCACATCATGCTCTATCTCGACATGAACACACAGCAATGGTGCTAAGGGACCATGGACTGAGCCCTCAGAAATCGTGAAGCAAAATCAATCCTCCCCTTTCAGGTCGATTTTCTTGGATATTTTGTCACAGTGGAGAAAAGCAGAAGGGAATCATAACTACATATTATTATGTCATCTTTAATACTATGATGAATATTATCAGTTTACTACTATCATAACTATATACATTGTTTCTTATAACTAACAAAATAAATACCTGACAGAAAGCTGAAGGAACAGTTTATTTAGAGTCTCAATCCTAAGAAATGCAATCCTTCATGATGAGGAGTGTGCCAGCAGAATGAAGAAGAGGAGAGAGAGGAGGAGAGGTGAGGGAGGAAAGGAGGATGCTTTATTCACTGAGCTCTGTGACCCCCTAACCTGTGGGATGGCACCACCCACTGCAGAGTGACTCTTCCATTTTTGTCAGTCTTCTCTGGAAATGTCCTCATGGGCCCACCCACAGCTCTATCTCCTAAATGCCCCTAAAACCAGTTAAATTGACAAATAAGTTTAACTATCAAAATAATTTACATAATCATCACCACTATTAGCACTGCCATTATTATTAACCCGTCATTCATCACCACCACCACCACCATTATCACCATCCTCATAATCAACTTCACCATCATTACCACCATCACCGTCACCACCTCAATACCAGCCGAGTCACCTTTATCACCACCATCATCTCCACCACCATCATTGCCGTCTCCGCTGTCATCACTGGCAGCAGCAGCTCTACCACAGCTAGAGCTAGCCACCATTACACTACAATCACTCCTCATATCATCTGTCTTTTTTCTTCCAACCAAAGAGTATGCTTGTACTTTAGCCAGAGGCTACGAACAGTAAGCCCCATCCCTATGTGTAGGATGTTAGTTGGTCATCATGTAATTATAATATATACCATCTGTTGATCATTTATCTTTAGAGATACTGGTCTAATCATTTACATATGTTAATTCTTTTCTTCTTGAGCAATCCACGACATTGCTTGCATTTCAGTGACAGGAGAACTGAGGCACAAATAGGGAGATTTTTGGGAAACAGCATGGAATGAATGATCACAGGGGAAACAAAAGCCTTGTTCAGTCCTCTAGAAGAGGTGTTGGACTGGAAGAAGAGAGGAATCCTCTTCAATCTAAAATGGGTTCTCGAGATGCAGGACATGCCACCATTCCCTGGGCCAGAACAACTAGAACAACTTTGTGAGCTATGCTGAGCTGGCCCCTCCCAGTGTTCAGCCTGTGCACAGAAAACCTAGGAAAACCTCTTTTCTCCAGTTGTCTTGGGGAGAAGCTGAGTCTGTCCTTGGTTCTAGTGGCGCAGGTGAACAACTTAGTCTGGCTTTTTCTAGAAATGCTTGCACATGACTTCTTCCAAGACACCTTCTCTCAGCCTCAAGATCCAATGGCTTCACTCTAGGGCTCCTCTGAGGCTTACAAATATCCATGCACCTATAATCACATGCATAAGAGCCTCTCTGACTAGAGACTGTCACCCCAGAGAACAGATTCCCCAGCACCATTGATTCATTCCAGGGTCTAGCATCAAGCCTTCATTATTAGAGTGTAGCTGCTGTGTTTACTAAAGAATAACAAAAAAATCTGGGTACGGGGCTGGAGATGCGGCTCAGTGGTCAAGAGCACTGGCTGCTCTTGCAGAGGACTCAGATCAATGTCCAGCACCCACAGAGATCAAGTCACCTGTAACTCCAGGTCCAGTTCCAGGGAGTCAGACATTCTTTTATGACCCCCTCTGATGTCAGACATACATCCAGACGAGATGCACAAACATACATGTAGAGAAACACTCATTCACATATAGCAAAAAATATAAAAACATAAATGAATCTCTGGCACTACATTCAACCCTCAACTATATCTTCTGAAAATGGGTACCCATTTTACAATCCTCCCAGCACTGTCGTGAACAGGGCACAGAAATTTCTTCCCACATGTAGGTGAGATCAATGCAAACCATGCATTCTTATAATGGCTCTTCAAGGTAGAATGTGAACTTACCTACAGTTCATAGTGAGAACAGGGGACATGGAGAACTCTGGTCTCTTTGTAGTTCCTGTGGCCTCTAGGGATTTGTCCTCCGATGCCTGTTCAATCCTTCTCTCTACCTGCTGCAGAGCTGCAGAAGGTTGAAGGACAGGAGACTGAGCAGGAATAGAACATGTGCTGAGGAAGAACCCAGGTCTGTGTCTGCCATAGGGATTCAGCTCCCACCCTCAGGCACCCTGCCCCCTAGGAACTGCAGGGCTATCTGTTAGCTAAGTTATGCTTCTGACACATTGTAGTAACTGGCAGGGTCGAAGATTTATTTGTTTTTTATTTAGCTGTATGTCTGTATGAGTGTATGCCAGTGCCCATGGGAGCCAGAACTGAACACTGGGTTTCCCTGGAGCTGGAGTTTCAGGTGTTCTGGGAATGGAACTCAGATTATGTGAGAGAGTGGTGAGTTCTTATGCCCCTAGCCACTTCTCTGGCCCCGCATAGAGAGAAGTTGGCCCCAACAAGTGTATAGTTATTTTGTTTGTTTGTTTTGTTCTGTTTTTTAATAAGGGTTTCTCTGTGTAGTCCTTGCTGTTCTGGACTTGCTTTGTAGACCAGACTGGTCTCAAACTCAGAGATCCACCTGCCTTTGCCTCTTGAGTGCTGGAATTAAAGGCGGGCACCACCACTACCTAGCATGTAAAACCTGAAAAATCGACTGTGCCAGATGTCCACTGTCATGGTTCATGGAGGAACAGGCTCACCCAGTTATTGGCAGAGTTAGGAATAAAACTCAATGCTGATTCTGCATTACAAGTTCCTCCCAGTCCAGGAGACTGAAGTCATTTTCTCTATGACTAGGGACCTCTGAGCTTGGACCACATCTCCCTCAGGCTGGGGCTCCTGACAACAGGACTGTGTTGCACTAAGCTGGGACAAGCTTTTTGGTAGGGTTGTATCTCTTACTGTATGAACAATTCCCAATGGCTGCACCGTTTTTCCTAGAACTAGGATCACATATCCCTCTTTAATTAAAAACTTCATGCAGACAATAAGGCTGCCTCGTGTGAAACCACACTGTCTCCATTTGTATGCTGAGCCTAACAGTGCTCTCTGGGATGGCTCTGTGTGGCTCTGATGCTGAAGCATTGCTGCTGTCTTCAGCATTCCTCATCTACAAGACAGAATGCTGTTTCTTCCCCCAGAGAATGGCTTCCCTAATGACGTGTTTCTAATGAAAACAGAGCAGCTGTCCGGCTTCTAAGGCTAGGTCAAAGAGGGTTAGATGTCCGCCTTGCTCCCATCTTAGTCGCTGCCTCTGCCTGTCTCTTCTCTCTCTGTCTCTCTCTCTGTCTCTCTCTCTCTCTCTCTCTCTCTCTCTCTCTCTCTCTCTCTCTCTCTCTCCTTCCTATTAGAACTCCAGCAATATATGAGAAAACACAGCATAGGAGGAGCCCATGTACTTATTCCCAGGTGGCTCTTTCGTGAGAATTCCTTCCATAGGGAAATGGAAATGATGTCTATTTCCTGCTCCTAAGGCCCCAACGCCAAACTGAAGTTCACTCTTGGGGACCAGTGAGTTTATTAGGCTTACAAAGCATGGGTGAGGGGTGACTAAAAGGGGTGTGTGTGACTCCAAGGTAACCGCACTAGCAAATCTGCACGCAGTGTGGATGGTGATGTTCATAGAATGGCACATGTGGGACCCCTTCTGTTAATTTCCCTAAGCTTATATACTCTAGCATCTTCCTGAGGTCCATGAAACTGTGAGCAATTAAGGCAGGGCTGCATTCAAGCAGTTGGGGGAGGATCTGAACTCTCTGGGGAGGGTCCTTGCCCCTCTTTACCCCTCCTATGAGGGACGAATAAGCTCCAAGGACAAGGATTCTTAGAAGCAGGCACTGCTGGTCTTATGAAGATGGCAGCTTCCTTGCTGGGAGCATTGCACACTATGATGGGCCCTGTGGCAGCTTGCATTCACCACCAGGTACTTCAGAAAGACAGGTGCCTCTGAGGCGAGGCTGTGGCATTGTCTCTGGTGAGAGATCTGAGCCAGGAACTCTCAGCTGAGCCTAGTCAACTTTCAGATTCATGAGAAAGACAAGCAAAATTTATTGCTTCAATCGACCATTTTAAAGGTTCATCAGGCATCTGCTAATGTCAGGTCTGGTCAGTATTTCATAGATCAGATTGTTCTGTTGTATTCCTCTCTGTGGGGCACGTGGGCAGCTCCATCTGGAATTCCTGTGGGAGGGCGCAGAGTGAGGTGGATGAGTCTAGAGAAACCAAGAAAGACCCAAGTAGCCCTGCTGACTCTTACACTTGACTAACAAATTAGAGGTTTCCTGTTACTCATCGCATCCCATCATAGAATATCTTCTACCTCACTCCTACAGTCTAAGACAGGTCCACCCCAGTGTCAAGAGCAGATGGTAGATGTTCAGGGATGTGTTTTCCCAGCTTGCTTACAGTCTGGGAGCTTCTCAATGTGGAGCTGATGGGATCCCAGCCATCAGTGCCCTGGCCCCACATCTTACTCCCCACTCTTCTGCTTACTTCCCACTCTTAGCCCATCAAGGATCAGCTGATTAAGAAGAGCCCCGAGGTATTAATCAGCACTGCACAGCAGGAATCCCAATGAATGCGTCTCCCCAAAAGCCCTTGGTTTGTTGGAGACCATAGATGCCAAACAGTTTCCGTCCTTTGTTAAATTCCCAAACGCCTGATAGTTCAGGCTGGGCTCTTTACTGCTCCCATTCCACCTCAGTTTCCCATAATCAACCTCACTGCTGGAAAAGCAGTTTTTTTTCTGCCTCCCCTTTGCTGGAGACTTCTCCCTAGAGACCCACATATATAATCTTAGGTCTAGGTCTTCCAGAATGACACCATATTGCTTCTGATAATTGCTTCTTTGGGGGAAACATTTCAGCTATTTTAGTGGTTCTGCATGGAGACTTAGTGCAACTGTGCCATAAAGTTGCAGGTGATGGCTAGAGGGGTCAGTGGGGAACAACAATCGCCAGGCAATCACGAAAAGCAGAGTTTGATCCCTGAGACCCACATAGTAGGAGGAGTAATCTGGCTCCAGCAAGTTGTCCTCTGACTTCTATGTATGCATTGTGCACACACGCATGTACACATGCACACTCAAGTACAAGTCATTTAATTTTCATTTAAAAATGTTAAGGGGCTCAATTAACAGTGTAATTAAAAAGGTGGCTGCAGACAGGTGAAATGACAGAGATGAAGATGGATTCATCAATGCCCAGCGGCTTCCCTTTCCTCAGAAGACTCTGAGGAACCTGCTGCTCCTTCTGTGGGTCAATGGTAAGTGTGCCCGGGCTTGAGAGCCTCCTTTGGTGGGAGATGGTTCTCTTCTTGATCCCAGTGGTATGGGAAGCACAGAGTCACTTCCAATGACAGGTCAGAGGCAGTGACATTCCCCTAGACTTGCCTCTCATGCTGGAAAGCATGGGGAGTGTTTTCTTTAGAAAAACTTGGATCGATTACTTATTCTGCTGGAAATAAATAGACCTGGTGGCCCAGGGCCGAGATTAATGGAAACCTTGGGTTGCAGCTGGGAGGTCGGACTCCAGGAGCAGAGCTGAGGCCAGGCTTTCAGCACCATGGCCAGCACCAGAGCAGGCGGCGGTGCCGGGAGAGGTCTTTCAGCCTGTAGGAACCCAGTTGCCTCCAAACTCCAGCCCTGGCCCTTCAACCCAGAATGAAGAGATGGCAGCAGGGCCCCCTCCAGGAGACACTGTATGTGGGGTCAGTGCCTAAGAGAGTTAAAACGCAATATGAAAGTCAATTTTCATTCAGCCCCCAGAAACTCCTATTACCTTAAGAGGAAAGGTTGGCAATAATTAGGGAAAATTAATTCCATTTTAGTTATTTTATTAGCTTTTAAGATTTATTTTTATTCTTTAATTATTTATAAATGATTGTACTTATTGGTGTGTATATATATATCAGTGTTATATGCTTCAGTGCAGTACCTGTTGAGGCCAGAGGGGCGTCAGGTCCCTTGTAACTTGAGTAACAGGCAGTTGTAAGCTGCCTGATGTGGGGGCCGAGCCATTTCTCCAGCCTTAGGTGAACTCATTCTTAAAGGAGTTTAAAACACACTGATTGTCAGTCTCTCTAAGAACTTAGGGGAGTGAGAATTACAGGATCTGGAGACTATGCAAGCACTGCTTATGAAGGTCTTAGGCTGTCTCTGCACCTTCAAATTGAACCGTTCCTGGAGTAGATGGACTATCACCTCCCTGCTGTAGGCTACACAGAAGAAGATGAGAGAAAACCTTGATTGGTAAAGAAAAAGTGAATGAATAGGCTTTAAGATCTGCCTTTTCTGCAAGACCCAACACCTGCCTTCTTGAATTCCAGGTACAGTACAATAGAGTCCTGAACCACTCCTATGCCAGGGTCCATGTGAACAGTATCCTGGCACCCCACCTCAGTAGCCACAGTGAAAGAGGAATTGGCAGCAAGTTCCTCTGTGTGTAGGAAAGTTTTCATGTTATCCACATAAGACTCAGCCACAAGCCCAAGAAACATCCAAGTCCTACTTTCCTTGTCTGCTGGCCTGAAGCTGTCTATGTAGCAAGGGGCTGATTCCCATGACTCCCTCTTCCCAATACTGGGATTATAGGATGATCCATGATGCTCGAGTTATGGGGTGTGTGTGTGTGTGTGTGTGTGTGTGAGAGAGAGAGAGAGAGAGAGAGAGAGAGAGAGAGAGAGAGAGAGAGAGAGAGAGAGAGAGAACTTTCAGAACCCACTTCTCATGTTCCCTGTTGTTTGGAGTCTCACTTGCTGGGGTGTAGAATACTGCAGAGTAGCTGGTCCACAAAAACTCCAGGCCACTTCTCTCGCCTCCAGTTTCTATCCTGTTTGGGATTGGGATTACAGGTGACACCACCTCATCTGGCCCTGTAGATGGGATCCAGGAACAGCACTCAGGTGGGCAGACTGGAACAGAAAGTTCTTTCAGCTGCTGAGCCATTGGCCATCCCTGCATTTCTGCAACTAGTTTCTCTTTGTTTCAGCACTGCCTGTTTGAGCTGTGCTCATGCTGATGAATGTAGCTCTGTCAATCATTTTCTCTGGACAGATGGATATACTCTTGGTTTGTTTTCTCCCATTGTTGCAACACAAAGCTATGACAAATATCCCCACCCCTATTTTCTTGAGCACCCATGGGAGATGAGTCATTTATGCATGAGGGGAATGGCCGAGTATTGGCCACTCATTTCTACAAGAGAAGAAAAGTGCACAGTGAGGGTTCTATAGAAGTCTCCTGGTGGAGGACCTCTTGTGTCTGCACAGCAGAGTCTCTTTGCCCCAGGGTAGTGGTATCCACCAGAATGATATTAGTTCATAGTTAAGGAAGCCAGAATCTCTGACTGCTGCTTTCAGGAAGTGTAGGCATAGAAGACAACAAGTATTAGGGAGCTCTGAGTGCACAAATCCACAGGAGCAGTCTCCTTGTCTGTCCTTGTGACCTGTGTGTCCCAGCACCTAGAATAGCACCTGGAATCCAGTGTATTTAGCACATATTCAGTGATGGAGACTGCACCACCTTCAAACAGCAATTTCCTCCAAGATAAAGCTGTCCGTCTTGGAGGGAAGTGCATTAAGATACAAGGTATTCTAAGTAGTGGTTCTCGCCCTTCCTAATGCTGTAACCCTTTAATACAGTTTCTCATGTTGTGGTGACCACCGACTAAAAAGTTATTTTGTTGCTACTTTATAGCTGTAATTCTGTTACTCTTATAAATCATAATGTCAATATCTGATATATCTGATATGTGATTCCCTGTGACAGGGCCATCTTAGCCCCCAAGAATTGTGACCTACAGATTGAGAACCATTGCTTTAAATGGAGGTGAAACATTTCATCCTTCAGGGAAGATCCTTTAGCTTCCAGAAAAGAACAACTCAAAGGTTTCAGGAAGATCCTGAAACCGAACAGATTCACTAGTGCCCTCTATTTCAAGCATATATAAACAGTAAGGACTGCTGAGCTTCTTAGAAGGGGCTTTTACTGGCCAAGCCTCCTGGCAGAAAGAGTGACCAGCTGAACTACCTGAAAGTGACTCAGACCACTGTAGCTACCTAAAAGAGGTCGTCAGTCTTCAGCCTGTTTAGCTGCCTTCAAGCTGTGAATAGTGTTCCAGGTTTCCAGCTGTCATGAGCTGTGACATGCAAATTGGACCTTTGGCAATTTCAGCTGAAGAATTCCCCAGATCAGACTGATCTGCAGACTCGCCTGTGGGGGCCTGTCTTAGTTGTTAACTCATATAGGGGGCTCTAGCCCACTGTGGACAGCACCTGAGTACATGGTCCTGAACTGTATAAGAAGCAGGTCAAGTGTGAGCCTTCGAGCGAGCCAGCAGACAGTGTTACCCTGTGGTTTCTGGTTCAGATTCTTGCCTGAGCACCCAGCCTGACATCCTTCAGTGATGGATTATGACTTGAAAGTGTGAGCCGAATAAACCCTCTCCATCCCCAAGCTCCTCCCCAGGGTGCTTTGTCACAGCCACAGAAATCAATCTGGAACAAACAACATTGTGGGGTGGCAGGTAACACGGATCCTACACCTGTTGTGGGACAGTGTGTCTCCTAGAGCTTTTTATTCACCTGCTAAGTTTGGAAGCTCTGCCTATTTTGAATTTGGCCATCTTCCTCAGGAAAGCAACATCTTACCCAGGAAGTCTAAAAAACAATGAGGACAGCTGAAGTCCAAGAATTAACAACAGTAAGCTAAAAGAGATTTAGGGTGTTGAGACACTCGATGTTAGGGCCATTGGCCAAGTTTTTTATATGCAAGCATGAAAACCCAAATTTGGAACCCCAGCACCCACAAAATCAAAGTGTAATGATGTGTAATATGGGGGGAGATAGGAAAACTCCTGAGGCTTGCTAGCTATCCAGTTTACCTGAATCAGCTTCAGATCAGTGAGCGACCTTGTCTTAAACAAAAATATGTAGAGATATTAAAGAGGGTATTCATTATTGATTGCTGTTCTACATGTGTGCATACACACACACACACGAGTAGTATGTATCCTCTCTCTCTTTCTCTCTCTCCCTCTCTCTCTCTCTCTCTCTCACACACACACACACACACTGTAGCATGTACCCCTGTATGTATCCTCTCTCTGTGTCTCATATACACACACACACACACACACACACACACACAAAGAGGGAGAGAGAGCGAGAGCGAGAGAGAGAGAGAGAGAGAGAGAGAGAGAGAGAGAGAGAGAGAGAGAGAGCGAGAGAGAGAGAGAGAGAGAGAGAGAGAGAGAGAGAGAGAGCTCTGCATGCTGTTTAGAGAGATCTTGAAAATGTGTTGGAGACAGACATGACAAACACCAGATTTTGGAGCCCGACGAGCCTGGGAGGTATTTACAGCGACTCCCATTGGTACTATCATGCCTCCTTCTATGATCCACTTCTGTTCCCATTGAAAGACTTCATTTTAAAAGATGTGAGCCTGAAGGGGAAACCAGGAAAGGTTTTATCCAGAATCCCTCTAGAGTCAACCTTAGCATCAGGAGGTCTTCTACTTTCATTTGATTGTCTACAAGTAGCTGGGAAGTTTTGCGTTCCTTCCCCCCAGATAATCATCTTCCACTTAGATAAAGTGACCAGCACTTCTTTGAAAAGATTCCAGTGATATCTGTTAGGTGGCTAGATTTTGTTCACCATTAATAAAAAAAAACGAGTGTGTGTGTGTGTATGTGTGTGTGTGTAAGCATGTGAGAGTATAAAAGTGTGAATTTTAGCAGACATCTTGCAGGAATCAGGTCTCTCCTTCCATCATGCGGATCTAAGAATTGAACTCATATTGTCAGGTTTGGTGGCAAGCTCCTTTACCTGCTGAGCCATCTCGTCAGCCCTGCTTACTTGTGTTCTGACTTTAATTTGCTTTGTGTAGCTAACCTGATGCTGTTTCCTGGGCCACCCTGCCTTCTTACCTTTTTTGCAGTCTCGGGACACCTGTGTGAGATGGTGAGTGACACGGGAAGGACCTTCCTGTATCATGGAGGGCCAGCTTGTTGAGGTTTCTATCCCGCCCGATACCCCACAGCCAGCAAGCCCCAAAGAAAATCACACAGAGATCTCTATAAGTTATAAAACTGATTGGCCCATTAGCTCAGGCTTCTTGTTAACTCTTGTAGCTTATATTAACCCATTGTTCTTATCTACATTAGCCACGTGGCTCGGTACCTTTCTTAGCCGGGTAGATTACATCTTGCTTCTTCCATGGTCTGGGCAGGACTGGGAGGAATGGGCTTCCTCCTTCCCAGAATTCTTCTGTTCTCATCGCCCTGCCTATACTTCCTGCCTGACCAATCAGTGTTTATTTAAAACATGATTGACAGAATACAGACAATTCTCCCACACCACCTTCCCCTGTAGCTTGTCAACCAATGAGAAAGGCAAGGTTGAATTTCTTCCTATCTGAGCCACACAGGAACCATCCCTGAGAGCCATTCTTTATCACAGGAGTGAGAAAACCTCTAGTTTCTTTCAAGTTACCTCACATGGGTACCATTGCTCAAAACTGTCTCTTGTCACGTCCTTTTCCCATTGACACCACCAGCCAGCCAGCGCTTGCTCTACCAGTAACTACCAGCCACCAGCGACCCTGGTAGTCTGATACCAATCACAGAACTGTACAGCAAGTAGTACCTTCCAAAAGACTTACTGCCGTCCTGGCTGCCTTAAAGGGGAAGTGGTACCCAGTGGTGCTTGGTGGAGCCATGCCTTCCCCTCTCTCCCTTTAGGTGACCTCAAGGTGAAGAATTATATGTAATTTGTCTGCTGAAGGTACCCACCCAGAAAAGGTACGAGGAAGGAATGGTGGTGAAAGGCTATATCCTGATCAGCGTGGAGCCGATTCCACTGTTCCCAGACCCAGTGGCCCATTGACCCCTTCACATGCCACCAGCACTGGCCATCTATCTTCAGTAACCTCCCATTTGTGTTATCAGCTAGAATCAAATCTGAGAAATTGGCAGGAAACTGTTTCATGGGACTTTTCAGTAAAACTCAGGTAAAGTGGGGAATTGGGCTTGAGGGTGAGCCATGTGTTCACCCCTCTGTTCCAAACATCCCTCCTCCTTCCGCACACCAGTGAGAGAAGCCCGGGCTACTGCCACCCACACTCGTACCTGCACACTGAATTCTTTATGTTCTGTGACCAGATTCCCTAACACAATGGTTTGAAGGGATGACTATTGATTTGGGTTTATAGCTTCTTAAATGTCAGCCCATTGTGGTGGGGAGGCATGATGGGACAGAGATGGGACATATGACGTGTACAAGGTCACATGACTAGTGGACCATTTTGGTCAGTCTTGAAACCCCTAGATAACACACCCTGTCTGTTAATATTGTCAGGCTTTGGTGCGGACTCCAAAGGCACTTGGCTTATATTCCATGAAGTTTCTCTGACTGCTGACAGAGGTTTATTTGGATCATACAGCTGGAGGTCTAGAGGAGGGGATTCCAAGACAGCTCAGTTGGGTCATCAAGGCCCCGGGATTTTGATGTTGATTCACTCTCTTTTCCTTTAGCTTTTCAAGATGGCAGCCCAACTTCTAGGCAGCAAGATGAGTGGGTATGTCTCCTCAGTTGAAACAGATTTTTCAGCCGCTCATTCATAGGCCAGAAAAACTTCATACTCAGTTCTAGAATAGTATCTGGCCAGAAAGAAGAGAATTCTTGTCAGCCAACTCATCTCATGTTGCTACCTTACAATAGTTTTCACCACGTGAGTGTTCTTCAGTCACAACAGGTAGCTACAGACAGCGAATCATCCCTCAGGAGGTGGCTATATACTTCTAAGTTAATCGAGAATTAGCTGTCCCTGTGAGGACATCTGAGAATTAAGGGAAGACTCGGGGATGGGAAGGGTAATGGAAATTACCAAGAGGCTCTGAGCCCGGTACAGCCACACTATAGACAATGCTCCGAAGTCTTCATCCTCTTCAGAGTCTCTCCAGAATGGGAGACACGGAAACCCTGGCAGGCAGCTGGGTTTCCGGGGAAGTACAGTGCCAACACTGGTATCCAGCAGTGTTAGGAAAGAGGACTGTGGAGCCATGCGTGGGATTTGAAAGGACTGTGTGATCCTGCACAGGGCACTCAACTTCTCTGTGCTTCCATTGTCTTCTCTGGAAGATGAGGGAAAATCATCTACCTAGTGAAGTATGGTGAAGATTAAGTGAATTAATACAATTAATAGTAATATATTACTCCTCTTAATTATGTAATTATTCAATGCATACTGTGATTAATTACATATCCATTATATGTAATTACTAATGCATAACTATATATGAATATTAATGTATTCCAGAGGTACTCCAAGGAAGAAACTGAGGACAAGCGTCAGTAGGGAGGAAAAAGCCGCTCATTCCCAAGGCTAGGAACATCTGAGTCCCAGATTCTTCTCCGTTGTCTCTATGGTTGCCTAGGAAGTCATGGGTAAGTGGACCCTGGCTCCCTCTGGAGACCATGCAGGGGTGATGGGTGTATGTTTCAGGACTTTGTTAGTCAGGGTGAGGTAAGTTATGCTGTAGAAACAAATAGGGCCATAGCTCCAGTTTCACAAAGAGGTGGTTTATTCATGTGCTCAGCGCAAGAAGGAGAGTCTGTGTATTGCCCCACAAGGACCATACTGAAGAGAGGCATCACACAGAGAGAAGACTCTAAGGAACACTGAAGTTGAATACCAAAGGACTTCCATACTTCACTGATCACTGCATGTCAGATGCTGGCAGATCATATGTTTTGTGTCTAGCTTTAATAGTACAGGATCACACACACCCTACCATGTTCCTAGAAAAAAGAGAAGTACACTGACAGAATGGCAGTGTATATAAATACCCTCCTGGAGATGGCACTGTCCCAGACACATGCTCTGGAAGCATACTTTGTCTTCTGTAGACTCGGGACAGCATCCTACCTTGAAATTGCTGCTTCTCATTATGGAGCCCGTGACAATCAGTGGCACTGTTTCCAGTTTGCTGAATTTGTTGGAGTGGAGTTTCTCATAGTGGGAATTTTCTCTCAGTGTGTAAAGATGACTTCATATAGCCAATGTTTACAGGGAGCACTCCCTCATGAGGCAGGTCTGACTCTCCTCCTCTACCAACCCTGGCCTGGCTCCATCAGCCTTCCTCCTTCCTCCTTCCTTCAGGTGCTGTCCCTTCACTTGGTGATCCCTAAGATCAGCTCCCATTTGGACAATCATTGAGTCCATGTATGACCACATCAGTCATCTTCACAACAGCCAAGTGAGGTGGCGTTTAGAGGAGCGGAACCAGTGCTGGTGGGGAAGAGTGCAGTTAGACTGGCTTACGTTACAGGGGTTGAGAGTCAGACAATGACCATCTGCATGCTGAAAGGCTGAAAATCCAGTCGCCTTTCAATCCACTGGGCCTTGGCAGTCTCAATCTGCCACTGAAGGCTTGACGCTCTGGAGACTCATCAGTATCCAGTCCCTGCTGGAAGGCTGGAGAATCTGGGTTCTGATGTCAGAGAAAAATGACAGAAGCAGTAAAAGGCACCTATTCAGAAAGAAGGGAAGGAAGACAGATAGGCGGCCTACACTGTCTGCTAGAAGGTGCCACCCACTTTGAAGATGGGCCTACCACTCTTGCTCATGCTTCATAAAAACATTTTCACAGATAATCTGAGAGGCATGTCTCGTAGCTGATTCTAGACCCCATCATGCTGACTCTGAAGACTAATCCTCATTAATAGAAGCTAAAATACAAAGAAATAAAAGGCCTGCCTCAAGAGCTAGCCCTGGAATCAAGGTCAAGTCTGAGTCCAATAAGAACCGTCAACATAAAAGTGACTGCCATTTGGCAGATACTGGCCTGCTGATTTATTAGTTCAGCAAACAGGAAGCAGGTATCTATGAATAACAGAACAAGCAATAATAAAACAAGACCCTGCCCCTATTGCACAGGTGAGGAAACTGAGGCACAAAGGACTTCAAGGAGCTGACCACTGGCCCCAGCTTGCTGATTTAAAGGCCAGGGTTCAGACCCAGGCCCATGGAGGCAGATCGTTCGCTATGCTTACTCACTACGTCACACTCCACGTCTGCCATGTTCACCTTTCCAAGTCACACAGCCTGCTTCTCTGTGACACTGGGAACCATCTTCACCTGTGCCTGAGGCTACCCCATCACCTTCCGTCCCCGCATCCTCTCTCGATCCTTGGTCCACCTCCATTTTGCCCTTTGGTGAATCCAATGGTGTGGTATCCTACACGCACAAAACAAACAGAAATCCCAGAGGCAAGGACAAAGACATGAGTACCACAGACGCCACCCCTCCCCTCAGCTGAGCATACTCTTCCTGCTTGCCTGGATCTCAGAGTAGGGGTCTCACATGATCCCTCTCTCCTCCTTGTCCACCATCATCAAGCTTCAAGTCACCCTTGAATTAGCTCCCACAGTCCCACCCCTATCTCAGCCATGGGGACTTGCAGTAGGCATCAAATCTTCCCATGAACAGCAAGACCTCAGATGACCTAGATTTAAGAATGGGATAGGTGGAGCCTATGCTCGGTGTGTCTGGCAGGGCGGAAAGGACCCCTGCTCCTCCACTTGGATGTATCTCCACACCGCCTCCATTCTGAGGAGCTGGTGGAGAGACAGGGTTTTGAGCAACTCACACCCACTCACTCTGCCTTTGCCTAGATCTTGGCCTGCCTCGGGTCACCTCTCCCAGCAGGCCCAGTGTGTCTTCTCTTGATCTCTGTGCACACAGTTCTGGGAGAAAGAACCACACAGCATGGGAAATCTGAGCCAGTCTCCATCTTCAAGGTCAGCCTGAAAGGCAAGCCAAGTGGGAGGATGAAGGAGCCGCTCACTTGCCCCATCCTCACCACCTCCTCCTTAGCAGCCCAGTGTGGGGCCAGAGCTCCTGCCCGTCTTTCAGCTTGTTGAGAAGAACGTGCTGCTTGAAGGACACTTTATAACTCCATAAATAATCACGACGGGGAGAGAGCCAAGATGAGAGGCGCTCCCTGAGGGAGTGGAGGGGGCTGAGCTGCAGTTCTGGGGCCCAGGCCCATTGTCCTGGCACTGGGTTCTCCCTCTAAGGAGCTGCTTTTAGCTCGGCCTTGGTGCTGTCAGCATCTCTTCCCACCCCAGTGATTTTCTCCCACACTATTGTTGTTACTGTGGAATAAGGCAAGGGGTCCAGGCGGAGTGGGGAGGCTGCTGCAATAGCAAAGATGGATGTTGGGGGATCGATCCCTCTCAAGATGAGTCATAGGGCGATGCACAAAGAAAAACCCTTTGGTCTGAACAGGCAGATAATATTCCTGACAGAGCCTCTCTTTCACGACGATCGGTTATGATTGGTGGGAGATAACATGGGGGGTGCAGAAAAGGGATGATGGAGGCAGGAAAAGTGGGCATGGGACAGGGAGGGGCAGAGACACAGAGACTGTGAAGAGAGATAGGCAAAGGGAAACAGAGAGTTGAAAAGGTAAAGACAAATGGATCTCCCAGCAGAGAAGGGCCAAAACACAGGCAC
Organism: Arvicola amphibius; assembly: GCF_903992535.2. Classification (NCBI taxonomy): domain Eukaryota; kingdom Metazoa; phylum Chordata; class Mammalia; order Rodentia; family Cricetidae; genus Arvicola; species Arvicola amphibius. The sequence continues at coordinate 68,768,769 of NC_052055.2, read as the reverse complement.
ACTTTGCTTTCAACATAGGATAAGTGTTGGGCAGGGCAGTCGGCATAGTCTGTTGGCAATAAAGGTTAACCAGGGCCTGGGGAGATGCTTCAGTGGGTCAAGTTCTTGCCAACCTGAGTTTGGATCCTAGAACTCACATAAACAGCCAGTCACAGGGGAGCACTAGGAGGCAGAGAGAGCAGGTGTCTGGGCTTTCCTGCATACCCAGGTAGCTGATATGTGAGCTGGGGGCTCAGTGAGTGATCCTGCCTCAGAAAAGCAAGGTGATAGTCATGGAAGAAGATACTTGACATTGTTCTCTGACCTCCACATACACACACACGTCTGTGCTGTGCACCCTCACACTCACATGTGCGACATACAAACACCTACTTACACATACACCCAACACACATACATACAAAATAAATGAATAACAAAAATTAAAACCAGCCCTGTGGGGTGCCTCACACCTTTAATCCCAACACTTGGGAGGCAGAGGTGCAGGTATCTCTGTGAGCTCAAGGTCAGCCTGGTCTACAAAATTAGTTTCATACCAGCCAGGGCTACATAGTGAGAGCTTTTCCAAAAGTTAATGAAATAAAATGAAATAAAACCATTAATTAGGCATTCGGGTCATGTTAGACTTTGTTAAAAATTTGTCTAAACAAGTGGCCAGCTCTCATTTATCAATGGATTGCTCTGCATGAAGCTTCTTTATGAGGAGAAGGAGAAACACACTCCCTCTCCTCCCTCTCCTTTTCCCTGGCCCTCCTGCTCCCTCTTCTCTCACACAGACTCCTCTCTCTCTCTCTCTCTCTCTCTCTCTCTCTCTCTCTCACACACACACACACACACACTCTTCCTATCTTTCACACAGACACTCCTCTCTTTCTCTCTCATACACACATACACATGCATGCATGCACACACACTGCACTCATGCACACACACACATATACACCATTCATGAAAGAGTAGGGGTAGGGAAATTTGATTTGCATCATGTCCCGTGGCAGTCACATCAGGAGATCCAGATTCATTCTTCACTTTGGAATTAGTGCTACTTGCTTGTATTCACCCAAGTAATTAAGAGGTAACCATGAGGGAATTCACAGTCTGGCCTGCACACTGAGACATATGACAAGATCAGACAGCTTTTAATCATCACCCTAGAGTGAAACATCCCGGGATAAGTTTCTCAGAGTTGGTGGACACTGTAGTTTGAATGAGAAATGTCCCCTATAGGCTCATGTGTTTGCACACTTGGGCCCCAGCTAGTGGTGCTGTTTGAGGTGGTTATGGAGCCTTGTGGAGGTGGAGCCTTGCTGGAGGAAGTATGTCACTGGGGGTGGGCCTCGAGAAATTATAACTTCATGTACTTCCTGTTCTTTTTCTGCTGCTGAACCACTGGGCAGTGTGCAGGGCCAGTCTCATGTTTCTGAAGTCCATGTTTTCCTGTCATAATGGGCTGTGTGCCCTCGAGAACTACAAGCTAAAACAAAACCTTCCCCCCTTAAGCTGTGTTTGTCAGTTATTTTGACATAGCAACAGAAAAGTTGTTAGCCTGTCGGGGACCTCAGAGGTCTTTCGCATCAGCCTTGCTGTTGCACATATTGGGAAAACTGGTTACATAAAGATGCTGTCTTTCAGGTGTCTTCTGCTCCTGTAGGTGACCACAGTCAGAGGGTCCCTGAGGCTGGCCTGCCCTGCACTGACCTAAAGGCCTTTTTTGTGGCTCTCAGTGTTCAGTGTGAAGGCTGGCTTATCCCTGACATCTAAAGAGGAGCTTGATATGGGGAAAGAGTCTTGGAGGCAATGTTTCCTCTTCTCCTTTCTCTTATTCATTTTCTATTATGATTCCAATTTGGCTAAGCATGCTTTTATTTCCTCTTTCTTTGGTTTTGGAGACAGATGTCTCACTATGCCATCCAGGACTGGCCTTAGAACTCTCTGTCTTCCTGGGTGACAGGCATGGCTCACCACCTAGCCCCTCTCACTGTTTGAGTGACTCTCTTTCTCACTGGTGAACATCGTGTAGAACAAAGGGAAATATTCCATCCTTTCCCCTAGAAACCTAGACCTTTCTGCAGATGGTTGGCAACACATGTTGGTACTCTATGTCAGCATGGCTGGGGGTCTCAGAGTACACGCCCTGCAGACACCCATCCCTGGTGGCCTTAGGTGCAGTCCTCTCTTGCTCTCTCCATTTGTTGACAAAGCCATGGACTCATGGGAGCTGCCTAAGAGCCCTGAAAGAGCAGTAGCTATAAGCGTGAAATGCACGGATCAATGTTTATACGATTCAACAGTGTGTGTGACTCGGAAATTGAGAGTGTGAACATTTGTCATAGGAAGCGATAAGAGCCTGGCTGGAGGGGGCCATTTTCCCTCTCCATCTCTGTGAATTGTTAAGCTGTTTCTTCTGAAGATGAACACGAGTAAGGGAGCTGGAAGAGTTGGGGTTCACATGGTTTCAGACCCAGATCCTCATGTCTTGCTCATTTTTATTCTGGTGGAGCTGGTGTGATTCTAGACAAGTAGCGTGCTGAGGTTAAGCTATGATTAGTGTGTTGGGCTTCCAAGCGCTTTGTTTCAAATCTTGATCCAGCCCATTGCTAGCTTCTTGAACTCGGCTGGGTCACAGGACCCCCTAGTTATAAAGAAAGAACAGCAATATGTCTGGGAAGAGAATTCAGTCGATAAAAGTGCTTGCTTTGCAAGATGAGAACCTGGTTTTGATCCCCAGAACCCACATAGAAAAGCTGGGTCTCATGGTGCACACTTGTAATCTTAAGGAAGTAAAGACAAGGAGGTTCCTGGGACTCATTGGCCAGGTGGCAATGGAGACCACACCATTTGTCTGCAAGGAAAGGTTCCCCCAAATGTATGACTTACTTAAGACATGCATTTGCTGAGCGTTGGAGGAGGTACCAGCATACTAGTTTCCTGAAACACACATGAAGCAGAGCACAGTCTTGGGCATGCAGCCCAAGGTGCTACTATCCCCCCCACCACCACAGCGGGTCCTGGGTACTCCGTCTAGAGGGTTTTCTCCTAAGCACTCTTGAACATCTTTAAAGCACGTCTCAGCTAAGCATGTCTGCTGTTCTACATAGCTAATAATCACTGCAGACTCTATTACTCATCTCACAGAATAGAGTCTGCGAATGATGCTGATTTAATTGTATGCTGAGAAAGGCTCAGAAGAGACCCATCACACAGCAAGATGTATTGACTGTCTGCAGTCCAGAGAGAAAAGGGGGGAGCCCTCTGACTAATGACTAGGACTCTGGCTTAGCTGGGGGCATGCTGGAGAGAGGGAGAAGGGGGTTAGGGAGGGGGAGATGAGAGGGAGAAGAGGAGAGAAGAGGAGAGGAGAGGAGAAGGAAGGGGAGGGGAGGGGAGGAGAGGAGAGGAGAGGAGAGGAGAGAAGAGGAGAGGAGAGGAGAGGGGAGGAGAGGAGAGGGGAGGAGAGGGGAAAGAATATTACCTCTGGACACATCTGGATATTTTGATATTACATATCCCACGAGTCACCTAGCTATGTGTGCGCATGCTTACACACATGTGTGCAAATCCAAGGGAACTCCCAGTCAACCAGTGGTTCACAGTCAACCACTGTCTCACTACATTACTGGTCCTATGACCTTCTGGTTGAAGAGCCTTTGCTTGCAATGAGATACATCTGCTTGGATCTGCTAGGAAATTGTCACATTGTTTTTTTATTCTAAAAATGAGTGGCAGACCATTGTGTATTAATACAAGTGGCATTTCAATAGAAATAACTGCATTTGACAAAATAAAGTTGCAAGTACTTTGGTCTTGTTTCCCATCCATGGAGCTTTCTTCCACATCTGCCTTAGCAAGACAGCTGGATTCTCCTATCCATTTCTGTATCCAGTCTGCCTTGCTATCTCATGCTACACAGCTTCTGGAGTATGAGAGAGACCGAGAGTGAATAAGACATCTCAGCAATATTATTTTTATTTTTGGTGTGCATGTATGTGTATATGTGTTTATGTGTGTGCATATGTGGTGTGTGTGTGTGTGTGTGTGTGTGTGTGTGTGTGTGTGTGTGAAGTTGATCCCAGGCATACCCTTTAATGACTCGCCACCTTATTTTTGAGACAGGGTCTTTCACTGAACCCAGAGTTCACTGATTTGGGGCTGTCTAGCAAACCACAGACCTCTTTCTCTCCATGCCTCTCATGGCTGGGATTACTCCTTTGTGCTGCCATGTGTGGGTGGGCCATCTGAACTCAGGGCCTTGCTTGTTCAGCAAGTGCTTTCTCAACTGAGCCATCTTACCAGCTCCTAGTGTTGACTTTAAATTGCTTATTTGTTTTGCTTGGTTTTGTCTTTGGGGCTAAGGCTATACTATGCAGTCCAGATTGGCCTCGAGTTGGGATCTTCCTGCCTCCATTGTCCAGGTGCTAGGGTCACAGTTGCATGGGCCATCTCATCCAGCTCTTCACAGCCATGGCTGTGACCCCGTCAGCTGCTCGAGGTTGGTAGAGCTGCTTTGACAGTGGAGTGAGCCCTGCCCCTCCCCCTTGCTCATGCTTCCTGAACTTCTGTACACAACTGAAGCCCAGTCCAGAGACTCCAGCTTGACTGAGGAGATGGAAACACCAGGAACCCTCTTGTATTTCTCTGGAGCAGGACAGACCTTACACTGGCCCACTGAGGTTCGGCCACTTCTTAGCTGAGCCACCACGTGTCTCGCACCAGAAGGCTTTTGACTGATTACCATGTATCATACACCACTGTGGCTACATTGAATTTAGGAAACCATTGCAAACTTCAAATAACTCCAATAATAAATGGATTTATTATTCAATGAAACAAAATGTCCCAAGGTCTAGTGCTTAGAGGCCAAACGCTCCCTTAATAAAATTCATTGATAAGTCTGGGCAGTTGTGGTGCACGCTTTTAATCCCAGCTCTAGGGAGGCAGAGCCAGGTGGACCTCTGTGAGTTCAAGCCAGCCTGGTCTACAAGAGCTAGTTCTAGGACAGGCTCCAAAAGCTTCAGAGAAACCCCCAAAATAAATAAATAAATAAATAAATTTATTGATAAACCAGGTTGTTTCCATGCTGTTCCTCCCTAAGATTATCCCATCAGCTTTGTGTCTCATGCTCATGATATGGCTGCAACGCTTCCCACCATCACATGCACTTGCCACACTATTATCTCAAATACCAGCTTCTTTGGAATCTCTTTGTATTCATGAGGAATGTTTGTCCAGGAGGCTTTTGTCCAGGAGAACATTATTGCGCACCATGGTACTGCACATCATGCTAACTTTCCAATATTAACGTTTTTTGTTTGTTTTGATTGGTTCTGTTTTTTGTTACTCAGGAGTCACCATAATAAATTGCTACAAACTCAGGATCTTGGAGCCACAAAGACATATCTTTCTCAGTTCCAAAGGCTGGAAGCTGAATGCCAGGGCTCCCTTGGGCCTTCTGGTGGTTACACAAGGATGTTTTTCTGCATGTTCCACTAATTCCACCATTACTGCTCTAGCGTGTCCTTGGCTAGTTAGAGCATTGCCTGGCCACTTGTCAGTGACTTCTTCCTCCATCTCTCCAAGCCATCTACCTCTGCACATCCATGTGTGTGCTCCAATCTCCCCTTCTGTGCAGACAACTGTCTTGTGGCATATGACTAAAGGCTCAACCCTAAAAACTCCAACACAAGGCAGGAGAGTAAGGACAAAGATGGCGGTACTGAGCCCACAACAAGTGTATGGGTGGCCACTGCAACAAGGCTTGAAGCCCTTGGCTTTCCCTGGTCTTCATTTGATCAAAGGATCCTGCTGGGGAAAGCCCCTGCATTTTTAGAAGAACTTAGGAGAGGTGGATGTTATATAAACTAACCTTGAAAGGTTACCTGGCCAGAGCCCCTCCCTTCTTGCCCTCTTGGAGCAGGGCCACAGAAAGACCAGCCTGGCACATCTCTGATGCAGCTCCATTAACACACTCTTCCCTTCCCTGCAACTCCCCATGTGTCTCTGAACAGCAAAGTGTAAAGAGGAAACTCCATTGGCTGTCCCCTCCCCAAAATAAGATATGTACTTGTATACATTCACACCCACCCCAACTCTGTCCTGGAGACTTCCTAGGACAGACTCGGGAGGGGCCCTCGACAATGTATAGTTATCTGTGTGCACGCAGGGAGGAGACCCTGCCACACCCATATCACAAAGGAAATAAAACTATTGCAGTGGCTTGCAGTGGACAACAGCCAGGGGAACTTTCTTGGGGACCGAAAGCTACACATCCTGAAATCCTCAAACAAAGGTTTGAGCAGCAGTGGACAGCGATCAAGGTCAGAGACATTCACCAACTGTACAGTCAGAGGCTCGCGAGGAGGGGTGGGATATAGGAGACCTCTGAAGGAGGTGGGACAGGTGAGCTGACTTTCAGTGTGTGTTGGTCCAGTGTCTGGGTTGAGCAGTGCTCTTTAGAGGCAGCTGTGGGCTTCCCGGATCTGGGTGGATTCTGTGGGCAGTGGGGGAAGCGGCAGGAAGCGTATGTCTGTGGGATTGTGACAGTGCCCTCTCCTCCCTGCTCCCTGAATCTGAGTTTGAGGACATAGTGGAGGTAGGAGAAATAAGTCTGTAAATAACACTTTCCAAAGAGCCACTCTGCTACTGTGTGTGCTAGAGAGGGTGCTGGATGTGGCGAGAATGCTGTGTACCTGGGCTCCTTGAGCCACAGTTCTGGGTTTGTGCCCTTGTCTCCCAGTCCCCCGTCTCTCCTTGCCCTCACCCTAGGTATTCCGGTTTGTCCACTGGCCTATTGTGTTTCCTCCATGCCCAATAATTTTCTCAAGATCTTTTGCAGCCTGAACACCCGCCTTCCTGCATGCAGGAGAGGTTAAGTGGAGACACCTCACCCTGTCTGCTGTGATAGAGATGCAGCAACTTTCTCCCATAATCAGTCTGTCAGGTGCAATTAAGCTGAGGCAAGATTTAGGCTCTTCAATTTAGGCCAATGCTTCCAGCCAAGACTCACGTGGCACACACAGATACACAGACAGAATTATACACACAGGCCACACATATATATATGCACACATACACAGAGATAAACACATGTACCAGCCCATACATGCAGGGAGACAAGTATACATACATGCAACTGAACACATGCATAGCATATATGCATGCACCTGCATGCATGCACACATAAACACACAAGTACCTGTATTTATGCATGTATTTATGTATGTATGTATGTATAGACACACATGTGTACACATACAGACAGACATATGCACACACAAACACTTGCAGGAATGCACACAGAGACATATATACATGTACAGAGACACATATATACATATCTATATACATACCCATGCACACTTAGAGATAGACACATGAACCTGCATGTATTAGCACTTAGACATATAGGTGAACATGCATACACAGAGAGACAATGCACTCTTGTACACAGACAGACACATGTATGTATTCATATGTATATACAGGCAGACCTGTGCACACACACATACGTACAGTCCTCTTAGGTTAGGCCTGGGGCTTTACAGCTGTGACTGAGAGACTGTTTAAACAGGGAAGGCCAGTACTTAGGTAGCCAGACCCAAAGTCATTTCTCCACTGATTCCATAAGCAGCTGCCAAGTGGCTCCTGTATGCCTGGCTGTGTCCCAGAATCTAGGCAGCACCAGGGAACCAAGCAGGCTGGTGTGGCTGCCTGGGTGGGCTTCAGGTTGAGACGCCAAGTCCTCTCACTCTGGGACCTGCTCACTATCTGGAGCTCATGGCCTGGGTTCAAGCACTGCCTGCTGCTAATGATTAATTAACATGTGACTGTAACTCTACTGGCCTCAGGATTCTCATCTGTAAAGTCACTGGTCTGGTCGCACTGGTCCCTCCCCATCACACCACACTGAAGGGTAACCAGTCTATATCACCTGAGGTAAGAAGCTGACAGAGCAGGAGGAAAAAAGTCCCAGGAGGGCTAACATCAGTGGGAGACAGATGGAAGAGTAGGGAGCTCCTCCCTGAAACAGGTCCCTGAGGACTGAGACCCCAAGACTCGAAGACACAGGGCAGGTGTAGTCACAGCAGGAGAAATGGAGGAGGCCAAGTAGATTGGCGCCTTGGGAAGGAGGGCCAGGCTAAAGCACATCCGGGTCAGCCAGCGCCTCTAGGCAGAAGTGCATTTCCTCCCCAGGGAGGTTTCCTGTGCTGGCTCTCTAGCAAGTCAGGAGCTGCACTGGGTATAATTATTCAGCTGCTGTTGTCTGGGGATCTAGACTCCAGAAGCTTCACTGAGCCTTCCTGAACTTCCATCCTTGAAGCCCTTCCAGTACAGAGACCCCCAAAGTGGGAGATGCCAAGGCCAGTGAACTCTCTTGGCGTGGACACACATAAATAAGTCAAGCAGAAAGTTCGAGAACAGAATGAGGACATCCTCAGTCTATGGGGCTCTCTGTCCCACAGTCCTGGTGAGGCTGGAGCCTCTAACATCCTCAGTCCATGGGTCTCTCTGCCCCCCACAGTCTGGATCAGGTTTGAACTCTGTCCCCTACAGTCCAGTTCAGGCCCAAATCTCTAACATCCTCGGTCCATGGGTCTTTCTGCCCCACACAGCCCTGGTCAGGCCCAACCTCTAACATTCCACGTCACTTTACTTAGAGATGTGCCTTCTGTAGGAACTCCTGAGATTTGGTCTGACACCCAGGAACACAAATACAATTGGTAGAAAAGGGAGTCATTGCCTTGTCCTTGGGGAGCCCTGCTCTGAGAGACACCTGCCCTCCGAAAGCCCCAGTGTGATGGAGACATGCCCTGTCCTTGAAGAGCCACAGTCTAAGGGGAGACACAGTTTGTCCTCAGAGAGCCCCAGTCTCTTCGAAGCATATCCCAAACTCAGGGAGGCCTAAGCTGAGGGGCATGAGCCGACTCTGGCAAGTGCCATCCTCAGGGAAATTAATCCAAAAAGGAAGCAAACAACAAAGCCACAGAGCTAGTATGTGTGAAAAGAGAACTGGAGAATGAGAGCGCTAGGTGGGAAGGACTTCTGGTGCCTGTGACCTCTCTGGGAACAGGTGAACTGGGGAGACGTTCCCACACTTCACCCATGTCTAACCCTCCTCACCAGGGCTAGGGAAGCCAGCAGAGTACAGTCAGCCTGGTCTTCTCCCTAGCACGGGTGCACATGCATGTAAGGATACTATGGCTTCCAGAAGCTTCCCAGCTCTGAGGGGAAGAAGGACAGGATACCTGGGCTTTGGAGCTGACGGATTTTTCACAAGAGATGGCAGGACCGGTGGGGTCCAGCGGTGGCTCTGATCTTCCTCAGGTCCCTCCATTCCAGCGCCTGCCTCCTCTTGTCCGCCGTCATTGCTCGCCCCACTTCCTGTCTCACAGAAACACTGAAGAATGGAAAGTCATGTCACAGATCCACAGTGCTTGTCCTGTGACCCCATCCTCCAGAACAATGGTTTCTGCTATGAGCTGGAGACCTGAGACATCTGCTCTCGTGGGAGGTAAACCCTGGAAGCAGAAGCGAAGGGTGCAGGGTGATGTGGGAGAGGAAGGAAGTTACTGTGGCTCAAATTCATGAAGCCACCACCATGTAGACATAGGCCTGGGCACCATGGCCCACAGGCTTCATTCAGGCTGTTCTCTGCTGGGGCATCACCCACCGCCCCCCCACACTACTGATTGCTGCAAGGCCTTTTGTTCCTGGCTTCTGGGTTTGCCCTGGGCTTGGGTCTGAAGAAGAGGCCCCAGCAGCACGATTGGGGACACAGAATGGGAAGACCAGTGATAACATATGTTGTGGAAACCCCTGGTCTTCCAGGAAGTGGTTCTCTCCACTGGATCCCACGGAACTCTGGGAGGAATGCTTCAGTCTCAAGCCCACCCCAAGCTCTCACACCAGGGACTCTGTTTGGGGCACCCCTGTAACTCCTGTGTCGCTCATGTTGCCCTACACACAGTAGGTGTTTAGAAAGTGTCTGGTGCAGATCTGAGGGACTCCTTTGTCAAAAAGTCTTTGTGGTCCATCCCCTTCCTCATTTGCACATGTATACACTTGTCTGTACATGTGTGTGCAAGGGAATGCCGAGGGTGACAGCAGGTTTCTTCATGATTTGGGCTCTCCTTTTTATGCTGAACTTATTAGTTAGAGGTAGGTGCGGGGGGCTGGAGAGATGGCTCAGAGGTTAAGAGCATTGCCTGCTCTTCCAAAGGTCCTGAGTTCAATTCCCAGCAACCACATGGTGGTTCACAACCATCTGTAATGGGGTCTGGTGCCCCCTTCTGGCCTTCAGGCATACACACATATACAGAATATTATATACATAATAAATAAATAAATAAATATTTTTTAAAAAGAGGTAGGGGTGGGAGGTGGGGGAAGACTTACAGGTCTCAGTTCTCTTCTTCCATCCTGTGGGACCTGGGAATTGAACTCAGCTTCTCAGGCCTGGCATCAGCATCCTGCTTGTTTGGCCATCTCCCTGATCCACCACTTTATTTTGTGAGGCAGGGCCTCTCTCGAACCTTGGAGCTCATGAATTTAGCTAGACTGGCTGGTGGGTAAGCACCAGGGATCCTTTGGTCTTCATGCCCTGCTCCTGTGTTGGGGTTACAGCTATGTGCCAGTATGCTTGAGTTTGTTGCCTGTTTGTTTGATTTAAACATGGTTTCCAGGGAATTGAAGTCATGCTTGAAAGACAAGGATATCACTAATTGAGCTGTCTCCATATCCTTTAATTCTGTTCCTAATGGAGGACTCTCAGTGTGCATAGAGACCTCTGGGGGAGGCCTGGGACTCTGCAAAGCTCTAAGAACAGGTGCCTAACACCAGTGAATGTATACAGTTTGCATGTTGATTGACTGCAGGGCATTCAAGGAGATGGTATGGAAAAGAGCACCCTGGGTAGGAAGAGGAGGCTGAAGACACATTCCCCTGTGAGCAGAGGCTAGGGCTGGGGTAGGCAGGAAGAGGAGGACAGCCATTCCAAGGAGGCTGATGGATGAAGATTCAAAGTGTCAAAGCCACCTGGAAAAGAGGCAGGAGATAATGTCTCGTTGCCTCATCAAATCAGCTGGCCTGTGAGATTTGGGGTTGAGCTGGCCCTGACTCGAGAGACTGCTGCTGCAGCCTGTGCTTACAAAAAGATAACTAGGACTTCTCTCAGGCAAGATAGGTCTGCAGGGGAGGCTTGGCAATGACCAAGGGAGGACCCGCCACCATCCAAATGTTATAGCTTCGTCAGTATGAGTCCAAAATCAGTGCTCACAACAGGAGAGCTGCTGCAACATGAAGAGGAACAGGAGGTGAGGCCTGGGGCTTTGGCAGCCTCTACTGTAGCCTAGGGATGGCTGAAAGGGTAGGGGAAATGAGAGCCGATGGAGGAGTAGCAACCCTAGGGGCAGAGATGTCACATTACATCATCTCTCTAGAGATGAATTTCCTCCAGAAAAGACCAAGTTCACAGTAGTGGCTAGTTGTCAGTAAGGCAAATTTTTAAAGATGTAACAGTCAGCCATCATTGCAGTAATGCCATGTGACAAAATAACCCCCAACTCAGATGTCCATTTTTAGTCGCTTATTTTCATATGTTATTTTAAAGATTTCTTTTACTTCAGATTATGTGTACATGTATATGTCTGCCTGTCAGTGTGTGTGTCTGTGAATGCAGGTCCCTGTGGAGGCCAGAAGAGGGTGACAGATTCTCTGAAGCTGGACTTGTGGGTTGTTTCTGGGAACTGAGCTTGGGTCCTCTACTAGAATAATCTTTGCTCTCAACTGCAGAACCATCTCTTCAGCCCCCTATTTTCTCATCTCTCTTTTTTTCTCAATTTCTGAAATATTTTTACTGTTCTTGGTGAACTGAACTTAGGGACCAGGACAGCTAATCACCAGCTCTGAAATGGTTGGCCACGGATTCCCGAAAAGCTCACATAACCCTTGCTTGGTCGGATGTTTTAACAGCTAAAAGGCCCCACAGACATGTGTGACTTTACGTACTACAGAGACATTTTTAGTTCTGTTTTCTACCACGGGACCCTAAAACACGCTCCATAGTTATGGATTCAGCCTAAACAGTTCTTGTTGGACACAGTCATGCACACCAGTAGTGCAAGCCTTTGGATGTCATGAGTTTAAGGCTGACCATGAACAAACTCCTGTCTCAACCAGCAAGGGCTGGGGACATAGCTGTGTATGAACTGGCAGAAAACCTGTTTTTTTTATTTTTATTGATTTTATTGGGTTATACATTTTTTTTCTGCTCCCCTTTCTTTCTCTCTCCTCCCCTTCAACCCTCCCATGATCCCCATGCTCCCAATTTACTCAGGAGATCTTGTCTTTTTCTACTTCCCATGTATATTAAATCCATGTATGTCTCTCTTAGGGTCCTCATTGTTGCCTATGTTCTCTGGGATTGTGAATAGTACAGCCTGCTTTTCTTATACAACTCAGAACCACATATCCAGGAGTGGTACCACCCACAGTGAGCTTGGCTTTCTCACATCAATCATTATCCAAAAAGGTGCCCTAGTGATGGGGCAGTCCTCTGACTGAGGTTCTCTCCTCCAGGTGACTCCAGTTGGCGGCACATTCTAGCCAGACACTTAGCATGCACACGTTCTGCCCTGAACCCTTAGTGTTGCTAAGCAAGCAAAGAAAGGAAAACGGGTTCTCTGTTTCTGCCAGTCCATATGCAACAATTTCTCCCTCATCAGCAACTTGTCCCCAGGTTGTTTATAGGCCACCTCTCATCTGGACGTGCTTGTCTGGCCCCACCCATAGACCTGTGTTCCAGCAATGTCCCGTCTCCAGATCCAACAAGAACTTCTGATAAGGGCACTTTTGCAGTCCTTTCGGGGACAGACCCGTTTCACCAGTGGGCTTAGAGCTACTCTTCCAGCAAGGAGCCCGGATGTCAGTCAAACAAGACGACTTCCACATCTATGGAGTTCTGAAGAACTGCTCATCAAGGGTATTTCAAGGTCAGGTTCTGGGGGTCCAGTGATGTAGGAACCCCTACACGGGGGGGGGGGCTGAAAGGGGTGCAGCAAGGGCTCTACAGAGCTGGAGGCAGAAAGACGACCAAATCACAGGTTGATTGCTGCTCTGTGCCTTTAGCTTTGGTATTTCTTGCTTGTTGTATAGCTGTGAAGTGTTGTTCTGTCTCTGCCAGGTGTCTCTCCTCCCGGAACCTCACAGACACAGTCGCTGTGACGTCTCTGAACCTCATTTCCCTCGTCTCTTTCTCTCGCACACAGAATGCTCAGCGGAGACGAGCCAAATGCTTGCATCCCTTCAGGGAGCACATGTTCGTCTCTGGAAATCCTAGATTCCTTCTTCATGTCACAAACCTCAGTGTAAACACATTATATCTGGAGGGCGGTAGCTACAGATGGATTTTAGGGGTGGGTGGACTCTTCTTCTCCAGGTTGATAACATCAGGCTCCGATGGCCAGTACAAAAGGCAGACTCCTCTCTCTCTGAGAGATGCTCTTGAATATTTAGTAGAGGCTGGAATGGCACAATGCTATTTTCCTTTCCTTCAACAAACTGTACGAATGCATTTGCCTGCAGTCCTGTGAGGATTTTGGAAATCAACCCCGGGTGGTCACTAGGAATGGTTCCCTCTCCAACCCCCCAGGTCCTTGCCCAGTCCCGACAGCCAGGCCTGGGGGAGGATATTAACACCTCCAGTCACTGCCCACATTTCCTGTAAAAGGTAAATGAGGAAGGACTCACCTCCCCCCTACATCTGTCCCCTGTTGTGTGACTGGCAGGCATCCCCCACATCCATTTGTCCCCACTTCCCCATCTGGGAGCCAAGCTGGTGTCTGTTTAACACATGCAGATGACTAATACTGGAAGAGACATCTCAGGGAACTCAGAGGGGGCTGCAGGCTCCACAGCTTGGCCCCCTTCCCCATTTCTGTCTCCACTATGGGGATGACACTTTCTCAAGGCAGAACAGCTTTGCAACATCTGCACCCATCTTTCCTTCATTTCATTTTAGCCTGCCTCACTGGGCTAGAACATTTCAGCTCAGGCTGTGTGGCTCCAGGCTTCCCACCCAAGTAGAGCCCCTGCACCTGATTAGAGATGGAAGGAGTGATGAACGCGGGCAGAACAAACAGGTACAGAAGGTCTTTGGGTTATAATCTGGGGTAGCCAATCAAGAATGCTGGGAAGGCCCTGGACAGAGGTGACTCCAGGTTCTTCTCATTCTTCTCTCCATATGCGGGGCTCACTAATGACTACTGGGGCTGTGGCCAATAATATTGGTAATATTCAAACACAGTTCTACCTGACATTGCTGCATTATGAAGTATGCCAAGAATCTACACAGATTCTATTTTATCAACCAAGATGGTTCCATGTTAGTGCATCATGACCAACACAGCCCTGGGTGTGTAACACACCAAAGCACATGGGTCTCACAGCTACAGGTATCTATGACAGCTGTTCAAGCCTAATAATGGCAACTCCCAGCTACCAGAGATGGGAGATCAGCTCCTCGTTATTTAGGTGTGGTGTGGTGTGTGTGTGTGTGTGTGTGTGTGTGTGTGTGTATACCACATGTTTGTAGACACCCACAGAAGCCAGAATAGGGCACCAGGTTTCGTGGAACTGAGTTACAAGTGGTTGTTAGCCAACCGATGTGGGTGCTGGGACCTGAACTTGGGTTCTCTGGAAGAGCTGCAAGCACCTTTCGGCCCTGGAGCAGCTCTATTCAATCCTTTGAGCTACTGTGCGTGTGTGGAGGGAGGGTGGGAGATACACTGAGGCCCAACGAGACCACAGACATAAGCCAGCCTCTGTTCCCAGGACCTTGGTTTGCAAGGCAGAGTTTCTCTATCCTAGTCCAGAGCTCACGGCCTCCAGCTGGCTCAAATTGAGGTGAGAATGGCACAGCTTGTTGCTGTCCTGGGCTGCTTGCTCACTGTGCTGCAAGAGCCGTGGGGGAGGACTCCACACATGATCCCATCTCATTTACACCAATGATCCCGTCTCATTTACACCAAGGGTCCTGTCTCATTTTCACCAACAAGGTAGTGGTTACAGAACATCTGTCACTGTCACTAAACCGAAGACAAAACAAAATGATTGAGAGAAATTCTGAGGTCATGCAAGCAAGTTTGCAGGAGGGCTAGCCTGAGTTAGCTCACTCTAGGCCTCTGTTCCATAGTAGGATTCTTAGACCAGGCTACATATTAGAACCAAGAAAAGCAGGAAAATATCCACACATGGGAAGAAGGTCAATCTAATTGAATTGACCTCTGAAGGTGGAGTCTGTATCCACACATGCATAAGAATAGATTGAAACCTAACATTTCTTCCAGGACAGCTTGCAAATCCTAAACACTCACAACCTACACAAACTAACACATTCACATGAGTCACACCCACTTCCAGAAAGTCAGTGTGACAGGTTAACCAGAGTGGCCTGGTGCCCCTCCCACACACTTCTTGATGGCTGGTGGCTGGTTTAGTTAGTTTGACTTGTTTCTGACCTTATACAAGTGGAACCGAAAACACATGCAAGTTGGTGTACAGCCTATTGACCAACATTGTATTCATGAAGGTTTTAACGTTTTGGCTGTAGCTGTGGTTGCTGGTCCACTGCTCTCCAGAACTAATAAATATATTTATCAGTCATTTATTATTTCTACATCTATCCTCTGTCAGTTCTTCCGTGGTGAGTACATGGAGGACTTCCTGTTTGGGTTACTGAGTTCTGTGTTTTGCTATGTAAATGCCCCCACCCCATATCTGTCTGCATGTGGTGTATGCATGGTACATGTTTGTATTATACACTCAGGCCTGTGGTATTCACACATATGTGTGCACATACATGTGGATACAGAAGTCAGTGTCTTTCTCTACCTTGGTTTTTGAGACAGTGTTTCTCACTGACCCTGGAGCTCACCTGTTTGCCTGGTGAGCCCCGGGGATTCACCTTCTCTCCTTCTCACGGCACAGATAGGATGCACCACTGTGCTTGAATTCTTACATAGTTGCTGTGGGTCTGAACTCACAGACTCATGTTTGCATGGCAGGCCCCTTACCAAATGAAGCATCCCCCTCCACTACACTGCACATGTGCTGGAACATTTTTGGTGAATGGAAAATGCATTTCAGGGGATTTGACATAGAAAAGTGTAAGGTCCAGGAGTGCAAGTCTACTTAGTGTAGATGTCCCCAAACTGTTTCCTGATATAACTGCACTGTCCCCTGCCACTCACAGTCCCTGTGTGCTTGCTCACTTCACACTCCAGCCAGGGCTTGGTATTGTCTGTGCTTTTCATTTTAGAAGCCTCTGGAGTGCAGAATGAAGTCACATGGTGGTTTATTCTGCATTTCCTTGATCACTAGCGAAGCCGAGCACCTGGGCATGTTTACGGGCCATTTAGGCAGCCTCTTCTTGAGAGTGAATTCTAAGTTATTTTCCAAACGTCTGCATTCTTTTAAAAATCCCCCCAGTGATGACATGCAACTGTCGTTGAGATATTTGGGGTTTAACCGTCTTGGCACAGAGTTTTGTTGTTAGGGATACGGGGTTGGTGAAGCCAGGGTGTGTGTGGTTGGGTGTGTGTGGTTGTATATACATCAGCATCTATAAGAAGCCATCACTGCAGACTACAGCATAGATTATGCATTGCCTTTGGGGGAAGCTAAGCTAGACAGTTCTCATAGACACATTTGTCAAAAAGAGATAAGAAATCCTTGACCAGAAGAAATAAAAGCCCACACCCAGTCACCGAAATCCATGACTAGCAGGAATGAAGGACAGAGCCCCATGGAGCTAGCTGACCACATGAGCTACTTGCTGGCACCCTGTGATGGAACACCCCCTGAATTAAAGAGCTCTCCATAACCCCAGCCTCACCAGAACCATCTTTATTAGGAACAAAATAAGGGAAGGTCACTGAGCCACATAAAGCAGGGAAAGTGACTTCACATATCGACTGTAAAAGAGAAGGATTAATGAAGGTTTGTTGACAGGAAGGCAGAAGCCAGCCCCAGCCTCCCCTCCAAGTGGGAACCTAGAAGCAAACATTTCATTTTGACGTCTGCCAGCATAGCCCAGATAATCAGATTTCACTGGGAGGACGTGTTGGAGACATCAATAAAAAAGAGCAGATTTATCCTCCCAGCTTCTGAGCTTGGCATGGGCTGGGATCTACCTCAAATCACAGCAAGACCCACATATTGCCATCATCACCTTCACTGTCACCTGCACCCTGGGCTGTTAAACACCATGGGTAGGGAAATTGTGCACCCGCACTCTGCTCCCTTGTCTTACCTGGGACACAGAGGGTCCTGTGGCTGTTAAACCGTATTGCTCTCTAGAACCTCATTTTGTGAAGATTCATTGGGTACTTGTCTGGGCAGTCTTTTCAGGCCACCTGCTTATGATCTGGTGCCCTGTGGTCCCCTGAATGAGGAGACCTGAAGGACACACTCGAGGCAGTGCTGAGAGTGAGGAAATTATAGACTCCTGGTGGACTGGCTCTGGGTCATTGGTCAGTAATGGTATCAGCTGCAGGTCAAAGTGGTTTGGGAGTGTAGTTGATATATTCTTCCCTCTCTTCCTGGAATATCCATGGTCTTCCTTGTCCACTCTGCATACAGCCTCTGGGAACATCAGAAGATCTACTGCTTGACCATTTATAAAGCAGATGTTAAACTAGTTTCTACTTAGAAATCTTTCTCTAAGGATTGATTCATCTTTTCGTCTTGAATTTTACCATCATCTTCATCACCATGATCATTTTAATCAATCTTATTACCACAACTATCAATATCACTGCCACCAACATCATCACCACCACCACTACCATCATCATCATCACCATCATCAGTACTACCATCATCATCATAGCCACCATCATCTTCACCATCATCGTCACCACCACCATAATCATCACCACCACCACCATCATCATCACTATCATCAGCATCACCATCAGAATCACCATCACCACCATCATTATCAAAATCACCACTGTCATCATCAGCATCAGCATCAGCATCAATATCACCATTACCACCATCATCACTGCCATCATCAGCATGACCACCATCATCACTACTATCATCTTTATTACCACCATCATCACTACCATCATCACCACCATCATCATTACCATCATCACCATCACCACCATCATCACTACCATCATCTTCATCACCACCATCATCACTACCATCATCTTCATCACCACCATCATCACTACTATCATCTTTATTACCACCATCATCACTACCATCATCAGCATTACCACTGTCATCATCACCATCATCAGCATCATCAGCATCATCTTCATCACCACCATCAACAGCATCACCATCAGAATCACCACCATTCCATGGCTATCATCAGCACAACTACCACCTTAATCACTACCATCATCATTACCGTCAACACCACCTCCATCACCATCATCAAAAATATTGTCATGATCATCAGCATCATAACCACCATTATCTTAATCACAACTATTATCATAATTATCTTCATCATTACCACTTATTATCACAATCAGTCCATCATTCCTAATTCAAGACTACACCACTATCATTATCACCACCATTTGATCTCCATCCTCCTCCTTATCACCACCAATACCACTGTCACCATGATCACCACCACTGTAGTCATCACCATCACCAGTGTCAGAATCACTGCCACCATCACCATCATCACGATCACCATCAGCAATCATTGTCAGAATCACCACCACCACCATATTTCCCAGGAACTTACTGTCTGCCAAGCTCTACTCTAAGTGTCCTCTACATTTGATCCTAGATAATCCTCACAGCTATTTTATATAGCAAACACTCCTGCCACTGTCATACAGATAAGAACATGGAGGCGGGCAGAGAGCAAGTCCTTTGTCTGCTGCCACTCAGCTGCACTGTAGAAAGAAATATAGACTTGAGGATGTAAAATAATGCTGTTGTCATCATGTATTGAGTGTATAAATTATACCTGAGGTTTGCATGTTTCCTCTAAAGTCATCTAAAGCCCCTTTAAGGTGGAGTATTGATTAGGAAGCTGAAGCTGCATAACAAACCACAGCACACACACAGGAACCTCGATTGCTCAAAGTTCCTAAGGCTGAGAGTCCAAGAATGAGGTGTGAGTAGGTTGAAGAGCCCTCCAAAGGTACTGGTTAATCACGAGGGTTTGGGTATCTCTGCCAGCATCTGAGAGCCTCTTGGCTCCAGGTAGAATGACCCTGCTCTTCCTATGGGGTTCTTCTTGGTCCACCTGTTTGTCAGATTTTCCCTTTTGTAGGGACACCAGTGGTACTTGACTAAGGTGTGCTTGAACTATCTCATCTTAACCACAGTCACAAAGAGCTTGCTTCCAAATGAGCTCATATTCACATCATCTCCATCATTACCACCACCACTACAACCATGGCCACTTTCAACAATAGCTAATAGACAATGCTACCACTACCATCATCACCATCACTATTGTCATAGTCATTCGCTCAGGGTTCTGACTTCACTGTCGGGGGAATAGTAGTCAATCTGTAACTTAGCCCATGTAGTAGAGCTACTCAGATATTCACAGCTCAGACAAGGATGCACATTAGAACTGCCTGGGGACTACACACTGTTCTGCTGCCTGTGTCACTAAAGAGATTTCATTGTAGATTCCTAATCATTCTACATGTAACAAAGGTAGAGGACCTCAGCATCAGAGACAGAGAGCCAGGGTCAGCTCCACCATGCCTGTCTGGCTTATGTCCTGTGTTGCAGAGTATCAGAGACAACTGTGACCTGATGGCTTTTCCTCTTGATGCTTCCTTAATTTATCTTGTAGGCTAGATAACTTACAAATAATAAAGGTTTGTTTGCTTACACTTCTAGAGGTCCAAGAACAAGGTACCTTTGCTCCACCAAGGGTTCCCTTTGCTGTTTCACAATGTGGTGGGGATGCAGGAGGGAACCAGATTTGGAGAAGGATGCAAGCTGTGAGGGAGGTGGTCTCCTTCCCTAACAAGGTGCTCTCAGGAAATCTCATTCCTGGAGCCCAGCATCTCTGCCTTCCAAGGTCATTGTCTAAATGACTCTGCACCAGGCCATACCTTGCAAAGTCTCATGACCCCAACGCTGCTATAGTGATTGTTTCTAGTTTTATTTCTCTTGCTGTGATAGACAATCCTGGAAAAATCAACTAAGTAGGGAAAAGCTTGTTCAGCTTCTAATTCTAGGTTACAATCCCTCATTGGGATAAGCCAATGTAGGAACTTCAACAAGAGTTTCACAGCACGTCCACAGCTAAGATCAGAGAGAAATGAATGCATGCATCATTGCTACTAATGAGCTTGTGCTCAACTCCATGTCTTCACACAGGTAGTGTAAAGTGCCACTATCTGGAGAAAAATGCCACTCACAGTAGGCTGGATTGTCCCACACCAATTAACTTAAATATGATGACCCCCACAGACCTGCCCATGGGCTAACTCAGTGTAGACAAACCCTCATTGAAACTCTGTTCCTAGATGATTCCAAGTTGTGCTAAATTGACAGTTAAAGCTAGGCACCACACTGGGGACCAATCTTCAACACATTTGTGCATTGGGACACAAACCATATCCAGAGCACAGCAGATGTCCTCCTTCCGGCTCCCAATGTGCACAATTCCCTCCTAGCAGTCTTCTTTGAAATACTTTTTGCTTAACCTACTGATGGGTGCTCAGCTCTGGGCTTTGAACAGAAGATCCAGGAGGTCCAGATATCCCTCCCTACATACTTCAATTATCTACTGAGAGTTATCTGGATTTTAACCGACGCACACTGAACCATGCCCTGAGAAACATGTTGGGTACTGTTGGGGGAAGAGGGCCTGTGGTGGTCATGGTCTAGTAGAGATGACAATGTCCCATGTAGGAGACACAAGTCTGAATCAAGATGGCAACTAGGTCTCAACTCAAATGCAGAGGCTATCTGGGCCTCTGTGTTGTAAAAGATTCAGAATCAGTCAGAATCCAGGTGACCCTATTATAACAAAAAAGCTTTACAATGCACTCATTTAAATAAGACTGATGATACTTTGATTCTCAGCTTCAAACATTAGATGTTCCAAGACAGGTCAAAATAACCTGTGTTCATTTCTAGTGATGCAAATGTTCTTTTGTAAAAATTATTTTCTTTATATTATTAATTATGTTTTGTATATTTGGTGGGGGTATATGCATGCAATGGCAGTACCTGAGAAAAACTGGAAGAAGATATTGGAGCCAAAGCCACTGGAACTGGAATTATCAGTGGTTGTGAGCTGGCCAGCATGAATGTAGGGAAACAAATTTGGGTTCTCTAGAAGGATTCTACATGATTTATCACTGAGGCATCTTTCCAGCTCTTTTCTGGTTTTGATGCTTCCTGACAAGACTCATCAGACTAACCTGAAACTGTTCTGGCTACAATTGCTAGCCAGGAAACCCCTATCTCCTCCTCATCCTACCCTACCCTCTACTGATGGGGTTACAGACTGCTGCTGTGCTTGGCTTTTACATGGACCCTGGAGATATGAGATAAAGTCCCCAGGTGTTGGCTGCTCATTCGTATGGCCACCCAGATACAAAATAAACATACAGAAACTATATTAATTACAATACTGTTTGGCCAATAGCTTAGCTCTTGCATCTAAAATTAATCCATTTCTATTAATCTGTATATTGCTACATGGTTGTGGCCTATGGGCAAGTTTCCATCTAGTGTTTGGCATCTGTATCCTGTGGCTACATGGCTTCTCCATGACTCTGCCTTCTTTTTCCTCTTCTATCTGCCTGGAACTCCCACCTTGTTCTATTTTGTTAAGTCACTGGCTGAAACAGCTTTATTCATTAACCAATAAAAGCAACACATAGACAGAAGGACTTCCCACACCACCCAGGCTTGTGTTACAAGGGCTTTACTGACTGAGCCTTCTCCCAGGCCCTTTACATACTTTTATTTTAGACAAAATTTCATTATGTATATCCACCTGGCCTGGAACTCACAGAGATTCAGTGGCCTCTGTCTCTGGCCCCCATGTGCTGGCTTTAAAGGTACATGTGACTACTCACAGGCTCCTTTGCATGATTTTTAAATATTCCTAGACCCTCACTTTTGCTTCTGTTGTCAATTATCTTCTGTAAACAAGGAAACTCGAAGCAAAATTCTTGCACTGTCTTGATCTGAATAACAATACCTACCACCTTGACCTAACTGATATTTATAGAGTAACACATTCAACAGCTGTAACACACGTTCTCCTCAAGTGCACATGCATGCTTTGTAAGACAGATCAGACATTGAGGGCCAACCATTCAACAGCTGTAAAACACATGCTCTTTTCAAGTGCGCATACATGTTTTGTGAGACAGACCGAATGCTGAGGACCAAGCATTCAATAACTGTAACACACGTGATCTTCTCAACTGCATGTGCATGTTTTGTAAGGTAGACCAGATGCTGAACTAGAAGACCAAACTCAATAAGTTAAAAATGACTAAAATTAAGCAGAGTAGGCTTTCTGAAATCAAATTAGGCATCAATCATAGGACCGTATTTATAAACCACAAGTACTTGGAAACTAAACATTAATCTAGGTAACTATAAATCAAAGAGAAAACTAAAAATGTATATTTCTAGGGACTGGAAAGATGACTCGGCAGTCAAGAGCAGGTAGTGCGACTGCAGAAGACCCAAGCTGGGTTCCCAGAACACACATGGGGCACCTTTAACTCTAGCTCCAATGGATCTGACACCTCCTTCTAGTCTCAAAGCACTGATGTGTATATAACTACATACAAACACACACATTACTTATGTGCATAATTAAAAATATTAATCTGAAAAAAGACTTGTAAATAAATCATGTCTATTGTTATTCATGTGATGAAGAGAACAGATAACACATTGAAGTCTGGAAGCTAGACTCATAGCTTTTTGTGGCTATCTTAGGAAAGAAGAAATACATAAAGCCAGTACCTTAAAAAAAATGCCCCTTGAATGAAGTTGAGGATACCTAAACAATAGGGAAAAACCCCTATCATAAGGTACCAAGAAGCTGACAATCCTCTAGCTAAACTGAACAAGAGAAAGGGAGAACACATGTCACCGAGGTCAGGATTGAAAGGAGGACCTCAATACAGTCCTGAAAAGGATGTGGGGAGAGCTCAGTAGGTAAAAGAACTCGCCATGTAAGCATGGTGATTTGAGTTCAGTTCCCAGAACCCACATAAAATGATGCTTGCATCTGTAATCCCACACTCCTGGGGCAAGATGGGAGGTGGTGGGAGGAGAATAAGAAGGAAGCTCCAAGATCAGGCGGTCAGGTGGTCAGGCGGTAGCCTGGAGTACACAGGAAGCAAGAGAGACTAGGACCTAACAGGATGGGAGGAGAGAACTCTGACTTTCACATGTATACTGTGGTATACACACACACACACATGTATGCATACACACACACGTATGCATACACACACACGTACAAGCATTAATAAATAAATAAAAATCAAATTTAAGAACAAATGGAAAAGTCCCAAGAGATTCCCATGAGTGAAGAAACTTGAATCCATTATGAAAACCTTCCCAACAGAGAAAACTCCAGGCTCAGGTGTTTTCATCCATAAATTCAGCAAACCTTCAAGGACAGAATGGTGCCAGCTAGCTCAGGTCTACCAAGGGTGGCACTCTGTCTCTCCAGGGTCTGTATGTGGAAGCCCTAACACACAGCACGACAGGCTTTGGAGGTAGTCTTCAGGAGACAATGAGGTGCAAATGAGGCCTTGTGGGTAGAGACTTCATGATGGGCCAGTAACCAGGAAAGAGAGTTTCAAGATGGTGGAGAAGCAGGGAGCTGTGTACCATGCTCTGTCACGTAGAGACACAGCAAAGATGGCCAATTAGAGAAATATCCCCAGAACTCAACCTTCTGATCTAGTTTCCCCATGCAGAACTCTGAGATGTTACATTCCAGAGTTCCAGTCATGTAGTCTGTGGTGTTTGGTTATGGTGGAGACATGAGCTGGCTAACACAATCTCAAGAATAAGGAAGGCTGGAATGTCTTCCCAACTCACTTTTACAAGGCCAGTATCACCTGAAGACTAAAACCAGTTGAAGAAATAAATTTTAAAAATGACAAGACAATATGGCAAAGAAGCACAGGCAGACTCCTAGCAACCCGTTAGTACGATGAGTGAGGTGAGCCCAATAATATTGTGTGTCACATGGTGTGCCGCACATCACAACTGCTTTGGTATTGCCAGTTTGTCTTGACACTCAAAAGCAATCAATACAATTTACAAAAGAAGAGAATGAAGTGGGGAAATGAACACCCCAGCAGAAGCAGACAAGTGTTGGATGAAAACGCAAAGCCAGACCTTCACAAAAGCCCTGAAATTAATAATGGGAAGGAGGTCCCTCAGTTCAGTTCAAAAAATCTGTAAGAGTCTCGCAGAAAACACCACCCTGAATAGAAAAATTTAATCCCATTTCTTCTGTCAAGTTCTGCAGAGGGTCTGAGGTTCCAGCCTGTTTTAAGATAACAAGCTTACCACAGCCTTGGATGGCCTACACAGAATGCCATTGTAAGTACTACAGATCACACGGCTGGCACATGGAAATCTAATTCTCATAGTTATGGAAGCTGAAAAAAAAACAAGATTAAGGAAGCCTTTAGCAAGTGCTACAGATCATGTGGCCGATACACGGAACTCCTAGTTCTAGAAGTTGGAAAACCCTAGATCAAGTCTCCAGAAGGGCTCACTTCTTGATAAGGAGGCTTGCCTTGGCTTGCACGGAACAGCTTCTTTCCTACAGGGATTTTCCTCTGCTCTAACTCAGAGAGAGAAAAAAAGACATAGGAGAGGAGAGAGAGGAAGAGAGGGAGGAGGGGAAGGTAGGGGAGAGGGATAATGTGGGGTGAGAATGAGAGAATGAAGGGAAGAGGGAGAGAGTGGGAAAGAATGTGTTCCCACATGTTCCTCATAAGGACACCAGGCCCATTGGACTGGGCTTCTACCCTATGACTTGATTTAACTTCAGATTATGTCCTTATGGGTTCTTTGTCCAAGTACAGTTATATTACTGATTATGGCTTCAATGTATCAATCATCATTTTAGTTAGGACTCAATGTATGAATCTCACTATGGCCATTGTTCAACCCATAACAAGTACTGACTGGAAACTCAAGACTTTCAGTGAGAGATAAGAGAATTGCTCAGAGCATAGCAGAAAGTATGAGCCATGTTCTCACCGATTACCCATCAGGGCCCACCATGCTAACACCACGCTAACACCATGCTAACATCATGCTAACACCACGCTAACACCATGCTAACACCATGCTAACACCACGCTAACTGGGCAATGTACACCAAGTAGGCTTGTGTCACAGCTAAGGAACCCCCACCCCAGAAGACTGACCTAGTCTAACAGCTAAACCAGACCTGCCTGGACTTCAGCCTGGAAGATGATGTGATCAGCAAACTGGCCTGGTCTCTTCTCCAGAAGCCACTGTCTCTGTTTTTCTAGCATGAACTAATGATCTTTTAAAAATACCTCAGAGCAACAGGTGATCAGCATTTCTCTTGTGGAAGAGAAAATACTTGCCAAAATGTAAGCAACCAATAGGGGATTGTCTTTCCTTATTCCTAAGATGGAGACCACGGGGCAGTTGGACTGCTGACTCAGCAGTTAAGAGCACTTGCTGCTCTTGCGGAGGACCTGAGTTGGCTTCCCAGTGCCCACATCTGCCCCCTTAGAACTGACAGTAACTCTGGGTCTAGGGGATCTAATTCCCTCTTCTGGCTTCCACAGACACTGGTGCACTCATGCACATAACCTACACAGACACATTCATATTTACATGAATAAACAAATATAAAAAGATGGAGAGCGAGGAAGAGATGTTTGCTCTTAGGACTATCATCCAATAACATGCTGCACTCTACAGCCAATGCAATAAAGCAAGAAATGTATAAAAAACAGAAAAGAAGAAGCAGAACAGGACATACAGAGAGCACTAATGATAGGAATGACACACAGGACAGTGGTGTAGGACCTGCTCTATGGAACAAGCATTAGAACCAGTAATGAATCCAGAAAAAACCTAGAGCATACGGATACCAGAACAAAGAGTCAACTCTTTGTGTATAGGTGATGGTAATTTGTAAAATTTCAATTATTACATCAAAAAGTTATTAAATTTCTTAGAACTAAATCAAGTCAATAAATACAAGACTAAAACCAATTTATAACTTTTTGGAAAAAGTAAAATAGCTGGACACAGGGGCGCATGTCTTTAATCCTAACACTCAGGAGGCAGAGGCAATTGGATCTCTGAGTTCAAGGCCAGCCTGGTCTACAGAGTGGGTTCCAGGACAGCCAGAGCTGTTATGCAGAGAAACCCTGTCTTGAAAATAATAAAACATGAAAGAAAGGAAGGCAGGGATAAAAGAAAGGAAGAAAAAAAGAAAGAAAAGAAAAAAGAAAAAAGTAAACGTAAAGTAAGTTAAAGCAGCAGAAAATCTCATTTTTTTTTCTGGAAAACTCAAATTTTGATGGTATCAAATCTCCTTCAGTTAGGAAATGTCAGATCTCTCCCCGAAATCTCACAACTTGACTACAGTCTCAATAATAAACCCAATATATATCTTAAATTTGAAATTGAGGTAGGGCCAGTGAGGTGGCTCAGTGGGTGAAGACACTTGCTGACAAGCCTGAACAACCTGAATCTGATTCTCCAGGAATGAGAGAACACATTCTCTCTCCCTCCCCCCCCCATTAAATAGATACCCTTAAGGAAAAATTTAAAAACAAATGTATGTACAAAATCTTAATGTAAGTAGAAATGCAAAATAAAATAAAACAAGCAAAGCATCTTTTAAAAGAGACCGTTGCCACTGTTGACAAAACAATTTATAAAGGCTGCATTGATCCGAGTGTTGTGGATTGGCATAATGATCAAACACACAGATCCACAGAACAGAATAGAGTCCAGAAGTAGACGTGTGCCTCAAGGTGTTTATGAGCATCGTGGAGAAAACAAAGCCTCTGTGGCAAAGAGTCCTTGAGAACAGTGCACCATCACCGAGAGAGCGAAACTCAGTCCTCACACAAAGACTTGCTTTATAGAGACAGTAAACTGTAAGATGTGAAAACAGAGATGGTTGCTGGGTCTTCAGAGGAGCCAGGGTTTCCTAGACAGGGATAAAGATGACACCCACAAAATAAATGATGGTTAAATCAAACTTCATGAAACCCTCAAAAATCCTGTTCAGCCAATGGCATTGTGAGAAAATGAATAGACAGCCAAGAGAACGAAAAAATGTTTGTGAAACATATTTCTTACAAAGGACTAGTATCCAGAATGAATATATCACTCCTTGTCACTCAGTAATAGGAGACAAGTAATCCAATTAAAGCAGGCAGAAGATTTCGACAGACATTTTGCAAAAGAAGATAAATGAATGGCCAATAATTACATGGAGAAAAACAGATGTTCAACCCCAGTCCTTATCAGGGAACTGTAAATTAAAAATATAATGGTAAAGTCAGGTGTGGTGGCAAACACCTGCGATCCCAGCACTTGGGAAGTGCAGGATCAGAAGTTCAAGGTCATCTTCAGCTACACAGTGAGTTTTCGTCCTGCCTGGGCTATGCAAGAGCCTGACTGGAAATAACAAAATAAAAAATGAAAATCTACCTGAGGGTTTCTGAGACTGCAAGGTGCTTGCTGCCAAGTCTTGACACCTGGAAGGCACACGGTGCAAGAAAAAAACAGCTGCCCAAAGCTGTCCTCTGACCTCCTCATGTATGCCACAGTACACATGTAGTTACACACACACAAACACACACACACACACACACACACACTAAATAAATAAATAAATATTTTAAATGTGATTTAAAGTCATGCATAATATAAAGTCATGCTATACCCTCCTCATGATTGGTGGTTCTTGGCAGTGTGTGAGTGCTCAGAAGTGGAACTGGACTGCTCACATGTTGCTCATGGGACTGTCAAATGGTACAACCACTCTGGGAAATTCTAGCCATTTGTTATAAAAATGGAGCAAAGACTTAATATATTGTGTGAGTCTTCTCTCTGTTGCTGTGATGAAGCACTAACAAGAAGCAATGGGGAAGGAAAGGGTTTGTTTGGCTTTCTGGTTCCAGTCCATCACTGAGGAAAGCCAAGGCAGACACTGAAGCGGATGCCATGGGGGATGCTACTTGCTGGCTTCCTCAGCTGCCTTTCTTATACACCTCAGGCTCATGGGCCTAGAAGAGGCACTGCCCACAATAGTCTAGTCCCGCCTGCGTTAATTTTCAACCAAGAAAATTCCCCTGCAGACATGCCCACAGGTCAGTTTGATGGAAGCAGTACCTCAACTGACATTTCTCCTTCCCAAGAGCATCAAGTTGGTAACAAAGTTTGGCCACCACATCTGTGATCTAGCAATGTTACTCTGAGATTGTACAGGGCATTTGCGTCAGCGTTATTCACAGTGGCCCCTGGCTAGAAATGAGCGAGGGGTTGTTAGCAGAAGAATGGATAATCAAACAATGGTGCGCCCCTGCAATGAACTGGCATTCAGTCATCGAAAGGAATGCATCAGTGACTCAGCACAAGGCAGGTGGAAATCAGGAACACAATCAGTTGGAAGAGTCTTACTTGCTTCTATTTATTTAAAATTTTAGAACTGCTGATCAAGTCTAAGGTGGAGAAAATGAAAATAGTAGCTACTTTTGGGGTTGTGATGGGACTGCCTGAGAAGAGAAGAAACCGTGGTCATTTTCTAGGAACTTGGGTTATGGAGATATGTACATATTCTCCTAAATTCATCAAATGACAGCTTTAAAACTAATGCAGTCACTTGATGTAAATTTCCCCTGGAAATGAACTGTGCTGAATTATTTAAGTGCTGTTAATGGCATGTGTGCCGAAGTATTTTGAGGTGAATTGCCCTGGCGTCTATAATATAGTTTGAAATTCTCTAGAAACAAGATCCATGAGTGCCTTGGTAGAAGCAAGGCTAGATGCTAGGTGCATTCACAAAGCAGACATGTTTAGACATTAATTGCAGAATATAGATGGGATGTATGTGTGTGGATGCTCAGTGAGGAATTCATTCATCTTCTCAATAGGTTTGAAAGTTTGCATAATAAGATGTTGGGGAATCTAAGATAAATATTACTGGGTGTATTCTATAATTGGTGGGAAATAAAGTGTTGCCTTCTGGCAATAGTCGGGCATATTTAGCTCTTAAGCAACAGGTCTGCAGCAGGCGTCTCTTTCCAAAGGCCTCAGATAACATACATTAACTAAAGAACTTCCAAAGGAACGCGTTCTACTTGGGTGTGCTACCGTAAAGAGCACCATGACTGAAGGCAACTTAGAAGAGGAAAGGGTTTGCTTGGCTTCTGCTTCCAGGCCAGAATCAATCCCAAAGGGATGTCAGGGAAGGAACCTGAGCAGACACTGAAACAGAGACCATGAGAGCACTGCTTATGTTCAGCTAGCTTCCTTACACAGCCCAGGACTGTCCGTCTAGGGATGGTGCTGCCCACAATGAGCTGGGCTCTCTCATCTTAACCATCAGTCCAGACAACTCTTCATAGACATGGCCACAGGTTGATCCGATGAAGGCAATTCTTCAGCTGAGGTTCCTCGGAGAGTCTCTCTCAGGCATCAGGGAGAACGTGACCATATCTTTAAACATCTGTGCTTCCAGCTGCTGCCCAAGCTCAGTCAACATTTCCCTTGCCTGTTCATTGTAATCAACCCATTTGTTCAGTTAAAACAAACACATGCTTGCTCTTGGGGGAAGAAATACCTGGAGTCTAAATTTGTTAATTATGGTTCTTATGAATGTCAGCCAATTATTCTGTTTTTCTTCCCAAACATATAGAACCTCTAAGCTGTTTGTTTTCCTCCCAGGAGGATAGGTCTGAGAACTGTCTTCTACTCCTGACCTGGTTTCTTCATGCCCAATTAAAATTAATACAAAACATATTTAACACACATTCAGAGGGGCATGAGAGAGAGACACACACACACATACACACAGTCAAAGAGATAAGGAGAGACACAGAGATAGATGGAGATATAAACCAAAAGATACAGAGAGAGAGACAGACAGACAGACACACACACAGAGAGAGAGAGAGAGAGAGAGAGAGAGAGAGAGAGAGGGAGAGGGAGAGGGAGAGGGAGAGGGAGAGGGAGAGAGAGATCTAATAATGGAAGTAGACATTTCACTTCAATGAAAGTTCCATTGTTTAAATTGTGCTACAGTAAAAAAGCAACATGACATCATTAAATCAAGGCTAGAAACATCCAGTAGCAACTGACTGAGGAAGCTGGGACTGTCAGCTGGAACGGTGGAGAACCTCGACTCCATGTATAAACTCACAGCTTTCCATTCTCATCACAGGCATTTTACACCAGCGGATAAACAGTAGCAACCTCTGTTGGAGATGATTTGTGTGCCAGCTGTTCTCAACACTCAACTGTCCTTTTGCCTTGTCACAGAGGTGGCAGGTCAGACCTCCTGTTCCAGGGTGAAAGGACCCGGGAGATAAGTGACATGATCATGCATAAAGTTTAAGACATGGAAGTGCCTCCTTGCTCTTAGAGTCTACTTTAGGCAAGCTTAAACAGCATAGGACAATTGATGAATGTGGTGAATATCACAACCAGAAAGCATTAGGAGCAACAGAAGGTGGGAGGTATTGGAGAGGCAGCAAATACACAACACTACTGGTCTCACAAGTACATGCTCCCAGCCTGCCATCCATTCCTCTTCACACCCCTATCCTCACTGTAAAATGAATAATATATAACCCTGATAAGGCCTCCAGCTCAGTCTTGTTCCCTCCTTCTGCCCTACAAGTCCTCAAGCTGAGGAAGCAATAAAAGTAGACACATACCCGTTGCCCTCTCTTCATGAGCCATGCTGCAGGGGAATCTGAGAAGTTACAGTACCTTCCAATCCTAGGCCACTTTGTTCTCTGGGCATATATCATGACCATCCTCAAAGGTCAGGTCCCAGTTGCTTGGCACCCAGCCTCAAGGATCTCCAGGGTCCTTGGCAGGGGTGTGAATGTCATGTGTTGGGCCTATCTCCAGGGCTCCTGGTCTGACCACTGCAGGGATCTGGATCAATGCTACAAGACATGGCTGGTAGACTTGACAGCAAAGACCAAGGAGCTGGGGGTAGATTCACTAAGGTGCACTTTGCTGTCTGTCTGAGTGTAGCTCTGGGCTTTTACATCGAGATGAACACCTCTCCCACCACCTCAGAGATATTGTCTTTCTTGGTGCAGGGCAGCAAGTGATGCTGAGCTAGTGTCTCAGGCTCCCCCTTGACCTGCAACATTATGTGGAAAATGGAATTGTATTCTAATAAAGGACACCAAAAAGTAGAAGGTAACCCTAGGCTGTGGTGCGAGGATGCTCTGTCTGTGACTGCATCAGATGATGACTCTGGGATGGTTTGCAAGCCACAGCACTTGGTGATGGGCATGCATCCAGCTGATACTCCAGCAGTGGAGTGCTCTACAGAAGCAGAGCCAGACAAGAGAAGGGCAGGGAGATGGGACTTCACTTGGGCAAGCAATCTAGGAAGGGAAACAGATATGAGAACCAATGGAGATACAGACGAAAACGGAGAAGGTAGAGGAGGAGGTGGAGAGGGAGATGGGGGTGGAGATGGTAGAGATGGAGATGCAGGAGGTGGAGAAGCAGATGGGGTGGAAACGGTAGAGGTGGAGAGGCACACAGTGGAGAGGGTAGGGGTGCAGATGCAGGAGGAAGTAGAGAGACAGATAAGGTGCAAAAAAGGAGGAGGTGTGCTCTGGTTTACTTCTCAATAGTTACATTAAAAGATGGACCAAAACCAACTTGGGGAATAAAGGAATAATCTCACCTCACACTACTGTCTCCCACCAATGGTCCATCATTGGGTAACAGTCCATCACTGAGGAAAGTCAAGGCAGGAACCCCAACAGAAGCAGAGGCGGGACTCAGAGGAAGGATGCTTACTGGACTGTTTGCTCTCTGGCCTTTGCTCAGGTAACTTTCCATACTATCCAGAACCACCTACCCAGGTGTGGCACCACCCACAGAGGACTGGGACCTCCTACATTAATTAGAGCTCAAGAAAATGCCCACAGACAAGGCCAGGTGTGGATTTTATGGAGGGAGATTCTTCAGCTGAGGCTCCCTCTGTGACAAAAAAAACCCTAACTGATACAAAGTAGAAATGGATATGAAGGTACAGGTGGTGGAGGAGGTGGAGATGGGAATTTCATTAATAAGTTATTTTCTTAATCACACACAATACCCAGCATGCATCTGACCCTGTCTAAGTTTCATCATTCTTACTACCTAAAGAGGCTCTGAAAGCAGAGGGTAGCATGCATGGGGGTGGGGCATGGCAGAAATGTCTACAGAGTCCAAGATCACAAGAGAAAGTCCCATTAGCCTGCCAGCAGGTGAGATAAGCAAGGGGTAATCGTCAGACTTCGGTGTCCCTTGTTTGCATCACCAGAGAAGGAGCTCCTGTTTGCATGTGCAGATGCTGGCAAAGGTTTTACACAGGGTTGGTTTCCAAACAGCAAGACCTGCCCTGCAGCTCACATGCGGTCCCCTCTCCCATTGCTGTCCCCCACTTCCAATGTTCTCCATGTGTGGAGGTGACTTTGTGCCAGCTGAAAACCTGGGAATTCCTCTGAGTGGGGAGTTACAGGAATCCCACCAAACCAGAAGCTCTGGCAGAGCTTCTGAACTCATGAACTCGTTCTTTAGGAAGCCCCTGAAACTCGGAGTTTCGTCTACCCCTCCAACTGGGGAGCCTGGTACAAGCCTAACCTGGGCCACCATTTGCAAATTACCTCCAAGCAGGGCACAGGTATCTGAGACCTTTTGACACTAGAGACTACCCTGGGTCCTTATGAAGTGTGTTACATCACTTCCTTAGAGTCAGGGACAGGTGAGACAGGAGGGAATCCGGAGTCAGTGGCCACAGGCTGTGTGGATACTGCCATTTCCTCTCCTTTGGGTCTGTTTCCTAGGTACACATCCCCTCTGCTGCTCTAAGAGTGTGCCATACCACATGGATGGTTGTCACCCCACAAAGATTCACCAAAATTGCTGAGGAGTGCCAGGTGTGCCCTGCTAATGGCAAACTTATTGCTTCCTCTTCTCAGAGGAGAAGAACATTTTACTGTCTTGGGTGTAGAAACAAAACATTAAAAGTGACGATTTTATTTCCTCATTTCTTGAGGCAAAGGTTAGAGAGACAGAGAGAGGTGTCAAGGGGGAACAAGGAAGGATGGAGGAGACAAGTGGGGGGAGAGCTGTGCAGAAAAGATAAAAGGGGAATGAGATCATGGGACCTGGTGACCAGCAGAACAAAAGATGTCACCTGGTGGCTGAAGGTGGAGGAGAGAGGAGGGCAGGAAGTGGGCAAGTGATGACCGGGCATTTGATAAGCAGTTGCCACACACAGTGAATCACAGTGACATGTTAGCCCTCAACTCCCTTGGGTCTTCTCCCAGCATGAAGACCTGAAGAGCCAAGGACCGCCATCAGTGTCAGTGGGAGAAATTCACTCCCTGAAGGCGCTGTGTGACTGGAGGGACAGATGAAAGCAGAGATGTAGAGTAGCGGCCAATGGAAAAGCTATTTCAAGGTATCTTGGATCTAAGTTACCACTCTGAGACCAATCATCCACCGCTTTTCTCACTCTTTGAAGTAGCGTGTAGTGCTGTCTTGACTTTGGAGTCTTCCAAATAGATTTTTTTTGGCTTATTGACTACATCACCGTGAATCAGGAGTGAAGATGGGTGACACAGAAGGATGAGACACCAATGGTCGTCTCAATTCTGGCATGCTGTGCATGCACGTCGCCTTTGCTTCTCTAGTCACAGCCCCCAGATGTCCCTCTCATGTCTCTGTGGCCTACATTTGCCACTGTGCACTTAGACTCAAGGTCTGCTTCCTCTCGGAAGTCACCCACACCACCTGGCCTAAGTTCCCTGTTACCCTCTGCTCATCTTTATTGCTGTTTGTCACTATGCATTCTCACGACAGCAAGTCTTACTACTTGAGCATTGGCCTGAGGTCTGCAAAGGCAAAGGTATGTCTTGTTTACCTACCCACTCTTGGCACAGAGCCGGGAACACAAGGCTCACCTGCTACCCTTCAAAACAAGAGGAAGGAGGATCCACAAAGAGGTAGTCACAGCATGGAGTGACCTATGACCGTGGGTATAGACAGCTACTGATTTCCATGTTCTTGAGAGGCCCCTCTTTAAAGGTACCATGGGGACTCAAAGTCTCATATATGAATCACTTAGTACAGCCCCTAACACACAGTAGCTGTTCAAAAAATAGAAGTGGTTTCACATGAGACTTCCTAAAGGCTAGGACCAATCCTCACATATTCAAGTGTCCCCTGGCCCTCACCAGTTCCTTCAGCATAGTCTCTGAACAGTCTTGTCCCCAGAAGCAGATCTGGGTTTATTTTCGTGGAAGGAAACTGTTTCCGTGTATGGCTGCAACATCCTCAGTGTCTGCCACAGGACTGTGGATAGGAAGTGTAAATACATCTCCTAATTCAAGATGATGTCGTTGGAAAGCTTGTCACACTGGTTATATTTAGCTCCGAACTCCCCAAATAGTATCAGAGAAGAATCTCTCTACTGTGTACCATTCCTCCAGTTAAAAACCACCAAATTCAGAATTATTATTTTTATTATTGTTGTGATTATTTATTGACTAAAGGAATCAGTGAGATCTGGGTCTTCATATTGGAAGATGACTTTGGAAAGAATCAGGCTCAGCAGCTTGGCATGCTGTGCAGACAAAGCTGACCTGTACTGCAGATGGGGGTGCTGGGCTTGAGGAGGGATGCTGGGGTCTACCTGACATCAGCATTGGAAATAGGGTCTAGATCCTTGAACTCTTGGTTTGATGTTCCCCAGGGGATGTCAGCCAGGGTGCTACCCCAAGAAACTCATTCAGACTCCGACCATCCTGAGTCCTTTCAAAGTCTTTGCTCAGATAGAAGTTATTTGGAGCACTGGGCTCAGGCTCAGCTCTGTCCCTAAAGAATCGCTGTGAACTTTGGTAGGCTATCTCTTGTCTCTTTTTCTTTCCTCCTTTCCCTTCCTGTTTATCTGCTTGCTTTTTGGTTCTTTGGGGGAGAGTCTCCAAATTGCTTTGTGACTACAGATGACCTTGAAATTCTGATCCTCTTGTCTTTGCCTCAAAGCGCTGGGGCACTAAGTGTGTGCCACCACACTGGTGTATGTGGTTCTGGAGATTGAACCCAGGGCGGTGTGCATGCTGGACAAGCACACTATGACCTGACCTACAGCTCTGGCCTTGATTTCAGTTTCTTAACTTCACTTTCTTTACTCATTACCTCATCATTTATCCATCCATCCATCCATCCATGCCTCCATCCATCCATCCATTCATCCACCCATCCATGCCTCCATCAACCCACCCATCCGTCCATCCATCCATCCATGCCTCCATCAACCCACCCATCCATCATTTATTCAGCCATTATCCACTAATCAACACAGGCACATGTCCATCCTACAATGATATGGAGAAAATCTCCATGCTTAATTGGGAATGCGAGAGGTTTGAGGAAGTGCTGGAATCATTCCCTCATTCCAGGATCTATATGTACCCATGGAGGAGAGTTGGGAAAAGATGGCCATACCTATAAAGGGAAACACAGTACTCAAAATACAAACACCCTATAGGTCCTTTCCCAGTGATACTGAAAGGTTATGAGAGGTGGTCCTGGGATCCTTCTTGGATGACATGTGTACATACACACACACACACACACACACACACACACACACACACAAACACACAAGGGGGAGGGGTAGAAGGAAAAGGAGAGGGGGCGGGGCACATTCCTGACTATGTCAACCTCCAATTAGTGAACATTCCTAAGTAAGCCTGGGAAGAGACAGCAAATAAGAGCCAGAGTCCAGCTCATCCCTGGCACGCATGTTACAGACTACAGACACAATTCTGCAAGCTACAGGAAGGATGTGGACATTGTCTCCTTCCTGGAGAGACCCTACTGTGTCACTGTCTCAATGGTCAGTTAAATGCCACATCACTAGGTGACCTTGGATAGTAGGGGTCCTTCCTGTGCCTGTCTTTACACCCACAAAATGGAAACAGGATGATAGAAAAGACACTGTCTGAGGTTATTGCCTTTTCAAGAATCTCTGGGTTGAATTTCTGCTCCCTGAAGACTTACTTCTTGACTCTTCATGTGTGTATGCCCATGTGGCCAAGCTCCAAGACATGTGTGCATGTCTGTGAGCTTGGAGATCAGAGGTGGAGGTTGGGCATGCTCATCAATCGTTCCTCCCTTTTCTGAGTTTCGAGACAAGATCTCCCACTGTATGTGGAGCTTAGTGATTATCTAGACTGTCTGGCCAGTGAGTCCCAAGGATCATTGTGTTTTTTCCCCATATTCCTGTGATTTTAGGTCATGCCTGGCTTTTTATGTGGTACCGGGGATTCAAGTGTAAGTCCTCAGGCTTCTGGAGCAGTCCTGTTACCAACAGAGTCAGCTCCTCACCCCCTCTGAATCTCAACCTCCATTTTCTTCATATGTTCTACTCTCAGATTCTAGGATTCTATGCCCCAAGAATGTCATCTCATCTCTCCATCCTCCCCCATCACTGTCTCTAACCCAACAGGCTCTTGCTGACTCGAGCCCCTTCCTAATCTCTTAGGCTCTGTTAGTCGAGCTAGAGGCCCACCATCTTGCTGGTGGATACTTTGGTCCTGCCTCTCAGCCATGTACCAGCCACATTAGGTCATCTCTGAAACACAATGAGCCCAGGTCCCAAGAGAAATCCAGCTCTTATCTGAGTTAATAGGAGAAGGAATGAGAAGAGCAGGATAGAATTTCAATCATAACATGACTACTGGCCTTTTTGAAGTTTTGCTGAGGTTTTCTTTTTTTCTTCTTCTTTCCTCTGGTTGGCTCAAAATTAGCAAATCTTTTCTCACAAATCAGTTCTGTCCTAACGCAAATATAATTACATTCTTCCTAGCTAACTAAAAGTAAGCAAGAAAGCAAAGGATAGGTAGATAGGTAGGTAGGTAGGTAGGTAGGTAGGTAGGTAGATGATAGATAGATAGATAGATAGATAGATAGATAGATAGATAGATAGATAGATAGATAGATGATGAATGGATGGATGGATGGATGGATGGATGAAATAAATAGATGGTACATTTATAGAGCAGACAACTGTATTTTGAATCTTCAGTCCTCCCCAGTTGTGGTGATCATTGTGGACCAGGCACAGATGGGTCAGCCCCAAGACAGACATAAAGCAGATACAAACTTCCTGTAATCTGAAACTCGTGAATACTGCATGCCAAAGCTGGGGGACATTAGAAAGCTGGCGAGTTTGACTGGAGTGCTCCAGCTGCTTGGTTCTATGCCTAAGACTGCTTTGTGTTCTCCAGTTAACTACTATCTCAAGTTTTTGTCTTTTTCCTTACACCCCCTGTCATACTCTTTTATTGGGACACTAATTCACACTAAAGTCTAAATGACTGCAGATAACTTACCTTCTCTGTTTACGGTGTGTTTTACTAAGAACAAAATACATCAACTGATGGAAATGCATATACTGTGCACTCATAGACACATGCTTGCACATACATGCACACACACATGCACACACCAGTGCCTAACAGTCAAAAGAAACAAAAATATACACAAAGAGATGTTGAATGATCACCAGATTGGCAACTATGAAAGCACAACCAGTGATATAGAAAATATACAAGAAAAGGGAGGCAGGGGAGGAAAGAGTGTGGTGTTTAGTGTACCCTGAGTTCTCAGCTACAGAAAATGTGAAAGCCTGTTTGTGGGACTATGACACTTTCCATGAAAGATGGATGAGTCGGACCAAGGGACATCAATGAGGATCTTCATAAGACCCTTGGATATTCCTTAATACATATATATATATATGTATATATATATATATAGTATGTGTTTGTTTGCTTATGTGTACATATGTATATCATATGTGTACAGTACCTATGGAAGCCAGAAGACAGCATCAGATCTCCTGGAGCAGGACTCACACACAGTTATGAGCTGCCATGTGGCTGCGGAGAACCAAACCAAATTGAACTCCTCTGCAAGAGCAGATAGTGCAGTTGACCTCTGAGATTTTACTCCAGCCCCGATTCTTGCTTGTTCAGAATTGTGCTGAGCTGGGACCTGCATTCTGTAGCAATACACTCCAGTGGGACCTGAGAGGCAGACTACATTGACAGATAAAATGGTCAGAGGCAGGTTGTGGGGACGATGGCCAGCCAGGACTGTCAACTTGATGAAGTCTAGAGTCACCCAGGAGACAAATCCCTGGGCATGTTTGTGGGAGAGTGTCTAGATTGGGTTAACAGAAGTGGGAAGAATGCCCCTAACTCTGAGTGACACTGTCTCTTGGACTGGGGTTCTGGGCTGAATAAAGGGAAGAAAGTGAGCTGAGATCCAGCGCTATCCCTCTCTGACTCCTGACTGCGATGCACTGTGACAGCTGCCTCGCGCTCCTGCCACCCATACCTTGCCCCACCATGATGGACGGTTGCCTCCAACCGTGAACCACAGTAAACCATTCCTTCCCACCACTGCTTCTTGTCAGGCATTTGTTATGGAAACAAAGGAAGTTACTAGTGCGCTGGGGAAGCCCAACATTTCACTGCTTGAGCAGTGCCACGGCCAGCATGGAGGAATAATCACTTTTAAAACACTCAAAATGTGAAGTGGAAAGAGGACCCTGGGAAAAAGATTGTGGTACTGGAGTTACCAGAGATGGCGTCCCTAGTTGGTTGGGCACAAGAGGGTTGAAGGATGACTGAGGAGGGGTGGCCAGGGTGTGGCTCTGTCTGTTAGGGAATGCAATCCACAGAGGAAAATGGTTTGCTCAGGGGAGACCCCAGGGAAATGGAACATTCCTTGTGTTGATGGTGAGAATAATTGGGAGGAAGTTTGGGGGAGGAGGGTGTGTGACAGAGCTGACAGGAGGGAGACAACACCATGGAGAGAAGTGCTATGCTTGTGTAGAAACTGGGACTACTCCTTCTTGGTGTCAGAGAGCTGGAAGGTAGTTCCATGCCTAGTGGTAGACAAGGGCATCCTGCTGTCTACTAAGCTGGAGTTAAGCAGGTACAGTGGACTTTAGGGAAGCTGAATATTAGCCTAATTCCAGCAGAGTAAAGATTTACTAGATACACACTACCAGATGCAGTAGGAGACAGAGTAAGGTCCAAACCTTGGTCCAACTTAATGTGGCTTTTTCCCTGGTGCTCAACAGCGGAGGTATATGGAAATATAAGCATGTGGACCTGGAGCAGGCACTTTCCAAATGGATGTGAACTAGTAAGGAGAGGATGGTGGCCGCTCTATAAGAAGGTAGTGACCATGACGGTCCCTGGAGCTAGAATTTAAAGGCATGAAAAACAGAGATGAGAGGGAGAGAAAGGCAAGAAAAACAGGAAAAGAAAGGGAGAGGAGAAAGGTAGTGAGGGCTGAGTGACAGAAACAGTTTCACAGACAGGTAGAGTGCTTACAGCTTGTTCTGTGAATATGGTCCATGGGGTATCCTTAATGTGGTGCTGGCTACTTCTTGGCTTTCCTCCCTACCTTCTCCATCATCCTTTCTCATCTCACTTAGAAGGGCTCTACCTGATTACAAAGGTACACCTGCAACCCTTTTCCTCCCACCAAATGGCTTCAAATTCTGGCTACACTCAAAATAGAAATTATTTAGTATTGCATATGCTATTCAGAATTCTGCAAGCTTCTTCTTTCCTTCCATTGACACAGGCAATCAAAGACAAGCTATATTTGATCTTAAATAGCAGGTATAATCACATCAACTGAGCAGCTCCATTCACCCTGTGGGCCTCCATCCCCTACCTTTACCATGAGTGGGTAAAATGGGTGGTTTTAAAGTTTCTGGCCACCTCTGATGGTGTTTTGAAACATTAAACTCTGGCAAAACCCATCTAGCTCAACCCTAACCCATCCACCGGCCACAGGCGCACAGGTTTCAGCACCAAGGCCAGCACCCACCAGTGTAGGCAACTGCTTGGAAGGGGCACCTGGTTTTCTGGACACAAAGAAGTTATTTTAACCTCTCTAGTTCCAAGGGTCTCCAGAGAACTGTGCAATTTTCCTGGGTCAGGGCTGCATAGCCCTGCTCCCCATAACTGGCAATATAGGCACAGTGCTATGAAATTCTTGACAGCAAAAGCAAAGGGGGAATTTCAATGAGGTATATGAAGCATGGGCTCTCCTGCTTTGATTCTCTTTACCAGACCTTCTTAGCCCACTACCAGTTCACCCAGTTTCGAGTGCTCCATTTGCAGTCATGTACTGGAAGCTGGAGCTGCATGAGAGGATCCCAGGAAAGAAGGGAACTGGCAGAGAGTGCAGACATGCATGACTACAGGTGACTTCCGCCAGGTATCACTTTTATCTTTGGGACTTGGTTTAGTCATGAGGCAGTTGAGTCAGGTGATCTCCAAGGCCTTTCACAGATGATAATAGACTGGATTCTCTGAGAAGCAGAACAAGGTGTGGGACCAAATGCAAGGGGTGAGTCGGATTGGGGTAGGCAGGGAAATGACTCCATTACAGAGTATCCACTGTGAAAACAACAGGACACGAGTTCAATCCTCAGTATCCAAGGAAAACTCTGGATGCAATGCTGTGTGCCTTCAATCTCAGGGCTGGGGATGTGGAGACAGGGCTCCCAGGACTTCTGGCTGGCCAGTCGGCTAGAATCATCAGTTCCAGGTTGAGTGAGAGACCTTTCTTACAAAGCACAAAGTAAGGTGTGAGTAGCAGGCCGAAGGTCAGTGTTAGGCCTGTTACACTGTTACACACAGAGACACACACACATACAGACAGACAGACACACACACAGTGGTGAGTATGGCAAGTATCCATGGGGAATTAGGGACTGAACAATAAAAGAAGCCGACACATGCCTGTAGATGAGCAGTTTGCTGTTGTGGAAAACTGAAAGATGGCATGGGACGTGTGTTCCAGAATAATCCCACTTTAGCGATCATGGCAAGCTCCATTCATTACTGATTGGGACCATGTCTCTGGTACTAAACCCTAGCACTGCAGCAACGTTGGCATGAAAGCCAAGCATAATCCTCACCACTAGGGAAGGCCCTCGGGCAGAGAAATGCAGGTGCGTGCAATAAGAGGAGCACAGCAAACTCAAAACCGTTGAGCACTGAAGGGATGTGGGCAGTGCTGCCATGCATAGTTACCATCCTCTAAATCTGATAGCTTCCTTTGGCCAAAGGAGGAGAAACAAGAACCATCCACCTAGGAAGGTGCAATAAGGGAAGAGCCCTTTTCCCTTCAGACACCAGAACATTCTCTTCTCTTAAAGCCAGAACCTCCCATGTGCTGAATATTTTTCCTGGATTAGTAAAACAGAGCACTTGTATTATAGTCTTAGACCTCTAGTTACTGTGAACCAGTGATCCCATGTCTGTGGTCGTTAACTTCTACACCTGCAAAGAGAGGCTCCCACTTGTAGCTTGAATAGCTGTCACAGTAACTAAAGATAGTTGGTAAAGAGCCAGAAACAGGAAGGGAGAGCCAGGCCTTGAAGGAATGGGAGCTACTCATGGAGGTAGGTCTGAGTCCCCCAATAGATTCCCCACTGGCCCAGGTCACAGCATAGGAATGGAAGCAGGGATCTGGCTTTAATCAGTCTAGTCCATGCATCTAAAGAAGACACCATATAATGGTGACTCAACAGAGATAAGTGTGGTAGTGGGGTGCCCCTCAACAGGGATAAGTGTGGTAGTGGGGTGTCCCTCAACAGAGATAAATGTGGTAGTGGGGTGCCCCTTAACAGGGATAAGTGTGGTAGTAGGGTGCCCTGCAAGAGGGATAAGTGTGGTAGTGGGGTGCCCCTCAACAGAGATAAGTGTGGTAGTGGGGTGCCCAAGTCCTTGGGTTAGAGACTTGGCTGCACATGCTGATTCCTTGTCTAAACTATCAGTCATCGAACCAAATAAACTGGTGTAGCAATAAGACCTAGACTCAGGAGGAAGGATCCACCAAATCTGAAAATTGTGTTCCATGATAGTACCAGTAGGGGACCCAAAAGTGAGACACGGCCCAGGGAGGGGACCCTGATGGGTTGGATGCATGTGGTGCTGACACAAACAATTCCGACAGCCAAAACATCCATTCAAACTTTACCTGATGGAAATGGAAATGTCATAGTCACTGCTGCCTTGATAAAACACTCTTGTGGTTTGGGAATTCGACTCATACGAGGGAGTGGCACAATCAGCTTTTCTGATGAAAGGATTCTTTTCTCTGAACTCATACACATGGATTAGAATAAAGCTCGGGTATTCAGGAGTTTACATGGACAGGCATGAAAGAGATTCTCCATCGGGGTGACCTCAGGATGAAAGGTCAGAGAGCCCACTACTGGAAAGGGGATGGATTCAGAGAAGAACAGAATGGGGTACCAAGGAGTGAGTGGGCAAGTAGAGAGAACAAGGA
Source organism: Arvicola amphibius (assembly GCF_903992535.2). NCBI lineage: Eukaryota > Metazoa > Chordata > Mammalia > Rodentia > Cricetidae > Arvicola > Arvicola amphibius. The sequence goes on along the minus strand of NC_052055.2, from coordinate 68,726,121 downwards.
CAAGATGATGGGCAGACTCTACTTGTGAAATGAGGGATTGTATGGGTAACCTCTTAGGAGAAAACCACAACCAATGGTGGCTAGCCTGGTGGTTACTAGGGACCTGCCTTGCTTATTCTTAGAGTCCACACCTGGTGCTTCCATCTTAGAGGACAGCCTTGCCTCCTGGTAAACTTGCCATCTCTATCTCTTGAGGGGTATCAGTAGCAACCCAAATGACACAAACTTCACATGGCATCATGCAGTTAGGGACACAGAAAGAGGGATGTTAGGACAGAAGACTCATCAAGGAAAAGAGGTACAGTGATAAACAGAGACAATCTTGGGGGAAGAAACACGGAGGAGAAAGAAATAAAAGAGGTACAAGCAGACAAGGAAATGGAGGGGATTTGTCAGCAAGTCAGGTGTCCCTTGAGGTTCTGTGATGGATGGGCACAATGAAGACGGCTCTGTGGCAATGTGCTATGTGCCACACAGACAGAATGCTGTCTGAGACATCAAGGAAATTGTTCACGAATGATCTAAGCATATCTGAAGGGTGACACCATCCCTAAGGGTGGCAGTCATCTGCCCCACAGTGTATGCACAACCCAGGAACCTACCCAACTTTCCGAGTCCTCAATTATACCCTCTACTTGGCCTTGAATCACCCTATCTGTCTTCCCTGGGAGAGCAGGGTCTCTTTTACAGTAGATGTCTTATATATTGTTTATATTTGTAATTTGGAGGGGTATTTTGGGGGTATCAGGGTCTCCTATAACCCAGACTGACCTTAAGCTCTTTGTGGCACTGAAGGGGATCTTGAGATTCTGATATTTCTGCCTCTACCTCTTCCAGTAACAAAAGTACAAGCACATGCCACCATGCCAAGTTTTATGTGGTTCTGCGGATTGAACCTAGGGCTTCATGTCTGTCACACAAGTACTTTAGCAGCTAGGCTACATCCCCAGACTCACATATTGTTTATATCTGAAAAAGTTAAAGGTGAGTCTGGAACATACAAATTTTTTACAAGTTAAGGGAATGCAGGAGTCATTTGTGCATAGGGATGCTGGGCAAAACTGTGAGGTAGTGCACAAGTGTGAGAGACAGATGTGAGGGTGAGGGTGTGAAGGCAGGGAAGACTTGCTGGGGAAGATATAAAAGAAATATCATGACAGAGATATGTTCCAATACCACATTTCTCAAACTCATCTTTTCTGGGTGGTGTGGAAAAGACAAGGAGGATTACAGCTAAGACACACACTCCTCTAACCCAACCCTGCCCCTATCAAATCCACAATGGTTCTGATGGCCAGCCAGATCTGAGAACTGGGGCTGTAGAAAGCCTCCAGGCATCTACTGTTTCAAGAATACCCGATTTCTAGGCAAGCAGGATGCTAAGAGTCCTTCCGGAACCTCTGGAACAAACCCCTTGAAGATGGAAATATCAGAGTCCCTGAGGGATGGGCCTTACACAGAGCCACTCTGCAGCTGGTACTCGGGCTGGGACAACATTGTCTAGGCTGTCTGCATGGAACCCAGATGAAGTTAACCTCAGAGGACATGCTAATGAGCATGGTGCTCTGTCCAGGACCACGTGGTGCTGAGGCAGCCAGGTGAACTTGCAGCATTGCAGTGAACTGGGAGGACTGGGATGTCTGCAGTGCAGACTTGGACTTCAACAGCTGCAGAAGCCTCTCTGCCTGCGACCTGAACCTCAATCTCATGGTCCCACCTCCTCCTCCGCTCTGGGCTATCTCCTACAGAGCATTATCCTACTTCAGGCTGATTACAAATGACTACATTTGGAGATGGTGACCCCCTTGCCTGGCATTTAGCCTTGTGCTCGCTGATCAATTTCCTTGCTAAGAGACCTCAAAGGCAGAGGAGTAGATTAAAATATAATGTATTGCATTGAAATTTAATACCACACTATAGAATATTCAGCATATCTACATATTTGCATTCTCCCTGACCCTCCTAGTTTCTCCTAGAGTTATCCAGTATATCATAACAGGTAAGCATTTATCACCGGTGTACAAAGGCATTTAATGGCTTGAAGGGTTAGAACAGCCTTCAACATACTGTCTGATCAGCTGCCTGTGTCTGGCTCAAGAATAGCAAAATTCTATGAGACTAGCTAATTTCTCTGCCCTTAAACTAAATGGGGAAGCAAGAAGAAAGGTTAGTGTAGACTGTTGAGGTGTTTTCATTTCACCTTTGACCTCCCCATTTGACCTTACATCTTCAAATCTCCTCCTTCCAGCTGGAAGAAACAGCTGTCTTTCTCTTCTACCCTGGCCACCCCTACCCCAACCCCTGCAGATTCCCTGGTCTCAGCAGCAAGCCCCACCCACTCTCCTATTTTCATGACTGTCTCTCTCATTGATTGGGATCCAATCTTATGGGGAATGGCTGCAAGTTAAATATCAGTATGCAGAGGCTTCAAATGTGCAAGGATAGGTATCAGAGAAGAGAATCCAGTTTGTTGAAAAGAATGACAGTCTAAGAATCTCATTTAATTTGATAGCACGATGAATATTTAAAGTTTTATAAAGAAATACAGGAAAGCAATCAGGCTTATTCAGGCGTATGCTCTGGAGAGCAGAGCAGCTCCCCATGTGTTGGCAAGATGGGGAAGGGAGATGGGGGGTGTCGCGGGGATGGGTGAACTCCACAGACACGAATAGTCTTCTTCTTCCCATTCTTTGTATTGAGGAGGAAATGAGCTTGGGGGTGCAGTTTGGGAGGGGTCCCCAGAAAATTATCATAGCATGCTGCTGACACCCTAAACAGCTCCTTTTCAAAATTGAATTTCTAATACCCTGACTTTGGAGATTATCATATTGAAACATGAATTCCTTGGAAAGTGGCTCAGGAATCATACACGCTGTGTGATAAAGGCACCTGCCACAAATACAGGAAGGAACATAAATCTCTTGCCATGTGTGCAGAATGCCTGATTGTGCCACCTGACTGACGGAGTGGGTCATCAGAAACCTCCCAAACTGCCACTCTGTGAATAGTTCATTCATTACAAACACACAATGGATGTGCTTAATATGTTATCAGCTTCTGTGTCAGATCAAGATACAGAATGGATGAGGGAACTGAACGAGTTCTCCCATCAAAAAGCATCCAGTCCTGGGTTTGGGAGACAGCTTAGTTAGTAGAGTGCTTGCTGTACAGGCTCAAGGACCCGAGTTCAATCCCATAGAACCCAGGTGACGAGACAGGCGTGACGACATGCAGCTCAACACTGAGTTATGGGGATATGGAGAGGAGATCTCTGGGGCTCAGGCACTGCCAGGCTAGCCAATCCAGTGAGCTTCCGATTCAGAGAGAAGTCACTTCTCAAAAAGAGAGGGTGAGGGCCAGCCAAATGACTCATAGGGTAAGGTGATGGCTCCCAAAGCAGATACTTGAGTCTGATCCTCTGACCCCTACAAGGAAAGAGCCAACTCCCACAAGCTGCCCCGAGATCTCTGCATGGGCACCCCAGGAAGCATACCCCTATATACAAAACAAATAACAATGTAACATTTTTAAGTAAGATGGCAAGTGTTTTTGAGGATGAGAGCCGAGGCAGACCTCTGGCCTTCACATGCATGGACACACATGTACCCCAAATAAGTAAATAAATAAGAAAATGAACAGTTTAATCAAAAGCTTCTATGGAGTAACAAGCATGTGTGAATGCCCACAATGCATTGTGATGCTTGGTAACTCATCACAGAGAGGCAACAAAAGAGTTAAGTGGGCACAGATAGGGGAGGAGGGTGGCTTTGGGTTAGCCTGTGGCAGTCACTGTAATTGCCTTGCCATGATAGGTTGAAGGATTACCTTTGAAGGTCTATGCTGCTGCTAAGAACATGGATACCTCATGCCTGAGGGTGTCTCCCTGCTTACAGAGACAATTTTGCTGAAAAGTTAATGTCCCTGGAAGTCTTCTGTCAATGACAGATAGCAAGTAGGAGGCTGATCACTTCTGGTTTTCTCAAAAGGACAACTTGGAGCATGCAACCCTCTGTTCCAGGAGTCTCCAGTGGGAGGACGTTCGATCTGAAAATGCCTTCTAGATAACACCCGGTATTGAATTTCTCTTTTTCATCCTTTTCACTTTCCACTCCCCTAGTGACACGCTGCTCTAGGTCACCTCCCAAATAAAATCAGTGTGCTCACATTCCTCTGTAAAACATGTTTGGAAGAATCTGAAGTAGCTTAGGGCCAACAACTGACATCTGAGAGGAGGTGCAACTATGAGGGATTGGGATTTGGATCTGTGGGGTAAGAACACTTGTTGCACAGGCATGAGGACCAGAACTCATGTAAACGCCGAGAGTGGTGACGTGTATACCTGTAACCCAGCACTACAGGGAACAGGGATGATGTGTATACCTGTAACCCAGCACTACAGGTAACAGTGGTGACGTGTATACCTGTAACCCAGCACTACAGGGAACAGGGATGATGTGTATACCTGTAACCCAGCACTACAGGGAACAGTGGTGACGTGTATACCTGTAACCCAGCACTACAGGGAACAGTGGTGACGTGTATACCTGTAACCCAGCACTACAGGGAACAGGGATGATGTGTATACCTGTAACCCAGCACTACAGGGAACAGTGGTGACGTGTATACCTGTAACCCAGCACTACAGGGAACAGTGGTGACGTGTATACCTGTAACCCAGCACTACAGGGAACAGGGATGATATGTATACCTGTAACCCAGCACTACAGGGAACAGTGGTGACGTGTATACCCAGCACTACAGGGAATAGGGATGATGTGTATACCTGTAACCCAGCACTACAGGGAATAGTGGTGACATGTATACCTGTAACCCCAGCACTACAGGGAATAGTGGTGACGTGTATACCTGTAATCCAGCACTACAGAGAACAGAGACAGGGAGATCACTTGGGTTTGCAGGATTCCAGGGTTAGATAAGATATACAATCTCCAGGGGATGGTGGCTAGTGACAGACCGGAACATTAACATCAGTGCACCGGAACACATACCAAAAGAAGGGAAGAGGAAGAAAGTGGTGGAAGGAGGGAGGAGCAGAGGGACAGAGGAACAGAGGGACAGAGGAAGAGTCTGGGAGGGAGGCTTGAGAGAAGAGCTGTACACCCCCAGGAGATTCCTGCAGGGGCTTGACAGTTCTTGAGCTCCGTCAGAGCACCATCCTTGGAGCCTCTCACTCGCCTGTAATGCTATTGGTGACCTGTCCTTGGCCTTCATCCCATCTCCACCCATCCAGGCGTTCAGTCCCATCATGGACTCTGTTGTATGGTAAAGTCCTCTCTTCTAGAAAACAGAAACCACCCTACCTATTTCAGATGGCAATCTAACAGGCAACTCACACAAAATGTGTGAAGCTTTAAAATTGACTGGAGGGGAACATTTTCAGATTTGGGAATTAGCTGTGATCAGGTTAGGGGCATAAGAAGAATCTAGAAAAGAAAATTGCTTTAGCTCTGCAAAACAAATGACTGTGACTTTGGGAACTGTCACAGTGAACCAAGATGGAGGAGCTTCATAAACTGGCAATGTTACAAAATGACTGGTTAACAGTTGTCACTCAGCGGGTGGAAGCTTCTGAACTCCACTACGGGTGGCAAAGTCAACAGAGAAGTGTGGCCATTGATATCCCAGGATTCCGTGCTCCCTGACATGGGTGATCTAACTCGGGAGCTGCCCCTGGAAGCTGAAACACGGGAGCAGGCACCACTTCCTTCATGCCTTCTGCGCTCAAGTAAGCAATACCCGTTAGGAGTTCAAGATGGGCTCCAAAGGGCTCGGGAGGGGAGTCCGCTGTTCTGCAGCACGGCAAGGAGACAGTGGTGCAAGTCACTTATTGTGTAAAGACAGGAGTCCAAAGGCAACCCGAGGAATTGACAGACACATAAGGACATGAAAATGCTAAGCGCCCTGATTTCTCTATTTTACGCAGCATACATGTGTTGAGTTCATTGCACTGTGCCCTATAAATATATGCGACTCAATGAAAATGATGATAGCCCAACTGGAAAGGAGTCTTGGAAGGGAGGTTTCCAGCTACCGTAAGGAATAGGGGTTGGGGAGCATGACAGAGCAGGAAAAAGTCTCATCTGTATTCAACATTCACCATAATCAACAAAACCTGGCCTCTGAGTTTTCTTTTCCTCTGGCCCAAATAAAAATATTTTGATGTGTGTGTGTCTGTTTGTGTGTCTGTGTGTGCGTGTGTTTGTTTGTGTGTGTGTTTGTGTGTCTGTGTGTGCATGTTTGTGTGTGTGTTTGTGTTTGTGTGTCTATGTGTGCGTGTTTGTGTGTGTGTTTGTTTGTGTTTGTGTGTGTGTTTGTGTGTGTGTGTTTGTGTGTGTGTGTGCACATGTATGTGTGCACATGTGTGTGTAGAGCAGAGGTCAGCCTAGGGTATCCCTCAGGAACGATTCACGTGTTCTCTCTTACTGGGCTAGAGTGGTCCAAGCAGGCTAGGCTGGTTAGTCAGTGAGCTCCAGGGGTCTTTCTGCTCCCTGTCCCCAGCACTGGGATTAGAGCACAGAACACCACACCTGCTGATTTACTGGGGTGCTGAGGATTGAACTGAGGTCCCCATGCTTGTGCAGCAAGCACTTTGCTTTATCGAGCCCTCTCCCTGGTCTCTCTGGTTGCAAAATATCCTTTCCCATTTCTCTGTCTCCATATCCTGAACCCCCATGATGCCTTAGGAATGAAACCACTGATGCCTGCCTAGCACCTCTGCTTGTCTTCCGTCACCTACTGACCCAGATCCTCACCTGTGATATGTCTCCACTCCATCCTGAATAATGGCAAATCCTAAAGCGCACATGTTGGTTCTTCCTAATGTGCAGGATTGAAATACAGGACAGGTACCATGACTTCTCAGAGTTTCCCTTGCCAGAAAATACAAATGACAAGCTTCCAGTCTTCCTGAGTCACGTGCCACCCCCTGGCAGGCTGCCAACCTCACCTCCTCCCCAGGGACTACCCCTTCCCCCCCTTAAAACTTCACTTCCTCTATTCTTCTCACCTTAGAAGACCCACACATGTTTCCCATCCCTCCACCTCCAGATCCCCATTTGGTATCTTATGCTCTGCCATTTCTGCTGATGGCTGGGGAAAACGACCCCTTCTTCCTTCTACACCCGGGTCACTCACGAGGGTCTCACTCTTTCTACACTGGTTGCTTTACTCCAGCTGAGTCCTGAGAGCTCCCCACCCCGGGAAAGTCGTCATTCAGTTCTTTTGAGCTCCCATCCCACCTTCCATCCTCTTTTCACAGCTAAACTTCCCAAAAAAAGGATTACACACCCACCGCCTCTACTTCCTCACCTCCCACAAGGTTCCAACCACTAGCAATCTGGTTCGCGTAACCATACAATAGCAGGAATGGGCTCTCTTAAAGGCCACTGGTGACCTCCAACTGGCCAAACCCCGCAGTTCAGCCTATCCAGTCCCCCTCCTCCAAGCCCTGCTCTTCGCAGCCATGTTCATGGCTCTTAGTTTTCATTTGTTTATTTTGAATTCAGAAGTGCTTTGTGAATAGTGTATGTGTACACGTGTGTATGCATATTGCTCATGAAGCGTCAGAGCTGTATGTGGAGACTTGGCGGCATTGTGCTCTCTCGCTCCCCACATTACTTTGGGAGACTGGATTACTCCTGGGTAGAAAGCTCAGCGGCTGGCTAGACTGGTTGGCTAGCGAGCACTAGAGATCTTACCTGCTTCCACCCTCCCAGAGCGATGCTGATGGATGCACACAGTCGCCTGGTTGTCAGGAAGATGCTGTGGAGCCTGGCCCCAGGTTTGCACATCAGGAACAGCACTGACTGATCCATCTCCGTGGCTCCACATTTGCTGTTGGCCATGCTCCAAGCCAGCAGCTGAGCTGGTGAACTGCAGCTCATGCATATGCTGCAGATGGGAGATAGGCGGGGCTCCCATGTATCAGTCAGAACTGTAGGTAACTAGAACACAGAAACACCTCTCTGCTACTGTCCGAGTCCCCTTGTGCTTCTTTCTGCTGCTTACTTGCCCGAAGCCTTATTCTTGGACCCCCAGATGGGCCTCCTTGATAAGTAACAATGGCAAGGAAGACACTTGGGGTGTCAGGGAGTTTGTATTCTCGGTGCTTGGTGTCTATACTATGCCAGATATTAAGTTTTGTATTTTTGAGACAGGTTTCATGTAGCTCAGGCTGGGCTTGAACTCCCTATATAGCCAAGGATGGCACTGCCGCCATCTCTCAAGTGCCAAAATTATAGGTGTGGATCATCACCTGGCCCAGTTTATACGTGCACCATATTATATAAGAGGTTCTAATGCATCTCCTTTGCTGCTGGCTCTCTTGTACTGGCCAGCCCAAACAGTGTAACACATTCTGAAGGCATTTATGCCATTTAGTTCTTTCATCTACCCCACAACATGTCCACTTATTAGCCTGTTCGTGGTTGAAGACAGGGACTTGGAGCGGTTCTTCAACCCACATAGATGCCTTCCTTTATAGGTGGGAGACTGAGCTCTTGAATTGAAACACAGAGAATCTGTTTCCAGAATTCAGGCTCTTCACCCCCACACTTCTGCCCTGTGACCTGGGCATGCCATGACACTCCTGCATCTCCCTGCTTATCCCACCTCCCTCCTTGACTTCTTCCCACCTGGACTTCCAATTCTCTTATTTCCCTCCTTATTAAAATGCCATAAGTCCTTCAAAAATTTGCTTGCTACCATTCCCTTGAAATTATCCATTCTGATTTATCTTATGTATATGACTGCTTTGCCAGGGTTCAGAAAGATGCACATACTCCTACAGAGGTCGGAAGAAGGCATTGGATGTCCCCGAACTAAAGTTACAGGTGGTTGTGAGCCATATTGAGGGTGCTCGGGAATTGAACCCAGGTTCTCTGTGAGAGCAACGAGTGCTGTTATTGGCAGAGCCAACTGTCCAGCTCCTTCCCTGGAGATTTTATCTGACTCCTCTGTGTGATAGTGTTTTCTACATTGGAAATAAAAAATTTCTTCTGCCAAACGTACTAGCCTGGTGCTGTAGTAATTTAGATCCCCGGCTGGTCAGCACTGTGGAGTGTATGATGGGGCCACAACCTGTATTTCCCTTCCTCATGTCTTTCCCATTTCAGAAACGCCAAGGCTGTTGTATTAGATTAAATTGAATTATTGTCCCACTTGGGACCAGAAAGAGCCTGGCTTCTACTCAGTTCTCCAAGTTCCTTTGAAAGAGAAACCAAGGGCTTGATTAAGGAATGGAAAGAGTCTTGTAGCCAGTCACAGTTCCTAGGGCTATAAATCTCCTGGGTGAACGATGCTGAGGCAGGGACATAAATGACGATGGCTGTGCTTCCACAGTTGACTGGATTGTAAAACAAACCACACACTTATGACTATATGTTCCAAACAAGCCATAAAAGAAAGCAGAGAGAAGCAAAGTAGGAACAGGAATTGAGAGAGGGGGATTTGCTCTGCCCACTTTGGAGTCTCAACTGGTGAATTTTTTTCCTGGTAATTCTTCTTCAACAAATGCATTCCAGAGGAAGGCAGACCTAGTGTAGGCTCCAGAGTATTGAGACCATAATTTTAGGGTTGGCAAGATAGTTTCATGGGTATGGAGCTTGCCACACAGTCCTGGAGACCTGAGTTCAATCCTTGGTATCCAATTAAGGTAGAAGTAGAGAACCTACAAACAAAGAAAGATGTTTACTGACCTCCACACACACCTGCATCACACACACACACACACACACACGAATGCACACACACACGAATGCACACACACACACACACACACACACACACACACACACACCCCAAAACCAGGAATGTTAGAATTGAGGCTTCGCTCCCTGCCACTCCCTGACCAAGCCACTTATTCAGCCTCTCTGTGTCTTAGTCTCCATCTCTATAAGGTGCAGATGACAGTACCTGTTTCATTCTTACTGAGATCCAGAATGATCGTTATCTGGGGTGGAGAATGATTTTGACTTTGGCCTAGTGCTCTTACTGTTGGGTGTCTCATGGTGAGGAAGGAAGGGAGCCACAGGGGAATCTAAAGAAGCTCTGGGGCGATGATGGAGAGTGTCCCAGGCACAGCAGTGACCTGAGATTCTCTCTGGATGTGCTTATCACTCACCATAGACCACACTGTTTACTGTTGTGTCTCCATAGTTGAGTACTCATTGGCAGGAGACTGGCCCTTCAGATACCTGGCTGGTCAGTACTGCTGGAGGGTACCATGGGGCCATGGAAGTAGATGAAGTCTGTGGTCTCCGGTTCTACCTTGAATGTCTGTTTACCGTGTGTGTGTGTGTGTGTGTGTGTGTGTGTGTGTGTGTGTGTGTGTGTGTGTGCAGGTTAGGGTGGTTGGTCAGTAAGCTTCAGGTCTGTATTCTCTTCCCCAGCACTGGGATTACAAACACATGCTGCCATGCAGATTTTTAATACTGAACTCAGATCCTCCAGCTTATACAGCAAGCATATGACCAGCTGAGCCATTTCCACAGATTTAGAATGCTACTCCTTCATTGCCTTTTATTAGATCTTAGAGACTGTCACCTTAGAGATGAAGAAACTGAGTTTGAGAGAGAACAGAAGTCCAAGGTCACAGCAGAAAGTAGGTTCTGGGGCCACTAACTTTCCTTCCAATGCTAGGTTTACACCACCCCAAATTCTAGAATATTCTAGGAGGTCATCAGCTTGTGTGGCTCTTTGGTGTGGAAGAACATTTGGTCACCCCAGGTTTGTCTTTGTCTACCATTCCTGACTCTTCAGGCTGCGCAGGTGTTTCCTGCTAAGCATATCAAGACTAAAATTAGAAAGTGGAGCATGATGGGGCTTGGGACATGGACCCAGATATCTTAGTTTAAAATCCTATTCACTGAGGTTAGAGAAATGGCTCAGAGGTTAAGAACACTGACTGCTCTTGCAAAGGACTTGGGTTCTGTTCCCAGCACTAGCATGGGGTATTGCAACTTTCTACTGTCATGGTTTTAGGGGATCTGGTAATCTAATACCCTTTTCTTGCCTCTGTGGGTATTGCATACACATGATACATATACATATATGCAAACAAACACTCATATACATAAAATAAAATAAATGTTGTTTTAAAAGAAAATATGACTCATTGGTTAACAGCTCTAATCTCTCAATGCCAGTATGTTATTTCTCTGGCCTTCGATGTCTCTGTGTACAAAATGGAGACAGCGATCTATTTCAGGGGACAGTTATGCCAGTCTGGTGACAGGAGCACCATGAGACATCTTGGTAAATGACAAACAGAAGAGTCAGTCTTGATGTGGGTTCTTTTTTTCCAGGAGGAAACATCGCCTTCTCTTTCCTCCTCTCATCCACACAATTGAACAAAGGCTCAGTGGTATGAAGACCAACCTCAGTGAAGACGCATGCATCTGCCACTTGATCATGATGCTCCAGCACGGTCCAAGATTCCGTTAGCTCAGACTCAGGACTGGGGACAGAAGCAGCAGAGGGCGATCACTGGGCCTGAGATGGAAGGGGTAAACAGAGAGCTGCAAGATAAAAAGCAAACTGGATTTAGAAAACAAACTCAAGCTAATGGCTGTAGGTGGTGTTAGTCATTCTGTTATGGAATTGAGGAATACATATGCATACTAATCAGCATTTATTCTGGCTCCTTCTCACTACACATGGAAAAGGGGAGAAAGGATAAAAGATATTCAGCAAGCAGGAAAATGTCCAAAAAACTGAGCCCCGGGCCTCAGCTCATGAGAACACAAAATTTCCCACAGACCCGTGGGCTAAACTGGGTTTGCTGCCTGAATGGGGTACTAAGAATGAAGGACTGGATTCCAACTCCCAGTCCATGGACTATGGAAGGAGACCCCCAGAGCCTGTAACTGAGTTCTGAGACCTGGGTGTGGTACACATGTATATGCAGGTGTGCCTAATATGAGTGCCTATGTGTATAGTGATCAGAGGACTACCTTGGTAGCTTTCTTCAGGAACTCTTTCCTTCCTCCCTCCTTCTCTCCCTCCCTCTCTCCCTTCCTCCCTCCCTCTCTCCCTTCCTCCCTCCATTCCTCCCTCTCTTCCTTCCTTCCTTCCTTCATTCCTTCCTTCCTTCCTTCCTTCCTTTTCTCTCCCCTCCTCCTCTTGCTCTGCTTCTTCTTCACCAAACAGAGTCTGTCGTTGGTCTGTAACTCTCCTAGTAGCCTGGGTTAGGTGTCCAGTGAACCCCAGGGATCCGCCCATCTCCAGCTCCCCAACACTGGGATGACAAATGTAGGCCATCATGCTTAGCTTATAAATGTGGTTTCTGTGGACTGACTTTGGTTTCTCATAATACTTTACTGACTGGGTTCTCTCTCCAACCCCTGTGCCCCAGAAGGCCTCCTGCTCCCCTGGCCCACATTTTTCTTTAGGTCTGTGGGCTTAAGGAAACTCAGGAGGAGCCTCAGCAGCCTCTGGGATTCCAGGCTTCTCTCTTTCCTCACATGGCATATTAAAGCAAACAGTCTCCACCCTGTGATCCCACAACCCCGGGCATCTGTCCTCCCAGCAAACATGAACCTCTCTGAAAGAATATAGACCAGACAGAGTGCTGTGTAGATGAGGGCTGTTAGTGTAGAGTGGAGGAATGTATGTTCTCAGTGGTGAGTGCTGTAGATAAGGATCATCACTACAGAGCAGAGGAACCGGTGCTCTCAGTGGTGAACGTGCCTGCCAGGCCATGGTGTTGCTCTGCATTTTAGGCGGTCTTTACATTATTTCTAAAGTCCCTGTAACAAAGTAGCTTTTCCTGAGGGGGTTCTACTTCCAGGTGATTGACAGGTTAGTTTGGACTGACTCACACAAAGGGGTAATGGTAGATCCTTGTTCTTGATTAGAAAATACCCTGGTTATGCAGTAAAATCATGAAATTTTGGGCATCTGGGGTCACATTTAGATAGTCACCTATAAGGGACTTTCTGGTCAGTTCAGGATGTCACTACTTCTCCCTGGTTCAGAGAAAAGACTATGGTCTCTTTCTTTGGATCAGCAATTGAAGTCCTGCAGTGTCAGTCTGGGGAACTGTGCTTACAGCTTACAGCCCAGCCCGAGAGCCAAGGGATGCAGACAACAGGACAAGACAAGGAGGAGCCCCCCAGAGAGCAGGTGGCTGCTGGGAGTGGGAATAAGCCTAGAGCTTCTCCTCATTGGGCTTGTGGTCATACTAAGAAATGAAGGGCAGCTTCAGTGTCCATCAGGAAGTACAGAAATGTAGAGGCGTGCTTGCACACATCAAAAGGCACCTGCCAGGTGGGCACTCTCTGGGCATCCATTTATGGGTCTGTGTAACAAGAGGGGTCTGCTTGTTGGGGTTTCTGTCCCACCCGGCGCCCCACAGCTGGCAAGTCCCAGAGAAAAATCACACAGAGATTCCATAAATTATAAAACTGATTGGCCCATTAGCTCAGGCTACTTATTAGCTCTTGTAGCTTATATTAACCCATTGTTCTTATCTATGCTAGCCACATGGCTCAGTACCTTATTCAACCAGGTAGGTTACATCTTGCCTCTTGGTGGTCTGGGCAGGAAACGGGGGAAATGGGCTTCCTTCTTCCCAGAATACTCCTGTTCTCCTTGCCCCATCTCTACTTCCTGTCTGGTTGACCCACCTACACTTCCTGCTTGGCCAATCAGTGTTTATTTAAAACATGATTGACAGAATACAGACAATTCTCCTGCACCAGGTCTACATTTTAGTATCTTAGCTCTGAAATCATCAAGCACTTAGAAAGGGGCTGAAACATTTATACATTTAGCACAGTGATTCCAGGCCAAGGGGTCCAGTCTGGGCAAAGGAACAGGAAAACGGGAGAAGACTGAGATTTAAACCTGTTCAGCACAGGGCTATCCAGAAGAGTGGGGGTGGAGAGGAATCCACTGTCAGGTGGCTTATATGCAATCCCCCCTCCCAGACACACACAGTGATGGAGTGACCTTTGGTAACCCCTGACTAACATCTGTGATCAGTAGCCAGGCAACTGCTTTTATGTAACTTTCTGGGCTTGCCCAATGAACTAAGAAACCTTCATTGGGCTTTTCATGATTCCTTGGGATTACGTCCTGCTGAGTTTTCCATGGACAAAGGTGGCTTCAGAGGTTATCTCCCCATTTCCCTACATGCATACAGGGCCTCACCCATCTTCCAAGGATGCAACACATCTCTTCAACACATGAATGTTGAAGCTCCTTTAAGGGAAGAGATTTGCTGTGTTCATTAGTCCTCACAAAGCCACAGTGAACTTACAGGGCACCCAACTCCAATCCCTGAACTCACTTTATGCTGAGGCAAGCACACCTGAGTTATTCTCTAAATGAATCGCCATCCAAGTCCTGTCTCTGTTAGAGAAACCACATTGCTGCGTTCGCTGAGTGGGGAAAACTTCCCACCAGGAATGAGGTCCACCTTGCTGTGCCCTGCAACCCGCCCCCCCGTACACACCAGGAATGAAGTCCGCCTAGCTGTGCCCTCTCCCCCTACCACACACACACCAGGGATGAGGTCCCCCTAGCTGTGTCCTGTCCCCCTTCCACACACACACCAGGGATGAGTTCCGCCTAGCTGTATCCTGTCCTCCCAACACACACACACACACACCAGGGATGAGGTCCGCCTAGCTGTATCCTGTCCCCCCAACACACACACACACACACACACACACACACACATACACACACACACACACACACACACCAGGGATGAGGTCCCCCTAGCTGTGTCCTGTCCTCCCTTCCACACACACACCAGGGATGAGTTCCGCCTAGCTGTGTCCTGTCCCCCCAACACACACACACACACACACACCAGCGATGAGGTCCGCCTAGCTGTGTCCTGTCCCCCCAACACATCTTCTTTCTTTATTATTTTCTTCCACACCCCCAGCTCTGTCCCTGTGCCGTTCTGGTCTGGTCCTACCTTTGCTCACTCTTCCACCCTCATCCTTTCATGGACCGCCCACTTACAAGCAGCCTAGCCTTTGGCCCCGCCTTCTTGGTGGAATTCGGAGGTTAGATCAGGGTGGAAGTCCTCTTTGCACTCTAGCCACTGTAAAAATTGGTCTATTAAAGCTGGGCGGTGGATGAGCGCATCTTTAATCCCCACACTCGGTGAGTTCAAGGCCAGCCTGATCTACCAGAGCTAGTTTCAGAACAGTTAGGGCTGTTACAGAGAAACTCTGAAAAAAACCAAGACAAAATAACAAACAAAAAATATTAGTCTATCTAATCTCACTTTTTAAATTATTATGCTCATTATATTAATATATTTACTAATTATGACACCGCAAAGCAGGTAAGCAAAGAAGGCGCTCTGCAGCTCACTTCCTGTCCCCCTCTTCTTTATTCACACTCTCTGTTCCTACTCCTCCCCCTCCTCAGCTTCACATCCTCTATCCCTGCTTTTCTTGCCTCTCTTTTCAGGAGTCAACTTGTGTCTCTCCAGGGCCAGCCCGCCTGTTACACCCTGGAGCTGCATCCTAACCATGCCCTTTCTCTCTCTGGCATCCCAGAATCTTTCCAGGGAGGGCTTGTCTTCAAGGAACTCTGTGACTTGCCAATCTGACAGTTTCCTTGGGTGCACCTCAAGAGGATGCCCTACACATGAGCCCTACCTGGCCGCATGCACCTCAGTAGGTATGCACCCAGCTGGGTACCCAGACAGGCAAGAGACTGGATCTTTCATACAGCTGTGTCCCTTTGAGCCAATTCTGGACCACAGAGCCATCCACATGCCACATGTGCCTCCCTGTGGGTAAGTGGGACAGGTGCACGGAACAAGTGAGCCATCAGGAGAGCAGAGATGAACTGAAGCATGCTCTTTGCCCTTGGCATTAGCAGCTGGAGCAAGAGTGGGACTCCCCAGTTCACTTCTTCCACAGGGAAAGACAAGGTGGCACTCGTCATCAGAGCCCAGAGGGCCATCTCCCAGTCTTCTCTTCCCTAGGAACTAGCCACTGATAGCCCAAAGACCACTGAGACTCTGCTGCACAAGCCTTGTGATTCTAAGCCTACAGCCGATCCAGAGTAAAGACTCAACTACCTACCACGTGCCTTAGATATTCCATTTGAATCTGGGGCCTCGGGTTCTTGCTATGTCACGTGTGTGGGGTGGTGAAGGAGGAGGATGTGCTGGGCGGTCCAACAAGCGCTTCCAGGTACCGTTCGCCTGGACACAGTCTTAAAATGTTCGAGGAAAGTCTGTTGTGTGTGCATGCACCGAGCGCGGGTTGCCATGGGTCCCTGACTAAACTGCAGGATCCTAGCTGGGTTTGGGGCTGGGTGGGCGCGATCCTCCCATCGCCACCCCCACCCGTAGCCCCGGGCCCGCATGGTCGGGTTTTCCTCCGGCAGGCGGCAGGCTGGCGGCGGTGTGCAAGGCGCTCTCAGGAGAGGCGGCTGCATGGGCTCGAATTGTCCGCGGAGATAGCCTTGCGCAGAGGCTTCGGTGTCATTGCGCCGCGGATCAAGCTGGTACTCCGAGTTCCTGGGGCTTGTGGCCCTGCTAGACTGCAGCTCCAGCCCATTTACCCCGCACCAACGCCGTAGGAACCACGGATTCCCCGGGTGTGTGTGGGTCCGTGCTGAAGCAGGTGCTGGGGTCAGGAGCTGCTGCAGCTCCGCAGGCGGCCACTGGGGGCTGCAGAGCCGGAGAACCCGGCAGGGACAGTGCGCTCTACTGCCGGGTCCTGGGGCGCCTTGGGTCTCTAAGGCTGTCTGTCTGCACCGCTGGCTGCAGCTGCCTGCACAGCCCTCGCAGCATCCTCCCCGATTCGTGCGTGCGATCACTCTGTGTGTGTGTGTGTGTGTTTGTGTGTGTGTGTGTGTGTGTGTGAGAGGGGGGGGAGAGCTTGTGCGCGCGCACGCGTGGGGGGCAGTGTGCATGCGGAGAGTGCGGGGGAGTGTGTTTGTGTGTGTGCGTGTGGGTGTGAGTGCCTGGCTCCCTCTCTCTGACACACACACACACACACACACACACACACACACACAGGGCAGGCTCGTCTGAACTTGAAGACATTCCACATTCCAAGAGGCTGCAGGTTCCTGGGGATGCCGGGGTTTCTTCAATCAGGAAAATCTTAACCTCATCTTCCTAGAAGGGATTATCTTTTCTTTCCTTTTCCCCGCTTTATTATTATTATTATTTTTAATCTGGAAGAGGAAAGCACAAGTTGTACTCCCCCTCCCGCCTCTTCTTGCTAAATGCCATGGATATAACTGAATAAGCCGCTCAGGGCTCTCCCCGTTTGGATGGTCCGAGGCCACAATCTGCCTGCCTTCGCTGGATCGCTGGAGTGGAGAGCTTAGCGTGAGACTGTCTCCGGCCAGGAAGGATGCGTGGCCGAGTCAGGGAGCCCGGGCGCCCTGCGGAGCCGGCCTCGGAGCCTCCCAGCCGCGGGTAGATGCAGCCTTGCCCAGGTGAGTGGCTGTCACTGTCTTGGCGATGCTGGGTTGTCCGTGGGAGATGGGCGCAGGGATGTGCGCACCCCGAGAAACAGGGGAACTTTGCCTCTTTTCCTGCCTCACTTGAGGACTTCATCCATTCTGGGTACTGGTGGGGAAGACTTATCTTTTTCAGCCATCCTCCTTTCTGGTGTTAGGATTATGTGTGTGTGTGTGGCGAGGGGGTGAAACTGATGGGGACCGGGGAGAGTGGGTCTGGGTGAGGCTTCAATCCGGGTGAGGCTTGGAAGTCGGAGGAAGAGACTCCAGCTTCCTACAAAGGCAACCCCTGAATGCAGAACTTTGCCGCCAGACCACTCTGTTGCATCTTAGCACATGCCAGGCCTGGCTAGGATGTTGCTGGGTTCTGGGTGAAGGCGCTGGGGTGTTCCAGAGCTTAATGCCTGACCCGGGTGGGGTGGAGATAAGCAAGGGGTTGATGCAGTGCCGTGGAAGGGAGGGAGGCATGGTTGCCATTTGAGGAGGCAGTCAGGACAGGAGCAGGGACCCTATCCTGGCCTCGGGCAGGTCTTACCAAGATAAAGAGGACTGTGTATGCCCACAAGGCTTGGGGCAATAGAATGCCATGATGAAGCAATATGTAAGCTCGCATTAGCCATGCCCAGGTTGGTAGGTCTCTGTCTCCCACCCAGCCCTGCCCTGCTTCTAACGCTGGCCTGAACAAGGAGGACTTAGAACCACAGACAGCTCCCAGGAGGAGAGCAGTGCCTTGCTTCCTTCCTCTCTTCCCCACAGAGTGCACAAAAGACAGAAGAAGCATTGGATTCCAGGGAGAGGAGACCAGACAGCCAGAGCTGGAGAAACACAGAAATGAGAGAGGGAGGGAGGAAGGGAGGAGAGAGAGAGAGAGAGAGAGAGAGAGAGAGAGAGAGAGAGAGAGAGAGAGAGAGAGAGAGAATCAGACAGAGCCTGCAGAGGAACTAAGCACGACTCACGCCAAGTGCACTCAGAAACAGCTGCAGACAGACAGACAGACACCTGCAAGGAGAGGGCCTGTTAGTCTGTCCACAAAGCTGGAGTTCCGAGCATCATTGTAGATCCTTCTATCCTGGTTAAATCAGTGTGTGCATGTGCATGTGAGAGTTCGTGTGCATGTGCATGTGCGTGCGTGCGTGCGTGCGTGCGTGTGTGTGTGTGTGTGTGTGTGTGTGGCTTGAGAAGCTGGGGTAGGAACCCAGCTAGGGAAGAAAGTACCTCCAGGTTGTGAAGTTCTAGGCTCCAGCACAGAGGTTTAAAGTGGGCTGTTGCACTTGGGTGGGGGCCTAATGGGAACTGGTGCTTGTGCATTGGGGATGTAGGCAAAATAGAAGCAAAAAAAACTGGGGTTGAGTGCTATGTCTTGGGTTCAGAGGGAGTTTTAACAGCAAGCCATGCAACCTGGTGGAGGGTACCTACGGGAGGCGGGGGCATCAGAAGCTGAAAAGGGAGAGGTTGGGCGAGGAAGACCTGGGCTTGAAGTGTCTAGCCTCGCGGATCCAGCGCCGCTCCTGCCCTTCTGCCAACTGTGTCGCATCTGCTCCCCTGCCTTGGGCAGGGGTTAGAGTTCCGTGGCCACTCTCTCTCCTCCAGGCCTCCTCCCATGCTCTGCTGAAAGCCCTCCTTCCTAGCCTTCCTGCTCGAATTTCTGGTCTAATTTCTGCCTCAGAAGGAAGGCAATTCCTCACCTTCTTGCCCTCAACCCAGGAAACACAAGCAGCAAACAGAGCGTTTCTGGTGCAGTCTCCAGTGATGCTCTTGAGGAGGACAGCTCCGGGGGCAGGATAGGGTCTGCCAGGATCAGAAGGATGCTGGCTGGGATCCTGTCTTTATTTGAAGGCCTAGAAATGCAAGCAGGGAGCATTGAGAGGCCAGGTTGAGGAGATGCAGGATGGGAATAAGGGATGTAGACAGTGGTGGTGATGCTCTAAGACCCTATGGCCCTGATTTGGCTCAAGAGAGAGCCTGTTTTCTTATACTTTCTCCTGCTTCAAAGTAAAATCAAGGACTCGGGGCTTCTGGCTTCCAGCTGCTGGCATGAAGGGTGGAGCAAGTCTGTGCTTTTTATCTTCCTCTCTTTGTTGTTAGGGGGTGGTGCAAAAACTTCCAAGCTCCCAGACTGGGGGTGGAGACGTCTACACAGGGACAATTGAGAGTTGATATTGGAAAAAGAATCCCCTGGCCTGAAGCAAGGGTGAGCACAAGGACGGGCCCTACAGGAGTTACACTCTAGTGGGAAAGGCTACCAGACAAGGGCAGAGAAACAGAACAAGGAAACACACACATACACACACACACACATATGCAGAGAGAGAGAGAGAGAGAGAGAGAGAGAGAGCACTAGTCTCTGAGCAGAGGCCCTTGTGTTGTGAATTTCTTTGGGCAAAGGAAGGATGGCAGAGTTTTGTCACATACTCGGATACAAATTAAATGTGGACAGGCTGGGTTCAAATCCTGACTCTGCCAAAACGTTGTTGATCACATGAGACCAATAGTCTCACCCCCATGAAATGAAATAATCACATACATCAGGCAAATGTGTGCTGACCCATGTTTTCCTGGCAAGCTCTTCCCTTTCTTAGATTCTGGGGACTAGTCCATCCATAGGGAAAGAGTGGGACAGGGAGAGACCTTCAGAGACTCCGGGGATAAGAGGACGATGCCTCTTCTTCCCTCCCCACTCAGGAAGCTCTTCAAAAAACTTTAGGAATGGATTTAAAGACATCAGTTTTCCCTCTGGGGCCCTGCACCTGCTTCTCTTTCTTCATCTTCGGGTCATGGGCATTTGCTCAGAAAGTCAGGCTCTGTGGTTTGTAGGTTTCATTCCTTACCCTTGCCTGCCTGCTGCTCTAGTGTGAAAAACGCACCCTCTTCCCTGCAGGCCCTGAACTCTCCTCCCTCCAGCCTGTGCACCCTCCTCCCTCCAGCCTGTGCACCCTCCTCCCTCCAGCCCCTGCTCTCTACTGACTCTGCCTCCCGCTCCAACTTGTCCATCCTCTGTGTATTACATGTGTTCACCACCACACCTCATGTTTTTCCCCTTTAAGACAGTCTTGTTATTTTGCTCAGGTAAGCTTCCTACTTATGATCCTGTGCTTTAGTTTTCCAAGTGCTAGGTCCCCAGTGTGCACCTGGCAGTAAAGTGACATTAGAGCATGCACCCTAATGCCTCTGGCAGTGAATTGGGCCTACATGACTGGAAACAGACACTAGACAGTGAGGAAAGCCCCCCAAACTGTTGGCAGGATGCCTGTTGGGGGCAGTGGGGTGAGTGCCTGGTTCCAGTCAGAGGCCCTTTCTTCCCCTTTCTCCTGTATGATGTATAAGGAGGCCCACCCTTGTCCCCCCTGTTTTCTGATAACAGGACTCCCTCTGAAAGTTGACTCCTATGTCAGCAAAAAGCCAAAGGTCAGGCCCAAGGCTGGGCACTGAAGGTGGACTTCCCTGAATTAGGTTCTTGTGGGCCTGCCCTTCCCATCAGGCATCAGGCCTTGCCGTGACTTCTAGGCCTTTTGGGCACAGAAAAGTCAAGGTTGCTGAGGAGAGGCATCTGGTCCAGATTGCTCATGGGATCTAGAACAGACAGCTGCGAAGGGACACACACCAGCAAGTACATCAGGTGGCAGTCACTAGAGATGGACACAGGGGTGGCCACTGCTTCTCTGTCTTCTTCCACCGTCACCCCTAAAAGGACAGTTTGTTGAAACTCCCCTCGTCATTTGTCCCATGTGATTTAAATCCTACAGGTATACAGTTTTCCTTCTACACTGGGCACACACTGGGATTTTATAAATCACAAGAGGAGAGGGTGTATTTATTTCTTGTTTGTTGCCTCTCCAACCAAGAAGTCAAGAAGTCATTTCCCCTCTTGAGGGCGATATTGTCTCCACAGAGCCTGCATGTCTGAGGACTCACAGACAGAAGCAAGTGATGTGATTCATAGATCCAGGGGCAGGGGCTCACAGACAGAAGCAAGGGATGTGGATTCATAAATGCAGGGGCAGGGGTTCACAGACAGAAACAAGGGATGTGGATTCATTGATCCAGGGGCAGGAAGAGCCAGAAGGTACTAGAGGACAGGTTCCTGGTACCCAGAGAGTCACTGGGAGCTTCTCAGCCATCAAAGCCCCATCCCCCACGCAGTATTCTGAGTAGGAGTCTCAGTTGGAGATGGGAGGTGGGCTAGGATGCTCTGCCCTACAGCACAAGTCTTTGGAACAGTAGTCAGAAGACAAGTTCAGAAGCCAAAGGTCAGAGATAGGAACATCCCATCCCTAGCTTGTTGCAACACTAAGGCCGGAAGTGCAAGTGGCTTAAGGAGCCTCCTGAAAGGCTCAGGCTGTGCTCTGTGGCTCCATGTCTGAGCTTTCCCTCTCCTTGCGTTGAAAGACTGAGCAGAAGAAGGCGTGAGAGACCTGCAGAGGAGACATAAGGCTGCGGCCTGGCTTCTGAGCCACAGAAAGCCAAGATGTCACTCATTTGATAGAGCTCGGTCCTGCCATTCGGAATATCCTCACAAGCCAAGGTACTGGGAACCCAACCAACATGAGGACTCAGGAGGTAAACTGAGTCAGAGAATGAGGAGCAAGCCTGTAATTTACCCCTCTGTGCATTGTCTGTAGTAATGACTAATTACTAATGACTGCCCTGTATTTACAATGACAGCCAGGAGCAGGAGGGCTCAGCATGCTCTTTATCCTCTAGTCATTCACGATCCACCCAATGGAGCTGTACCCAAGGCACGACGGTGGTGGCAGGGACCTGGGCATCCCTCTGAACCCCTCTTCCTTTGCAGTTCCCTCCCAGACCTCATCTTCCTCTCTCTTTTCCTCTTCTCAGGAGATCAACATCTTCTTCTTGCCCTAGATCATATCTCTAATAAAAACCCTGCGAAGGACGAGGGGTGTAGTTCGGTTGGTGGAGTGCTTGCCCAGCATTCTCAAAGCCCAGGGTTCCTCTCTAGCACCCACTAAGCAGGTTTGATTGCACACTGCTGCCATTTTAGCACTCAGAAGTGAAGGCAGGAGGATCAGAAGTTCTGTTATTATTGGTTACGTACTGAGATCAAGGCCAAACTGGGCTACGTGACACCCTGAGAATGCACTATGAAGTCAAGACTAGCCTGGGCTACGTGACACCCTAAGAATGCACTATGAGTTCAAGGGTAGCCTGCGCTACATGACACTCTGGGAATGCACTATCTCCTGATCTCTCTCCTATTGTCTGGGAGCTCGTTTCCTATTCTTACTCTCCAGACCACACAGTGTTCTTCCCAGACACCCCTCCATGTTCAGTAGCTGCTAAAGACAGGGGACAGAAGTGCACCCTGTAGAGGGTCTTGCTTCAGAACAGCTAAAACGAGGCAGCATTGTGGCATGCTCTGGTCCCCAACATATGTAACAGACATGTGGTCCCTCAGCCACTTGCTGTGTTTGTAGAAACTTGAGGCATGGACTTAAGTCCAGCACTCAATATGAGAGAGAAAGAGATCGAGAGAGAGAGAGAGAGAGAGAGAGAGAGAGAGAGAGAGAGAGAGAGAACAAACCTGGGTACATTTGCAGTGGTGCAGCTCCAGTGGTAAACCACTGCAGGTCACCCTAACAGCAAGTGCACCGAGCCCCAAAGACTCCTCTTTGGAAGTTCAGAAATTGTGCATTCTTGTCTGATCCTGGTTGTCCCTGTAAACAGGGGCCAGGCCTTTTGCGGGCAGCCCTACAGAGCAGATGAGCTCCAGGGGATGAGTGGAAAGCATGCCTGACCTTCAGAACTTCATAGACCCCTGAAAATGGCCAGCAAGGGTTAACAGCAAGCCTTGAATGATCCTAGGTGAACAAAGGTGACCCTTTACTATAATTCCCCTGTAAGGAATCAACTAGAACACCCAGGAGGGTCTGGAGGCAGCAGGACAAGAAGTGGGTGGTGACCTGAGGTCATGGAGGAGATAAAGGTTAAAGGTCTTCTACAGGATAATGACTGGAGGGTTGGTTATTGAGAACTCTCTGGGATCGGCAAAGCTTGGAGTGAGCTCCCTGCCAGTAGGACACTTGCTGAAGGACCTGGGCCATTTCTCTACTGTCTTGCCCTCACCTACAAAATGGGGTCTGGCTGTTATCCCAAGACCCTCCTGGATCCGATCACTTATCTTCTTTGTTTGTCTGTTTCTGAGACAAGGTGTCAATATCTGACTGTCCTAAAACTCACTCTGTAGACCAGGCTGGCTTCAAACCCAGAGATCCGCCTGCTTCTGCCTCCCGAGTGCTGGGATTAAAGGCGTGCGCCACTACACTCAATCTGCTCAATGATCTTTTGATTTATAAGCTTGTGAACTGCTGCTTCAGAGCCAAGGTTCCTCTGCTGACCCATTTCAGCCCCAGAGTGATGGAGCTGAGGCCTGTGACCTCTTTCTCACCCTCTTCTACCAGACAGCACTGGTCAAATGCTTCTCTTGGCTTGCTGCCCTCCTCTGACAGAATTCCCCTTAAAGGCCCAGCATCTGGGACTGAAGCTGAGGGAGGACATCTCCTTTCTTGTTGACTCGAGTACACAGTCACACACTCACATCAAAATACACCCACCTACAGATGTACAGACACTCACATCTGTATGCCCAGGTACACATAGAAACACTCCCATCTTGGAACGTGCATACACACGCATACTCCCACACACCTCTGTACACACCGGCACACACAGGCATATTCCTATATTCTAATGTTCTGAGAGCACCACCACTGCTCAAAGAACAACAGCCTTGTGGCTCCCACAGCCCCACACTCACACTGCTGGCTGGAGGAAGCGGCCACACTCTGCACTGATGAGGAACTGGATGGAATGGAAGCAGGAGAGGCAAGCAGCAGAGTGCACACAGGAACACGGATTTCTCGTCACTGCAGAGTGTCACAGCGCTCGTTCCTCTGTGAACCTACCCAGAGAAGTAAGGAGCTTATATTCTATTCCTGGGCAAATGATGGGAAGGGAAACTGGGACCAGCGAGATCTCACTGAGTGGTAGTTCTGGCCCTGGAGGTCTCCTCCTTGTGGTTCAGGACGTATGTTTCCTCTCAGACTGGTTGGTGGCCATTGTTCCTTCTCGGCTGTTGTTCTGCACCACCTCTACCTAAGGCAGAGACGAGGAAGAACTGCAGTTGGTGTTGGGGGCGGGGCAAGCCTTCTGACATCCAGGAAACTTTGTCATGGGGGGGGCGGGGCAAGCCTTCTCATCGTCATCCAGGAAACTTTGCTCCTCAGCAGCAGGTCTATTTCTGTTTTCATGGTCTCAGCACACACAACTTCTTTCCTTGTTTTTGTTTTTAAGATAGAATCTTACTCTTGACCGTAGACCAACCTGAAATTCACTATGTAACCCAGACAAGCCTTGAACTCAAGGAAATCCTCCTGCCTCAGCCTCCCTCCCCAAAGTGCTGGAATTATAAATGTGGGCCACAGTGCCAGGCTCCATGCTCCCTCCTGAGGACATGAGTCTCTTCTTTCCTGTGCCATGTGAGTGAACCGTCCTTTTGCTTATTCTGAGGTGCTCCCCCGCTCTGCCACTTCAAGCCTTAAGACTCTAGGGAGCTTGATTGTTTGATTGTGCAGCCTATCCTCCTTTGTCCATATTTACCATGCTCTCATGATACCTTGTCCTCCCCTGTTCCAATGAGTTTCTCCAGTACTTACTGAATGCCTTCCTTGTGCCACCCAGCTGTCCAGATGCTGCAAAGATAGTCACCTCCAGTTCATACAGTTTCAGTGATCACCTGGCTTAGCCTGTTTCCAGTAGTCCAGTTAGACCTTGGTGGAGTTGGGGATCCTCAACCCTGATTGGTTTCTGAGGCTCTTCTTCATCTCTCTCTGTGTGTGTAAATTGTGTGTGTGTGTGTGTGTGTGCATGCGTACCCACCCTTGTGTGTGTTCTTAGGATTCAGTCAAAGTCACTTATGATTAACTGCATGAGGTAAAGCTGATAATGGTAGTGGTGAGTTTGATGGTGACTGTGTGGTGGTAGTGATAACAGTAAGGAGGTAATAGTGGTTGTAATAATGTTTTGGTCGTAATGATGGCCACTGGTGGTAATGGTGATGATGGTGGTATGGAGAGGATAATGGTGATGATGTTGATTGGGTGATGAGATGATGATGTTGATGGAGTAGAGGCTATGGTGCTGATGGTGATGATGGAGTTGAGGTGATGACGAGGAGGAGGGTAATGATGATAGAATGATGAGGATGGGGTAGAAGCTGTGGTGCTGCTGCTGAAGGTGGTGATGATGATGGCTGCAAGGGTGTTGGTGATGGTGGCGGTGGAGGTGACCGTGATGCTGAAGAAGATGGAATGGCAAAGACGATGATGACGGAGTAGAGGCGGTAGCAGTGACGCTGCTGTGGTGGCGTTGATGGTGATAATGACTGAATGGAGCTGGTGGCGATGAGATGACAGTCTGTGACAGTGACGCAGGTGGTGTTCTGGGTGGAGCTACAACCTCAGAAACAACACCCAAGCTGCTTTCCCAGATCCCGCTTCAGCCTGACTCTGAGCTGAGACCTTGCCAGCTTACCCAAGTGAGATAAAGAGATCGGGGGCATGGTCTTAATTCAGGGACAGTTGATTCTAAAGGAGTCATTTAAGCTTCCTTGAGGCCTGGGTACTTGCGTCATCTGGATTGGACTGGGGAGAACTGAGGGGAATGACCCTGGAATGAACTCTGGAGCCTCTGTCCAGAGTTTCAGCTTCTAAACACATGATAGATGTGGGCCATTCACACCTGGAGGACAGTGCCTAGTCTGTAGAGAGACAAGAATCTGGATGTGAGATTGCTGGCCGGGGACTGTGTCTGTAGTCAGAGTGGTTGCAAGGGGGCAGGCAGGCCCTTTATACCTGAGAAGTCTTCATCTGCTAAAAGGCCAGTCCCTTGTCCTTAGAAAGTCTCGGCTATGATGAGAATTGGTGTAGATGAACATGGCATGTTGTTAAGGATCTAGGCATGAAAATTACGAAAATGACATCTTATGGGATATATGAATAGTATGTGTATGTCTAAATCCACATTGCTAGGACTTCTGCAGGGTTCTGTTTCCTGGTTGTGTAAATTTTAGCATATTACTGTGCCTTGGATTCTTTATTTATGAACTGGAAATAATACAAATAATACTAACATCTACTTCTAGGATTCCACAATGAAATGAGTTACTATACGGAAAGAACTTGGATCAATGTCGGGCACTATGGGGCCTTGTGAACTAGCTGGGACAGAGTTGTAGATACGGTAGTTTCCCAAGTGTGAAGAGGGACCACTTGCAAAACAGTCTATCATAGTGACCACCCCTTATAGTGTGCGTTGCTGTGGGGGAGTTTATGATATTTTCCATGTGATTCCATTTGTCTTTTCCACCAAGCGCTACTGGGCAGGAGTGTATACACACTGTAACAACTGTGTAGCCATCAGCATGAGGGGAAATCAAGATGAGGACGCTGTGGAGGGACTCCTCTCCACTGAGGCTTTGCCACAGTGTGTTCGGTGGAGGGTGGGGGGCGATAGGAGCAGAGGCGTGAGGCGAGGATGGCAGATGGGTTTGCGCTGCCTCCAGTGTGGGAGGAAGCCCTCCCCCACATTCCTGGCTCCACCTGCATGTCTGAGCAGGTCTGTATAATGTGGTAGAGGAATGGCAGAGATGCTGTGTCTACAGGGCATATCATGCTGAAGGGTTGGGCCTTAATAGCGAATGTGGACATATATGGGGTATTTGGAAATTTTGCTCTAGCATGGGGTTCAATAATGGTCTCCATCCTCTGAGAGGACAAATGTGGACTGTGGGGGAAGGAGATTATGTGGCGTTGAGTAGAGACAAGATGGGGAGTCTCTGTGGAGATGTGAGACCTTTGGCTTGACTTCCCTGTATAGAGGTAGACCAGAAAGACCCATATCCTGAGTGGTAACATCTCCAGTACCCTCTCCGGAGCTGACACCCTCCCCAGTGCCCTCCCCAGGGGGATGGCCCTGTTGATGGGCGAAAAGGACTCCTGAGCTCTAAAGGTGAAGGAATTGGGAAAGTTTCTAGAACAAGGAAATGCCTTCGGCATTGCACCGCCCAGAAGAAGGCTGAAGAGCCCTTGTAGGAGGAGACTGTGCTGGGTAATTTTTGCCAGTTTGACACAAATAGAAGTCATCTGGTTAGAGGGATCTCATCTGAGGAACTGCCTCCATCAGACTGGCCTTTAGGCATGTGTGTGGGACATTGTCTTGATTAATGATTGACGTAGGAGGGCCCAGCCCACTGTGGGCAGAGCCACCTCTGGGCAAGTAGCCCTGCACTGTGTAAGAAAACAAACTGAGTAAGCCAGGAAAGGAAGCCAGTTACAGCACTCCCCCGTGGCCTCTGTTTAGTCCCCTCTTCCAGTTCCTGCTTTGAGTCACTGCCTTCACTTCTCTTGGTGATGAGCTGTCCCAGAAGTGTAAGATAAAATAAACCCTCTCCTCCCCACATGGCTTTTGGTCATGGTATCATAGCTGCAGAAAGCCCACTAGAACAGGACGCCCATGGCCTGGAGTTAATGGAACTGTGGGAGTAGGCAAGGGGCAGGAAGAAATCAGGGTATCAGTGTCCTGGATAGGACTTGGGATAGTGAGGAGTGTGCGTGTGACACCTGGAGAGAACAGGAGGAACCTGGGGACATGGAGGTCTGAATGGGGTATCAGCAGGAGTCTGGGAGGAAAGGAGATGTGGCTTCTCCACTGTCTGGACAGTATACAGTCAGGCCATGTGACCGGACCCCAGCCCAGGTTCCCTCTCCTGTGGAAGTCTAGGCCCTGAGTCAATTTTGAGCTTTTGAGTCTCTCTGACAAGCCCATCCATAAATCTCAGTCATTAAGCATGCAGATCAGAAGATTCAGTTCCCTGGAATAATACCCAGATGGAGAGAGAGCTGCAGCTTGCATTACATTGAGGCTGGGACATTTGTAGTGGTTCAGCTTTTGGGGAGGTGAGTTATCTCAGGTCAGGCCACCCTGCTGCTCTGTCACTCGGCAGTCAGGCCAGTATTTACTGTATATTGGTTTTTTAAATTGCAGTACCACATCGATCCCCTTTTCGTTCAGTCCTCACTCCCCGTGCCCCCCTCTCTCAGCCTTCCCCTGCATTGCCGTTCTTTCTCTGTCTTGCCTCTCTCAATTCGGCTTTTAATGCAGGGTGTTCTCTCCATTATATCCTGTTACCTGTGGTCTGTGCTTATATTGCTGTGTTTATTAACACAGACATTACACCCTCTCCTATCGTTGTGTAAAGCCCCTTTGCGTGTGGTTTGACTAATCTCTGCTCCCCACGACAGGGAGGAAGTATGGCATCGTCTCCATTTAAATGTGAAGAAATAGGCACTCAGAGAGGCTAATGGAGTGACCAGGTCATGCTTGGATTATACTATGTCATAATAGTGGCTTCTGGTCATCAGAGCTCTCTGTGTGAGCCCAGAACTGCAATACAAGCTATCTCTGCCCTCCCCAACTCTGTCTCTCTTTTCTTTTCCTCGTGTGTGTGTGTGTGTGTGTGTGTGCGTGTGTGTGTGTGTGTGTAGGTCAAAGGAAGCCCTCATTCACTTCTCAGCTGCCAGCTACTTAGTTTTTGGACTAGTGCCTCTTGCTTTCCTGGAGCTCACCAAGCTGGCGGGACTGTCTGGCCAGCCAGCTCCTGGAGTCCACCTGCCTCTGCCTCCCTGGTACTGAGGCTGCAAGAGCACCACCATGCTTGTTTTGTTTTATTGTAGGGGTCAAACTCAGGTCCTCATGCTTGCAGGGCAAGCACTTTACCAACTGGGTGGATCTTCTCCCTGACCCTAACGCTCCACTCTCATTGATTCTATGGGTGAGTCCTGTCAGCTTGTTTCACTGATGAGGATGGAGCAGCTAGAGCAGTTAGGTAGTTTAAGGTCGCACAGTGAGTAACATGACCCCAAGAACCTGTTCCTGAACCCACACTCTCAACCACAGTTCTCCCAGGTTGTGGTTCCAAGATGGACTAGGGACATCACGATTTCACTTGGATTTCAGGACCAGAAGAATGTGATTATGTGGAGCTTAGATGCCAAGCTCAGCAGTTCCATCTAAGAGCTGTGGTCTTGGGCATCTCTCTGGGCCTGTTTCCCTTTGAAAACTGGTTAGCACCTGTCCTAAATCCTGGGCACTGTCCTGACTACTGAATGAGTGAAGAGTTACAGCAGCCTGCAGGTCCTGGAACCCATGTGGGTACCATCGTTTGCCACATTCCTTCCCTTGCAAGAGACATGACCGTCATGCAGATGTGGAAACTGAGGCTCAAGGCGTACTCCGCATTGTGGCAACTGTCACAGTCTTTTGGACTTGGGAATTCCTGGATGCAAAACTTGTAGTTTTAAAACTAGGAGAGAACGGGGGTCACCAGGTGATCACGACATAGCAAGCATGCAGTGGAGCCGGGACCTGAGCCCCATGTCACTCACCACCCAATAAACAGCTGCTGGAGAGCAACACGAGGGAGGAAGGGGCGTCGGCTCATGGTTTGAGGGGTGCAGTCCACTGTTGTAAGAAAGGCGTGGTGGCAGGAAGGTGAGGCTGCTGGTCCCATTGCTCCACAGCAGGAAACAGAGAGAGAAGCTAGTGCTTGGCCCACTTCTTTTTCTTCCCTCCAGCACCCCGACCCGTTTACTGCAGGTGGGCTTTATTATTTATTTGTTGTGGGTTTTCTCACCCCAGTTAACCCAATCTAGAAACCCCTCACAGATATCCCCGATGCTGTCTCCTTGGTGTCTCCAGATCTTTCTGGATGAACTGTGGGGACATTGCCTCTCCTAGTGCTTGTGTGTGTAGAGCCCTGGTCAGCTTTAGAGAGTCACTGTGCCTTGATCCATCCCACAGTAGCTGAAACACAAAGAGTTGAGGACCAAGGCTGGTGTCACTCAGCAGCTGCTGAGATGGGCTTGGAGCCCCTGAGTCCTGACCACAGTGACACATTCTCCAGATCCCTCTGCATGGTTCCCTCTTTCAGGGTGTGTCTGCCCACAGTCTCCATCCCAGCGTTGGGTAGTCAGGATCCATGGGGACTTTTATCCACATCAGAGTGGAAAAAGAAAATCAAAGCTCAGAAAGGTCCACTGCTTCTGCTAACGTCACACGGTTTGCAAGTAAGTGAGAAGCAGGGCATCCAGTGTCATCTGGGTTCTCATCTGAGCTTCTGCTCCCGTTGCCTGATATGATAACCAGGCCAGGCTCATTACCTCCTTTCTGTGCAGGTGGAAGGCCTCAGTCTTCCCAGGCCAGATACACAGAGGGCAGGCCAGATGGGCAAGGCGGGGACCTTGGCTCCTGCATCTCATCTGATGGAGCTGTCACTGTCTTATTCTTCCCCAGCAGGGAGAGAAGGCATGCCAGCCCTCCTGCTGGCTGCACATCTGCTGATGAGAGAAACCCAGTGGGCTCCAAACCAGCTTCTCCATGGACATGGCTCCCTCCTATCCCAGCTGGGGCTGCAAGCAGGGCTGGCTGCATTTTCCTGATCAAGGCAGCAAAGACTGTTAATGCCAGGCTTGCTTCTAGGACAATGACAAGAGTCTATAAATTCTGAATGATGTTCAGAAGAGTGGCCTGGGCCCCAGGACCCATAAACCCACATAGCTTCCTAGTCAAGGTGATTAATGGGCCCATCTTCTGCCATTCCTTGCAAGAGAGTTTTTTTCTCTCTAACTTCTAAACATTCTCATAATCCTTAGCAGGACATGGTGGTCTTGGGGTCATTCACAGGAATGGACCATACCCCACTGGCTAGGAAGGGAAACTAAAGCACAGAGTGGGTCTGTGGTTCGGACATTAGCCCTGGTTCCTTGATGTTCCAGGAAGCTCTCACCTATGTAACTGTTGGGTAGGTACTTGTGATGGACCC
The DNA here is from genome assembly GCF_903992535.2 of Arvicola amphibius. Classification (NCBI taxonomy): domain Eukaryota; kingdom Metazoa; phylum Chordata; class Mammalia; order Rodentia; family Cricetidae; genus Arvicola; species Arvicola amphibius. Next base: position 68,694,752 of record NC_052055.2, on the reverse strand, counting down.
TGTTCTGAGCACACTACACTTGGGGCTCATTTGGTCCTCTGTTCCTCCATGAGACAACCATTTTGTTGCTATCCTGGTTGCTAGAGTACATAGTGAGGAAACTGGCAAGAAGGGGTCTAGGGAACCCCTTAAGATCACACAGCTAAGCCAGGCTTTGACCCTGTGATGTTAGCTAACCATGTGGGCAACAGGACTAATCAGGACATTGAAACACAAGCGCTATACAGAAGGCTCAGGGAATTGGTGTAAGAGGGGCCAGAAAGAGTGGAGGATCCAGAGGATCTGAGGACAGCTAGGTGATGCTATCTTCTGGATGCCACAGGAATGCTACAACCCATGGAATCACAATAGCATGGTTTCTCTCCCAAGACTTGAATAAAACCACACTAGCCAACATGCCAACATGGGGAAATTTTCAGAAGACCATCCCAAGTGAAGAACCGTAAGCAGTTAGTGGCCATTAAAGGAGGAAAAATGAGATTTCTCTAAGGATAAAGCCCCCTGATAGGTTTCCCATTCTAAGCATTTGTCCAGCCCTAGACACATGTCTATATGGTAACATTAAGTGGACTCTGAAGGGATGTGTGCGTGAATATATACATATATATATATATATATATATATATATATATACACACACACACACAAAAAAAAATAATAATAGAAAAAGAGTTCATAAATTCAAGATAGGGTAGGAGACAGGAGGATTTGGAGGGGTGGAAGTGTTGTAAAGATAGTACTAATGTATGAAATGTTCAAAAACTTATACTTTAAAAAAAAATGTAAACTCTATGCCCCATGGCAGGGAAAGGAAGCTGCTGCCCTGGGGATGGGGCTGTCACTGCCTCTTCCCTGACTGGCTCTCTGTGGCCTGCAGCTTCAGCACTTCCGAGGACAGGCAGGCATCCAGGGGCAAGCAGGGCAGGTAGAGTCTTCAAATGGTGCCACAGAAAGAGGATCAGGACAGAAGTCTAGCACCAGGAGCCTCAACTCTGCTCAGACTCCAACTGGAACGTGACTGGTGTCCTCTTAGAACCTCCTACCTGGCTTCTGCCTTCCTCTGATGTGGCTTGGGGGAGGGGGTGCAGCGGGCCGCACATGGCTTCCAGGCCACCTGGTCTACTACATATACCAGGTCTCCAGTATTGGCCCCTGACCCTAAGCACCCTGTTAGAGGCAGGATGAATACACTGACCAGAGTGCCCACTGGGCACCAGGGCTGCTGGAACCATCCACCGAAGAGCCAGACATCCTGGGAATCTGCTGTTTCTGGTGGACTGCACGCTAGCGCCCTTTATCCCTGTTAACTGGGGTTTGGTCTGGCAGTTCATCTGCAGCTCAGCAGGGCTGTCCCATCAGAGGGGAGTAGAGTGGAGGCTCAGCCATCAGAGAGAAGCAAAGGGGCTCTGCTGAGGGTGGGAGGGTCATTGCAAGGTGTGTAAGGAAGAGGTCCTTAATCTCAGCACCTCTCACTTGCATGTGGGTGGAAGGTGTTCTCTGAGTTCCTGACATTGCTCCTTATTGGGGATAGAGGCCATGTCTACTGGATCTCACCCTCAAGGTGCGCTAGGGTTGATGGGAAGCACCTTCAAGGTGCTCTAGGGCTGATGGGAAGGCAGAGAGATGGACAGGTAATCGCCTATCATGCACAATGATGGAGTTAGAGACATGCACTGAGAAACCCGGAAGGCTTCCCTTCCAGGAGGAGGTGATTCATTCCTAGCCTCATGGGTCACTGTAGGAACCTCTCGCATGCCCTACCTCCCCATTCCTGTCCCTCTATCTCTTGTATACAAACACTGCATGCCTTATCACAGGCACCAAGCAGCACTTGGACAGAGCAAACACTCTGTCACCCAGATGACTGCCCTCCTGCTTCCTTACCTGCTCTGTGTCCTCTCTCCCTCCTCCTTCCAGGGCTTGCTGCTTTCTAGAATACATCTTGCAACATGTCCTTTGCTATCTTTGGGCCTGTGTGTTCCCTGGGCCCTTTGCCTGGAGTTCCATTTCTCTGCCTTCCACTTGGCTCTCTTCTTTTTCCCCATCCTTCAGGTGTCAGCTTAGATGCTGATGTCCATCTAAGGTTGCTTGCTCGTACTCTCAGGGCAGCTCCCCAAAGCACTTTGCATAGTCTCCATATTAGCTCCCCTGTTCATTGTACCTCTGCAGCCTGGGAGCCATGCAAGGGGAAGGACCAGGGAAGCCCAGAGTGTCCGGGCACAAACTCGGCGACTCAGTCTAAGTAAATACAAACCCAGACTCTATGTGGCTCTCTCTGTTTCTCATTTCTTCCTGGGCACTATAGGGCGGATCCTAGTCCTCCCGTAGAGCTGTGGTTTGGGTTAAATGAGTTAATATATGGAAAGCACTTAAAACAGTGTCTGGTAGATGGCAGGTTCTCAACAAACATTAGCTATCGTTATTATTTTTATATCCAGTGCTTAGAATAGTGCCTGACTCAATAAATATTTGATGATTGGTTGAGACACCTGGGGATGAATCTTGAAAGGAGCAGAATAAGGTTGGTAAGAGGGAGAGCAGTGGCTGGAACCACCCACAGGCTTGAGAAATCCCTGGGCCCTATGTTCTGCCCCCATAGGGTAAGCTTCATCAGGCTGGGTGTTTTAGCTGTTGAAGCTTTAGAATCTCCTTGGAATTCTGTGGCTAGCATTGGGAATTACAGACACAGGAAGGCCAGCAGGGCCCATGTCCCGAGGACATAGTGCACCAGAAAGCTTTTCTGGGAGAAAGCAGAGCTGGAGGGAGGGAGAGTGGAAAGTGAGGTCTGGGTGAATGGCCAGGGTGAAATTCTAAGAGACAGCCTGTGAGACAGTCAGGGTCTGACAGTAGGACTCACAACATCCTCTACACATAGCAGAAGAGTTTCCCGCTGGCAATGCAACCATGCTAGTCCCAACCTAACATTCTTCTCTGCTGCCCACTGCCATCTCTACTGAGCTCTTTGTATGACTTGTAGGGCCTTCCTGGTGCAGACACTAGGGGTCAGGGTGCAAAGATGGTCCATGCTGTGACAGCAAAGCCAGACTGGGCTGGTACGTGTGGAGGCAGGGGGAGTGGTGTTATAGAATGAAGCCAGACCACCACTGTTCATAGAAACAATCAAACTCAAACTCAGAGTATGTCACTCTAATATGATATCAGGTACAGATACCAGAAGGCCAAACAAATCAAACTCCCAAGTGAACATAGATGAATTCTGGGTCCTCAGTCTCCTAATTCTGAGTGACCAACAGAAACCCTTCTAGGCTCACTTTCATTCCCAAATTCACCATGCTCTCCTAACCCTGGGGTCCAAGACCTTTTTGTTGGTCTGCTTTTCCCTGCCTCCAAACTGGTACAGTTTGTAGCTAACATGGCATCTGGAGACATCTGTTTTTATATTTTCCTTATCTCTTGTCAGCTAGTCTTGGATGTTGCTCACACTTGCTGAACCACAATTCCTGGCTACCAAGTGTATCAGAGCTGCCTCCGGCTGGCAGAGTGACTCTTGACAAAGTGACCCATGTCTTCCCTGCTGAAGTATGCTGCCTGCCAGCCCTTGGAGGCAGCCGGCTGTGGTTTCAACATGAAACACTTCCCGCAGGCCCATGTGGTTCAACCCTTGACCCTCCACAGGTGGCGCTGCTTTGAGAAGTTGTGGACCCTTTCTGAGGAGGGGTCTGACAGCTTTGAGGTTCACAGTCCCACCCCCATTTTTGTTCTGGATCTTCTTCCTAATCTGCCCAGATGTGAGCAGACAGCAGAACACACTTTCTTGCTGTGAGCCTCTAGGCACCCTTCCTGGCGCTTTCCCCACTGAGACGACTGCATCCCTTCAATCCCTGAGTCAAACTGCTTCCTTTTTAGTAGTTTCTTACCAAGCATCAGATCACAGTGACTACATAACTAAAACATCCCATGGAGGGGATGTTCAGCCTGACCCTGCTGCTTACTTGCTGGATGACTTTGGGCATCATTTGACCTCCCTGTACCTTAGTCCCTGCCATGATTAGCTTTGTCAGCTTGAGAAAGTCTAGAATCACATGGCAGTCTCAGTGGGAGACTGTTTACACTGGGATGATGTGTGCAGAATGTCTTAATGAAGCTAGGGGAAGGGGGAAGACTCAGCCCACCGTGAGTGTCACCATTTCCTAGGCAGGGGTCCTGACTGGTATCACAGTGGAGAAATAGAGCCGCGCACGAGCAACCAAGACAGGAGAGCAAATGCATTGGCCTCTGCTCTCGAGAGTCAGGGTCTAGCTGCTTAAAGCATGTTGCGACCAGCTATAACCTGGAACTGCAAGTTGAAATAGGACTCTTTCTGCTCTAAGATTCTTTTTGTCAGTTTTTTTTTTTTAAATCACAGCAGCAGAAATGAAAATAGGACAGTTTTTTATCTGTGGGAGTAGAGGCAGAGGCTCAGAATCATTTGGCCCTCAGACTCTCAGGGTATGACAGCTGCTATGGATAAGCGCTGAGTCTCCTGGCACGGAAAGGCTGCAGGACCTGTGGACACAGGCCAACGCCCATTTCCAGGCAGATGCCCAGAGAGGAGACTCATATCGCAGAATCACAATCCTTGTGTCCTAGCTGGACTGTGTGGTGTGCTGGCTGCTTTCCTAAGAAGCCTAGGCCACCCAGGCCAAGGCCAAGACCATGGCCAGGGCTGAGATTTGACTGACAGTGCTCTCTGGCCACATTTCTCTGGGGTGGGAGTCTGCAGCCTGGAGGTTTTGTCTGTATTATTTTGTCTGTATTAAATCTTCCAGAATTTATGCATGAGGTATTGTGCGGTCCAGGCTGACATCAGCTCTGTATGCAGCCAAGGATGACTTTGAAGTTTTGATCCTCCTGCCTCCACTTCACAAGTGCTAGAGTTACAGTAGAATGTCACCACACCAAGTGCTATGTAGGGCCGGAGATTGGACGTGAGGCCTGATGCATGCTAGGCAAGTACTCGGCCAACTGAACTACAGTCCCTGTAGTGAATGGCAAAAACAAACAAACAAACAAAACAGAAACGTATTCATGAGCAAGGCGAAAATGGAGGGAAAGGCTGGCAATGGAGAAAGAGAACGGGGTTCCTAGGTGAGAGGCAGGCAAGTGTCCAGCACCTCTCATGGCACCTGCTCAGACATTGTTGTTCTTCAGCAGGCCTTCTCCTCGTCATTGTAAATTTTCTAACAGATCTTCCAGAATTTATTCATGAATTCAAGTCTGGTATTGCCTGCTGAAGCTGCCTCCCTCCTGCTGCCTCTGAAGCCCCTCCACATGAGTTGGTCATGTCTGCAGGTTCATGCTCCAGACCTGCTCAGGTGGGATTGCAGAGGATCACATAAGAAGCCTGCATAGAATGCTTGGCCTCATGCTGTGCAGACTGAGCAGAGGTTGGCGTAAATCCACCTCTCCCAGGGTATTTCTTCTCTCCAGCTCTTGGCCATGTGTTCCTCATCTCCTCTGGAGCTGGAATTCAGAACAGGAATGAAAGGAAGCTGGGATCCAAGAAAGCTTTGCAAAGGGCTTTTAGCTAAGGAAGGAGTTTTCTTCCTGCTTCTTCTTTCAGCCGAAAGAGCATCAGAAGGCCATACCTTCTCATTGCATCCTACAGGTGGGTAACAGATAGAGACCGCCATGTTGGTTTTCCTCTCAACCTTTGGGGGTGATGGAAAAGCCAAGGAAAGAACATATCTTCATTTCCTCATAGAGCTAAAGGATTAGAACACAATCACAATCTCCCCCATCTTCCTCCTTTCCCAGGAGTCTCAGAGGCAGACCACACATCCTGGCTGGTAGAGGAGCTTGTCTTGCCCTCTCTGACCCCCATTCCATATCTTACCTTCAATAATATATGTAAAACAGGAGCTCCCAAGTCATAGAGTCTGGGATGTTAAATGGGCCTGATGTTCGAGCCTTCCTTCAAGTGTACATTTTTTTTTCTCTTTGGACAGCAACATGATAAACACCAAGGTGTATTGTTGAGGGAGGTATTGCTGAGGGGCCCCAGCGGTTGGCGTTGAGCTTCCCACCTTCCGCTAGATCACTGCGGCAAGCTATTATTTTAGGTTACATTTTTCATATTTCTCTTTGTGTGTGCACATATGTACATGCATGTGTGAGAGCACAAATGCCAGGGCATGGGTGTGGATATCAGAGGATAGCTTGAGGGAGTTGCTCTTTGTTTCCACTATATGGGTCTGGAATGGAACTTGAATCAACATACCTTGGAGCAGGGACCTTTGCTCCACGAGCCATCTTGCTGGCTCTTGTGGGAAAGAGTGTGATATTCCCTCCAACTACAGATCAAGGCTTTGCTTAGAGCTAAAAGAAACTGCAAAACTTCAGATCAGTATCTTGGGGCTTCTCTTTGAACACACAGACACCAGATGACTGTAGGGTCATGGTGTAGCCTAGGGTACCAACTGTGCTGATGGAGGGGATGGCTGTAGTGGTTGTGGTGTCTGGCAAGGCTCTAATTTCACTGATAAGAAAAACAGGCTGGGTTTCTGCTTGCAGGGCGCAGATAGCTGTTGTTATCATGGTATAGAATGGAATTCTGATTGCATGAGGGTGAAGACGGCTGTCCTGGCCATGGTGTAAGGTGATATTCTGTCATATCAATGATTAGATGGCTGTTGTGGTTATAGTTAGGATAGGGCTCTGGTTTCAGTGATTCAGAAAATGACAGTGGGAACAGCAGCTTCTAAGTGCATGGATGGTAGGGACAGCTGTATTGTCATGGGTCAGGGTGGGGCTCTGTTGGCACTAATGGTGGAGGTTGCTATGTGGTCACAGTGCACAGTATGTGTCTTTGGAGTAACCAGGTAATGGCATGAGCTGGCAGGTGGTGTCCATGGTAACCACAGGGATGGTGAGGGCAGGGAAGGCTTTGAGGACAAGGCTGGAGATTATGTGGGGATTGTTGCTCCCTGATTTCTATTCTTGTTTCTTGATGTTCTGGGAGACGAGGCAGCCTGTGACATGGTTCCAGGCTCATGGCAGATGCCTTGTGCCCAGAGGGGGAGGCTGCCATGTGGGACTCTGTTGCTTCCACCATAGCCTTTGCCTCGGCTCAGTACCAGCTTAGACACAATGGGGGATTTAACAAGCAACAGGTGATGCTCGGCCCAATGGAAACCTCCTAAACCACTGATTCCCCCAAAGGCTTGGCATCATGATAAATGACTGTAGATTGACAGGACACCTTGGCAGCTCTGGCTTTCTGAGCTTTCTCTCTGTGAGGAGAAGCAAGGACCCTATTGGGAACCCTCCAAGATCTTCTTGGCTCGGGATCTGCCCCTACTTCTGTTCTTGTGAATCTGGAGAAAGAGAGACACAGAGAGAGATAGAATACCAAACAGAGGGATGAGCCTGGCATAGCTCAGTGGGTATTCTGCAGGCATGCAGGGAGGAAGTTGTTATCTAGGTGAGCCCACCTGCCAGCTAAAGGCAACTCCCAGAGGACACGAGTGGGGGCCAGAAGACAGACGGTGTGTGCAGGCAGCACTTCAGCAAAACCTGCAAGTAGATCTTAATGAGATGTCCCTATGGCTTCCTCCTCCTCCTCCTACACACACACACACACACACACACACACACACACACATAGAATGGGCAGTCTCAAATGCACCTGCAGCTTCTGGGAGGACACAACCAGAGGCAAATCCACACCAGGCCTCTTGGGATTAATGGAGTGTGTATGTGTGTGTATGTGTGTGTACATACCTTGGCACGCACAATGGAGACTTTTGAGTTGGTCTCTAGGGAAGCCTCTATCTTCAAGCAGTGACAGAAATAGACCTGAGTGTTTTTCGAGGCTTCCCTAGCTGGTTACTATGAGCATGCTGGCACCACCACAGGTCTTATGCCTGCTGCTTCTCCAGTGACCATGGGTTTCTTCAGGTCTCATGAGCAGCACAGGAGACTCCTATAAGTCTCTGACCCTGGCTGGGACCACAGGATGCTGGTAAAGAGGCCCTCTCCACCATGTGGAGACCATGTTTCCTCTTGTGGATATGAACTGGTAATACACGTTTCTCTCCCTTCTTGTCTCCCACTCTGCTCTTGCCCACCCCTGTCCTGTTCACCTGGCCAGTACTGCAGTCTACTGTCTGAGACGCCCAAAGCATCAGCTATAGATGCACACAGACAATACTGGCTGTGTGAAGTCATGGTCAATGAGAGAATAGATTTGGGTGTGGTCTAGGTCTCCAATATCAGTTAGGGGTCTTCATGTTTGGCTGGAAGCCCACTGAAAATCCCTGGAATTTACTCAGTTGATAAAGGGCTTCCCTTGCAAACATAAGGACATGAATTTGATCCCTAAGATCCCACAGAGGAAAAAAGCCAGTTATGGTAATGCAGGTTTGTAATCTCAGAGTGGGGAGGTGGAGGCAGGAGGATCCCTGAGGCTTACCAGCCAGCAACCCTAGCCTAACTGAAGAGAGTTTCCAGGCCAGTTAGATGCTCTGTCTCAGAAGAGGGTGGAGATGGTGGTAGGATGGTTCCTAGGGAAGGACACTCGAGTCTCTGACCTCCACATATACACGCATGCATATGTACAGGCATCTGCATATGCGTATGTACCACACACTCAAGAACACATATACACAGATATACACATGAAACCTCAAACCATACATATAATACGCACAAATTCCTAAGGCCAGTTAATGGAAACAAAAATCTGTGAGCAGGATCCTTGCTGAGTATAGTATCCTTGTTCTGGGCTCTACTGCCTGTCCTGTCCTTTCAGCATGCTGGTCACAACCCGCTGAATCAATCTCATAACCATTAAAATGGATCATAGGCCATGGTGTGATAAGCTTTGCTTGAAGATATGAGACAGATCCTGTCTCTTCCAACTTTGGTCAGGAGATTTTCCTTCCCTGGGTGCATCTTCAGTTAGGTTTATGCAGAGTGTTGCTGATGCAGAGCCTCTGCCCATGGAAGAAGAGCATTGACCATTCCTGCCCCCAGTTTCCTTGATGCTGCTGCCCACTATTTCTATATGGATCGGGGCTTCTTTCTTCACCCCTTACCCCTCTACCAGGGATGATGACTCTAGCATTGAAGGCTCTGGGCTCAGTCCCAGGAAGAGCCCATAGGACTTAAAGCATCGGATCTCTTAAAGAATGAGCAGCAACAGTGGCTTAGGCGACTGGCTAGAGCAGTACCTCTGAGGGTTCAGATGCTGGGGGCTTGTGGGTGCAGAGAATGCCCAGACCGCCATTCCTTCAAATCCGCGACTTATTTAGCAACTTCAGTGTGTCCTGTGTTGTGAGGAATGCGAAAATCACAGAATTTGGCCACAGGCTAAAATTTACTGAGTTTCCCCTAAGGAGATTTTCCAGGGCAATGCAGAGGGAGGGACGAGGTTCCTGTTCTCTATGAGCTGGTAGTCTGGGGAGAGTAATAGTGTGGACATACGGTAAAGCTCTGCTTCATGGCCTTTGGAGGATCACGAGGAGGGCCCACCAGGTAGAGAGGATGAAGGTGGCCCTTCTACACAGCTGCTTGCACATGCAGCATTGGGAAGGACAATACCAGAGAATTGATTTGTGTTAACTCCAGGGATGTCTTGCAGGGTAGGAGCTGGGAATCTGCAGTGTCAGAAGAGCAGGTTAAACACTGTTCCATCTAAGGAATGGTGTGGACAAAGTGGGTTCAAACAAGCAAGGAAGGGAAGAGGCAGGCAAGTGTGAAAGGACAGGTTTGGTTTTACACACACACACATACACACACACACACACACACACACACACACACACAGAGGGAAGGAAGATGGAGAGACAAACAGACAGAAAGACACAAGGGGGAAAGAGACAAACATACAGAGAGACAGAAAAAACAGGCACACACACACAGAGGGGAGGAAGAGGGAGAGAGACACACACAGAAACACAGAGACAAAGACAGACAGAAAGACACGGGGGAAAGAGACAGACATAGAGAGAGACAGAGAAACATACAGACACACACACATACACACACATATACAGAGGGGGAGGAAAAGGGGAAGACAGGCAGACAGACAAACATACAGAGAGACAGAGAAACAGACACACACATACACAGAGGGGAGAAAGAAGGAGAGACAGACAGACAGAGACAGACAGACACAGAGAGGAAGGAAGAGACAGACAGGCACATACATGCACACACACACAAACACACACACATACGCACGCACGCACACGCACGCACGCACGCAAGCACGCATGCACACAGCCCTAATACCCTTTCTGGGATCTTTGCTCCTTCACTGATCTCCAAGGCTGGACAACACCTCAGGGTGGAAAAGCCAGTTAGGTATTATCAGGGGATTATCTGGGTATTAGCCCCAGGGCCCAGGTAGGCACCTCCCCACATTAAGCTGGGACCCAACTTCTCCACCAACTATTGTGGCCTTCGGAGTCTCTGCCTGATCAGGTCTGAAACAGCCCAGTGGCTGGGGACTCCAAGTGGCAGGGCATCACATCCCCCACCCAGGATCCGCCTAGGCAGGATTTACAGCCGCAGGAGTGATAAACTAAACTCTGAATAATGTCTCAAGCAGTGGCATCTGGCTATGAGCTGAGAGCTGCGGCCCTGTAATGCTTCACTTAGGAGCCCTGATTTACGGAGTCTTCAGGAAGCCTCCAGCCTGGCTCTTTGCTGGAGAGCACTTACAGGCTGACCCCTCTCCACCAAAGCAACTGCTCCTTCTGCACTAGAAAAATGCGGGAAACACCACAGCACCTCTGCACCCTGTCCACCTCAGTCCGAGTTTCACCCTCCTTTCCATGACCCTCCCCCCAGACCTGATCTGTTGAACAAGCGTCATTTCTCTGTGCCTCGGTTCCATGTCACCCACCAATTAAAGGACAGAATTTTACAACAACCGATTAATGATCCTAGCATCAAGCCAACCCTTTCTTCCTCTACCAGGCTCCCAATTCCACAAGGTTCCAGGCCTCTCTGGGTCCTCCTCCATCCTCCTCCTCTGACCACGCCCCCTCCCCCACCCTCAGTTTGCTGACTGGAAATCCTAGAGAATAGGGTGACCCCAGCTGCTCCTCCCCCCCACCCCTCAGCTGAGATCTCGGCCAGCAGGTGGGGAGCAGCAGCTGTGTCAGGTCCTTTCTCAAGCCTGAAGCTTTTTGCACAGTGACGAAGGCCCCCATAATCCGGGAAGGAAGCCCACGCTCTCCTTCACCAACCACAAAACTGCCTGCAGTCCTAAGGCCCCCGTGTCGTGTCTACTCTGAGAGCACTCGGCATATGGCTGCAATTGCTTAGTTCCCCAGGGAGAGCGACCTGGGCTGGAGGACACTGCCCGGAAGTTCCCCTGGTGTCAGTTTCCTTGGTGCTGGGACAAAAGCAAGGGAGAAAGGGTTTATTTGGCGCATAATTCTAGATTACAGTCCGTCACCGGGGTCATCAAGGTGGTAGGAACGCAAACAGCTGGGCTGCATCATATCCACCGTCAAGAGCAGGAAGCAATGAATGTATTTCATCTTGCTTTATCCACGACGATACACCTCAGACTCCCTCTTAGGGAGTGCTGCTGCCCACGATGGGCAGGTCTTTCCATCTAATACTGTGAAGACAACCCCTTGGGGACATGTGCACATGTTCTAGATAATCCCTCATGAGTTCTCTTCCCTAGTGAGTCCAAGTTGCATCAAGCTGACAACTGAAGCCCAGAAACCTCAGGTGTGGCATCAAACATCTCCCAAGGAGGAGGCCCCTTTCCAGCTCTCCATGAGCAGTCATGGAGTATCCAGAAGCGCTTCATTGCAGGTCTTCATCACTCATGGCTGGATGCTTCCTTGTTTAGGTAACTGGACAAGTAAATTCTTGTCCCAAATTCAGAAATGGCATAAAAACGAAACTCTCGGGGATTCTGCTGGAAATGTCCTCCATGCAATGAGGCAACCTGGACACCATTGAATCATTGTTGACTTAAGCCTAACAGCACCAAGCCTTGCCCTTAATTCCTTAGAAAATGTTAATGTCCTTACCTCGAAAGTTCTTAGAAATCAGATGATACTGACAACCCCACATAGTGCTGGGGTATAGCTCAGAGGCATAGCACTTGCCTTGCATGCACAAAGGCCTGGGTTCAATTCCCGGTGCTGCATTAAACAGCCTCATTCGAAAGAAGAGGTAGAGAAAGGTCAGGGAACTTGTCCAAAACTGCACGACAGTCTAGACCGGCACACTTATCCAAGGTATAGAAGCATCCTTGAGCCCGCAGCCTCTACTATCTCCCTGCTTCTGCCCTCTTTTGGGGGAGGGAGGCATCACAGCCCAACCCTCACCACTCTGCCACCCTAACCTAGCTTCGTATCACATTCTCCTTGGTATTTGAAGGCCTATGGGGTTTCAGGGCTCCAGGCAAAGACTTGTCCCAAAGACTACTCAAGTGCCTGTAATCCCCAAGTAGGAGGGTGCCCGGGAGGCCTATCTGAAGCTCCTGGCTCTTCCCAGCTGCTCTGTATCCCAGTTTAGAGCATCCGAGTTTATAACTATGGGGTAAACTCTAGAGTCACCATCAGGAGGGTGATTGGCTTCCCTGGAAGCTTTGGTGGGCAGGGTAGGTGGCGTTTGGCATTTGAAGAGAGTAAGCAGGTGATAGCACAGGCCAAAAAAGCCAGAATGTGGCAGGTGTGTCTGGGACAGGACCCCAGACTCACTTGCTGCTGTCCAGAGAACTATCCTGGTCTTTGGTAGGCCTCTTCTTTGGATGCTTGCTGACTTAGAAAATCAGCACACGCACACACATGCACACGCACACGCACACGCACACGCACACACACACACACACACACACACACACACATGATTTACCATGTAAGGTATTTGGCAGTAAGTAGGTAAAACTCTGAAGGGACAAGTTCAAAAGCATGTTTGGGTCGGGTGGCTCAGCCTCTCCCTGAGCTGTCTGCTCTATGCAGAAGGCTTCCTCTGTGGTAGAGATTCCCAAGCTTGAGGAAGGTAAAGCTGGTGCAGTTTGGTGAGGTCAAGGCCCTGTAGCAGAGCCTAAAGATGACTCCTGGGTCCACTAACAGCGCTTCCTGAACCTGAGACAACAGCAGGAGCTTGTTCACTCTCTCTGTGTCTGCCTGTGACCCCTCCGGATGGGGCAGAGACAGCTCATGAGTGGCAGCCACCCGCACCTCCGGATCAATATTTCTGAGCGAAATTTCTTACATCCTGCCAGTTTGTCTCACATGTGCAGGGGCTGATGGGGGCAGGATCTACTCCCCCCTACCCTGCTGAGGTCATCTCCTGAGAAGAGAGTAGGCTACTGGCACCTCCCCCCACACCTGCCCCCTCCAGGTCCAGCATCCAGCTCTCTTCAGAGTGACCTCATTTCCCTGGCTTCTTTCTTTCTGGAGAGGTGGAGAGTGAGCCAGCTGAAGTGCAGCCACTCTCTCTTCTGCTTGCCCTTGGAGAAATGTTTGGGAGCAGGCAGGAGGGGCCCCCAGCAGAGTACTTAGAGTGCTTTTAATTATACTTGCCTTTTTTAATGCTGGCAGGGACAATAAGTTACAGTCCCAGGAAAAGGGAATCCAGGGGAAACAATTTCATCAAGTGTGGAGAGGGGACTGAGTTACGGGAGATGTCAGAGGGAACTTTAAGAACCATGCAAGGCAAAGGGTTTCTTTTTTAAAAAATTACAATTATAGTTAATTATACATTCCGTGAAGTGGTTTTATTGGACACAGAAGGCCGCCCTTGCTGCCCGCTTTGGCTGTGGAGACCATTGAGCTCGTGGGCTGTTTTATTGTGGGGTGACTTTAAACCAAGAAACTGGCTGGGGTGGAGAATGGAGAGGGATGGATGCACCAGTAGGTCACAGTGAGGACAAGAGGGATGTTGTGGAATAGAACAGGGGGAGGGAGAAGGGAGGTCAGAGACCAGATAGGATTTGGGGCTTTGGCCCCTCATCTGACCTGGGGCATCAGTTTGTTCATCTGTGCAAGGTGGGGCTCCCCAGAATGCAACAGTCAGAATGCCAAGTCATGATGTGAAGGACCGAGCAGTCATGAAGTTCATGCTACCTTGACTTAATGGCTGCTCTTAAGAAAGAAGGCGGCAAAATAAATAAACAAACAAAAAGAACTTGTTTCTTTCTGTTCCCCATGAGTGTCACTTTGTACATCAGGAAGAATCCTGCCACTTTGTCTTCTGACCCAGCTATCTTCGTAGCTCTATGTTCATAGCTCCCCACGTCTATTCATCCACCTCCCCATCCATCCATCCATCCATCCATCCATCCACATCCATCCATCCATCCATCCACATCCATCCACCTCCCCATCCATCCATCCATCCACTCATCCATCCATCCATCCATCCACATCCATCCACCTCCCCATCCATCCATCCATCCATCCATCCACCTCCCCATTCATCAATCCATCCATCCGTCTATCCCATTCATCTACCCTGTCATCCACCTACCCCACCACCCTTCTACCAACTACTCCATCTTCCCATGTGGCTCCACTCACCCATCCACCAACCCTACTCATCCCCCATCTACTCGTCTACCACATTCATTACCTACTCATCTGTGCATCTCACCGTCTTTCCTCTTCTGGCTTGCTCTTAGGCAGAACCAAGACAGGGAGGCCAGCTTCTCAGAAGGTTCAAAAAGAGAGCCCCTCAGTGCTGGTACTAACTTAGTTCACTGGGCAGAGACCTCCAGGACTGAGGTAGCACGAGAGCCAAGTCTAGAGTTTACTTAATATGCCTGTTCCTGTGTAGATGTTCCCTTTTGCTTTGGTATGTCACAGATCATGGTCTCCCTTTCTGCAGGCACCTGGGAGGAAAAAGCAGTGGTGTCATTCCCAAGTGATAGCAATGGGCCAGTCTACAGAAAGGCCTGGTGTGTAGTTGAGGGATGGAGGCTGTTCCTCTTAAAACCTGGAAGAGGGAATTTCTTCCTGAAGTCATTGAGGGAAGGTACCCACTAGTACCCAAGGCTAGAAGAGTATTTGTCCACTGAACTCTGGGAAAAAGGAGCAAGAAGCATAAAACTAGAGCTCCAACCTGCTTGGCTCCTGCTTCCTAACAGAAAGTACCACATCCCATTCATCTACAGAGTTAAACATAACTCCACAGGCTGCATGTTCCACAGCTTCCTGCAACCCCAGTTCTAGGTTCTAGAAGGCTCTGATACCTTCTTCTGGTTTCCAAAGGCATCTGCATGCTTGTGATGCACATACCCATACACAGATGCACACACATACACATAAAATAAAAATAAATGAAACTTTAAATAAACACCCTGTATAACAGCCTTGCCTTCAGAGGGTTTCCTGTCCAGGACCCAGAGGGGACATTCCTCTCTTGCTACACAGCCTCACAAAATTCCCATCTCCCAAGCTGCCCAGTGTGTGAAACGCTTCTGTCAGCAGTTTTAGGTTTCCATTTGATGTGACTGTTTCCATCACTTCTTTAAGCCCTTTGACTCTTGTTATATGTATTTTCTCCTGTGTATATTTGGTGATTATTAGAAGAAAACTGGCTGTGCTGATATGCCCCCTTCTTTACTTTATTAATCCTGTCTAACCTGACTGAGAGCTACCATGGCTAAACCTCCTGAAAGAGTCAGGTGACAGAGACAGGCTTAGCCACAAGAAGCATCTTTGTCCTAGGGATGCAGGTTAATTAGAAACCGGTAATGTCAGAGGCAAGCAACATGGGGTCTCTGCCCACCAGACAGGAGACTGAAAAGGATGGTAGATATGGAGGAGGAGACTCTGCCTCAAGCAGAGAGTGTGAGCAGAGGGTTGTGTCCTGCTCCCGAGAACCAGGGAAGCATCAGCCGGCACTGAAGAGCCTTCACTTGTTGGATGGCTGAGGGGTTAGCTGCATGATTAAGAATGGAAGTGTCACTGGTGAAGACGAACAAGAATGGAGTGCAGAAATATTTTAGTCAAGAAAGACCCATGACAGGAACTCTGTCTGTTTGTTTTAAAGGATACTTACAAATAAAAACGGCCAAGAATGTGCAAATAATAGCAGCTAATTGATAGGCTAGAGTGTGCTCTTCTTACTTTTAAAAAATTAATTTTAATTAAATCTCTCTCTCTCTCTCTCTCTCTCTCTCTCTGTGTGTGTGTGTGTGTGTGTGTGTGTGTGTGTGTGTGTGTTTGCATGTATATGGAGGTCAGAGGACCTGGGTCATTGCTTTTTACCCTGTGAGTCTAGTGATCAAACTTGGCCTTGGCCACTAATGTCTTTACTACCTGAGCCACCATGCAGGCCTAAGAAATAATTCTAAGTAAGAAAGAAGAGCTCAAATGATTTGGGGACTTTACCAACTTATGCTTTGTGTTTTAATTATCTGATGTTCTTTGCTGTGGGTGTGACTTGGCATGAATGTATCTCATGTCCACGGTAGTATGCTTAACCTGGAGTATAACACATGTAAATCCCATGTGGCTGTGGCTGCTTCAGTTTCTCCATATGACAAAGGCGGATACAAAACTGTCTGAACACAGAAACCAATTACTCAGTGTTGACCTTCGGCCAACAGCACTGCCACCAACAGGGAATTAGAAAGAATTCCACATTTCAGCCCTCCTCCCCATCTTAGTTATGTTTCTCCCCAAATCCCCAACAGGGAGCTGCTTAAGGGAGAAGCGTTTATTATGACTCACAGTTTGAGAGGATACAGCCCATCGTGGTGGGGACAGCAGAGCCCCAGAAGCTGTCTGGTCACACAGCTGCTTCTGTCAGGAGCACAGAATGAGCAGGAAGGGGTGGGGCTCAAAGCCTGCCCTACGGTGACTCACTTCTATCAAGATTCTACTTCTTAAAAGTCCCACAAACCTCCCCAGCTGCACACCAGCTGGGGTCATGTGTTCAAACACGTGAGCCCAGAGGTGGTTAGCTCACATTCTGACCATAACAACCCCAGACCACTGCTGGAGAAGATGGACTTGCAGAAATCTAGTGTGTACATCACCTGGAGGGATGGGCCTGGACTGGGAACCAATGATCCTTTTCCAACAGATTTCGAAGTGTTGACAAGCTGCTGGAGGCTAAGGGCTGGAAACCACTGCTCAGAGAATGAGAGAGAAACACCTGCTCCATAACATGGGTGTGGGTAAAATGTGGGAATGGGGTGTCCTCCCTTTGTCAGCAGATGGTGTGACTTAGGTGGGTGGCTCTTCCTTTGGGCTTCAGAAAAGTGAAAGAGTGGGGTTTGGTAGGCTTACGTGTTAATTCTCTCCACATCTTTTCTTTACTGTTTTGTTTTCTAATTGTGTATGTTGAGGGCGTGCAGTTATATATGCACATGTTCATCTTGCTGTGTGCCTGTGTGTGCATGAGCGCGTGCATGAGTACGTGCATATGTGTGTGCATGCATGCATGCATGTGTGTGTCTGTCTGTCTGTCTGTCTGTGTCTGTGTGTGGAGGCCAGAGGCTGATGTCAGGTGTTTTCTTGCTCACTCCCCACATTATTTATTCATGTAACTATTTTTAACTGTAAGGAGGTTGGTATGTGGACACAAATGCAGGTACACATAATGGTAGGTGCCAACCCCCCTGGAGCTGGAGTTACAGGCAGTTATGAGCTGCCCAATGTAGGTGCTGGAAATTGCACTTGGCTCCTCCATAAGAGAAGTAGGTGCTTTTAACCACTGAGCCATCTTTACAGGTCCTATTTATTTATTGTGAGATGCAGTCTCTCACCAATTCAGCTGGGCTGGCTAACAATGAGCTCAAGGAAACCCCATGCTATCCCAATCAGCTTTTAATAGCTGCTGGGGATCTGAACTTGTCCTCATGCTTGCCTGGAAACTACTTTACTGACTGGGCCATTTTTCAATAGCATCCCTCCCCTTTTAACATCTGACCTCATTGCATGCATGTGTCAAAACGGAAGGAACTCTTTTCCCACTGTTCTTACTGGCATGCTCTGGCAGTCCCTCACTCTACAGCAGTATGTCATGGACCACCTTGACATCATGAGTTGAATAGCTTCATCCTGGGATCCATCCTCACTGCTAGTAGATACATGATGTTCTTATTAATCAATGCTGACTGTGTTCCTACCTACCAGTGGGCTAGATGCTAAGATGGAATCCAAAGAAATGAATTAAGTTCAAGAGATAAATGCCACCACAAACTCCTTGAACATGGAGAGATGATGGCGCACACTTCTTGGCTCTTGTACCTAAAAAGCTCAGTTATAGAGCATCTTGAACAGCCCTGGTTTCCATTTCCTAGTGAGTCTGAGTCCCGTTGTCCTCTCTGCATGCTTCTTGTGTCCTCCTGAGGCTGATGTCCGTCCTAGTCCTGTCCATGTACACCCTACTTTCTTTAAGTATGTGCATTCCTAGAGGGCAGAACCCCTGTCTCTGATACAGCATTGGCCATTGGTTAGAACCATCCCTGGAGCACAGTCAGCTTTCTGAAAACCCTGTTCCTGGAGCTGGAGAGATGGCTCAGTAGGTGAGAGTTCTGGCTGCTTCTCCAGAGGACCTGAGTTCAATTCCCAGCACCCAAATGAGAGGGGGGAGGCTTACAACAGCCTGTACTGCCAATTGCAGGGATATGACACCCTCTGCTGGCCACTGTAGGCACTGCACACACATGAATACACACGTGTGCATATGCACGCACACAAACACATACACTCCATATAAAGAAACCTGAAAGAACAAACTGTGACTAGATGCTCTGTTTGTAAGAGTCACTGTAAGTGGACAGACTTGAACCCCACATTCCTCTGAATGTCCTACAACCATTACCAATCAGCTTAGTGTCATCCACAGATTCTATGCTGGAGGTGGAAATAGAGTCAGCTTCCTCAGATTCACAAAGGCGCTTCATGGATGTTGGGGCTTTGGTGTCTGACCTTTGGAAGCCAGCCCCGACTTCCCCTGCACACTGCCTCTTAGCTGTCAACACAAACTCTTGTATCCACATACACTTCTATCCTACCGCTTGCACGTGAAACACACTCATTGCACCCCGATGGAGACACTGCTCCTGCCCTCAGTCTAGCATCTTCCAGGGTTGTGTGTTCCCTACTCAGATGTCACTGAAGATTCAGATACAAACTGGTGACTCGGTCATCCTCAGCTTCTTCATGCCTAGCATGGACGAGTGGAAGGAGAATGTGAGACGTGGACAACAGCAAAGGAAAGCCACAACCTGTCCACTGTCCCGTGTCCCTAGACTCTCTTGGCAGTGGATGCCATTCATGGTTAGGCAGCAGGTCCTCCCTGCCCTTCATCTTCTCTGAAACCCTGAAATGGACATTGTGAGGACCATCCATCTCTACAGATGCCACATGGTGGAGGATGTTGGGAATGTGGGGTTTGTCTAAAGGTTTGCACCATCAAGGGCTATTGACAGTCCGGCTTGACAATGTAATTCTTTCTAAGGGCTTTAAATTTCCAGTCTGTTTACTTCCCAGTCAATACCATGTGCCAATAAATGGAACCACAAGATATTGCTGAGTCAGTCTTAAGTCTGAACACCGTCTCCTAGCAACAGGCTTCCTTGCTCTGTTTATTTCCTTGGCTTTTAGTTTCACAGCCTCTGCCTCCTTAGGGAGTTGTAGGGTCCCAGGGAGGCCTCACAGCGCTGTGCTTTGCTACTGGCTAGACCCCAGCTCCATCCTCACAAGGCGAGCAGTTTTCCTCACTGCCAGAAGATGCTCCATTGCAAAAGGCGTCTGCATGGATGCTTGCATCTACTGATCCTTCTTGTATGTTTCTTAGCAGCTCCTACATTTGGCTTTGCACCCACACATCATAATCTCTTTTCCATCCCCACCAGGTCTCAGACTATCATGATCTTGGGAAACACAGGTTGTAGGTCACACTGTCAGCAGGGCCTCCTCCCAACGCTGTACTTTCTCATTTCCCTCTCTCTCCTCTCCGTGGGCTGGCGTGAAGCAAACTAAAGTCTTTTATGGTAAACCTTATTATTTTTTTAATAAAAGCCAGAAAGCTGTCAATTTATTTTAATATCCCAAGTGTGTTTTTCTTACCTGCTGCGCTGGTTCGTTTTTGTCAACTTGACACAAAACCTGGAGTCATCTAGGAAGAGAAAATCTCAGTTGAGAAAGCTTCCATCAGCTTGGCCTGGAGACAAGTCTGGGACATTTTCTTGATTGGTTATTGATGATTGACATGAGAGGATCCAGCTCATTGCAGCCATGGTCACTGCTGAGCAGGTGCTCCTGGGCTGCACACGAAAGCAGGCTCGGCAAGCCTGGGGAACAAGCCAGCAAGCAGTTTCCTCTGTGGCTTCTGTTTCAGTTCCTGCCGCCAGGTTCCTGGCTTGACTTCCCCCAGGGATGGACTGTAGTCCAGACCTGTTAAGCACACCCCTTTCACCCACTTGCTCTAGTCAGGGTGCTTCTCACAGCGACGGAAGCAAACTACTACACCTGCTTTTAGCCTTCTGAGACACCAGGCCTGACACAAAGAGGAAATGAGGTGTTAATTTAGTCCCAGGGTCCTTGCTCTTGCTGGGCTGGAGAAGTGACAGCTCTGCCACCAGCCTTGTTGACATCTCTGTGCGGATGGGCACGGACTTCCCTTCTCAAATCATTCTGCTGCCATTTGCTGAGAAACTGTCTTGTAAATACACAACTCTGTAATGACTGTGCTGTCAGAAATAGCTTACAGTTATTCAATCCACAGGACTCAGCAGCCCTGAACAGGCAAACCTGTGCTTCTTGCTCACCCCAATTCTTTGGCTTGGTTGTAGAAATTGTGGCGGCCCTACTCAAGATTTCAGGGCCAAAGATGTCAGCACCCCGCTTTGGACACAAAGTTCCCAACCTGCTTTGGGTCTTTGTTGATGAGTAGCTGGAAGCCCAATTTGATTTGATGTTTTAAAGCTTTAGATAACCTTTTATTGTTTTATTGCACTATACATTTTTCTTCACTCCCCTCTCTTCCTCCCCTCTCTCCCATGATCCCCATGCTCCAAATTTACCCAGGAGATCTTGTCTTTTTCTCCTTCCTGTGTAGATCCATGCATGTCTCTCTTAGGGTCCTCTTTATTGTCTAGGTTCTCTGGTGTTGTGGACTATAAGCTGGTTTTTCTTTGCTTTATATCTAAAAGCCACTTATGAGTGAGTACATATTATATTTGACCTTCTGGGTCTGGGTTACCTCATTCTTTTTTCTAGATTCATACACATGCCTGCAAATTTCAAGATGTCATTATTTTCTACCTCTGAGTAATATTCCATTGTGTAAATGTAGTACATTTTCTTTATCCACTCTTCTGTTGGGGTCATCTAGGTTGTTTTCAGGTTCCGGCTATTGTGAATAATGCTTCTATGAACACAGCTGAGCACATGTCCTTGTGGTACAATTGAGCACCCTTTGAGTATATATCCAAAAGTGGTATTACTGGGTCTTGGGATAGATTGTTTCCTAATTTTCTGAGAAATCATCATACTGATATCTAAAGCAGCTATACAAGTTTGTACGCCTACCAGCAATGCTGAACTGTTCCCCTTACCCCAATCCTCTCCAGAATAAACTGTTAACAATGTTTGTTATCTTAGCCATTTTTACAGATGTGAGATAGAATCTCAGAGTTGTTTTGATTTGCATTTTTTTCTGATGACTAAGGATGTTGAACATTTCCTTAAGTGTCTTTCAGCCATTTCAGATTCCTCTGTTGAGCGTTCTCTGTTTAGGTCTGTACTCCATTTTTTATTGGATTATTTGTTCTTTTGATGACCAATTTTTTGAACTCTTTGTACATTTTGGAGATTAGTCCTCTGTCCGATGTGGGGTTGGTGAAGATCTTTTCCCATTCTGTAGGCTGTTGTTTTGTCTTGTTGACTGTGTCCTTTGCTTTACAGAAGCTTTTCAGTTTCAGGAGGTCCTGTTTATTAATTGTTTCTCTCAGTGTCTGTGCTGCTGGGGTTATATTTAGGAAGTGGTCTCCTGTGCCAATGCGTTCAAGTGTACTTCCCACTTTCTCTTCTATGAAGTTCAGTGTGGTTGTTTTTATGTTGAGTTTGATCTATTTGGACTTGAGTTTTATGCATGGCAATATATATGGATCTATTTTAATTCTTCTAATGTTGATATCCAGTTATGCTAGCACCATTTGTTGAATATGCTTTCTTTTTCTATTTTATATTTTTAGCTTCTTTGTCAAAAATCAGGTGTTCATAGGTGTGTGAACTGATATCCAGGTCTTCAATTCAATTCCATTGGTCCTCCTGTCTGTTTTTATGCCAATACCAGACTGTTTTCAGTATTATAGATCTGTAGTAGAGTTTGAAGTCAGGGATGGTGATACCTCTGGCAGTTCCTTTATTGTACAGGATTGTTTTGCCTATGCTGTGTTTTTCGCTTTTCCATATGAAGTTGAGTATTGTTCTTTCAAGGTCTGAGAAGAATTTTTCTGGGATTTTGATGGGCATTGCATTGAATCTGTAGGTTGCTTTTGGTAAGATTGCCGTTTTTACTATGTTAATTCTACCTACCCAAGAGCATGGGAAATCTTTCAGCTTTATGGTTCTTCGTCATTTTTTATTTTTTCATATGTACTTATTTGCTTGGCTGGGAGTAGGTGTGTGTATGTGAATGCAGGTACTCGTGAAGTTCAGAGGAGGCCCCAGATCCCCTGGAGCTGGGAGTTGCAGGCAGCTGGGAGTCATCCCATGCTGGTGCTGGGATTTGAACTAGAGTCCTCTTGCCGAAGAAGTATGCACTCTTTTTTTTTTTTTTTACATTCCTACATGTATATTTATTCAAGTAATTATAATTCAACAGAATAGAGAAAAGAATATTTGTATGTACATATGTGCAAGAAGTATGCACTCTTGACCACTGAGCCACCTCTACTGCCCCGACCTAACTTTATAAAATGAGATCTATTTGCTTGTGATAGATGTGGACTCCCAGTGGCTCCTTGCTTCCTGTATATTGACTTTATCCTCAGAGCAGCCTTCTCCCCTGATAGTGAGATGTAGGCTGTGCATATCCATCGATCAGCTTATAAAGCAGCTATGACACATTCCCCCAACAGCATCAGGAGCGCTGCTGACTCCACGCCGATTGGACCTTCTGTGGGACACATGTGCAACACTTAACCAGTCACTGGGACCTCTGGCCTGAAATGTGTGGCATTAGGCCAGAGCAGAGTGAACGTTTCAGAACCAGGTAGCTCCCTAGGCTGAAACCAGAGCTGGTGGGACGATAGCCACACATTCTCCTGATGGAAGGATGATGCTAAGCTGCTGATGGCTGTCATTTGTGGACGGCTTCTCTGTGTCTTGAGTGCCCAGAATAACCTGTAACTACGGGGAGGTACTAATTTTACTGCCGTTGAAAATAGATAGGAAAACTGAGGCTTTTACATAAGGAACATGACTGGTAAATATCAGAGTGGAAATAGGGCCCAGAGTCTGTCAGAGCCCATGAAAACAAGGCTTTAGGATCTCAGCTGCCTGAAGCAGTGCTTTCCTCAGGGTCTCAGTGGGAGACAGATGACCAGCAAGCCAGCAAGTTATTTTGAAAGGATGTGGGTGTGGTGTAGGGAAGCCATGGGAGGGGCCAGTAACCCAGGGAAGACTTTTCCTCCCCTAAAGTGAGAGGGGTGGAGGGAGGCAGGTCGCCCATAGCGTGGACGGTACCCAAAAAGTGTCCCACCTACAAGTCAGCGTGCCTCCTGTTCCCTCCAGCTTGCTCTGATCCCCCCAACAGGTTGAGACAGAGGTGCAGTGGTCACTGATGTGAAACTCACCAAACAACCTCCTGGACAGTGGTCAGTTGGAGAAGGGTGATTGGAGGGTCAGGAAGTGTAATCAAGGGACACCAGCATAGGAAACTAGGGTTCAGGGGACTTTGATGTGACAAGTGGGAATGTACGAACAGGAACATAACCAGGGGTATCACTTAGGACATTACTCAAGATCTACTTTATTGCCACTTTTTACAACAATAGTACATTGTTTATTTTTACTTAATTGTTAATCATTTATTTTATTTGCTGTTTTATTTAATAGTTGTTTATTGTTTTGCTTGTTTTATTATTTTATTTATGACATTTGTTTGTGTAACTTTTTGAATAGTTACAGTCCATTTGTCCCTTCATATACGTATACAGCCAGTCTTCAGCCAACCCTTTCTGAGCATGGTACTAGGTCTAGTGAGTAGGGAGGGAGCCATGGTGCCTTCCCTCCAGTCTAATGGTGGGACTTCAGCTAGAGGAAACAAGGCAGACCACTGCAGCATAATGTACCTCAGCAGAGCGTGCTGAGGGTCACTGTTTCCCTTGAGGCCCCAGGATTCGTCACTGTCTGACCATGTGACAGATCTCACTAACCCAGGCTGGCCTTGTTCCAGCAATCTTTCTACCTTTACCTCTCAAGTTTTGGGGTTCAGGGCTCCATCACCACAGCCAGCTAAGCCAAAAGATATTCTTAAGCAAGTCAAACGTGGTGCTTGTTAACTGTGACTCTCCTATGTGTGACTTCAACTTGTCCTATCGATTGTAGGCCACTGTCTGGGGGTCTCCTTTGGTAGGTGAGGAGAAGGAAGGCTAGAAGATAAAACCGTTTCCAAGAGGGTAAGATTGGGCTTTGGGCATCTGCCTGCTCCTGTTCAAAGCAGAGGCCGATGAACATGAGTCTAGATTTCAGGTGGCAGCTGGGAGCCTGGGGTCAGATCAGCAGGTCACTGGGATTAACACGGCCTTCTGCCTAAGCAAGGATGAGCTCTTAGCATCTGATGCAAAGATTTGACACAGCCATCTGGAATGTGCCAGACATGAAGATCAAGCAGTCACCGAAAAGCCTCGTCCTCTGCTGTGCCCAGGTACTCCACTCCCTGCCCCACCCCCCAGGGCTGCCTGTAGCCAGAACCATCCGCCCCACTGCCATCTCAGTTCTTTACCTCCCTCACCCTCTATCTCCAGCTGAGCTGTGACCCTCGCAAACCACCCCGAAGTTGGGGTTGCAAGACTAGCTCTGTGTGGAGTGTGCCTAGTGGGCAGGAGGTCCAGAGTTCTAGAGTTGGAGCTGGCTTGGTGTTCTAGTTCTAGAGATGGGGGATGCAAATTAGGCAGTAACTACATGATATATGATGGGAGTATCTTTAGCTTTCTTCTCCTTTGTAACCAGCAGCTCAACAGAGTACTATACATGCTGACTTTTGGGGACTGGGTAAGGGGAAATGGACTCCAGCACCCTGCTCTGAATATCCCATCCCACCTTCAGCGTGTATCAGGGGCCAGTACCCAGGCTTCACAAGGCGTCTGTCACTGCTTGGTTTTCCAGCATGGAAACACGGTTCGTTGCTATCAGCTTCATCTCCAGAGGGAGAGAGTCATTGTGTACAATGTCTGAGTGTGTTACTAAGTGCTGGGTACTTTATCAAGTGACTTCATGAGCTAGCTTAGCTGATCTCTGTGGTGGACAGTCTGATTACCCCTGGTTTACAGTGCAGAAACTCCGGCTCAGCAAGGAGGAGTGACTCACCCAGAGTCCAGTGTGTGTGTGTGTGTGTGCGCGCGCGCACACACACACACACACACACACACACACACACACACACATTAAAGATTAAAACCCATCTTTTTTGAAGATATAGGTTTAGGGGAGTCAAAGAGGGAAGACAATGTGTGGAGGCATCCATGGAGCCAGCCACTGAGATGTCACTTTTTCTTTCTGGTCAACAAGACTATACTATGAAAATGCAGACTGTGTTCAGAAAATACTGGCTCAGAAATCAGAAGTGACTCACCCTGGGGCCAGTGTTCACCAGTGGAAGATCAAAATTTGAATTCAGGACACTGTGTACTTCCAACCACTACCCCATCCTACCTCCACTGCCTGCCTTGTCTGCTGGGCATTGTCTTAACCGTCCACATCACAAGAAGCCCTGCTACCCCTCTGCTCTACCCAGTTACTAATATTGTTACTGTATGTGTATGTGCACATGTGTGTCTGTGTGTGCAGGTGTATTTACATGTGGGCACAGATAACTTCGGATATCATTCATCCCTCAAGCTGCCACCTTGTTTCCTGAGGCAGAGTCTCTCAATAGCCTGGAACCTCCCAAGTGGGCTAGGCTGGCTAACCAGGTCACCCCCAGGACTGCCTGTCTCTGCCTCTCTAGTGATGGGATTATAAGTGTGTGTCACCACACTGAGCTTTTAAAAACATGGATCCTGAGATTTTAAACTCAAGTCCTCATGCTTTTACAAAGCAAGCATTTTACTCATGGAGCCATCTTCCCAGCCCTTCATCCCTCTAATTATTAAAAAAAAAAAAAAGACAAAGATTTGGGATTCAAAGAGGAAGGCAAATTCATTGCATGGGATCATCTAGGGAGCTGCTCATTGAGTTCAGACTTTCTTTTATGGCCAGAAATACTTCTGCAATGCAAAATGCAGGTTGCCCTCACCCGCCTTGGCTGAGGAGATGGGTGGCACGCCCTCTGAAACTAGACACTTAGACTGGGCTCCGGAATGGAAGCAGGCATTTGATTCCTGTGAGCATGAAGCTGTTTTCTCACTTCTTGGTTACAGGAGGCCATTGGAGCTCCTGATTTTCCAGATCTGAATCTTTGGTCTAGGTGGAAGTGGCCTGGGCTCATATGTCTTTGGGGGACATGGGTATATGGGCCACTTAGGTGTCCAGTCAGGGCCCAAAGGAACTGAGTAACCTAGAGCTGTTGAAGCCAATCCTGTCAGAAAGGCTTAGCCACAGGAATCCCTGGCCTGGGGCTCAGGGCAACAAAGGCTGGCTTTTATCACAGCTTCCTATTGACACTGGAAGTTTGAGATGAATAAAATGAAAGGCCAGAACAGGCCTAAACAACTTAGCCCCAGGTGAGACATTCAGTCTACTATTGTAGGCTAAGCTTCTAGAGACACACAGAAGCCTGTTTGTGTAGGGGTTAGGAAGTCATCTTGCAGGCCAGGCTGGGATAGAAAATTCGAACCCAGATCCAGGGCTACTGTGTCCCTGCCTCCATTTCAGCTGGGCTTGGGGGTCACTGGCTATTTGTGTCCCTGAGTGAAAGAGAGGGACTACATGGCCTGCATGTCAGGGTGCTGATCGAGTGGACGGTTGAAATGCCCAGTGGGATTTATTCCAGGCTTTCCCGCTCTAAAAGGTCCACCGTCTACCTCTGCCTCCTCATAGGTGCAGGTTCAGGGAGGCTGGAGGGGTGGCTCTGAGATTCAAGAGCACATACCGTTCTTGCAGAGGACCCAAGTGTATGTATGCACATACATGAATGTGTGCTTGTACACTCGTGTGCACGCACTCATGCACACACACACACACACACACACACACACACACACAATTTTAAAAAAATCCCATCTTTTGAAGATGCAGGTTTAGGGAATCCAAAGAGAGAAGACAGCATGAGGGGCCATTCATGGAGTCAGCCATTGAGGCAGGACTTCCTCTTTCTGGTCAGCACCACTATACTATGAAAATGCAGACTGTGTTCAGCCTTAATGGACCCTTCCAGCATGATCAGACTCTCTCATAGTTCTTCAGTGCCTCCTCAGCCTTGCATCTAAGAGAGAGACTAACAACTCTCTTGTCCTGACTTCTCTACTTACACCAGCCCCCACAAACCCGGAGATTGGCAGGAATTCCCTGGGATGCGATGACTCTGCCAGGCCCAGGTCCCACAAGCCTACGAGCTGGGCATTTAGAACTGGCTGTAGGCATTTGCCGCACTGAGGACAAGGGAACCTGCATTCATGAGGGCAGGGAATAGAGATAGAAAGTGAAGGCAAGCACCCAGGTTAACTTTCTTTTCAGCATGCAGCCAGGATGCCTCACTCTGCTGATACAAAAGATGTCCAAGCCAGGGAAGCCCCATTGCCGGCAGCGGCTTCTCACCTGGGACCTGACCTGTAATTATTATCCCTTTCCTTTGATTTTTCTCTGTGCAGCAGCAACATTCCTGCTAGACTTGGAGCTGAAAAACAGCACCATGTCAAGCTTAAGAGATTTATAGACACGGGAAAAACGTCACAGGCTTGTTTTCCTTCAGTTCATTTTCCTCTCTGTGTGGCCGTGGGGAGGGAGGCTGGCAGAGGCAACTTGGTGGCAGGAGTCAAGTCAGAGTGGGAGGACATAAATGTGTAAGGTGCCCAGGGTGTCCATGGGCCAGAAGCTGAGTGTAAGCCAAGGATGCGGAGAGGCTGCTGAAAGCCCTGCCAAAACTGCCTTTGTTTGGCAACGAAGCAGGTACCAATACATTGTGGTGTATGTGCCGTTAACACGGCCCAGGCTTTATCTGGAGAGTATTTATAGAGCTCATGTAAGCCGTGGAGCCAGGAGGAAAAAGCTGATTGTCCCTCTGGTGCCCTTGCTGAGGAGGGAAGGTCTGGTCAAGCTAAAGCAGTATTTCTGTATCACAAGGAGAAGCATGCTAGGCGTGCTAGTGACTGGTCATGTTGGAAGGTCCACCATGCAACATTAATTAGATTTTGAGTCTCTAAGCTGGTGCAGATTCAGCAGGCCCTCAGACTTGGTCACTCACTTTGCACTGTCCATTGTGTGAAAGGACAGAGCACTGGGAATCTGCAGCCTGTTCCTTCATTGTCACACCCTTTGCCTGAATCCTTTCCTCTGCATATTGGATGTTTTGCATTAGATGCCTTTGGATAAATGGGGACATGTGGTTCCAGGTAGCCACACTTTCCCCACTGCCTCTTCAGAGGCCTAGGCCTCTCCTCCCCGCGAGAACAATGGAGAGGGCTGAGGGTCAAGGAGGCAGCCTGAGGGGCCCACTTTCCCACGGGAGCACAGGAAAAGCAGTGGTGCTGGGGTCAGTTCCACTGGCTTCGAGTAAGGTTTGAGCAGAGCTGCGATGGGAAGAGAGGCCATAGAAGGACTTCTTGTATCTTAAATCTTTTCATAGCCTCACTCAGAGGCCAAGGCAGAAGTGGCCCTCTGGTAGCCTGAGGGAGGGCTGCTGGCCCTGAAGCCTCAGCATTGGCTGATGTCTATGATGAGGGTGGTCCACTGTGAGCTACCCATTCACCCATCTACCCATGGCCATGGCCCCACTGTAGGCCTTCCCTTCACCTCATTTCTGCTTCCTCTTCTCCTTCCTTGTCCCCTGACTTTCCTACTCTTTCTTCTCCTCTTTTTCATCATCCCACCCCTCCCTCTTTATGGTCAAGTCCCCCCTTTTCTCCCTCCTCTTCTTCCTCCTCCTCCTCCTCATTCCCTTCTCCCCTTCCTCCTTCCCCTGGCCCCAATACAGCAGTGCCTGGGCTGCATTCCTAATGATCCCCTGCTGCTTCTGTCAACTCTCAGGGCCCGGGTTTCCTAATTGGAAAAGCTCACAGGCTGCAAGCCTGCTTTGGAGAGGCAATCAAAGCTCCTAGCAGAGGCTGGGGAGCCTCTTCCTGGCACTGTCCTGGTTTTCACATAGAATTAACAGGCACGTGCCTGCAGATAGCCCCGCCCTCCCCCCCCCCCCAGATAGATCATGAGTGCATGCCTGTATGAGTCTATAGATGTGTGGGCTCTGTGGACAGGCTGAGTGTGCCTCTGGGTGTCTGACGGTAAGCTGTCATGGTGTCTGATGATGCATTTGCCTGAAGAACACAGAGAGAGCCTCTCTGGGGCCTGGAAGCCCACTGTTTGGCACCAGTCTCTCAGAGAGAGGGAGATGCTGGTTTTAGACACCTCTGCTCAGGCAGACATTCCTGTTTAGTTCAGCCATGTTTCTCAGCATTCTCTGCCCACTTAGGGCTGCTGAGACCACCTGTGCCAGCGGTCAGCACATCTGAGACCTTGCCGGTGATCTTTGTGTCCCTTTGGGCTTTGTCGCAGTGCCCAAGGCCTGCTCTCAGTCATCTTCATTCTTCCTCTCTCTCTCTTTCTCTCCCTCTCTCTCTCTCTCTCTCTCTCTCTCTCTCTCTGTGTGTGTGTAGGTAGGTAGGTATACATACATACATGTGTATGCACAAGCGTAGAGAGGCAAGAGGACAGCATCCAATGTGGCTCTTCAGCACAGTCCTTATTTTGGGGGACAAGGTCTCTCATGGGGACCTGAGCTCTCTGATTAGACTGCTTAGTCAGTGAGCCCCAGAGATTCACCTATGCCTACCTCCCCAGTGCTGGGATTGCAAGACTTTGTCACAATCCCTGACTTTTCTTTTTAAAATAAGTTCTTGGGGTTGAACGCAGGTCCTCATGTTTAGAAGGCAAACAGTTTCCTTATTGAGCTATCTTGCCAGCACCTTTATTCTTAAGTTTGGAGACGAGGTTCTGGGGGTTTTGACTCTGGTACCCTGATACCTGCCTCTACCCTCTCCTCAATATCCACCATGTTCCATCCAGTATCTCACCAACACCCACAATCAGGATTCCTTTCTGGAACAACCAGGGACTCAGAGGCATGACCATAGAGCAGAGCCAATCTGGTCCACCTGGGATGGGGGTGGTCAGGCAGTTTTCCTTCTCTGCCTCTGGCACAGATGGTCTCTGGTGACTTGGTGGAGAGGAGGGAATTATCTGGTGTTCTAGGCACTCTGTCACACGTGCCCTGGGATGTGACACCCTGCACAAGCAGGAGAATATTGGAGGTACAGTCTGTCCCACAGGAGTGTGCTTTGGTGGCTTTAGACTGGATTCCTTAAGGGAAAGGCTGGCGTCTGATGGTCGGACCTGTGGCAGAGTGAAGATACCCAGTTTCTGAATTGCACTCTGGGAACACAGCCACCCTTCTGCCTCAGCACATAGGGGAGGAACCAGCACCTAGGACTCTGCCTAGGCCTGGACCCTGCCTCACAGCACTGGTCTTTTCCTGATAGACACCTCTTCCCTCCTGACTTGGCCTCCTGCAACCTGGCGGCCTCCCCACCCCCGTGCCCCATGGAGCGGGGATAGGATATTCATTTCCCAGATTATAGAATTAAAATATGATAGAATTCTTCCATTATAGAAACTTGCATCCCTGGGCACCTATGGCCTCTGCGAACAGTTGGACCCCTGCAGCAAGGAAGGCGACTTAGAGGGAGGGAGACAGAGCACAAGAGGCTTAGGAGAAGGGGCAGTCTCTCTCACAGTTCACTCTCAGAATGAAAATACCGTTGTGTTCAGTATGCTCTCTGCCTCCAACACTATTGTGTGGCAGTGGCAGCTGGCAGCCCCTCCAGGTGATATCGCATGTCCCTCTCCCTCACCACAAGGCAGACTCACACATACCGAAATCCATGGGCTTTAAAAGCTCTCCTACTGCTTCCTCCTCTCTGGCTCAGGGGTCCGGTGTGGCGATGCCCAGGCCCCCAGTGCTATGCGGGCGTGGGGAATCCCGAAGATCTAGGGCCCAAAATGATGAAACCTGAGTTGTAGAAGTACTACCCCGATGTGAAGGCATACATCCAACCTGTTCCTTTCAAAGCCAGCACCCCTGAAGTCCAGAGGGTTTGTTGAATGTCAAGGACTTATGTAGCCCAGACTAGCCTCTGACTCACTATGTAGCCAAGGATGACCTTGAACTCCTGATCCTCCTGGCCTCTACTTCCCAAGCACTAAGGTTACAGCTATGCATCGCTATGTCTAATTTATAGTCTTTGAGACTGAACCCAGGGCCTCATGTACACTAGGTGAATACTCTATGAGCTACATCCTTAGCCCTGGGATGTTACATTAGTAGCAGTACTGTCAAGTGTAGTATTTCCCCACAAATCTCATAAAGAAACCAAGGCATGGGATATTAAAGAGGCTTCCTCATGTTCACACAGGTAGTTGGTGGCTGAGCTAGCTAGCAGCGAGGCCCATGACAAACAGTCCTCCTGTGGGTGTATTCATAGCCACAGCAGGACCAGAACCATGACTGGAGTTTGCACACTGCACCCTCTGACCCTATCCGGTCACTCACGGTCTCTGGGTGAGGGGATGGAAGAGGGCAGTAAAGTGTCTCCACGCTCCGCGTCTACTCTCTTGGTCACATAGGAAGAAAGTCAGCCAGAAATCTGCAGATTGATGGGTCTTTTCATTGTCCCATGAGACACAGAGAAGAGCTGAAGTAGGGGCCGCTTGTTCGTTCCCGACTGCTCAGCCCCAAAATAATCACACAGAAACTATATTAATTAAATCACTTTAGCTCTAGCTTTTTGTTGGCTAACTCTTACATATTAATTTAACCCATCTCCATTAATCTGGGTATTGTCACGAGGCTGTGGCTTACCAGATAAAGTTCCGGTGTCTGTCCCTGGGGGGCTACCTGGCTTCTCTGAGCCCGCCTCCTTTCTCCCAGCATTCACTTTAGTTTTTCCCACCTAAATCTGTTCTTTTGCCCTATCACAGGCCAAGACAGTTTCTTTATTCATTAATCAATAAAAGCAACACATAGACAGAAGGACCTCCCACACCAAAGAGCCTAGGCTCAAACTAAGACTTCACCCATCCCCACCAAAGGCCTCTTTAAAATCTTTTTTTAAAAAATTATTATTTTATTTTATATGTATAGGTGTTTTGCCTGTATGTATGTATGCATACCTTGTAAGTGCCTACTGCCCACATAGAGAGGATATCTGGTCCACTGGATTTACAGATGGTTTTGAGCTACTATAGGTGCCATAGGGAATCAAACCTTAGTCCTTCAAAACAACAATCAGTGTTCTTAACTGTTGAGTCTAAACCCTCCTTATCCTACATAAAAGTCTAGCTCTCCATGGGTTTTCTGCTCAAAACACAAAGGTATGCATGCTGACAGGTGATCAGGCCAGCGCTCTGGGGGCTTAAATGCTAGATTGCTGAAGTGGGCGGCTTGGAGCCTGGACGGCTTGTGAGGATGCTCCCAAGCGTGGGATGCTGTCTTGTCCTCTGTTTCAGCCACGCTCCCTAGGAGTGTGCCTGGCCTGCAGTGGGTGCTCAGGGGTTAGTAAGTGAAGAGATGAGAAGACCCTGGTCTTCTCTGGAGGCTGCTGAGAGAGGCCATTTTCTCATCTTCCTGTCTTGTTTCCTCCTGTTCCTCCAACAGTTAGTATTGGCTTACAGTGACCCTTGTCAGTAACTGTCAGGGAAGACGCATCAAGATGATTAAAGTTGAGGAAATGGTTCCTCTGGGGCAGTGTTGGCAGGAAGGGGGTCCACGACCCCTGAAATGGGAGACGATCTCTAGCTCTGCTTAGGAAGGCTCTGGATGTGGACAGTAGGCAGCTGGTTCTCATTCTCTGCTTTCAGGGGTCTGGCTTGGGAGCGGATGGCACAGCAGAAGTGGGCACTTGGGGCTGGGGCAAGCAGAAGCTGGGATGAGTAGTGGGCTACCAGACACCTTGTGTCATTAGAAACTCATGATCCTGGGAGGAGAAGGAGCTGGAAGGAAAGAGATTCCCAAAACATAAGAGGCACAGGGACTGCGGAGATGCTTGGTAGTCAGGCGCACACTGCGACTATCTAGGACCAGAGCAGGTGTCTCAGCACCCAGGTCAGGCAGCTCACATTGACATATCCTCCCCAGGCACATGGACAAGCACACTATTAAAAGCAATAAATAAATCTTTCTAACAAACAAACTTTAAAGGCACCATCAGGAGAAATAATCCATTCATTCAATAGTCACATACATGCGTGTGTGTGTGTGGGCAGATGCACATTGCACATGTATAAACATGCTTGTGGAGGGTATATTTTACATGTGTATGTACATGCATGTTGAGGGTGTTTGTTGCACAAGTATGCACATGCTTGTGGAGGGTACAATTTACATGTGTATATACATGCATGTTGCACATGTATACACATATAGCACATGCGTGTGGAAACCGCAGGACAGCCTTGGGTGTCATTCCTCAGCTGCCTTACACATTGTTTGTTGAGACAAGTTGGCTTATAGGCCTAGAACTCACTAAGCAGGCCAGGGGATCCTTCTGCCTCTGCCTCCTCAGTACTGGGCTTACAAGAAGCTACCACAGGGTTATTTTATACGGGTTCTGGGCGTGGCACTCAGGCCTTTGTGCTTATGTGATAATCACATTACAAACTGAGCCATCACTCAAGCCCTGTTCATGAAACATTGCTGAAAATATAAATGATGATGAAGGTCACTGATCCAGACACATAGGAAACTTCCAGAACTGGCCTGGTCCCTCCTCTTAGCCTCCACCCTTCTGACACAGAATAACGGTCTCTAAGCATGAAAAAGGATGAACCGATATCCTCAGAGGGAGCTCTGGATTGTACAAAGGGTAAGATACCACAAGGCAGCTTGACATAGGATGGGACTACAAGTCCCTTGGGCAGTACCATAAGGCTGTGACTGGGGAGAGAGAAGTGGCAAGGATTTCTGGCACCTGGGATTTGAGGTGAGAGGATGTCTCTGGAGGAAGTGGTGGCCAGTCTGCATACTGCTGCAGCAAGGTGGGCGAGGAGTCTGAGAGCAAGGATTGCTCTTCCTAGGCAGCCAGTCTCCTAATTGAAACCATTGTGTTTATGATAATTCGTGTCTGATATAGGAATCCTGGGCTGGGGCTGTGTCCTCCTCTTGAAGGGGCTGTCAGAAGGAAGAGGGCTGGGGGCTGACAGGGATGGGGAGGTGGGGACAGGGAGTGCCGAAGACAGGGAGGCCTTGAAGGAGAGGACTATGCTGCTGAACTCAGCTCCCATCACAATGCAGCCCCATCCTCTTCCCTGTTCACAGGTGGCCAGCAGCTCCTACTTTTCCCCAGTACTCTGAATACCTGTCTTCTGAAGGTACCTCCTCACAGTGCTGAATGAACCTGGGTTCCTCTTGTGTCATTCCTCAGAATAGCAAGAAAAGTCCCACGGGGAGCAGACAGCAGGGGTAGTGACCTTTTAGGTCACCTTCTACACAGGTCCCTCCTACACAGGTCCTTCTTACATGACCTAAGGCCTGAGTAAGCTGAGCAAGGCACAGAGGCTGTGATGGAGTTCAAGAGATGAACTTCATGAGTCCATGTGTTTCTGTGACCTCTGGGGGACCCTGGATTCCATAATGGCTGGTGGAGATTTGAAGGGGCCACCTGGGATAGGTCATGTGACTGGGCCCCCTCTTTGATGGGGAAGGAAGGGCTCAGCACTCCTCACTGGGTGCCACTGTTCTGGAGCTTGGAGGGCAGCCTGGCATGGAGTCTCTGCCCCACAGTGGAGCTTGTGGTCTGCAGGAAGGTAAGGATGGTAGCAATCTAATAAGGGCAGGGGCAGCCAGGGAGGCTTCCTGGAGGAAGGGGCACCAGACCTCTCCCATGGTGGATCCCCTCATCTCTCCTGAGACATGCTCTTAGGAAACTTCTTGGCTTCAGTTTTGGTAATGGCACCTGGCCCCGCCTGTACTTTGATGTGGCGTAGTTGTGGCTCCAGATGTAAGGACACTTATACCCGGGGTGTTACCATTTAAGGGCAGCTAGAGAGACAGGAGGCAGAAAGGAGAAACTTGATCTGACCTTGGATGGGGCCATGTTTACTCCCAACAAGGTGGCATTTTGTCATCCACATGTGGATGACCATAAGGCTTACAGAAAAAGATAGGATGCAGCCCCTTATAGGGATGGAAATGACCTCCATAGTTTGAAAGGGAAGCTGGGAAGTGTAGTCTTTCCTAACTCTTGAGAGGATATAAAAAACACAGGGCAGGGACATTATAGCTGTTTCTGCTGAGGAGGGTCTTTGTTAGAGGGGGTAGTTTTGGGTCCATTGAAGGGGGGTCTTCTAGTCATGTGGCAGGGGAGAGTCTTAACTTGATTGGCTTTGATGGATCAAGTGATTGCCATCTTATATTCCTGGGACATCTGGAAAGTAATTGTTAGAGGGCTGTAAGCAGCTGGTTTGGTTACAGAGCAACACCAAGAGATTTCCCGGGAAGGTTGAGGGATGGGGAGGAACAGAGGCGAGGGGATATTGACACAGAGTTGATTCAGGGTGACAGTGACTAGTCCCATTGCCTGGACTGTTGGACCAAAACGAGCTAGCAGAAGTAACAGGGAGCTACAGAGCATGAAAGGAAGGAGACAGGAGAAAATAGAGGGCTAATATAAAGAACTGTATCCAGCTCAGGGGGAAAGGAATGAAGTCCCTTTAGCCTGTTTCTCCACGGCATCCAAAAGGCCTTTCTGCAGATGTATTGAGAACACACGGAGCTGTTGTAGGCTGAGAGCACTGGGAGAGCTTGCGTGGGATGTTTTGTTCGGGCAGGGTTAAGTTGTATAAGTGAAACATTTTAAATGGGGCATGAAAGTAAGTGTGAGGAGAATAAGGAGGAAGGAGGGCAGTGCTGCGGCCGTCGTGGGGTCCAGCTGGTCCTGAGGGACGTCCAGCTCATCTGAGCCGTGAGCCAGAGAGCTGCATTGATGCAAAGGAGGCTCCGGTCCAGCTGTTTCAGGTCTGCATCCCTGAAACGATGTTCAGAATGGCAAGAAGATGGATGAGTTAGATGGCCTCTGGCCATTAGCCCCGTCAGAGGCCACCTGAATGCTTTTAGGGGCTTAGGGACGATGGTCTCTCGGTGACTGTTTTGAGGTCGACAGAAGGGTAATGAGGGGAGCAGCAGTTGGAGTTCCTCAGAGGAGGGTCCATCCTAGGGGCCATGATAAAAACAGAATCGTTGTCAAAGATCCAGAACAGAAGCCAGGAGGGAATGACTACAGCTTAGTGTGGAACGTTAAGAGACGAAAAGAAAAACTCTCACACCGAGAACACTCACAGGAGCACACTGTAACTGGACACCCGGCAGGACTGTGTTCTGTGGAAGGATAAGGTACCTGTAGTTAGCTGTTCGTTACCTCAGACTCCTGCATGCAGAACGAGCTCCTGAAACTTTGTAAAGAAGTCAGCTAATGACAGCGTCTAAGAACAAACGTGACAGAACAACAAACCTGACAGAACGTGGCTCAGTGCTACTCCTTGCTTTCATATCTGATAAACTTTGTATACTTGTTTCAAATAGTAACAACACCGGCTATTATTTCATGAGCAGAAACAGAGTATCCCAAGGAAAACTAGATTTCTGGTTAGTAATAATTTGACAAGAAAAACTTTCGAAACTGGGGACTGTTCCCTTAAATGACCGTATCTAGTGTTTGAAAACATGACAAGGCAAATTTTTAACATCAGATTGTTCTATTTCAAGATTATATAATAACTATTTTTATATTATTGGTCTACATAAAGAGACAATTTAATTCTAAGTTGCAGTCAGCCAAAATAAATGATTTCCCAGTTTTCAATTTAAAATCTATACTCCCAGAGACAGTGATTTCCTTATCCAATGTAAATGATTCACTTAGCAAAGTTTTCTAAAATTAACCCTATTGACACGCCTCTTAAAAATCCCTGCATTTTCATTCCACAACTCAACCAACAGATGAAATATGAAAGCAGTCAGTCAAACTTGTAATAAATAATTTACATGAAACACGGACTGAGTTAACCAGGAAGCTAACTCTTCACCCCTTCTGCTGATGAACAAATCTCTAGCCAGCCACATTCTGACAACAGTAAGCATATTTCTTAACATCATTGGTTGTTTAGAAGTATAATTTGTAAAGCAAGATAACCAAATTTAATGAGCCTTAACAAATATTGGTTTCTGAAATTTCTTAGAAAACATCTACAAGTGTCCCTATCAAAACCTATGTGCTCTTTGTTGGCCTCAAAATGAGGGTGCAGGTGGAGGCCCCAGAGCTTACTATCGGGGTAGAGACTAGAATTTAAAAGCACCACAGGCGAACATAGGTTGGAGAGAATCTCCATCTAAGTCAGTGGTTCTCATCATTCCTACTGCTGCGACCCTTTAATGCAGTTCCTCATGCTGTGATGACCCCAACCAGAAAGTTATTTCATTGCTACTTTATAACTGTAACTTGCTACTGTTATGAATTGTAATGTAGATATATGATATGCAGAATGGTCCTAGGTGACCCTCGTGAAAAGGTTGTTTAACCCAAAGGGGGTTGTAACCCACAAGATGAGAACCACTGTCTTAGGATA
Organism: Arvicola amphibius; assembly: GCF_903992535.2. Classification (NCBI taxonomy): domain Eukaryota; kingdom Metazoa; phylum Chordata; class Mammalia; order Rodentia; family Cricetidae; genus Arvicola; species Arvicola amphibius. Next base: position 68,656,815 of record NC_052055.2, on the reverse strand, counting down.
TCACTTAATAGAATCATCTGCTGACTCTACAGATACAATACTGGCTGTTGAATAGTCTGAATAATTTTCCAAGCTGTGAGTTTGATTACTTCCTCCTTTAATGAGGAGACGGTGGTTAGGGGATGAACCCTGAAATTAACTTTCACTAAGAAGAACTGGAAGACAGTATGAAGGGTATGACCAAGTGAACCAGCACACAGGTACTGAGCCAATTGGTGGTAGCTTAGGTACAAGGTCTCCACAGCTTCTTATGTCAGTTCTAGAGACACTGAGGGTGAGTAGTTGCTACCGGCCTCTGCTGTTTGAGCCATATAGGATGTGGATGCCAACTCTGAGATCCTCTCCTGGGCAAGAGGGTCCACCCCTTGCCATGTGAGTCATGAGGATTAATTCATCTCTAGATAAGAAGGAGGACTTTTTTGGATCAAGTCCACATGACTAGAACTGGTCAGATCTACACAGCAGACTTATGACAGGTCTTATGTCCCATGCATCTTTGTCCTGTTGGGATGGTGCTCCATCCAAATGCAACTCACTCTAGTGGGATGGTGCCCCATCCAAAGGAACTGCTAGAGCCTGGGAGTTTCTGTCATAAACTTGTATTATAGGGCTGGAGAGATGGCTCAGAGGTTAAGAGCATTGCCTGCTCTTCCGAAGGTCCTGAGTTCAATTCCCGGCAACCACATGGTGGCTCACAGCCATCTGTAAAGAGGTCTGGTGCCCTCTTCTGGCCTGCAGACATACACACAGTCAGAACATTGTATACATAATAAATAAATAAATATTTAAAAAAAACTTGTATTATAAACTTAACCCATTTTATGCAAGCATTTAATCTTTTATAACCAATTTTTATAGATCTGATCTTGAATAGTATTTTATATTAAAACATTAAGCTAACTTGAAACTTGTTTTGACTTACTTGTTTCAGGCTTTACATTCACAGTATATATAGGATTCTATATAGTAGGTAATAACTTAAGACTTATTATACAGGCGATTAAAAATTGTCTCTCCCTCCAAGCTTGTCTCTGTAAATAAATTACATTTATACTTAACACAACTGACCATTAATAACTTGTATATCTTAGTTACCTTTAACAGTTTAAAATAAGTTGGTATCTTTTATAAGATTAGGATTTTACAATTTTATTCATGTTAAGATTGAGCCTTAAAAATATAATTCTTAACTTAAAGATCCCTTACTACCAAAGCAAACTTTAAACCATAAAAACAGTTTCCAGAGAGACTGAACTTTTCTTAGTGTACTTTTATAAAATGCCAGCATTGTAGTGACTCAGTTTCTCCAAATACCTAAAGCTTAATAAAGATAGTAAAAATACCACATTTTTAAATCATGTAGTTTTAAAACCAGTCATCTTGGAGGTTTGGTGTTGCCTCCTTTGTCTAAAGTAAGGAGCACTGTTATAAGTAGAAGGATGTCATGTGGTTACCTTAGCCAAGATGATGGTAAAAGTCACACGGCGTGCTTCTACTCTGATGAGGCCACCAGTCAAGATGGCAGCAAGCCACATGGTACTCCAAGGTGAGCCGATCTGGCACATACTGTTTTCCTAACCAAGAGTTGAATTCCAGTTACTGACATGGTATATTATAGCAAATGAAGATTATCTCTACATTTGTTTTAAATCACACTCAATGAACTTCCAAATCCTAAACTACAGAAAATTTCAACAAAAGCTTTAAAACAGCAAGCAAGACCAAGGGAAAAGGGAGGGATTCTGAGAGCTGAACACCTGTCATTTGTGAACTCTATAGGAAATAGCTCACTTCTTAGTCTTCTCAACAGCAAAATGTCTTTTCTGGGTTGTTCTGCTATTCTCTCCTTCTCCCTGTCACAGAGCCAGGTGACTGACCTGACCCAGACAGAAACTTTAGAGGAAACTTTTAAACACACATGTTTGGGCCTGGAGCAGATAGGCCAAAATTCAGCTCCAGGGCGGCCTTCTCAGTAGAGTAGAACAGCATGAAACATTTGTTTTCTTTTCTTCTTCTTTCCTCCCTCCTTTTCTCCCTCTCTCCCTCCCTCACTTTCTCCCTCCCTCTCTCCCTCTCCCCCTCCCTCCCTTCCTCTTTTCTTTCTTTCTTTCTTTCTTTCTTTCTTTCTTTCTTTCTTTCTTTCTTTCTTTCTTTCGACAGGGTTTTTCTGTGTAGCCCATTTTCACTCTGTAATTTCACTCTGTAGACCAGATTAGTCTCTAACTTAGGGATCAGCCTGTCTCGGCCTTCTATGTGCTGGAATTAAAGATAAAAAGCCTGACAAGATCTCCTGAGTAAATTGAGAGCACAGGGACCTTGGGAGAGGGTTGAAGGAGAGGGGAAAGGCAGGGAGGGGAGCAGAGAAAAATGTGCAGTACAATAAAAATCAATAAAAACCAAACAAAAAAGATTAAAGGCATGTGCTGTCATCTCCTGGGCCATTTCTTTTAATATTATCCATACCATAAGACATTTGAATCTCTAAGATTGAACCCAGTGATCTACTTCTCCATAATGATTTGGTGTGGTGTGTCCTCAGACGGGGCAGACAACTGGGAAAGCTTTTATCTCTTATCTGTTACAGAGACAAACAGGATTTTTCAGAATTGGAGAGGCAGAAACACAAGTAGTCCAAAAGCAGAGGCAGAAGGCAAAGGAGTTCCAGGCTGGCTCAGTTAGGAAGGATTGTAACATAAAGATGCAAGTCTGAGACCAGAAGGACCAGTGGGTATTCTCATTTTAAGCGTGGCTGAAAGCCATGCCTTTGAGCAAGATTAAAGCAAACGTGCGTTTTACACCATCCTGCCATTCTGTCTATGGAGTCATTTATAGAACTTTAGATATTAAAAGTTCTGAGTTTGACCCAGCAGTGACTATTTTAATTATGGAGCTCCAGTGAATCCTGGACCTAAAATCACAGGTCCTATAGAATTCAGAGATTTTAGCTATGGACCAGTAGAGAATCGCAGGAATTCTCTGCCAGTCTTTGTCAGTGAGTGTCTCTAGAAAATTGGGAGTAGATGAAGTACAGACACAAGAACAGAGGTCAGTGTTCAGTTGCTTAGAGACTTGAAATGACCAAACAAACCTGGAACATACGAGGGTGTCCCCAACTATTACAATTTTAGGGTGAAGGTACCACAGGGTGGGTGGAGGCTTCTCAGACATTTTGGCTGATCAAGTGGTTCTTGTAGCCAGTGAAGTCTCCAGTGCCTTCCATTAAGTGGGTCTTCCATAAGAAAGTTTCAGTGAGCTCCCAAGCCTAGCTAGGGCACCTCCCAGTTAGGGCCAATGGCTTACCTTGTTCTGGTATTTTGCTATGTTGCATTCTTGTTCTGGTTGACTGCAGGGTAGCCTCTCACGTATGTCAGGCTGTGTAAGTAGGAGACAATAAGGTGACTGAAAAGGGCAGAGACAGAGAGGAAAAAGAAAGGCTTCTAGAGAGAGAAGGACCCTTCACTCAGGTCCTAGAACAAAGGTGTGGAGCTCCAGGTGCCATGGCAGGTTTCAGTTATGTTGGGTGGTCATTTAAAGGCAGCTATAGAAGGTGGAAAGAACAAGAGGCTTGTCCAACCTCTTGTTAGACCATGTTTACTCACTGTGAGAGAGCATTTTATCACCCACATGTCAGATGATCAAAGTGCCTACAGAGGAAGATGGGATGTAGCCCCTTATAGGGGTGGAAATGAATTCTGTAACCTGCTAGAGAATCTGGGAAATGCAGTCTTCATCAGGAAACTGTCATTGTTGTACTGAAGAATTAGTGTGGTTGCTGGCCCCTAGGCATTACACACCCAGGTGAGATGTCTCTGACCAGTGCTCCAGGCTATGCTAGGGGTGCCTGGGCCTCCTGTGGAGTAGTGAGCTCCTAGGCTCTGGTAGTAATCAAATAAAGAATAGACATCCAGTGTAACAGAAGGCCTGGGTCAGATGCTAGCTCTGCCGCAGCGAGCTTCATACCTTTGACACACTACCCACGCTCTTTGTGTCTAGGGTTTGTTTGTTTAAGATTTTTTTTTCTTATTTATGTGAACCTGTGTGGGCCTACCTGAATTTATACTACCATGTGCGGAGAAACCTGTGGAGGTCAGAAGAGGGCATCAAATCCCTTGGCTGTTGGCTGTCACATAGGTTCTAGGAACCAAGTCTGGGTCCTCTGCAAAAGCACTGAGCAGTCTTAACTACCAAGCCATCTCTCCAGCCCCACATGCTTTGGGGTTTGCTTTAGTCTGTGAAGTGAAGGAATTAAAAGTGATAACATAGGCTGAACATCCTGTCCCCAACATCTGAAAACCTGACACCATATCTGACACCAAACTTGAAACCATTCGGATCTTTACCATTTGGTTAAGGAGATGCTTACAATGAAAACATAAGTTTGATACAGTAGAGTACAGTACCTAGTTACATGTCATTTATGAGCTATAGGAAGTAATCTAGACATGCTCAGAAGTGTGTGGAAGGAAGTGTGTGAACTGTAAGTGTTGTATACTTTAGTCTGGAGGGAAGCGTGTGATCTGTGAGTGTTGTGTATGCTGGTCTGGAGGGAAGTGTGTGAGCCGTGAGAATTGTGTTTGTTGATCTGGACGGAAGTGTGTGAGCTGTGAGTGTTGTGTACTTTAGTCTGGAGGAAGCATGTGAACCATGAATGTTGCATATGCTGGTCTGGAGGGAAGTATGTGAGCCGTGAGAGTTGTGTTTGCTGGTCTGGGTATGAATCCTCCTCCCCAATAGACTCTTGTGTTGACTGTTTGGTCCCCAACTGATGGAGCTAATTTTGGAGGTTCTGGAAGCTTTCAAAAGTGGGGCACAGCTGGAGGAAGTAGGTTATCAGAGAATGTATTTGGGGAGAGCTGTGCAGTCTCCTAGTCCCCCATCCTCTGCTTCCTGTCTTCCCTGAGGTAAAGAAGTTACTAATCACACAATCCTTCTACCATGCCATGCCTTGACACATGGGGCCAAGACATAGAAACTGAACTCTCAGAACCTGGGAACTAAAAGAAGTCTTTCACCCTGAAGTTGCATATTTGTGTCAAGTATTATAACTTTAAAGTGTGTGTGTGTGTACGTGTGTGTGTGTGAGCATAGATGTGTGTGTGTACTTGAATGTGTGTCATGACATGGATAGAGATCAGAGAAAACTTGTGTGTTCTGTGTGTGAGTGTGTGCATGTGTATGTACTCGAACATCTGAGCCATGGCATGCATGGAAGTCATCGGACAACTTACATGTGCATGCCTGTGTGTGTGTGTCTGTACTTCAGCATGTGTGCCATGGTATACATGGAAGTCAAGAGGACTTGACAGAGGGTTCCTCTTCCCACTATTTGGGTCTTAGGGATAGAACTGAGGTCACCAGGTTTTGTAGCAAGTGTTTTCACCCAGTGAGCTACCTTGCCAGCCCACATTGTACCATTTTATATAAGGTGTTTGAGGATCCTGGAACCAACTTCCACAGATATCAAAGGATAGCTGGACCTACCCAGTAGTGTGAAGTCTACAGAAGTTTCTCCCAGCAAACCTGTGAAAGGGTTGTTAAGCACTCAGCAAATGCCACTTGTGGGATTATAGTCTCAGTGATATGCTGATTTTCTAGGGGATTCCTTCCCTTGGGACAGGGGATGATATCAAAACCTTGGTGGTAACACCCAATCTCACCTGGTTCTTAGTGGCCTTCTGTGTGGCAGATTGTGTAGGTTTGGATGACAATGGTTCCCATAAGTTCATATACTTAAATACTTGGTCCCCAGTTACTGGAACTGTTTGAGAAGGATTAGGAGGTGTGGTCTTGTTGGAGGAAGTATGTCACTGGGGGTGGGCACTGAGGATTCAAAAGTCCACACCATTCCCAGTGTGCTCTCTCTGCCTCCTGCTTATGAGTAAAGATGTAAGCTCTCAGCTACTGACCCTGAACCATACTGCCTGCCTTCTGCCTTGCTCCCTGCCATGGTCATGAACTCTAATTTTCTTGAGCTCTAAGACCCCCAAAGCCTTTTGCCTGTAAGTTTCCCTGGTCATGGTGTCTCCTCACATTAATAGAAAAGTCACCAAAACACGGCTCTCCTCTTGGTGTCTAGGTCGTCAGTGAGAGTGGCAGCTTGAGCAGGGTACTCTAAGTCAGTCCTCCTTTGCAGTGCCATCTCTGCTAATTCCCAGCCAAGTACGGATTCCAGAGAATTTTCTCTGACCCTTTCTTTGTCACCACGGTAACCCAGCCAGTCACCCTAGACATGTTGATTCTTGCCATCCATTTTTCTAACTCAACAATGATGGTGAGAATTCATCCCCCCCCCCTTTTTTTTTGGTTTTTCAAGACAGGGTTTCTCAGGAGGTATGGAGCCAGTCCTGGAACTCACTCTGTAGACCAGGCTGGCTTCAAAATCACAGAAATCTGCCTCTTGAATACTGGGATTGAAGGTGTGTGCCACCACCCCCTGGCAAATTCATCCACTTATTTGGCCACTGCACTGAGTCCCGAACCTACAGAAGACCGCATGGCATCTGCATGAAAAAGGACCTGTGTACATGCAAGTTTTTTCAGGGATGTTTGTGATGCTGTTTGCTCAGCCTAAGATACCTAAAAGTAGGACTTAGTTTTCCCCTCAGAAGAGGCTCCTTGAGGACAGACCATGTCCTCCTCATACTGAGGCTCTCTAAGGACAGGCCATGTCTCCTTCAGACCAAGGATCCCTGAGGACACAGGCCATGTCTCCCTCAGACTGAGGCTCCCTGAGGACAGGCCATGTCTCCCTTAGATTGCTGCTTTGAGGTCCTGCTCTTTCTCTGCCTAGCCCCTGCTGCAAAGCCCTGTAAGCCTTCCCAGGCTCTTTCTCCTGTGCCTGTGCTGGAATAGATGCCCCTGTGTGCCTGGTCAAATTCCTTTCTTTCCCTCTTCTCACCTGACTGCAGCCTGGGCCGGTGCAGTATCCTAGCCTTGCAATTCTGGCCAGACCCATCTGCTTCTGCATTGCTGCTGAGCCAGCTGCAAAACCAGGTCACCTCCGTCTCCTTGTCTTTCTCATCCCCTCTCCCTAATCGAATTGGGTTTTTTTTTCCTTCTTTGCATTGTGCATGTCAGAGGCAGCATCACTGGCCCCGCTCTGAGCCTGCACAATCAGCAAAGTGTGGCCCTCATTCCTTCCTGCCCTCTTTCCTCCTGCTCACACTCCTCTGGCAGCAGCTGAGCCTGTCACAGCTCTCAGGGGAGTCTGCAGCAGGAAGTAGGGCCAGGGATCACTCATTTCTTCCTGTCCTCCCGCCCTGCAAAGGAGGTGTTTGGATGAGGGGTGACAGGCTCTGGTGGCTAATGGGGTCACAGCACAATCTTTCCTTGATAGGCTGCTATGGAGAGGTCTTTTGATCTCAGGCAGTCCCTGGTCACACTCTGGAGCTACCAGGGTGCTGACAAGGACAACCCAGGTCTTGCTTTTCTCTGCCCTTCTGAACTTGGGGTCCAGGTCACAGTTCAGGTTTCAGGGTACCCTCAGATACACCCCAGCATTTGGGGCACAGCTGCAGCCTCCTAACTGGGATGAGCAATCAGAGCTGTCATGGTGATGGTGATAATAATCGCCAGTCAGTCTGCCTGTTAATACCCAGGGTGCCTCCCATGGGGCACTCATCTCACCTGCTCACGTGACTGACAGGCAGAGCCGCTAAGATTCAGAGGACCAGAGGTCATTGTGATCACATTGCACACAAGGTCTTGAGGTTAACGGAAACCTTCCCTGGGGACCTCTTGCTTTCAACTGTGACTCTGATACCCAAGGAACAGCTGCCTGAGGGAGGGGGGCTGACCAGTCATGATGGAAACTCAAAGCCGGGGCCCTGTGGATCCAGATCTGAGGCTCTGTGTGCTCCTGGAGCAGGTTGCCTTGTGCCTTTGAGCTTCAGGTTGTTTTCCATGCACTGGGACAGAAAGGCAGTCTCCACTGGGCATAAAGGAGGGACTGGCTCCACAATCCTCACAGGTCCTAAGTTCACACATGCTCCATTCCCAAAATAACAAACGGAGGATCATTGCCACATAGCTTGGGTGCATCCCTTTTGTCTACTGCTCAGAGGGTGAACCTGCCTGATGTGAAGCCTGGCAACCTGAGATCGGTTCCGAGAGGCACATGGTAGAAGGAAAGAACCAGTTCCCCAAGCTCTCCTCTGACTACATGCATACTCTTCAACCCACAAAATAAAATGAAATATAATAAAAAGTTTAAATGGTATCCATACTGAATGTGCAGACCTTTCTCCTGATTCTGTTTCCTAATAACTTGAAGGCCCTGAGCCTACTTCCTCCGACATGGTGCCCTGTGGTGCCACTTTTCTGTCTGGGTGCCAGGCTTACTCTGCCCTTTCTGGCTGCTGCTTCCCATCAGCTGGGGCAGGCTGCCTGGCCTTATGAGTCACACCTCAATTTTGAAGAATCCCAGGGTTATAAGCAGAATCTTATTTATTCCTATCGCTAGTCAACAATCAATAAAAAGATGGCTTGAGAGTCATGCAAGAAGTAGAATAATTTGATCACTTCTCCTTCCGTGTGTGTGTGTGTGTGTGTGTGTGTGTGTTTGAGCAAGACAGAAGTAAAGTCAAAAACATCCCACTCATATACTTTTTAGAGCTGGGAACAGATTTTTAAAAACGCGAACTGTACATCAAGTAATAGGAAAATATATTTTGGTTCTGTATTTTATCCAGCTAAGGGAAAGAAAAGTCAGGACAAAAGAGATGAGAAGAGGAGAGAGAGGCAGAGGCAGAGAGAGGGACAGAAAAAGAAACTGTTTACAAGACAAAGCACTGTTCCTCCAGACACCCCAGGACCCCCAAAGAAAGACCTCACCCACGGATTCGAGACCAACTGGACCCCTAAATGCTTGCTGCAAATTCTCCACAGCCAGCAGGCCCTTTCGGGTGTCTGGTGATCAAGACAAGGGGCTTGATTAAACCTGGGTGTTGGAGACCTTCCCCGTCTCCTGGCTGTTGTTATTTCCATCTGGGGTTCAGAACAGACAGGCTCCTCCCTTATAGCTCCGTCCACAGTGGGAGGGGCAGGCATGTCAACAGTGATTATAATAGTCTCTTCCTTCAACAATCAGGATCAGTATGGTGACAGTTAAAATGACAGAGGAGAAATGAATGGATTTCAACTGAGGTCCCCAAAGTGCTGATGGGGCCACTCACAGATGCTACCTGGAGGAGGCACAAGCTTTCTCAGGTGTGGGGAAGGCAGGGCAGTGCCAGAGAAGGCTGTTGTATCGCATCACTTGGAGTTAGTTTCTCACTGGACTACTTCCTAGCTGTGTATCTTAGGCAAGTTATTTAACCTCTCTGAGTCCATCTCTTCATCTATGAAATGAGAGTCAGTATGGGTATCATAGGGCTTTTACATTAAGAGATGAAGCATTCAATACTATCTTGTAAAATGGAAATTGTTGAACAGAGGTAAAAAGGTAGTGTTGGGAGATGTGGCTGTCACAGTGTGTGCCCAGTCACTGGGTACACTACATTTTCACAAAGGGAAGATATGAGCTGTGGTGAGTTACAAGTCTGTCCAAGCCATCTGTGGAGCTGATGACCCCAGTAGGGCTAGACCACCACCTGCACAAAGCTGTTTGTGGGGAGGAAGGAGTTCAAGTGATCTCGAGGCCACCACCTGAACCCTGTATTGGCTTCCATGCCTTCTCTGTCCACTGGCCTTGGACCTGCAGCTTCTGCAGCTTCTGCAGGCTTACAGTATGCACACCAACTGTTTCTCCACCCAGAGGCTCCTCCTGGGACTTCTCACTGTGGACTGAAGTATGTGTGTGTGTGTGGGGGGGGGGGATTCTAACAAGCAAGAAAGCTTCTGCTCCGTGTGTCTGAGATATCATTGAGGCTAAAACAGCAGGAACAAAAATAAGCGTTCAAATTAGGGCCAGAGGAGCGGCTGTTGAGCTCACTGAGGCTGTGGAGTCCTGAGCTCAGGGCCAAGCCTGCACCTGTTAGACTCAACCATTACCTCCTGCCTGTATCAGGTGTAGTTGGGACTCCCCCGCAACCCTGACTCCATGACTTGGAAAATGGAGCCCACAGAGGTATGGAGTCTTCCTCAGTCTCCAAGCCAACCCTCCTGATTAGCCTCAATTGTCAACTTGATACTGCCTGCAGTCATCTGAGAGGGGATACCTCAGCCAAGGATTGTCTAAACTCAATTGACCTGCGGATATATCTGTGGGGAAACTGTCTGAGTTGTTAACAGATACCGGAGGATCCAGCCCACTGTGGGCAGCATCCATTCCCTAGGCAGATGGTCCTGTGCTGTATAAATAAGAAAGCTAGCTAAACGTGAGCCTGTGAATGAGCAAGCAAACAATAGTCCTATGAGGTTCCTGCTTCCAGGTTTCTGCCTAGAATTCCTTTCCTGGCTTCCATCCTAATGGGCTGTGGCCTGGAAGCATAAGTCAAATTAACCCTTTTCTCCCCATGCTGCTGTTGGTCAGTGCTTTCATCACAGCAATAGAGAGAAAACTAGAACAGCCTCCCTGGCATTGACCACTTGTGTCTGCCTTGGATTCCCAAGGGAGCAGCATCAGGTAGGCAAAAGGCAGCAGGACTTGGATGCTGACAGCCTTAGTGTCGCCCATTCAGGTGACAGGGTGCTGCCTCACTTGGTTACCCTGAGGCTGTCCCTGAGTGTCTGCTATATGGGTGTTTCAGGTTTAACGTGGTCTCCCCTATGCATCCCATTAGGCTGCTGGGGCAGAAGGAGCAGGACTTGAGATCTGTGGTCCCAACCATGTTAGGGTTTAGAGTTAGACATGGATATTACAGAAATGTGTGAGTCCCACATGAGTGCAGTGTCCACCGAGCCAGAAGAGGGTGCTGGATCCCCTGTAGCTGGAGTTATACGTCCTTCCGAGCAGTCTGGTGTGGGGGCTGAGAATGAACTCCTGTCCTCTGCAAGGGCAGCCAGTGCCCTGGACCACAGAGTCCTCTCTCCATCCCCAGACTCCTTTAAAGTACACATAGAAGAACAATCATGCAGGATGTCTTTCTTGCTCCTTTCTGTGGCCAGATAAACTGGCTGAGAGGAACAACTGAACGGGACTTCCATCAATGAGGCCATGAGGGGATGAGTCCACAGGTGGTAACCATCCCTGCGTGTAGAAGGAGTGGTGGGCTGCGTTCCCGCCTGATCCTGCATGGCTAGCTTTATACCCGAAATAACAACACACAAGTTGTATTCTTTTAAACACTACCTGGCCCATTAGTTTCAGCTTCTTATTGGCTAATTCTCAAATCTTGCTTTAACACATATTTAGTAATCTGTGTAGCACCATGAGGTGGTGGCTTACCAGGAGAGATCTTAACCTGCGTCCATCTCGGAGAGGAGAGCTATGGGGTCTGCCTGAGGCATCTGCATGACTCTGCTTTCTTTCTCCCACAATTCTGTTCTGTCTACTCCACCCACCTATGTTCTGACCCATTAAAAGGCCAAGGCAGTCTCTTTATTAACCAATGAAAGTAACACATAGACAGATGACCCTCCTCCATCATTTCCACTTTTTCTGTTTAAACAAAAAGAAAGGCTTTAACTTTAACATAGTAAAATTACATATAACAAAACAGTTATCAAGCAAGAATTACAGTTACAATATTTATATCTATTTTATCTTTTATCATAACTAAGGAAAACTATATCCATTCTTCAACTCCATCAAAGACTCCAGAAGGATATAATATTACCTAAGCAAACAGGAAATAAGCAACTTCCAAACTCTAGAAATGACAGAGACATCTCGTTGCCTGGACAGTCACCCAAAGTTCTTCTGTACCATTGGGGCATCCATCTTCGGCCTTCAGACCCATTGTATCCAGCAGACATTTCCACGAAGCAGGAAATTACAAAGACAGTTCATCACTCTCTGCTGTGTCCTGCAGAATGTCTCACAGACTCTTTCATGAATCAGGAACCCCGAAAGACCATCTCACCTTTAGGCAAGTTCAGCAGTCCTCTCTCTGCAGGTTCTTTGTGTCCAGTTTATGCATCAGTCCAGGCAAGAGCAGTTTCTTGTCCAAATGGCTAACCAACTCCATAAGGAGCCTCTTCGATGCCCATCTTCCTCTTGAAGTAGATTGGTGTTGCCAGAAGCAGACGTGTCTCATTGTCATGAACAGCCTAAATTGTTAAAACATTAAATGCCATATTCTGTAGTCTTTGAAAGATACGAAGAATGCCTATATCTATGAAATATATCTATGTACATCTAGAAAGTCTAACTAACATGACTACAAGCTTGATTATTATTGATGATTATCCATTAACAACCCATATTTCCTAATTATACATTATATTTTTAAATGAACTACACAATCATAATACCTTAATCAATATCAGAAATACATATACATATAACAAAATTGACCTTAAATCTCTATCAATAAAGCAAAATCTATACCAATGCAAATCATCCATATCTATATCATATCCCCCTTTAAATGTAAAAGAACATTTATAGACAATATCTGGGAATATGGATGTAGTTATTTCTCTCCAAACTTCTTCCTGCTGTATAGGGGCGCTGTTAATTAGGTTTTTCATGGTATAACCTGTTGGGTAAAGTAATTTTCTGAAGGTGTTCACGGTGACCTTTCAGGAGGGCGTGGTCTATTATACCATATTGGGATAGAAGCAATCCATGGGGTCTCATCCTCTGTGAAAACAAAAGAAGACCCTCTTTTCCAAAGCATCATGCTCTTAGATCCAAATTCTGAAGTCATACCCTTATGATATCCATTCTAGTCTAGCTTGGTAGGCCATATAATGAAATGTCTCTCTGTACTTAGCTCCTTTACAGTCAAAAATTTCAAAGAAAACACAATAATACAAAGAATCCAGACTCTCCGTGAATTTTCCATTTTTACGTGGCTTATTTTTCTTTACTTCTTTTCATCTATAACTATCTGTACTCTGTCTCTTTAAAGACTTTACCCTTTTTTTAAGGCATTAACTTTGTTCTCTATATTCTTTTTCTTCTCTCTCCCAAGCCTACGTACACTCATCCAATATTGTGACCCATTTAAAGGTCCTTTATGTCTGAATCTGTCCTATTGTGAATCTGTAATTCTTTACTGCCCAGGAGCATTTTTGTTTTGCAGTTTTAAATCACTAAGCACTTAAGAATCTAAGCTGTGACATTCCTAGGTCAAAAACAGGTACTGCCAGCTTTCCCCGCCCAGTCCAACATTACGGAGCCACTTGTGACTGAATCAGTTGCACCTCTAAGCTGCAGAGTGGTAGTCTGCTCTGGATGTTGGCTCCACCTCTCTCCAAATTTCAAAATGGAGGACGTACCATTTTCTACTAGCTCTGGGGCTGCCCGGTAGGAGCTGCACTCAGCACTTTAACTCTGAGACTGAGCGTGCAGCACAGAAAATCTTGTCATCCAAGTTACAGCCAAATCTGACAGGCAGAACACTGTGCAGTCTGAAAACATGCCATGCTCTTCTGCCTGACTAAACCTGATTCAGCCATCTGCCCAGGTGCAGGCGGGAAGGCTGAGCCATTGGCATGGTCTCAGAGTACTTTGTTTCTGATCCCGAGCAGGAACACAAACATCCAGTCCCATAAAAGCCATTGAAAAGCTTTAAAGCCAGAGTCTGCACTGGCAGCACAGCCCCAGGAAGTCACGTTTTAAAATGACTGGCTTTTTTTTCTGCCGTTATTGCTGAAACAGGAAACCTCTCTATGGCACGTCCTAGCAAACAGCAAAAAGCTGTGTTAAACTCTCCCTTTTTCTAAAACCCTCTCAGGTTTTTAAGTGGATTTAGCCCATCCCGTTGGAGCACCACTCTGTAGAAGGAGTGGTGGGCTGTGTTCCAGCCCGGCTCCTGCATGGCTAGAATTTGTTGAAAGAGAAGCGGAGGGCTGCTTCCTGCCACCCAAAATAATTACTTGGAAGCTGTATTCTTTTAAACACTGCCTGGCCCATTCGTTTCAGCCTCTTATTGGTTGATTTTCACATCTTGCTTTAACATATATTTAGTAATCTGTGTAGCACCACGAGGTGGTCGCTTACTAGGAGAGATCTTAACCTGCGTCCATCTCAGAGAGGAGAGCTATGGCATCTGCCTGAAGCATCTGCCTGACTGCTTTCTTACTCCCACAATTCTGTTCTGTCTACTCCACCCACCTATGTTCTGACCCATTAAAAGGCCAAGGCAGTCTCTTTATTAACCAATGAAAGTAACACATAGACAGATGACCCTCCTCCATCACCTGTGCGCCCCTCATCCAGAACCAACACACCCAGAGTCACACTTCATGCCTTGTTCATTTCTTAATCTAGTTGTGTTGATAATCAAAATTAACCTTCAAGGAGGTAGAAAATTAATTACCTGAACTCAGAGAAAACCGAGTTCATATCCTAGCTCTGTGCTTAATGGCTGTATGATCTTGGACAGGTAACTGACCCTCTCTGAGTGGTGTGTGTGTGTGTGTGTGTGTGTGTGTGTGTGTGTGTTTCTTTTTTCTATCCTTAGAAAAAAAATTATTTTTTTATTTTTCCCATGTTTTAAAAATGATTTTTTTTTTGAGCTCTACATTTTTCTCTGTTCCTCTCCCTGTCGCTTCCTTCCCCTTCAACCTTCTTTCAAGGTCCCCATGCTCCCCAATTTGCTCAGGAGATCTTGTCTTTTTCTACTACCCATGTAGATTAGATCTATGGATGTCTCTCTTAGGGTCCTCATTGTTGTCTAGGTTCTCTGGGATTGTGATTTGTGGGGCTGGTTTTCTTTGCTTTATGATTAAAAGCCACTTTTGAGTGAGTAAATGTGATAATTGTTTTTCTGGATCTGTGTTACCTCAAAATGATGTTTTCTAGCTCCAATCATTTGCCTGCAAAATTCAAGGTGTATTATTTTCTTCTGTGTAGTACTTCATTGTGTAAATGTACCATATTTTTCTTATTCATTTTTTGGTCAGAGGGCATTTAGGTTGTTTCCAGTTTCTGGATATGACAAACAATGCTGCTATGAACATAGTTAAGCACATGTCCTTGTGGCATGTTTGAGCATCCTTTGGATATATACCCAAAAGTGGTATTACTGGGTCTTGAGGAAGGTTGTTTCCTACTTTTCTGAGAAATTGTCACACTGACATCCAAAGGGGCTGTACCAGCTTGCATTCCCACCAGCAATGCAGAAGTGTTCCCTTTCCCCCACAACCTCTCCAGCATAAGTTGTCATCAGTGTTTTTTATCTTGGCCATTCTTACAGGTGTAAGATGGAATCTCAGAGTTGTTTTGATTTGCATTTCTCTGATGACTAAGGATGTTGAGCATTTCCTTAAATATCTTTCAGCCATTTTAGATTCCTCTGTTGAGAGTTCTCTGTTTAGGTCTGTACTCCATTTTTTTTTTATTGGATTGCTTGTTCTGTTGATGACCAATTTCTTGAGTTCTTTGTATATTTTGGAGATCAGACCTCTGTCTGATGTGGGCTTAGTGAAGATCTTTTCCCGTTCTGTAGGCTGTCATTTTGTCTTGTGTGACGGTGTCCTTTGCTTTACAGAAGCTTTTCAGTTTCAGAAGTTCCCATTTATTAATTATTTCTCTCAGTGTCTGTGCTGCTGGAGTTATATTTAGGAAGTGGTCTCCTGTGCCAATGAGTTCAAGTGTACTTCCCACTTTCTCTTCTATAAGATTCAGTGTGACTGGCTTTATGTTGAGGTCTTGGATCCATTTGAACTTGAGTTTTGTGCATGGTAATAGATATGGATCTATTTTCATTCTTCTATGTGCTGATAACCAGTTATGCCAACACCATTTGTTGAATATGCTTTCTTTTTTCCATTTGATATTTTTTGGTTTTTTGTCAAAAATCAGGTGTTCAAATGTATTTGGATTAATATCTGGGTCTTCAATTCAATTTCATTGGTTCTCCTGCCTGTTTTTATGCCAATACCAGGATGTTTTCAGTACTGTAGCTCTGTAGTAGAATTTGAAGTCAGGGATTGTGATGCTTCCAGCAGTTCTTTTATTGTACAGGATTGTTTTGGGTATCTTGGGTTTTTTGCTTTTCCATATGAACTTGAGTACCATTCATTTGAGATATGTGAAGAATTTTGCTGGGATTTTTATGGGCATTGCATTGAATCTGTAGATTGCTTTTGGTAAGATTGCCATTTTTACTGTGTTAGTTCTACTTATCCAAGAGCATGGGAGATCTTTCTACTTTCTGGTGTCTTCTTCAATTTCTTTCTTCAAATATTTAAAGTTTTTGTCATACAAGTCTTCCATTTGTTTGGTTAGAGTTACTCCAAGATATTTTATACTATTTGTGGCTATTGTGAAGGGTGATGTTTCTCTGATTTTTTTTCTCAGCCATTTTATCATCTGTGTACAGGAGGGTCACTGATTTTTTTTTGGTGGGGGGGGGAGTTAATCTTATATCCTGCTACATTACTGAAAGTGTTTATGAGTTGTAGAAGTTCCTTGATAGAATTTTGGGGGTCGCTTATGTAAATAATTATACCATCAGCAAATAGAGTTTGACTTCTTCTATTCCGATTTGTGTCCTCTTGAACTCCTTTTAGTGTCTTATTGCTCTAGCTAGGACCACAAGAACTATATTGAATAGATATGAAGAGAGTAGACAACCTTGTCTTGTTCCTGGTTTCAGTGGGATCACTGGGAGTTTCTCTCCATTTAGTTTGATGTTGGCTGTTGGCTTGCTGTATATTGCCTTTATTATGTTTAGGTATGTTCCTTGTATCCCTGCTCTCTCCAAGACCTTTATCATGAAGGGATGTTGCATTTTGTTGAAAACTTTTTTTGCATGTAATGAAACGATCATGTGGTTTTTATTTTTCACCCTGTTTATATGGTGGATTATGTTGACAGATTTTTGTATGTTGAACTATCCCTGCATCTGTAGGTTGAAGCTGAATTGATCATGGTGGATGATGGTTCTGATGTGTTCTTGGACTCGATTTGCCAATATTTTATTTAGTATTTTTTGCATCAATGTTCATGAGTGAGATTGGTCTGTAATTCTCTTTCTTAGTAATGTCTTTGTGTGGCTTGGATGTCAGCATAATAGTATCCTCATAAAAAGAGTTTGGCATTGTTCCTTCTGTTTCTATTGTGTGAAACAATTTGAGGAGTATTAGTATTAGTTCTTCTTTGAAAATCTTGTAGAAGTCTGAGCTGAAACCATCTGGTCCTGAACTTTTTTTTGGTTGGGAACCTTCTCATGACTGTTTTATTTCTTTAGCAGTTATAGGTCTGTTTAATTTGCTTATCTGGTTTTGATTTTATTTTGGTAAGTGATATTTATCCAGAAAGTTGTCCATTTCCTTTAAGTTTTCCAATTTTGTGGAGTACAGGTTTTCAAAATAAGACCTGATGATTCTCTGGATTTTCTCTGTGTCTGTTATTATGTCCCCCTTTTCATTTCTGATTTTGTTAATTTGGATATTCTCTCTCTTCCTTTTGGTTAGTTTGGATAAAGGTTTGTCTATTTTGTTGATGTTCTTTGTCTCATTGATTCTTTATATTGTTTTCTTTGTTTCTATTTTTTGATTTCAGCTCTCAATTTGATTATTTCCTGCTGTCTAGTTCTCTTGGGTGAGTTTGATTCTTTTTGTTCTAAAGTTTTCAAATGTTCTGTTAATTCACTAGTGTGGAATTTTTCCAGCTCTTTATGTAGGCATTTAGTTCTATAAACTTTCCTCTTAATACTGCTTTCATTGTGTCCCATAAATTTGGGTATGTTGTGTGGTCGTTTTCATTGAATTTTAAGAAGTCTTTAATTTCTCCCTTTATTTCTTCTTTGACCCATTGATGATTCAGGTGAGCGTTGTTTAATTTCCATGTGTTTGTGGACTTTCTGGAATTAGTATTGCTGTTAACTTCTAGTATTAAACCATGGTGATCTGATAAAATCCATGGGGTTATTCCATTTTTTGTATTTGTTGATGTTTGTTTTGTTACTGAGTATGTGGTCAATTTTTGAGAAGTTTCCATGAGATTCTGAGAAGAAGGTATATTCTTTTATGTTTGAATGGAATATTCTATAGATGTCTGCTAAGTCCATTTGAGTCATAACACCTGTTAGTTCCCTTATTTCTCTGTTCATTTTTTATCTGAATGACCTGTTCAGTGGTGAGAGTGGAGTGTTGAAATCTCCCACTATTAGTGTGTGGGGTTTAATGTATGATTTAAGCTTTAGAAGTGTTTCTTTTACATATGAGGGTACCCTTATATTTGGGGCATAGATGTCCAGTGTTGAGATTTTCTCTAGATGGATTTTTCCTGTGACTAATATGAAATGTCCTTCTTGGTCTCTTTTGATTGATTTTAGTTTGAAGTCTGTTTTGTTAAATATTAGGATAGCTACACCAGCTTGTTTCTTAGGTCCATTTGCTTGGAAGAATTTTCCCAACTCTTTACTCTGAGACAATGTCTGTCTTTGAAGTTGAGGTGTGTTTCTTGAATGCAGAAGAAGGATGGATTCTGTTTTTGTATCCAGTCTGTTAGTCTGTGCTTTTTTATAGGTGAGTTGAGTCCATTTATATTAAAGTATATTAATGACCAGTGATTGCTATATCCTATTAATGTAGTTTTCACTGTTGGTGATATTTGTGCATTTTTCCCTTCTTTGCGATTTGCTGCTATGAGACCATCAATTGGCTGTGTTTTTGTTGATGTAGCCAACTTCCTTGGGTTGGAGTTTTCCTTCTAGTATTTTGTATAGGGCTGGGTTTGTGGCTAGGTGTTGGTTAAATCTGTTTTTTTCATGGAATATCTTGTTTTGTCCTTCTATGGTGATTGACAGTTTTGCTGGGTATAGTAGTCTAGGCTGCCATCTGTGGTCTCTTAATGTCTGCGTAATGCTTGACTGGTACCTTCTGGCTTTCACTGTCTCCAATCAGGTGTAATTCTGATAGGTCTACCTTTATATGTTACTTGGCCTTTTTTCCTTTACAGCTCCTAATATTGTTTCTTTACTCTGTATGTTTAGTGTTTTGATTATTGTGTGGCAAGGGGACTTTTTTTGATCCAGTCTGTTTGGTGTTCTGTAAGCTTCTTGTATCTTCATAGGCATACCTTTCTTTAGGTTGGGAAAGTTTTTTTTATCATTTTGTTAAGTATATTTTCTGTGCTTTTGAGTTGAACTTCTCCTTCTATACCTATTATTCTTAGGTTTGGCCTTTTCATTGTGTCCCATATTTCTTGGATATTTCAGGTTAAGCTTTTGTTAGATTTAATGCTTTCTTTGACTGATGAGTCTATTTCCTCTATTGTATCTTCAGTGCTTGAGATTCTCTCTTCAATCTTTTGTATTCTGCTGTTCATGCTTGTGTTTATGGTTCCTGATCATTTTCTCATGTTTTCTGTTTCTATAATTTCCTCAGCTCGTGTTTTCTTTATTGTCTCTATTTCAGTTTTCAAGTCTTGAATAGTTTCTTTCATATGTTTGATTGCTTTTTCTTGGTTTTCTTTAAGGGATTTGCTGATGTCTTCCAGTTATTTGTTTGTCTTTTCCTCCATTTCTCTAAGGGAATTTCTCATTTCATCTTTAAGAGTTTCAAACATTCTCCTAAAGTTATTTTTTAGGTCATTTTCATCTGCTTCATCAATATTTGGTTGTTCAGTCTTGCTTTTGTAGGGTCTTTAGGTTTTACTGGTGTCATGTTGCTCTGTGTGGTGTTGCATGTGTTCTTACCTTTTCTACTCATCTTTTCCTCTAATAGGTGTGGTTGGGGCTGTCTATGATTCTGTTGATTAATATTCTAGATGCCACTGAATCCAAAGCTCAGATGGTTGTTCCCCCATGGTACAGTCAGTGCCACGGTTCTAGTTACCCCGTTGGTTACTCTGTGTTCCTGGAGGTCACTCAGCGCTCCAGGACTTTGCTCCACTCCCTTGGAGCCCTTTGTCAGGCTTGCTCTAACCTAGGCTGTTGGTTCAGACCTGTAAATGCCCCTGGTATGGATGGATTCCTGGAGAGGTCCCTGACTTGGGGTTGGTCTTGTAAAGGACTTTGGCTTCAGTCTACTCCCTTGGAGTTCCCAGGCCCAGTGCACCCAGACCAGCAGAGGACCTAGCTCAGGCTTACTCCCTCAGAGGTCCCAGACTCATGCTCAGACCCACAGAGGTTTCTGGTTTTGTGAATGAGAGTGGGAACAGCCAGTTTGTAGGAGCAGCTAAGGCTCTGAGATTAAAGTACTAACATCTAGTGTGTGGGGTGTGATTTCCACTGTGCCTGGTGACAGGAGGTTCCTGGGTTTGCCTTGTGTAGCCCAATCAGCTTGTTGAACTTGGACCCAAACCTTCAGTGTAACCATGCCACTTTCAAGGAAGGCCTTAAGGTGCATTTCTCTAATTAGCTTTAAAAGAGCATCATTAAATGATCATTAATGGGTGAGATAATTTATGTCCTATGATTGTTAGTGGAGTGGCCTCCCCTCAGCCCTCCTTAGTCACCCATCTTTAGTCAGGCTTGCTTAGCTCTCCTAATGAATAATCTGGAATATAGCTCCTCTCTTGTACTTTTATCATCTACAGAGGACCTTTGTGTTGAAGACTTGATGAAGTAAAGAGGGTCAGACAGGCCTGAGTTCAAGTTCTGACTCCTCTAGCTGTGTGATTCTAAGCAAAACTATTGGCCACTCTGAGTAGGCCTCTGGGGTCCTTTGGCTGCCCACACACTTGCTGAGAAGCACATGGATGAGGATGCCAAGAGTGATCACAGCTCCAGCCCTCCCCTGGCAGCTTCTAGAGAAAGGCTTCCCATTTATCTCCTACCATAATCATTATCATCATCATCTCAGAAATGGAGATAAAACCCAAGGTCTTGCATATGCTAGATAAATGTTTTCTTGTGGAGCTCAGTTCTCAGTCTCTGCCTAACCTCTCTGTCTCTCCTTTGATAATTTTGTACATCTGATGACCATACTCACCCCTCCCCCTTCCTCTCAATACCTCTCCCAACTCTATGTCCTCTTCTATCTCCTTCTTAACCCACCGTGTCCAGCCTGTGCTGTGTGCCGTGTCCAGCTGTGTTGCTGTGTGCCATGACCAGCCCATGCTGCCCATCGCTGTGTCCAGTCTGTGCTGTGCACCGTGTCCAGCCTGTGCTGCCCACCGTGTCCAGCCTGTGCTGCCCATGTACTCTCTGATGTGTGGGCTCACACTGGAGTGAGACTGACCTACCACAGGTTACATGCAGAGAAAACTGACCTTCCCCACTCCTAGCAGCTGCCAGTTGCCAACAGCTCCTCAGCTGGGGGTGGGACTTCAAGCCCATCTCTCCTCTCCATGCTGAGATTTTGTCTGGTTTGAGCTGTGCACAGGTCTTGGGCATACTGTCACAACTGCTGTGGGTTCTATGTGCAACTATCCATCTGTGTCCAGAAAAAAGTTTCCTTGGTCATCCACCACCTCTGACTTTTGAGATATTTATGCCCATGTTTCCAGTGCTTTGGAGAACGCTATGTGATGTGGATGTCTCATTTAGAGTTGGTCATCCTGCAGTCTTATTAGCTTTGAATCTTCAGATATGTGTGTTTCATTTGGAACACCCATGGAGAACAGGAAATTAGTAAGGAGAGGGGGAATCTCAAGAGAGGGGAGATAGAGCACAGTTGTCTAAAGGTCTAAAGGGGGAATAGTGGAATCGGGAGGGTTAAATTGGGGTGGGATGGAAGGGCAAAGTAGAGGGGAAGTAGAGAGAGGAATAAATAACACAAAAAACTTGTCTAACTTTTAAATGTGTGAGTTCCCATCCTCCAAGGAACTATCTGGAATCCCATTGGGCAATACCTCACCTACCCCACTGTGGGAGAGCCTCCCTCAGGTCCCCTTGGTATCCCTTTGTCTTGTCGACCCCCACTGACAAGTCCAAGTTTATATCTACTGTGAAGCCTTGTCATCAAAACAGTTGGATGAAGGCGTGACTTTCTGTGCCATGGAGATGAAAGGGCTTCATCCCATCCTGCTCACCCTGACTCTGGGTGCCCCACTCCTAGAGCAGGCATTACTTAATGTTCCTGTTTATAGAAAGAAGATGGGATGGATCTGCAGACGGCTGCAGCTGAACCCCTGTGAGATCCTCCGTGGCAGAGCGACTGGCAGGACAGAAGCCAGCTAGGGTGCCAAAGGGGAGGGTTTGAGGAGTCTGCCCTCCACCCCTCCGAGTTTGACAGGTTTGAGCACAGCACTGACAAGGACCTTTCAATCTCTCCTTTTCAAGCCTCACTGCTCCCGCACACTAACCAGGTGTTAACGATGGCAGCATTTAACCTGGGTGGTCCCTGGAGGAGGGTAAATTTTAGTCCGAAGCTGGAGAGGAGAGAACTTGAGAAGGCTGTGTTAAGGGTGGGCTTGGGGGCAGAGTTCCATGCCCAGGAGGCCTGGCAGGTGTGCGGGGTGGAAGAGCAGGCGGACATCCTGGAGGAGATGAGGAACTTCACAGGGAGGCATGGGGTGAGGAGCAGGTGAAGCCCAGGTCTAGGGCGAGGCAAACCGTGGACAGAGAATATGTGTAAATCTCAGTTCTCAGGCTCGTAAAATTCTACAGCTGTGGATCTTTGTCAGTTTTATATTAACATTTACCTAACAAGTAGACTGAGAGATTGTGTTATTTACATACATATATAGAGGCTGGCTGGACCCAGGGATCCTTTCCTGTACACGACGTTTTATTGATTAATAAATTAGACACTTACAGATCAAGCACAAATCAAATCTATCCATTTCAGACACCCGTCAGGCTCAAATGAATGTAAATCAGGAGGCTTCATTTGCATACGCAAAGCAAGCCATTTAACTGTCATTTGTCATCCGCACCCCTGAGAGGCTGTAATTTGCTTAGCAAGGCAGCCTGTAGCAGGCCACCCCTGTGCTCTCTGGGTGACTTCTGAGACTGGGGCAATGAAGAAAGCTATTCGCCTTGATCTTTTTCCCCTGTGTTTTAAAATCTGCATGTTTGGGGAAGGGCAAGAGAAAGAAGTTTTTGGGTAGTTTCAGTTTTTCAGAATTTCTCAAAAACTGGGCATGGTGGCACATGGCACATCCCTGTAGCCCCAGCATTTAGGAGGTGCAGACAGGAGGACCAGAAATTCAAGGGTATCTTTGGCACCATACTGAGTTTGAGACCAACCTGGGCTCCATGAGACCACGCCTATAAACAAACAACTTCCCCCTCTTGGATGCCAAGAAAACAAGGCTAATGGGGACATTGTCCCCAGGCTGTCTGTGTCACTGTGGGTTACAGTTAAGGGAAAATCTATGGGTGACTTCCTTGGGACTACAGAAGTGACTCACAGTCTTGGCTCTCTCTCTAGCCCTTCTTCTCAACCTTCTGCTCACAAACCTAGCCTCTGGCCAGCAGTGGACAGAGTACAGGTCATGCAGGACCCAAATCCAAGCCTCGGTTTGAGTCTAACTTTTGACCCCTAAACTCACCTTTCCGGGCCTTCACAAAGGCAGGTGTTCGGTCACTGACCAAATCTGGCACCTCTGCCCTGCTGCTGGAGGGGCTACACATGCTTACAGGTCTGCCGGACAGCCTAGGCTGTCTCCCTCAACCTTTATGGAACTTGGCCCATGTGAGATCACACTTGCCAATGCTGGGCCAGGCCTGTATACAGTTGGTGCTCATAAGAATTGCACCCCTGGGAAAAGAAAGTCCCATGAAGTCTGCTTCAAAGGGTGATTGATGATAAAACACCTGAAGGCGCTTGAGAGTCTTTAAATATTTGAAGGGGCAAAGCAGAAAGAGATTGATTTTGTGGCTAGGTATTGGCCAGGGCTGGATCTGTGGGAAACTGCTGGGGGGTGTGGTCTATGAATGATGTATCCATGGGTATCCAAAGGATAGAACCAGAAGCCAGAGCTTTCCATAGAGGATGAAGAAGTTTCACATCTTCCCTATAAGGATTACTTATTGAGCACCTGCTGTGTACCAGGTACCTTCTTAGGTCTCACAGTGGACCCAATGACAAAGTCTTGTTTATCTGGATTCAGATGGCCTGTGAGGTTCTGAAGTGACAAAGACCAGCTCATACCCATGGAGACAAATGCCAAGAACCACAGAAGGAAACCTAGTGACCAGCTTCCCTGCTGGGAGCCTGCCTTCCCCTACAACCTGCCCCCTCTCCAAGGGCCCATACCTGACACTCGGCCTGGGGTCTGGTTTCTGGCCCATCACACAGAGGCAGGACTCAAGGAAATCATCAAGGTCCCCGAGTTTGTCCTTTTACTTTTGAAACAGTCCACTATCTGACAGAAAGGCTGTTGCCAGGTCTAAGTCAGTGACTCAGGATCCCTGGCTCTCCCGGGATTCCTGTGCAAACCCCACCCACAGAGCCCTGAGGTGATGTGTAGGCCTGGGATTTGGGAGTCCTGGTAGTCTTCACATAGGCCCTCGCCAGCTCCAGCCTGCCTGATTCCATCCCAACTCGCAGAAGAGTTCCAGGTAGGAGAAGATGGGGGATGGCAGGTGTTCTGTTTAGCAGTTGTGGCCTGTGTCCCCCCACTCTGTGTGGGGGTTCGGCACCCTCATCAGGTAAATATTTTAAATCTCCTGGCCCTGTGGGTGACACCTAAGCACCTCATTTTCTTGACTATTGCCCAGAACCTCACACAAAGTATGGTAGTTTGAAATAAAATGGTCCCCAAAGGGAATGGTGCTATTAGTAGATGTGGCCTTGTTGGAGGAAGTATGTCACTGTGGAGGCAGGTTTTGAACTCTCATCTATGCTCAAGATACTGCCAAGTGCATGAGTCCGTTTCCTGTTGCCTTTTAATCAAGCCATAAGCAGCACCATGTCTCCCTGCATGCTGCCATGATCCGTCATGATGATAATGGACTGAACCTCTAAAACTGTAAGCCAGTCTCAATTAAATGTTTTCCTTCATAAGAGCTGCTGTGGTCATGATGTTTCTTCACAGCCACAAAACCCTAACTAAGACACCAGGTCTTCGTGGGCACCCTGGTAGGTGTGTCTAGCCTATCACGTGCAGGACACACGCGGCAGAACATAGCCAAGAAGATGGCTGTTCTAGTTTCATTTCTGTTGCAATGGTAAAATGTCCTGACCGAAAAGGGCTTAGAGTAGGAAAGACTTAGTTTACAACTGCTGGTTACAAAATGCTTCTGGGGAAGTCAAGGCAGGGACTTACAGCTGCTGTTCACACTAACAGTCAAGATGGGAGAGGAGGCACAATGGACCCTGGCTGGCTTGCTGTCAGTTAGTTCAGGACCCAGCCTGCAGAAAGGCATTGCCTGCAGTGGGCTGGTTCAGCTAACAATCAAAACCCACCCACCCACATTCCTACAGGCCAACCTGACCCATTCCCAACTCTAGACTCCTCAGGCTGTGTTAAAATGCTGCCTTCTTCCACATGTGCATACCTTCCTTCCAGAGACGCCTGACTTTCCGGCCCCACCATCAGCTGGGCGCCGCCACTGACTGGGCACCACCATTGGCTGGGAACCACAGGAGTAAACACGCCTCCCTTCCTTACTTGGTTCACGGTCATCATCCCCAGAGAATCCCTCCAGCCTGTCCATTTTACAGATGCAAAGTGAAGGCCACAGGAGAAGGGAACACAGTCTTTATATCAAAGATCATGGCCAGTTCTGTCTCAACGTGGGGCCATCTTGTGAAGGAGTGACTTTACAGACTGGTCTGCTTCCCTCCCATCCATCTCTGTCAGTCTCCTGCCTTAGGAAGAGAAGAGATTGCTAAGGGGAGATGGGTCAATGTAAAATGCTCCTACATGATTTTGAACAGCCCAACCTGGACCAGACCTCCCTTTTCGGACACCCCTCAGCCGTCCTCATCCCTACCACCCAAGCGCTTAAGGGCAGAGCTCAGAGCATCTTGTTACTGTTTTTGTGAATCTTGGATGATAATTATATGTATAAAATTCGATTGCTTAAACCGTTCAGGATTAATCGGCACCAACACACGGAGCTGCGCTTTGCCTGTAATTAGCGATTCCCTGGCAAATGCATTTTGCAAAATAGCACTTGATTTTAATAACAGGCTGTTAGTATTAGAATGCTGTGCCCACTTCCTTTCAAATTGTCAAAGAAGCCCCCATTCCTGGTGTCCTGGGCTCTGCTGAGGACTGAGCGTCTTCTGGAAAGGGGTCTTAGTGGCAGTTCTAAGCACCCCTTACTCCTTTCCCGTCTGTAGGGGCCACCAAGATCTCAGCTGTTGGCAGACTGATGTAAGAGACTCAGCTTTCCCGTCATCCATGCTTTCTCCTCCCTCTGTTCAGCACACACACACACACACACACACACACACACACCACAGCCGGTGACTGCCCAGTCTCCTGACTCATGGGTCCTCTCTCTGTTAGCAGGGGCTCCCAGTCTTTTGAGGGGGGAGTTCAAGACAGGGTTTCTCTCTGTAGCTTTAGGGCCTGTCCTGGAACTCTCTCTGTAGATCAGGCTGGCCTCAAACTCACAAAGATCTGCCTGCCTCTGCCTTCCAAATGCTGAGATTACAGGCGTGAAAACCCCCTCCCAGCCAAGCAGCTCGGCATCTTTGATGGACTCTCTCTGCCTCCCTCTGGTTTTCACTCTCCTTCTAGCAACTTCTCCGGCCCTGCTGTCTGTTTGCTCTGTTTCTGCACTTCCCTCTATGGGCCGGGTTTGCACCGCCCTCCTCATCTTCCCAGATTAGAAAGGAGAAGCATGCTGCCCCCTTGAGTGCACTCTGGTGAGTTAAGGACAGGTCCTACAGTTTCCCTAGTCACAACCCTGGTGAGCCTCTGACACTGAGACCAGGAGTGCAGAGTAGGAGGTGACCTATGGTTGCCAGCTGCCAGCCCCTCCTCCTCCCGATGCCCCCGTCCAGGCCTTCAGAGACCTCTGCCCTTGCTAGGGCTGTTCTCAGCGCAAAACCAGCTGCTTGGCCCTCTCTGAGGGTGTAAAGCACCAGAGTGACCATGAGATGGACTTTTCTGTGGGGTGGATCGTTAAAGAAAGGACAGGGTATGACAGATGGCTGAGTGGTGGGGCAGGAGCCAGGTCTGCAAAGGAGGGCTAGGGTGCCAACCTGGAATTCCCCCTTCTTCCCCTGCACCCCTGGAGGATCTCACAATAGACCCTCTATTTTCCCAGAGCCTCTCCCTCAGTCGCCAGAAGACCCTCCTGTCATTCTTGCTGTCCCGTGACACCTCCAGCCCCTCCCTGTCTAGCCTACATCTTCACTCTGCTTGCTGTGCCCTCAGCCTGTCTCTGCAGGTCAGAACCACAGCATCAATGGGACTTCCTGTTTCCTGCTTATTGCTAGTCAGGAGGGTCTCCTGTGGCTGCCAGAGGTTCTAACTAAACTTCATGGATATATTGCTCTGAGTCCATTCTGGGTCTCTGTTCCTGCAGAGCCCAAGTGACTCCCCCTGCCCACCTAGTTCTGTAGCACCCAGCCTTGTGCCGAGGACCACGCTACTTGGAATACCCTTCTCTATCCTTCTGCTTCTATACATTCCAGAGTAAATGCATTCTAGTGTCTACAGCTATGCTTGGCTTATGGTCTCTGCAAAGTGTTTGAAAGTGTTTGTTGATTGAATGATGATTCTGAAATGGGGAGTCATCAATCCCCAGGAACCCCTCCCCCACCATCCCACCATACCCTGGACTTACCCCCCCCTCTCGTATGTGTGTGTGTATCTGAGAGAGAGAGAGAGAGAGAGAGAGAGAGAGAGAGAGAGAGAGAGAGAGAGGGAGGGAGGGAGGGAGAGAGAGAGAGAGAGAGAGAGAGAGAGAGGGAGGGAGGAGGTGTCCTCTTGGTCCTCTTTGTATCAACAAAGACAAGTCATTTCAGTTTCAATTCATTAAACATTTTGGAGAGTTGAATATTCACTTCATTCAGAGTACAAGCACCTACTGTGTATCAAACACTGTTCTAACCCCTGCAGATGTGACCACTTCATTCATTCATTCATTCATTCATTCATTCATTCAGAGTACAAGCACCTACCACGTGTCAAACAGTATTCTAATGGCAGCAGATGTGACCTCAAAGATGAGTCATAAGCTGTGCAGATGGTAGAACTTGGCCTCTGCCCCCCCTTCCCAGTTCTCCTGTTAGTGCCCTCAGGGTTTCCCTTGGCCAGGCATACTCCATATATCCCTCCACATACCTCTGCACTGCCAGGGAAGTCCCTGCTCCTCACTCCTGTCCATCACCTGCCCCAACCTGCACACTTTACCCGCCTCAGGCTCTCTTGGGACATGTTAGGCATACTTCATTAGTGTATGTGAACCCGAGGTAAGAGCCATGCCTCATTCATCAACCCTTGGTGCCTGGACTACAGTAAACATCAGACATATGCATGGTTGAGTGCATCCCAGATTGTCTCGTCTCATATGAGGACCATCCATGCAGGGATGCTAGAAAATGAACCCTGCTGGCTTTCACTGGGTGCTTCCTGGGTGTCTGTATAGGGCTGGGTTCTGGGGGGAGCTGAAGAGTCCCTGCTCATCACTGTGCCCCGCAGGTCTCCCTGTGAGGAGAGCAGCCTTGGAGGTAGGTTCCCTATTACAAGCCCAACATCCCATCCAATGAACACCAACCTCCATGTGTTGCACAACTCACTGGGTTTGGGGGACTGCAGCTTCCCTTTCTAGGGATTCTAGTAGTACTGACTTCATAGGGGTGTTGGACAAATGTTAGTTGCCAGCTAGGTGCCAGGCATCAGAGAGAATACAGGGAATGAAATAAAATCAGCCTAGCAGAGATAAGGAACGCCACAAATATGCTTAGCACAGCATCCAGGCCATAGGCGGTGGACATGTTCTCAGTTCTTGTTCCCAGCTGATGTATCATTTTATAGATACATAGAGATATAAACCAAGCCAAAGTCTGAGAGAACGAGATGACATGATCAGGCGGCCACAGGCCTGGGAGTCACAGCCAAGTAACTGGTGTCCCAGCAGGCCTCAAGGATTCCAGTGTGTCACTGCCCATTGCTCTTTGGAGAGGAACAGAGGCTGGTGGTAGGTGGAAGATCAGCTTGATGATCCAAGCTGCTCTCCGTGATTCACTTTCTGCTGCTGCCACCCAATTGTTCAAACAGAAATAATCCCCATCTTCTTCCCAGCTCCCCCAACACAGCGGCTATCACCTATGCCTGGCTGTGCTAAGGGGTGATATAGACTATGCCAAATGAGGGTGTCTTCTGCGGTGCCCCTGCACAGGTGAAGGCAGTGGGTGAAAATGTTTGAGACTAGCAGGTGTGTGCACGAGCCACAGGAGAGGTGGCTGCATGGGCAGCGCATGTAAGAACTTGGCCTGTTTCTGTTCAGAAGCCACAGCAGACTGTAGGACACCACCTTTCCAGGACCTAGTGATGTTCCCTAAGGAAGCCAGCATCAGACTACTCCAAGGGCATAAACTGGGGGCGAGGTTTCTTTCAGATCAGGTGAGATCTTGTCTCATCTTCCTCTCTCCTGTGCGGCAGGCAGGACTGTTAATGTCCTCACCTCTCCCCTCCGGAACCCCACTTCCACCTCAGCCGGCCCCTTCCCTCCCCTTATCCCACTTTCACCTCCCCCTTCACCTCCTCTAACCCCATCTCTACCTCAGCCTACCCCTCCCCTCCTGTGACCCCACCTCCACCTCAGTCCACCCCTCCCCTGCTGTGACCCCACCTCCACCTGAGCCTGCCTGTCCCCTCCTGTGACCCCACCTCCACCTCAGCCTGGGACTCAAGCCTTTTAGAGACCAAGTATTCACACAGTGCAACAGACTTAGACATGGATTTCATACACCTGGCAGTCTTTGGTGGATGTAGCAGACCGTGCAATGGGGGCAAGAAGAACCCAGCTTCTTCTGCCATCAGCTGAGCAGATGTCCCAGTGCCAGACCATCCTGCAGCCACTGTTGATGCTCAGAGGAGCACAAGCCATTGGTGTCGGGTCCCCTCTCCAGTGTAGTCAGTATATCCAAAATGCCTGGGACAGGGCCCGGTAAGCGTAGATAATCATAATGAGAGGAGCCCAGAACACTTGGCCTAAGAGGTGACTGGGTCAGGGCATCAGCTCCCAAGAGGCCCAAGTGTTTCTTCAAGATAGCACAGCAAATCAATCCCAGATTTGGGACCTGTCTCTGGTAAATCCATGATCTTTATTTGTGTGAGCCTACATGAGCATGTGTGTACACATATGTGTTCAGGCCAGAAGACACACTCAGTTGCTGTTCCTCCGGCAGAATGCACCTTCTTTTGGGGACAGGGTCTCTAACTGGTCTGGGACAGGCAAGTCCCAGGGAGGTGGCTCCCTCCCCAGCTCTGGGATTAAGGATCCCTCCACCATGCTGCTCCTTGTGCTTGGGAGGTTGGCTATCTTCCCAGCACAGACTCCATGATCTTATCAGAAACCAAAGTGAGCGAGTGGGTGAGGGGTTGATGGTGGGAGGAAAGAGAAGCCAAGCTAGCTAGCAGGCTCGCGTCATCTAGATGGGTGGACTACTCCGGGGAGAGAGCCCTTTTAGGCAGGTGATTTTCTAATGAGCAAAATAGGTGGAGTCAGGTAGAGCCGGTGCAAATGAAATTAGGTGACCTCTCTTATCCTCTTAAGCGGTGCTTGGAGTCAGAGCTTCTCTGATTCAGTATTTTTCCTGTTTCCTTAAGGGTAATTTGGTCCCCAGAAAACCAAAATCCTGGTGACCCTTTAGTGCCTCAGTGTTTTTGGTGTCAATGGTAACAAAAGATGAGTTAGGACATCCAAGACCCTTGGCAAAACCAAGTTAGAGGCTCCTGAGCCTTGTCAAGGACCAGAGAAGATGGAGGCGTGGTTCTGTCTGTTCCCAGATGACCTCACAGGAAGTGGCAGTGTCACCTGTCACAGTGTGCCTTCCTCAAGACTGTAGTTGGGATGTGTGTTCTTATTTGGGAGGATTTCTCAAGAAACAGATGGGAGATGAGGTAGCAGGAAAGCAGGGGATGAGGGAGCTTGCCAGGCACCCACCCCTGGGAGCATCTGGGATTCTTTAATCTCACAGGGCATGCTAGCAGCCAGCGAGCAGTGAGCCTCAAATTATAGCCCTTAAGGGCTGAGTAGGCAGGAGTGTTTGTGTCCTGCTGGCTTCAATGGCCAAGGACGTCCTGGGTTGTGGGGAGGACTAACTCCCTGCCACTTTGGACCCATTGTACAGTCCAGCCATGTGGCTCTGGAGGGCATGAAACCTTTAAGAAGAAAAGTGCATTCGCTGGCTGCTGGGAGCCACACAGTGTCATGAAGAGGTGAAGGAGTTGGGGACATCAGGGATCCCTGCCACACTCAAGTTGAACCCACTGAGGTGCCTCAACTCAGGTTTTCAAACAAAGAAGCAAACTTATTATTATGCTTCTTCTTAGTTTGTTTACGTGTGTGTGTGTGTGTGTGTGTGTGTGTGTGTGTGTGTGTGTGTGTGTGTGTTCTCCATGCAGGTGGAGGTCAGAGGACAACTTTCATGAGTTCATTCTTTATTTCCATCATGTGGGTCCTAGGGATTAAATTCAGGTCGTCAAGCTTGGCAGTAAGTGCTTTTGCCTGCTTAGCCATCTTGCCAGCTCTGTGGCACCTCCAAGGGCTTAAAGGAAATCAGACAGGGCATAGGGGATGGGAACTACTCTCAGTTTCCCCACATTGGGTGATCCTCTAGGAAGTGATATGGGGTATGTGGGTAGGGGAGAGAGGAAGGAAAGGACTGAGCCAGGGTTAGTTTGAACATCAAGCATTTTCCAAAGGTGGGAAAGCAAACCTACTGCAGACCTTCTCAGATCCTATATCTTCATTGCATGTATATTCATGTAAAAGTACATACATATGTAATTTCCTTTTCATCAAACAGCATTGCTGATTTGCATAGGAATATATAATGTACCATATATGATATAAATATCCACTTTGTATGTATGTAAATATGTGTTGTTGGTATTTTTTCCTCCCCTCCATTTGACTCATGGAATCATTTCTTTCCAATCTAGTTCTGTGAACCATCCCTTGGAAGTGACACTCAGAAAATTTTTCTAGCATTTTCTCTTACGCAGTTCTGACAGATTCTGTTAAAACAAGAATATCTCATGTCTCCAGATTAAATCTTCTCAAACTTTCCAGCTGTGGTGGTGACTACCTATAACCCTAGGACTTGGAAGACAGTGGTAGAAGCGTCACTGAAAGTTGGGGGGGGGGGGTAACCTGGTCTGCACAGTGCATTCCACACTAGCCAGGGCTGTATAGTGAGACCCTGTCTTAATAGTCAAAAGCAAAGCAAAGCTGTGTGTGCTAATGCCTAACTATAGTCCCATCACCAGTTGGGAGGTAGATACAGGAGCATCAGGAGTTCAAAACCAGCCTCAGTTACATGATGAGTTCAAGCCCAAGACCAGCTTGGGCTACAGGAGATCTTCCTCTTAAAAACAAATCAAAATGGAAAACAGCTCCCTAAGGTTGTTGAATGGCACTCAAATGTCAGCCTGTCACACTAGGCTTTGTGACAAGGCCTCTTCCACATGCATAACCCTGCTCCCACTCTTGCCCACTCTGGCCAGGCTTCTCTTCCTGGTAGCTGCTCGGGGTCACCTTGAGCTTTCAGTACTCTGGCTCTCTGACATACTGCCCTCCCTCCTGCCATCCACTCCCCGAGTTTGTTCATTTTCCTGAGACCCAGCCTTGACATCCCTTTGAACAAGTTTCCTTTGTTCCCATCATCGTCTTAGTAAGACCTCTAGGCCCCTTATATCATCTCCTCTCCCACTCAGCCTCCTGTCCCTCTCTCTGGTGGAATTTTCTCTGCTCTTTTAACCTCTGCACAGATGAGCTAACAACCACTTGTCCTGTGTGTGTTTACAGTCTGTCTCCTGATGCCAGAATGCTCTGCCCACAAGGGCATTGATCATTTCTCTCTTCCCTGTTCACAATACCTAGTGCACAGAAGACTCAAAAAAATCCTTATTTAGACCACTGAGAATGGGGCTGGGTTGGTAGAATGCTCACTGGCATGTAAAGGGACCCAGAACAAAATAATGAATAATGCTGACACACGCCTGTAATCACAACCCTCAGGTGGTAGAGGTAAGAGTCACCCTCAGCTACGCAGTGAGTTAGAGCCCAGCCTTGGCTGCATGAGGCCCTGTGTCCAAAAGAAAAACAAGATAGAAACCTTCTTAAATGTGAGACTTTGGGTAATGCCTTCATCAGCTTTTCTGTTCTAGTCCCTTAAGTGAGTGATTACTGAATATTGAGATCATTAATAAACAATGGCTGACATATCTTGCCTCCCGAACACATGGCATGGGCCCTTGTTCCATCCCCATCTCTACAGCTAAGAGTTGAGAAGCTCTTGACCAAGGATACGCTGAACAAATACCTCTATTATAAACATCCTTTAGGCTTTTTTCAATCTGTGCATATGTGTATGATGGGCCTGTCTGTGGGTATGTATGTTTTGGTGGGCAGATGAAGATGTGTGTCTATGTATGTGGAGGTCATAGGTTGACACAGGGAGTCTTCTTTAGCTGCTCTCCACTTCATTCATTTATTCTGCCAGTCAAACTCGGAGCTCACCCATTACCCTAGCTGGCCAGCTTGCCCTGGGGAATCCCATCCACCTTTTAAGCCCCAGTAGGCAGGCCACGATGTCCACTCATCATTTTCGTGAGTTCTAGGGATCCAAACCTGTCTTCAAGTGTGGTGCAGATGGCTTTATCCACTGGACCTTCTCCCCAGCCCCTTGAATTTCTGTAATCATGACATCTAGTTTGCATCCTAACTGAGCTGGAAGCTGGGAGAGTGACTCCTTCGTGGCCATCTGACTTCCCCAGCCTACAGAGGCTTGTGTCTTCCTCTGTCACCTGCCAGACAGGTTGTTGTCACATCGTGTGGAGAATACTGGCTAGAACTGTTTTCTCGCTTTGACAATGGTGTTGGTATATGTTCTCCACTGGGCAGGAAAACAAGTGCTTTACCATTTCCAAGTGCCGTGTGCCTGGCACTCTGCACAGGCTACCAGATATGAATCTAGGAAGATGTGGGGCTCTGGGTGTAGCTGACTGGCCCAGGGTGACAGCTAGTGGAAGACCACCTTCTTTGAATATGAGCTATTCCCCCACAACCTCATGTTTGAACACTGGGTCCCCAGATGGTGGCGCTCTTTAGGGAGGTGCAAGAACCTTTAGTGTCAGAGCTTTGCTGGAGGAGGACTTTCAGGTTTATAGTCTGGCCCTGCTTCCTGTTCTCTGTTTCCTAAGTATGGATACAATGTGACCATCCAGCTTCCAACTCCTGCTGCCATGCTTCCTCTGTCTGCTGCCTTCCCTTTTCCTTGACCCCTAACCCCAGCATGATGTACTCCCCCCTCTGGAACTGTAAACAAAAATAAGCTCCTTCCCCTCAGGGTCCTTGCTCA
This sequence comes from Arvicola amphibius, assembly GCF_903992535.2. Classification (NCBI taxonomy): domain Eukaryota; kingdom Metazoa; phylum Chordata; class Mammalia; order Rodentia; family Cricetidae; genus Arvicola; species Arvicola amphibius. Next base: position 68,622,426 of record NC_052055.2, on the reverse strand, counting down.
TTGGAACAGAAAAGAACCTGATACATATCTCACCCTGCCTCCTCTGCTGTGCTGTGCTGTGCTGTGCTGTGCTGTGCAGTGTAGTGCAGTGCTGTGCTGTGTTGTGCAGTGCTGTGATATGCAGTACTGTGTTGTGCAGTGCAGTGTTATGCAGCGTAGTACTGTGTTGTGCAGTGCTGTGCTATGCAGTGCTGTGTTGTGCAGTGCTGTGTAATGCTATGCAGTGCTGTGTTGTGCAATGCTGTGTTGTGCTGTGCAGTGCTGTGTAGTGCTATGCAGTGCTGTGTTGTGCAGTGCTGTGCTGTGCTGTACTATGCAGTGCTGTGCTATGCAGTGCTGTGCTGTGTTGTGTTGTGCTGTGTAGTGCGGTGCAGTGCTGTGCTCTGTTGTGTAGTGCTCTGTTGTGCAGTGTTGTGCTGTGCATTGCTGTGCAGTGTTGGAGACCAATGACCACTCCATTCACAGTTTCCTCTCCTTTCCATGGCAGAGAGACTCCTTTGAGGGCTGTTGTGGTGAGCATATAGTCTGTCTCCCAAATGCTCTTGTCTCTTTGTCCTTACTCGCACATCTTACTATCCTAGTGATGTCACAGCCAGAATGTGACTTCAAGCATTGACTTGAAGCTTAATCAGGGCCTGCACATGCATGGCCCTGATTATTAAGAATCTATTAGAGGCATGGTTCAAAAACCACATGTCTTTCTTGGCACTAAGCACAGCCAAAACAGTGCCTTAGGAGCATCTCCTTCCAGATTTCTTTCCTCTGTAAACAGGGGGTAAGTGGCATCATTCTTCCCATTTGCCGAGGACCTGCCTGCCATCCAGGGCCATGCCATTTTGTAAACTCCATTTTGCTTGAACTTTGGCAATTCTATTTACTACATTACTTTGGTTTCAAGATGAAAATGAACTTGTATCTCTGAATTTTTAATTGCCTTCCGCTACAGACCCAAAGTAATGGCCAGCCAAAAAAGATGTTTACTGACCACTATCACTGAACATCCTTAACTGACCACTAATATGCCCCTAGAAATGGCCAACAATGGGCTTCCAAAAGGAACTTTGTACTCTCCATCCCACTTCCACATCTGCCCTATAGCTACTACACTTTGAAGATTGACATGGGCTCTGATTCTTATGGACATCCTCTATTAATCTGGTTTTTTGTTGTTAAGATAAACCTTGACCAAATCCAACATGGGGAAAAAAAGGTTTGTTTCATCGTATAACTTATACCGTGTTGACAGAGGCTGAAACAGAAACTATGATGGGGCACTGCTCACTGGCTGACTCCCTACAGTTTGCTCGGCCTGCTTTCCTACACAGGTCCACCTACCCAGGTGCTTTAGGGCCTCCTAAATTCATCAAGGAAATGCTCCACAGACTTGCCTGTGGGCCAATCTGAGGCTGGCATCTCTTAAGGAAGTTCCCTCTTCCTAGACGATGCTAGTCTGTGTCAAGCTGACAAAAAACTAAGCAGCATGGACTGTTTCCTCCAGTTAAGCCCTCGGGTGTCGTAAGTCTTTCAGTCCCTTGTCTGTCTTTCCTTCTCGCTGACTGTTCGCTGCTAAGCTTCAGGATATTCAACGCCAAGGTCAAGAGCAAAGCCTTGGGGCTTTCTGGATACCATTTGGCTCCACTCTGGCAGCCTGCTCACTCAACTTCTGTTTCTGTGCCTCTCTGTAGGGCCTGGGGATCTGACCTTCCCAAAGCTCTCTCCAAGATGAGTTCAGGGCTTAGCGTACATCTGGCACGGAGCGATAATTCAATAAGCGGCCATCATCAGAGTCCTGTATACGTTTTGTTAGAATGCCAAAAACATAGGGAGAAAACCCTTTTAGATCAGAAATTAAAACAAGACACTATTAGTCTGAGTCAGGGCAAGGCTGACCTAACATGTTAGCAGATGGTTTGGGTTCTTAAGAACCTGCCACATGTCTAGCGAGTCACAACTCTAATGGTCTAGCAGTGATGAACAGTGGTGTTGTGCTAAGTGGAGGAGGCAGCCAGAGTCTTGTCCCTGCCTCCAGGTCCAGGAACGAGGGTGTCACATCATACAGGGAGCAGAAGCAAGATGGATACCTCCAAAACGCTGTTCCCTGGGGTATTGTTGCCAGGTTTTCTGGAGTGCCCACCACCACCAGGTATGGTGGCACACACCAGTCCCAGTGTTTGGGAGGTGGAGACAGAAGGGTGGGGAGTTCAGTGTCATCCATAGCTACAGAGTAAGTTTGAGGCTAACCTAGGCTATATGAGACCCTGTCTCAAACAACGACACAAGTGTCACCTTTTGTCAGGGTTAGATCTCAAAGCTGTGGGATCTTTTTCTTGCAGATTTGCCCCATGTTAGCAAAGCTTTGAAAGTGGAAGTTGAGAAAAGCCTGGGTACCGGAAGCATGGGTGCTGAAGTCCTCAGCAATGAATCCCACTGACCCCACCCCAGGCTCCTCCCCATGAATAGCCATGGCTTATTCCAATTTGGGGGACAGTGGCGTGTTGGAGTAAAAGCCTTTGAACAGGCATGAAATGGTGAAGTCCAGCCACGAAGGTGGAGGAACCTGCTGTGGGTTCTAAAGGTGTACAGGAAGAGACCTGGGGGACTCGCAGCGAGGCGACACCTTCCACATGCACAGAGATGAGGTAAACCTTATCCATGACTTGAACTGCAGCTAAATAAGTTGTCAGAGAAGCAATTTGGGTCCTATACATGCCAGAAGGTGGTTCTAGAACATGTATGATACAAGTTTAGCTTGAGTGCAATGCTGTGTTTGGGAAGCAGACTGAGTGTGTATACACAACCATATGGAGACCAGAGGACAAATTCAGATGTCCTTTCTTGGTGCCGTCCACCCTGCTTTTTTATTTAATATTTATTTATTTATTATGTATACAATATTCTGTCTGTGTTTATGTCTGCAGGCCAGAAGAGGGCACCAGACCTCATTACAGATGGTTGTGAGCCACCGTGTGGTTGCCGGGAATTGAACTCAGAACCTTTGGAAGAGCAGGCAATGCTCTTAACCATTGAGCCATCTCTCCAGCCCCCCCACCCTGCTTTTTGAGACAGGGTCTTAACAGACTGACCAGCAAGCCCCAGGGACCTACCTGCCTCCATCTCTCAGAACTGAATGACAAGTGTGTGCCATCAGGCCTGACATCTTTCATTTTTAAGGACGGGGGTGAGGGTGTTCATACATGACTTCTGATGGTGAAAGGGGCCTGAGGCGTTAGATCCGCTGGAGTCAGAGTAAAAGGCAGTTGTGAGTGGCGCAATGTGGGCGCTGTGAAATGGATGAGGGTTCTTAACCCCTGAGCCATCTCTCCAGCCACCAGGGCTGGCTTTATTTATTTATTCTTTACAGTTAGTTCTGGGGGTTGAACTGGAAGTCTTCACACTCGATCAGCAAGCACTTGGCTGACTGAGTTAAGCCCTCCCACCAGTCCCAGGCCTGAGTTTTTAAATTACAGCCTGATGGCTCAGGGAGCCTTACAGAGTGGCCAAGAGGTTCAGCCAGTGTGGCTTTCTCAGTTGGTGAAGTTTCTGATTGCTTGTGATCTGTTGCAGTATCCCTCCCTCCCCGGAGTTTGGGGGATACAGCAAGGCAGTCCCTGAGATCTCTAACAAGAGAAATCACCTCCTGCTGAGAGTAATCACCAGTTTCCAGGAGGAATTTTGCCTTGTGTGCTTGCTTGCTTCTTAATCACCCTCTAAATATGCATTTTCACGTTATCCCCTAATGGCACCCAGAGAATCATTAGAATCTGCTGGGACCCTAATCCACGGTTCTGCAGATCTCCAAGTATGTAATTTCCCTCCATGACGCAGGTTTCCGAAAGTCCACAAATAACCATTTGTGAGATAAAGTCGCAGCCCCAGAGTCAATTACAGCAAAGGCTGCAAAGAATCTATTTCCTTTTCGAAAATTAAAATGTGAAGTTAGTAGTCACAGCACTCCAGGCTCCCCTTTGCCTGAGTGGGAGGTGGAAAATGACGCTAGCTCCTCCCCCTCAGGCCTTGACGGGCAGGATGTTGATTTGGGCTGGTTTGGGACTCTGGGCCACCTAGGTGGTGGCTGAGGGTGAAGCCCTGCTCAGTGGGGTCAGTTGGCGGGCTTCAAGTCACACAGGACGGCTGTCTTCTCCTTCCATCGTGAGGTCACATGTCCTGAAAAGGATTGAGGGAACCAGCTGTGACCATCCTCCCCATGACGGTCCTCCTTTGCAGAGGTGGCCGGGCAAGAAGGTGTGAAGGGGCTGAGGCCCAACCGACTGGGACAGCGAGGTGTGGCCTGGTATACACACGTGCATTCCACATCCGCTTTCACAGCTCAGGCCCACAAGTCTCTCTGGATGGCTCCACCTACCTTTGCTGTCATTGGCCAGCCCCCCACCTCTGCTTGACCCCATCTGACCCCTCTGCCCACTGTCAAGCTCTCCAGCATGTATGCCTTGGCCTGGAGAGGAGTCCTGTGCAGCCCCGAATCTACTCCAATTGTATTTTCTCTCTGTCCCTTGAAGAGTCGAAACTGCTGAGTGCCTGCTATTTTCCCTGCGACTGTATAGCAAAAAAACCTTCTCCTGGGCTCTGACCCTGTGAGTCTGCTTTCGGCCCAAAGCACATTTTTACAGCCAAGTTATTTCTGATTCTTTAAAAGCAAAAGCAAAATAAGAAAAAGAAAAAAATAGTCTGGAAGAAACGGACTCTGTTGCAATATAATGTCTCAGCAAAAACCCCAGTCTTCTGGGCCTGCATTTGGCCCCTGTCCTGACTGAGGGGAGTCTGGGGGATATCTGGAGTAGTGCTGGGTGGGACCAGACACACTGGAGGATGCCTGTGGCACTTGGATAAAGCCAGGGAGCTGATGGGGAGGGGTACAGATGGTTTTAGGTGAAAGGAGAGTTGTAGCCAGGTGGAGAGAGCAACACTCACAGGTCTGCCCTGAACTTGGGAAGGGCCCTGGTTCGAAATTAGCTGTTTTCTGGGAACCCATGCAAGTGCCTTGACTAGTTAATTGACCTTAAATTCATGATGTGCATGTGCATGCCTGGTGAGCCTGAAGTGGTTGAGGCTGGGCGTGGATATTTTGCGCTAGGTGTTTGTGACCAGGATGGTCACACTGTTATTCTTACTTGTGTATCTCCAGGGCTAGCCACACTTTCTGGGATGCACGTAGCAGGCACTCTGTCTGGGGACTGTTTGAGTACTTGTGTGGGGTCACTATTTAGGCGATGCATGCATGCAGGGGTCTGCGGGATGTGACTTTGCGAAACTCTGCAGCCGGCGCATAGAACGTGAGCTCCGCGGAGCACAGACCTTGGTTGACTCCATTCTGCCTTATGCCAGGGCCGATTCTAGTAAGTATGCTGGCACGTTTGTACCTGGGCAAGGGTGAGCAGTGTCTCCGGGCACCTTTGTGTGTCATTGTGCCTGTAATGGCGAGCATGGAAGGATCTGTACCTCGCAGCAAATGTGCATAAATGTTCATGTGCCATAGGGTGAATGGTGGCCTCGGGGTAGATGATGGAAGTGGAAGCATGATAAAGGAATTATCGAGAAGACCTTCACATGTATATCAAGGTCCCCAGCCATGGGCTCTGGCTTCTCCACCAATGGTCATTGTATGTGTGGATTTCGGTCTCACAGTCTTCTTCAGCCATGGATGAAGCTGAGACTCCATTGTTAAGGAGACTGTATGCACAGGGACACCTTTTACTTCTCTCTGTGTGACAAACCCTCCCTTCCTCCCCATGCCCCATGCCCATGGCAATGACTCTTCCTCCACTGGGTCTCTGCCAGGCTTCCCTAGAGGTAACCAGGACTCTCAGGTGGGCACAGGCTGTGGATTCATGAAGTCATTGTTCCCTCCTTGTCTCACATGTCCTCCTCCAATGCCTCTGTTTCCCTAAGCACCCCATAAGGAATCCTTTCCCTCCTCAAGGTCAGTTTCCTCTCGAGGCTATCCACAACCGTAAGGGTGATAAATGGCTGTGGGGGCCCAGACTGGGGAGGTGGCATTTCTGTGGCTTTTTAACAGTGCCCTGTGTGGCAGCTGTTGGTGACAAGATCTTGTGTTTTTTCACCATCCTTGCTTTCCAGGGAGCACAAGACCATTTGCAAAGGCCAGGAATCCATTTGAGAGAAGACAGTGTGGAATTCTGGGAAAATAGGGTGACATAAAACTTCCTACACGTAGAAGTGGAAACCGAGGCATGTGGTCTTCTACCCTGGCCTGCTGTGACAGCTCTCTTTCCTTCCTTCTGTAGACACGATACCACCGTTTATTCTGTGTGACACAGTGACTTTCTTACTAGATGGGAATTTTGGTAATGAGAGATGGAGAAAAGAGAGCTCAGTCTGCTGTCTGACAAGCAAGTCCAGGGCCCTTGATTCCACATTTAAGGAACTTAAATGAACCAAGATTGCCCTGGATATTAGGGACAAAGCCAGGAATGGGGTTTGAGTCCACCCTGTACCCAAGACAGACTCCACCAAGCTCTTTCTCCCACTATGCTCTGCTCCCCTTAGATCCCTGACTAGTTTAGGTTGTAAACACGTGACTAGCCACCCTCTAGCCACCCTCTAGCTGGCAGTTCCCCTGCTGCTTGTCCCTAAGGGGTCCATCCACCTGCTGGTCCTTTCCCAGAACCATGGTGTATGTCTCTGGTCTACCACAGAAGCAGGATGGCCTCCAGTCAATGGCATCCTTATGTGGCTGAGTGCCTTGCTGAGTCACGTGGTCTGTCCTTGAGGAACTGGAGCCTCTGAAGACTGGAACGTGACCATGATAGAGCTCTGGAGCTGACAGAATGGGGTGAGGCAAATCGGGGCTGGACCAGACACCAGGGGGCTGCTTCTTGTCCAGGCTCAGTCTAGTGAGGAAGACACGACTATGAGGCAAAAGATCTTGAGTAAAGGACACCAAAAGAGGGAGGGTCGTAAGGACAGAAAGCAGTTCAGGGATCCTGGGGCCACTGGAGAAAGCAGGAGGTACCCTCAGGCCCCACTCACAGTCAAGAGAAGGCAGGACATGTTCTGGGTGGGGCATGGACCCATTATAACAAGTGAAGCCCACAGAGGGGGTGTGAAGGCAGAGGGCTAGGTTCTAAGCCAGCCTGGCATCCTGCATGGCTTCTGTGCACAGTAGGCCTGGCCTTACTTGGAGAACAAGCACTGTGCCTCTGAAAAGGGTCAGGACCCATTAAACTAGCACCAATCCTTCATATAAGTCAGGGTTCAAGTCAAAATCAACTACGAGTACCCAGAAGGGAACCAAGTGTCATGAAGAGAAACTAAGACAGTCAGATGGACTGGTAACTTCAGGAAACGCATTCATAGACATACATACTTCTATCCCTAACCCTCAGCCTTGGTTCAGGTCCCAATGTCCGGGACTCTATTACGGTCACCTGCTATGAGTGCTGTCTCATTGTAATGTCCCCTCCTACAAGGCTTGCTTTATGTTTGTGGACACCCTTGTTACGACTTGACATCATCAAATATTAAGTTGCTGCTGCTCAGCCACCATTAGGATGGAAGGGCACACACTGAGGACAGCGCGTCTCCTAGGATCTTAGTGCTTGGAAGGTGGGCAAGACTCTCCTGTTCTTCCATGCTCTGCAGGGGTGCTGCCTCTTCTGGTGACAGAGGTCATACACTGTCCCTCCTGGACTTGGCTCTCCCTAATATCTACAAAGGAAGACTGAGTAGTAAACACTTGCCCTGCTTGGGATCAAGGCTGTGGCCTGGCCAGGACACGGATCTGCTGGGCCTCTGCAAAGCCCAGACCAGCTCATATAGAGACTCACCAGCCTCAGTAAGTGGGTCTAAAGATAATTGTTTTTCATTCTAAGTGAAACAAACAGCTCTGAGAAACCTCTATTTAAAACCACACACACAGCCAAGTCTGTGTCTAGTTAAATGCTGGTGCACGCTGACCTAACCTGGCAGGTTCCGTGTGCATCCTGCTTGGTTTTCAGAAATGGGGTGGAGGTGAGTCTGGGCAGGAAGGAGGGGACCTCACCTTGCAGCTTCACCCAACATCAGGGCCCAGGGGAAGTCCCATCTCCCCAGTGGGAGATTCTGCCCAGTGATTTCCACAGCCTAATTCTCCTCCCTGTGTCCCAGGGACAGAGGAGTGTCCTGTCCCTGGAAGTGACCATAAACCACAAAACCCAGACTTTTGGTCTTCGAGAGACGGAAACAGAAGTAGTGATACTTCTCTATCAAGATCACACAGCGGAAACAGTCACAGAGGGACTGAGCCAGGACTTCAGACTCCTCTGTGCTTTCTGTGGTACTGAAGGGAGGGGACCAGGTCCCTTGTATAGTGGTGGTTTTGACTGGGCCAGTAGATGTTTCGTTCCCACATCCTGGAGACACACATTAAGATGGGCACAGAATACAAAGTTGGGGTTAGAGTTGGCCTCTGGGATCGCAGGAGGGCGGAGTAGGGGATAGAAAATGAGTCCCTGTAAGCATGGATTTTGGAAACAGGAGGTACCTCATTGCCTTTCCTCCCTGCCGTGTCTCCAGGTCTCCTCAGAGTAAACCCCATTGTTCTCTCTGAAGCCTTACATGGCCCACATCCACGCCAACAGCCCCCGGATCCAGCTCTCTGCTGCTACAGCTGTCTAGGCAGCCATGACTACTTTACAGCTGAGGCCCATGGATGAAGAGAACTCAGCTAGGAAGCTGCATTTGGGAAGGGAATAGCAGAGTTCAGGAAGGCAGGAATCTCCATTGCCGAGGCCGCGGTGGCAGAGGGAGCCTAACCATGTTTCTAGAGCAAGTGGTGGCATTGGGATCTTCTGATGCCCCAGCCCTGGCATGATGGAGCTTAGGATATGAGCACTCCCAGACTGGACATCAGACTGGTCTCACAGTTGTGGCCTATGGTAGCCATGGAAGACGGAAGAACGTTGGTAGCCAAGTGCAGTTGGCAGGACTGAGGAGTGGACAGCAATGGCTTTCTCTGTGACAGTCTCTACAATGAACTTAACATGCATCCCCAGTGGGGACTGTTCTACCAAAAAGCTGCAGGTGCCCTATGGGGTCTTCTGGGTTTGTGTTATGTGACTAACCTCAACACCAGGGCTTCAATCAGCTCCTCTTCCTCCATGAAACGGGCAGTACCTGTTCCTCCTCCATCTCTGCACATGGCTGGTAGCCTAAGGCATGGACAGGCCATAAATAATAGCAATAATGAGAAAGTCTGTTCCGAGTGCAATGATTTTATGAAATTGCATTTTTGAAAAGGTTAATTTTCCCATCTCCCCACTTGTACTCCAATCTGGGGAGGCAACTGTGAATTAATTGAACCCACTTCCTTCCTGGTCTCTGAGAAAGCCTGGCAAGATGTTTGCTTCCCTGGAGCCTGATGTCCCCAGGTGGCTGGAAGCAGCAGTTTCTGGTCCCCTTCTCAGAGTCCAGTGAGAGGACCCGAGGCTGACACATAGTGCTCAGGATGGGGAGACAGAGATCTTGGTGGAGGGAAGGCCAGGCTGGGTGGGGGAGGAGGCCGTGCAAGGTTATGGGGAATGCGCTTGCGGGACAGTATGTGGAGACATCAGAGATGAAGGGGGCAGGTAGAGAGCCAGGGGATGAGTCCACCTACGCATGGCATGGAGTGTGGGGGTAGATGAGGGACAGAAGGAAAGTGAATGAAGGCAGATGGACAGGCAGACAGGCAGACAGGCAGACAGGCAGACAGGCAGACAGGCAGACAGGATGGAGTAGCTCCATAGACCCTCTTGCTTGGCTCCTCAGTTTTTCTCTCAAGTCAAACAATAGGACTGTGGAGATAGCTCAGTTGGTAAAAGGTTTTGCAAGTGGGAGGACCTGTCACGGGACCCTCTGAGCTGAACCCCAACACCAGCCAGATGGGTGGATCCCCATGTCAAGCTTTTAAAAGTTAGGATCAGGATGAAGGATGCAGAGGAGTGATAGATTCTGACCACTTTCAAGGATCATGGGAAAGAGGGCCTTGGAAGAGAAATGTAGATTCATCTCCTGGGGGAAGAGCTGAAGAACAGGGAAGGAAAGAACTGGGCAGTGGAGAGATTCTGCCCTCAGTGGATGGAACCGCTGCTATTGGGACAACTATTCAGGGCCAGAAGGACTTCAGAGTGCAGGAACTGAGAGGGACGTGCATGGCAGTGCAGGCAGACTTGGGGCACTCTTCCGACTTGTTCCTAATATGTCTTCACACATCCCAAGGATGTCCTCTGACCATGGCCTTGCCCTGTCCTACTCTTAGGCTAACTGATGAGAACATCCAGCCTCGAATTTTTCATTCTCGTTCATGGAACTTTGTCACCTTTCCCAAACAAGGGACCAGCTCTTGTCTCAGCAACCTGACTCCCTCCTCCACCATTGGTTGACTTAGGGATATCATTACATGTTTCATTCCCTGATGACCACACCCCCATCCTTCCTTCTATTCCACATAACCCCATGGCTTGTACCATCTCCAAAAGGAAGTCCTAGAATGGTTGAAACTTGTCTTTGCTTTTATTTTTAGTTATTTTTCATGCATGTGGTATATGTGTTTGTGTGTGCATGCATGTACCTGTAGAGACTAGAGGTCCAGAGTCTGAGTAGTGATTTCTGGGGATTTAAGTTCCTCTGCCCTGCCTCTGATGGACTTCAGTTACATGGCATTGTATGTGGGTGCTGGGGATCTGAACTTGAACTCTCATGTTGCCTCTGCAAACACTTTACCAACTGATTCACTTTCCCAGCCCAAGACATGTTATTAAATGTACCCTGTTATCCTGTCCATGCCAGGCCTCATGTTTTACCCTTCTGCCTCCTTGCGAATTCTCTGTGGGACTCTATTGCATTTTCCCATTGGCTTAACTTTCCATCCCAACCCCATTCATTTGTCTCTGTTTGCACAGCTTTCTCCTCTATAAACCTGCAGTGTAGCCACAGGCCTTGGCTGGGGGTAGTCTGCACCAAGAGAACAGTCTAGAAGCTCATCTGGCTCCCTGCCCATCTCCAGTCTAGGAAGAGTCCCAGGGTGCCATCCTCTCCTGTCCTAGAGGTACTTTGCAGCCTGCAGGACTCTGCCACAGGACCTTGTCACCTGCTGAGCTCCTTCCTGCTCAGGATTCCACCAGACCTTAGACACATGAGTTCATGTAAAGTCAGGGGTGGCACTCGTGGCCCTTGGGCTCTGCTTGACCCCTGGGAAGGAAGTGGGTGCAGCTGCATCGATATGCCAGCACACCTTGCTTTTGTTCCTGTTCTTGGGGCAGTCCTCAAACAGTGACTAACTGGGATTCCATCATGGTCCTTCTGCCCACACAGTCTTCCAGATGTCCCCAGAGACTCTGGCTGCCACCACTGTGGTATAAACCTCTGTTTGATGTTTTCTTTCCCACCTCCCTTCTTTCCAGCAATGTTCAGTGGTTGCCTTCTGGGTGTGTACTGTTGAACCCTTCTCTTATGCTGTTCTGGGGTCACTGTCCTGGTGGCCTACAACAGCCAAGTGCCCTTGCTGCCCAGATCCCTGGATTCATCCTGATTCCTCTCAGGGGCTTGAAGTCGAGCTCCCAGAAAAGCCCCCACTCGAGTTCCCTCAGCTCTGTCCAGCAGCCTGGCCTAGCCCACCACCTTGAGGACTTTGGCCAGAGGCTTCTCTGTCAGGACCCTGCTGTCACGGTGGCAGGACCGTTTCTTGTGTCTGTCATTATCGTGCACTGATTCATCTCCTTCTGGAGGAATGGAACCAGCTGCGGAGAGCAAACATATTGAGTAAATTCAGAAAGAACTGATGGCTCAGCTCAACATTTTAATGGCGACACTAAGCGCCCTCTCACCATGATAAACATGCTGAACGCCTGAAGGGATTATGGCTTCCAGGCTGGCCACTCTGTCACAGGGAAAAATTAATCTTGAGATTTAATCAAATCCAGAGCTGCACACTGTGGGAGGGAAGGGGTTCTTCCCCTCTGTGATATTCAGAGGAGGTCCCTCCTTCCAAGTGACTTCACGGTGTCATCTTGACTGAGTGCAGGCAGGCCTTCTGGGGCAGACAGTTGACGCATTTTTGCTTGCTGCAGCCTTCCTGGGGGCTGCTCCTCACACAGAGAGGTGTCGGGTGGAATCTGCGGAGGGCAGATGCAGAGTTCTGATTTTCCTCGGATGGTGTCTTCCATGTCATTCCCTAGCCCCCTCGGGTCCTCTTCTGAGGGTGCTTACAGGAGCCAGCATCTCATGCTGGTTCCCTTTCCCTCGAGTTCTCTCATGGCTCCACTTTACCTGCTTCTGTCCAATCAGGTCAAGGGGTGAGTGTGCAGGGACGGTCTTATTCCAGCAACTCTTACAATTCTCACACCTTGTAAATGAGACAAAGCTCTCTCCTGCAGGGGACCCAGTGTTGCACTTTGTTGCTCGTGGGCTTTGTCTGGATCCAGAGGAAGAGCATCCAGAAGGTCTCAGGGAGGAGTGGAGTCCATGATTAAGTCCTTCCCAAGCCGGCTCCTGGGAGGGTGGCATAGGACAGTGAGACCTATACTGCTCTGGAGGGCACAGAGGGCCACCCTTAGGGCCTGGGGCCTCCAGAGCAAGTAGCTTCACAGGTGATCTCTGTTTGCACTCAAGTGTTCCAGGTGCTGGCTGCAGGGAGAGGCTGCAGGGAGGTCCTGCTGGGGACCTGGATGGCGCCACTGAGAGGAGCTGCTGCTTCAGCTAAAGAAGGGCAACAGAGTCGGGGAGGTGGCAGATGGTGAATGAGGAGTTCTGGAGGGTCAGGGGCCTGCCTGGAGGACGGAGCTTCAGTAGACTTCATCTCTATCTCTGCCAGGGCCACCATCTGGCTCTTGAAACTGATATGTGGCCTATACAGTGTGTGTGTGTGGGGGGGGGGGGGGGGGGAGTGTTCATGACACCCTTTGCTAAGAAGTGGCAATGGGCTAGCCAGGCTCCAGAACAGGCAGAGGTAGGCAAGAAACCCCTGCGGATGTAAACCTCCTCTTCTTTGCCTGTTAGAAGCATCGAGAGTGGGCAAAACACACACCTTTAATCCCAGCACTCAGAAGGCAGAGGTGGATGGATTTCTGAGGCCAGCCTGGCCTACAAAGCAAGCTTCAGGACACCCAGGGATACACAGAGAAATCATGTCTCAAAAAACAAAACCACAATAGCATCAGCAAAGAGCAGACAGAGGCACCATTCTCTGTGAGCCAAGCATGCTGTCTGGCTTAGGATGGAATGACTCTGGGGTGACCTTCAGCTTGGGCTCAAGGATGCAGTGTGGGATTCTGATGCGCCTGAGTGCATATGGAGTCCAAGGGCAGAGCCTGTCTCCAGGAGGGGGGCCCTGCTTCTACCTCTGGGCCTCATCCCTCCCCAGCGTATACCAGTCATCCCATCACACAGTGGCTTCCCTCATTTCCTGTCAGACACAGTCAGCATGGGGATGGTGAACTCTGCCTAGTATCTGTAGGCTGTGAGCTGCTCAGAGGAGCTGATCTAGCAAGCCTCCTCTGAGAGAGCAGCACACAGTGTTTAGTTAATGGCCCCATCACTAACAGGGGCACTGTGTCCTCATCAGAAAGAGCCTCCATTATAGGTCAAAGGTAAACCTGTGGAGAACATACCTCTGGTCCCTCCACTCCACCCTTACCTCCTTGAGAAGTCCTGTGACCACAGGAAGAGTGGATAGGTTCTAGAATAGAGGCAGTAAGGTCAGCAGCTCTGCCTGCTACTTCAGGGTTCAAGTTCTGAGAGGAAGAGGGAGAGGAGACACTGACCTGACCAAGGCCCACTGAGTCCTGAGGAGGGGAAGCTTCCGCAGGAGATGAAGGGATCTGGAAGCAGAAAACGTTGACAGGCGGAGTGCAGGTGTCTGGAGTTCGCATGACAGGGAGGAAGATACATTCTCAGTACTGAAGCAGCGTGCCCAGGGTCGGGAGCAGAAACAGTGTGCCCAGGCCTGGAGCAGAAGCAGTGTGCCCAGGCCTGGAGCAGAAGCAGTGTGCCCAGGCCTGGAGCAGAAGCAGTGTGCCCAGGGTCGGGAGCAGAAGCAGCATGCCCAGGCCTGGAGCAGAAGCAGCGTGCCTGGGTTCAGGCTCAGAAGCAGTGTGCCCAGGGTCGCGAGCAGAAGCAGCGTGCCTGGGTTCAGGCTCAGAAGCAGTGTGCCCAGGGGGGGCTCACAAGCAGGATCTTCTTCACTGATCTTTATTCTCTCAGCCGCTCTGGTGCCCTCTGGGCCTCGGTAGAAGAAGACAAAATTCCAAAGGCCGGAAGAGAGACCAGGGAAACATTCCGGACAGCAGCTGCAGTGGAGACGGGGAGCTGGCTGGCAGAGCAGCCCTTTGGCAGCCTAGTCATTTCTCTGTGCCCCTGGCAGACCTGTGCCACACGGGAGCTCATTACTGTCACTCATCTGCCTGGACTTCTGGGCTCTTCTGAAGTTCTGCTTTACCCAGTCAGAGCTATTTCTTTTAGACCTTGAGGAGCAGGGAAAAGGACCAGGATAGAAGGTGAAGCCTCCAATGCTGAACAGGACAAGGGTGGGGCAGGAATGGATGAGATGTGGGGAGGGGTGGAACTGGTAGGAACAGGGCATGGGAAAGGTGTGGAGCTGGAGTGGGCGGGGCCTGCTCGGGGAGTAGAGTACAGTGGGTAGGGCCTTGGCAGGGATGAAGCTGGCTTGGGGCTCCCAGTGATGGAGTCGGATGGGCATGGCCTGTGGTTGGTGGAAAGAAGTGGGGGCAGGCTGCTGAGGCCACTGGAGGGCTTTGAGTTCTGAATTCAGAAAAGCTGGCAGGTGTCACCATGGCAACTGCAGAACAGGGACATCCCTGAAAAAGAAAAAGGACAAGTTTGATGATTTTATTAGCTGTCTTTACACTCTTCACCAAGAAGGGAAGTGGGGGCCTGGAGGCGCTGGAGGCTGGGCAGTCGGTGGCGGTGGACCCCATAGAGAGAATATGGATCAACCTGCAGGGCTGGGGATGACTGTGCCGTGTAGCCCCACCTCTCCTGGTGCTGTCTACCCACACAGTGCCTCTCAGATCCTGCTTTGAGGACCTGGGTCATCTAAGCTTGATTTTAGGCAGGCCTGCCAAATTCCCCAGACCAAAACTTTCAGGTCCAAGATGCCCCGTGTCTCTACACATCAAGAGATGCTCATATTGGGGACTGTGGCAGACAAGTGCAGACACCCCCAAATCACACTGACTGGCTCCAGCACTCCACAAGCTTCTAGGCTTGGGCAACCTGGATAGCAGCCTCATGCTTTAACTGCCCAGTGATTGGAGAGTAATCACAATGCCCAGCCTTTCTGTGGCTGTGCTGATGCACTGGGCATTCGCAGACCTCAGGTCTGTGAGTAGATCACAGGGTTTGGGGGTGGGCTGTGTGGACCTAGCTGCCATTACCATCTCCATCTATGGGCTGGGCACCTGCAACCTTTTGCTTGCTGTCACTAGGGAGCCTCATTTGTCACCGGGGAGTTGGGTAGATGGAAGGACACTTTCTCCCAAGGCCTGCCTCTGTTGGTCGCAGGCCCTGCATGCATACCAGAGTCCCTGGACCTCTGTTTGCAAGAGAACAGACAGTGGCGCAGCCAAGGGGTTTCAGTTCCCAGAGTGGGTTGTGTCTGCAGGGATGGGTGCCTCATCCAACATCTTTGAAACCATCCATAAAGATACTGTCTTAGGCTCTGTCTTATCACTGAGGATTTCAGGGTGGTTAGATTTTTCAGCTAAGTGCCCAGTCAGCCTGTTCTATCACAAGCAGTAACTCCCATAGCGTGTTTCTTGCCCCAGCAGGCTCCCATGTAACAGCTGTGTTATCCCTAATTCCTAAACACAGCTGTGCAGAGGACATTGAAAGGGGAGGCCCAGAGAAGGCAAAGAACTCAATCAAGTTCACAGAACAGGCAGATGAAGGAACTGAGATTCAAATACAGGACCAAGGAACTGTAAAGCATGATCCTTGACAAACCCTCAGCGTTAACTCCTGACCTGTGTCTCGGTCCTTAATCACCAGGGCCTTGATGCGTGAGCTCATCATTTCAGCCTCTATTTAAAAAGAAAGAAAGAAAATTTAAAAAGAAAAAAAGCACGCACTGCCCCGACAGGTAAGGTTGGGGGTAACGCCAGGCATGCAATACAGCAGGCACGAAATCGATGTTGATTTCAGCTTTCACCCAGGCCAGGAGGTTACCATACAAAAACTGCACGGGGAAGAAAGTGTGCCCACATCTAGATTATCAGCTTCTCAGGAGGCCTTGAAATTTTCCTAGAAACAGCCTCTAAAATAAAAGTCAAGTTGTATGCCAAATTGGATTCTGCCACAGCACGGATTCGTGGGTCTGGCAAGCTGCCCACGGTGGAGAGAAGGGATGTAGTTCAAGTTTCACCCTCCATGAGAATGTGCCCCTGGCACATCCCACAGCCTCCAAGGTGGGCATTAGATGAGAAAGGAGAACTAGAGCCTCGCCTCCCACTAGCTGGCTTTGGTCCCCGCTCCGAATTGAGTTTTATCTCTGTCCCCAGAAATCCAGTGTCTTGCTCCAAATGGCTGTGGAAAGCCAAATTTGGGTGTATACCCCACCCACCCACAGATTTCCTGAGGACCCTGAAACCAGACAGGTGCAGAGAAGAGAGAGGTGAGGGTGAGATGCCAGGGATATTAGAAGTTGCATCATGAACTCCCCATTTTACAGACGGCAGCACCGAGGAGTAGGAGGGAACGTGATGTAACCAGGTCAGCGTTGGGACTAGAGCCCCTGGATCCTGACTTAATGCCCCTGAAGTTTGCAGGTGGTACAGTTCAGGGGATGAAACCAGCACTCCTTTCTCATGTCAGTTCTGGGAGAGGGACCCTCTGAGGGGTGGAGAGTGGGGAAATGGGGATGGCAGACTATGGTCCTGGCATCGGTCTAACTCCCTTAGTCTGTTTGTGAACACCTACTGTGTGCTCCACTAGAGAGCTACCAGTGTGGGCCAGAAAGATGGCTGAGTGAGCAGAGCGAATGATGGATTTCTCCTCTGTGATGCTGTCTAGCTGTGTGATCAAGGGCAAGTGGCTCAACCTCTCTGCTCCTCTGTTTCCTGACTTGTAAAGTAGGTCATGATGACACCGACTCTTTAGGCTAGCAAGGTATAAATGAGTTCTACCGACACCAGCAGAGTAAGCAAACAGACACACATCTGCATGGTGGCCGTGTGGCACAGCAGCAATGAATACTGTCACCATTTACCTCCTAAAATTTCTGAGAGCTAAAGAAGAGGCCAGCACAGAGTGGCTCAGACCTCATCCTAGTGATGGGCAGAAGGAAAATACCACCCACCCGGACACACAGGCGCTTCGTGCAGCAGGCTGAGGAGAGGGCGTCCAGGGCTTCACCTGAGTATGCCACACCTTGTAAACAGCAACTGTGGCATTGTCCCTTCGCTGGGTGTGGAGATACATTGGGTCCCAAAGGGAAAGAGGTTCCGTGAGTCACTGCTGTGGCTGCTGAGA
Organism: Arvicola amphibius; assembly: GCF_903992535.2. Lineage (NCBI taxonomy): Eukaryota > Metazoa > Chordata > Mammalia > Rodentia > Cricetidae > Arvicola > Arvicola amphibius. The sequence goes on along the minus strand of NC_052055.2, from coordinate 68,604,945 downwards.
GCCAGGAGCCAGAATTGGAGGGAGGGCTGTCCTGGATGGGGTGGGGTGGATACAGGCTGCATGGAGGGCTGTCCTGTGGGGGTTGGGATGGATACAGGGTGCAGGACTCTTCTGTATGGGATGAGGTCACAAGCTCCATCTGGTAGCTTGGCCATCCTCAGGCCTGGTTATTGAGAGAGTCAGGGCTGCTTCAGCAACCTTCCATGGGAAAGCTGTAAGATGCTGGGTAAACACTTCCAATCATTCCCAAAATGAATTTGACCCTAGTGACAGGCTGTCCACCCTAGCCTGTTATCTCTTTACTGAAGTAAGCTGCCACATATCTGAGAACATCTTCCTTTGGCTATGTGACTTTGTGGGTTACACCTAACCTCTCTGGTCTTCCAGAACCGAGAATATAGAATATAGAGATAACCTTGCTGGAGGCAGGCAGCCAGGTCACACTGTCTCAGAGATTGCCATCAGTTCTCCAGCCCCTGAGCCTCTTCTCAGCCTCCCAGGAGGTCCCTTGAATCACAGAGGAAGTCAAAACAAAACCATGGGGAGACAGAAAGGGAGCCGATTTTAATTAGCAAACACCTCGCCCTTCTGATTAGAAGACATCTATTTGAGAAAGTACTCTGAATGTGCCAGCTCTTTCTCAGAAGCTGATGACTTCATGCTCCAGCCATGCATTGGAATTCCACAGACATATACTCAGCAAGGCTTGAGGGCTGCTGGCCTGTCAGTCCATCCCCATAATCAAACAGCATGCATGACTTTAATTAACAAAGAAGGCAGAAGAGTTCCTTGGGAAGCCGCTTGGGCCATTTCGCATCAAGGCTGAGACATCCCCAGGGGGCCAGCCAGGGTAGGAAAGACAGAGAAAGCTGTCTGTCATGTGCTTCCTGGGGAGGACACAGGACTGGCCAAAGACTCTGACTTCCCGAGGCCCTGGCTGGTATGGGCTGGGTCCTGCCAGGGTGTCGGGGAGTCAGCCAAGCACAGTGATGACCAAGGGCATGGTGTAGAAGGTGGCCATACTACAGAGAGATGGCCAAGAGGGCTTCTTTAGAATCCCTGGAAGGTTTGAGCTGACATTTTGAAGAATGTAGACAATCTTGCCAGGACTGAAACAGAGAGTGGTCTAGGGACTGCACCCACTAAGTAAATGAATGTTCACAGGGCTCCCGAAAAGCCCATGAGCCAGATGTTGGTGTAGTTGGGAGATGGTGCATATACATCTGAAAGTCAGGGCCCACCCCCTGAGACATACGGGGAAATTGGGTAGACACAGGCTCCACCCAAAGGGAAGCATCAAGAGACCTGGGTTACCAAAAAAAATTGGGGGAAATGTGTTCAGAGACTAGAGAGGGCATGGGAGGCCCATGGCATCCTAGAAACAGCATGCATGGGGACAGAGAGTCTGTATGTATGTCTATGTGTGTGACTTGGCTTGAGTACAGGAGGTCAGGGGGACCCGTCCTAATCATGCTACAGGTGACTTAGCTGGGCAACAGGCGACTCTGGGGTGACACTAAAACCACATCTCAGGGCTGAAGAACACATTCACCAAGTTTCAGTCGAGTCTGGACTGTATTTACCCTTCTACAAATGAAATCATAAAATATCATTTTAATATGTTTTTATGGAGAAAGGAGCCACAGGGAGGCAAGTGTCTGGGGCCCAGTGAACTCAGACTGGTGTTTTCAGACTGAACCCCAGCTCTTCTGGCTTTCCCTCCAAGTCCATTTTAATCAGTTGTGTGCCCTTGGGCCATCGTGAACTCTTTGGTGATCAGCTTGCTCTTCTGGGGACCTGGAAGTAATAAACCCAGCTCCCAGGCTGGTGACTGGGAGCGCAGTAGGCAAGGCATACCTGCAATTGCAGAGAAAGTTGCAGCAGCAGTGAGCTTGGGGAAGTGAAAGCCTTGAGGAAGGTTGGGCAGGTGCTGCAAATGCAGGACCAATCTCAGTACAGAGGTCATCAGAAGGATGAGGTCCTGGCTCTGCCCCCTCATCCCACTTCCTGTTCCTCCCAGCATGTCTTCCTGAAGGAACAAGAGCCAAGTTCCAGGGCTGCTGGAAGCCTCTGTGGTCTCAGCATGTAAGAGCATCAGTCCCTGTGCCCGAGGCCCCACCCCCTGTGCCTGTCTTCAGCCTTTCTTGCACAGTGGTAGCATCATGGCAGAGTCAGTATGTGCTCTGTGCAATGTGTCAGGTACATTCCTCTGGTGCTCAGTGGAACTCCCTCCTGCCCCCCACCTCAGCAGCACCCCCCTAAGTCTTTGCTTCTCCACTTTGCTTCCAGGCTTCCTCTCTTGGTCCCAGATCTCACAGGTTCCCCATAACACTCCAGGGTCCAGCAGCCATTTCCCAGCTGTATTCCAGGCAAGCTCTGACTTGTCCCTTCTGCTCTAAGGCTGATGCTCAGCCTGCAACTGAGAAAGAGTATACCCCCAACCTTGCCCAGCCCTTTGGGGCCACAGTGAGTCCTACCAGCTCCTTCTCTGTGGTCAGAATGCACCATGCTGTCCCCTCAGGACATGGTATCTTATGTAGGACAACTGAAGTCAAACATTCCCATCTCCAATATCAGAAAGGACAGAGGCAAGGACTCCAGCATTACCTTCCTCTTTAAGAAACAGAAGGTAGGGTTTCTGCAGAGTTACTAAGCAACGACCTTTAAGTGAAGCTACCCATACTCTCAGAGCACAGCCTCATTTAGAATAGGACCTTGAGATGACATCGTTCTGGATCGAGGTAGGTCATTAAGGTGAGAGTAGCCTTCTAAGAGAGAGAGCTAGGGTTGGGAAGTATGTCAGTCCTTAAGTTCACCCCAGAGAGAGAGAGAGAGAGAGAGAGAGAGAGAGAGAGAGAGATTTAGAAGAGAACGGAGATGATGATCTGCAACAATGTACCCAGCTGCCATCACCGTCAGAGAAGGCTCCTGGCTCCTGGCTCTCAGAAGGCACTCAAGGTGTTTCCTGCTCCACATACTAAATCATTTGCTCTATCTTGAGTCTAAACTGTGTCTAAAACAGCCAGAGAGCCAGAGACTCCAACCTCCCCTGCGTCTATGCTGTATCCACTGAGAGTAGGACAAAACTGGCTTCTTACATCCTGGGGAATTGAGTGAAGAGGGCAAGTGTTAGAGGCAGCGCTCTAGGGCAGCCTGGGTGTGGCCAATCCGCATGGCCACTCTTCACTCAGGCCAGGTGACCGGAACCACCGCTGCCTTGGTTTCCCCACTGGTCAAGTAGGGGGGTTTATCGATGTTCACTCTCTGCAGTACGGTAGGACTTGCATGGAATCTCATGGAAGATGCCCTGCGAGCTGAGCCTAGTATTCTGAGCACTGGTGTTGCGGCTCCCACGAAAGGAACAGGTGTGCCCCGCCACTCCTCTGTGATGGTTCAGATGGCTGGGCTGAAATTGAAACTGGGCTCCGTGACGTTGATGTCTGACACACGCCCTTCCATTTTAGGATCTTCCTGGGGACACAGGGCATCTAAGTCAGGCGGGAGCATAGGTGAATCCGGGATGGTTTGTGAGCCATCTGGCCTCCGCACGTGGCTGGGGCTGCTTGTCAGTTTATGGCCATCAATCCTGGTCATTCCCCAGTGGAGAGTGGGCCCTAAAACCTGGCTGGAGCACAGGTTTTCTTCTGCTGGGAGAGAGACGGTGGGCAGGTAGACCAGAGGCGTGGGTCTTAGAAAATGGAATCTGAGCTGGACTCCAGGGGCAAGGATGAGCAGATGTGTCCTGTGTGTCTCCAATAGCAGAGGGAGGCCTTCCATCCCAGCCTCTCACTCGGGGAGACTCATTTCCATAACAGCCAGAGAAACAGGTGCAGAAGGAGCTGCTGGCTGGCAGCACAAAGTGAAAGAAGGGTGTGAATGCCCGGGCGGGAGCTATGGCAGAGTCCAAGACAAACAACCACATTCATGGAAAGCTTCGAGCCAATGAAAATGAGCTGCCAAAGAAACACAGTGTAGAACTGTCAGTCTGCTAAGGTGTCTGGAGGTGGGGATGGGGCCTCAGTGGAAGTGAGGATGGGGGCCTCAGTGGAGGTGGGGATGGGGGCTCAGTGGAGGTGGAAATGGGGGCCTCAGTGGAGGAGGGATGGCAGCCTGGTGGGGGCCGCAGGGGGAAAAGAGTTGAGAACAGAGTATCAGATGATGCTCAGGGTTGTGACACACACCTACATTGGGAAGAGGAAGGATGGCCGTGCTGCTTTCTGATGGTGGATCTGGTACCATTATGTGTACCGTTATAGGTGCACAGTGGATATATAAGAGGATATTTCCAAAGATCATTTTGCGTGTGTAGAGTTGAGAGACGGAACTTGGGTGTCATTCCTCAAGTTTGTCTGCCTTGTTTTGGTGTTTGTGTGGTGGTCGTGGTGGTGGTGGTGGTGGTGGAGGTGGAGGTGGTGGTGGTGGTGGTGGTGGTGGTGGTGGTGTGTGTGTGTGTCTGAAGCTTGCAAAGGACACTAGGTGCCCTGCTCTCTAGTTCTCCCTTTAAGATAGTATCTGTCGTTGAACTTGAAGCTAGTCTGTCCAGCAAACTCCTGGCATCTGGCTTTCTCCACTGCACAGTGATGTATTTATGGGGACATGCAGTCAACCCTGGCTTCCCACAGGTGCTGGGGATTTGAACTCAGGTCCTTGTGCATGTGCTGCAAACGCTTTACCAACTGAGCAACTTCCCAGCTCACACCTGCCTTTTGATAGAGAATTTCTCATTGGCTTGGGGCTCTCCAAGTAGTCTAGGCTGTCTAGCCACTGAACCCCAGGGATACACCGGTCTCTGCCTCCCTGGTGATGGCAACAGGAGTGGGCAGAACCATCACAGTGCGTGGCTTCTTAAATTCGTTCTGGGGATTGAACTCAAGTCCTGAGGGCATCTAGTAGGCACTTTACAGATAACTCCATCTCCTCAGCCCCTCGTTTTCAAGCCAGAAGTGACCACAGGGGTCCCTCTGTTTCCTCTACCTCCTGTGTCTCCCACTTCTACTGGGCCACTTCTGTGGCTCAACTCAGAGACTTGAGTCACACAGTCTGCCTGCAGACTCAACAAGTTCAAACAAGCAGTGTGCGTTCTCATGTTGAGAGAATAGATCTGCAGGTCCCCAGTTTTGCAACACACCGCCCAGTGTGGCACTGCATTGATGTAATTGGCTGTTTTGAACTAGAGACACCCAGCCCACCCTTGGGAGGAGACTAATAAAAGAAGCCAAAGGTGCTGCAGAGAGAAGGAGAGAAGCCTGGGTGGTGCACAGACAAGGAGAGCCTAGGAGAGAGAAGGGAAGTAACCTCCTCCCGGTTGCCCTGCCCACTGTAGAATTGTGCAGGCCTCAGGGTGCAGCCTCCATTCATACATGGCATCTGTTGGCTGTCATATAGTATCAGCTAGTGCTATTCTTTGGTTTTGTCTGTCCCTCTTTAGAGGGGATATCAAGGCATGTGGCTCACTAAACAATTATGACTGAGGCTGTGTTTTTAACTCTGTCCCAACAGCAGTTGCTACTCTCTCAAGGATCTTAGCAGCTGAGCTGGCTACTGGTCTAATATGTAGCCTAGGCAAACCCAAACAGCTGGGAGCCTTCCCTGGGCAAGGACAGTAGTAATCAATGAGAACATGGTGCTGTCTGCTTCTGGTGAGGACCTGGGAATTTTGAGGTATAGAGACAGATTTGTACACTGCATCTCCAAGCCCCTCTGTCTCAAACAGAGTGTTTTCATAAACAGAGTTTACAACAGAAGGGTTTTGGGAGGCGACAAGAAGCATCCTGCTCCAGTAGACTTAGGTGGGGAAGGGTCTTGCAAGACAAAGGACTATTCTACAGGGAGTGTACTTTATCCTGCTCCATTGATACATGCCATGCCACTGGCGTGTGACAGGGACCAAGGGTGCACTACTCCCTCACACTGGAATTTCTGAGGTTAGGACTTAGAGGTCAGAGGTTGAGTGTTTATGACTGTCCTTCTCCATCAGATTAGTAGCTGTTGATGGCAGGGACTAAGTCTCTTCCATCATAGTAGGAGAGGTCTATCCTCACCTGAATAACTTCTCAGTCCTTTAGAGGAAAAAATATTAAGCCAGATGAGAGGAGACAAAGGATTCTGTGAGGAAAACAAGAGTGGGTACTGAGGACTACTGTCGTGAGGGAAGCGGGAATGGACACTGAGGACCTCTGTCTTAGTTAGGGTATCTATTGCTGTGCTAAAACACCATGACTAAAAACAATTTTGAGAGCAAAGGGTCTATTTCATCTTTCAGCTTCTAGTCCACATGATCCAGGGAAGCCAGGACAGGAACTCAAGGACAGGAAACAGAGACTGGTGCAGAGGGCAGGGAGCACTGTGCACTGGCTTGTCCTGTCTGACATGCTCAGCTTGCATTCTTATACAGATCAGGGCCACCTTACCCCAGCACAGCACTGTCCACAACAGTCTGGGTCCTCCCACATCAATCATTAATCAAGAGAATGTTCCAGGGGTCAGTCTGGTAGGGGCATGTTTTCAATTGAAGTTCCCTTTCCCCAAATAACTCTGTCAGACACACCAGAACAATAGGCCCCTTGTCAACTCAATGTACCAACACATTACTAGTAAACTGTAACCTTTCCTTTCTTGTTGATTCCAAATATCTCATATTAATATTAACATCTCAGTATAAAGCAGAGCATCTAAGAACTGGCTATGAAGCAAATGTGGACCATCGCTCCAGGTGGAGGGGACAGCTCCAGAGAGACACCTGGGTAAGAGATCACAGAATAATCAGGAACATGGAATGGGGTATGCTGTCTGCTTGACCGGAAATAGTATTCTCTTGGAAATCCAGGTAGGGACGTGGTCAAGGGACACTAGCACCTACTGGAAGATGCCCAAACCATCATATATCCCATGAGAGCCACTGGAGGTCCAAGCCAGTTCCACCTTGATGACTGGTGTCTCTGACTACAGTGTGTACCATGGCCTTGAAGCAGCAAAAAATGGCAGTGTAAAACATCATTATGAGACCATGGCATGGGCCCGGGAGAGGATGCTGCTTGTAGCTGTAGAGAAATCTTTCTGTCTCCCAGAGCCACCTCCAGTTACAGATTCAATGACATCATAGCATCTGTAAGAAAGTGTGATTGAAGGCACAGAAGATCCAAGTTGGACAGCAGGCATTTGCTTTCGTCTTAAATAAGAGCCCAGAGAAGCTCAGGCTTCTTTCTTATTGCCCAGCGGACAGGTCCTGCACCTCCAAACTCACGCCAGCATCCAAGACACTTTGACTCTACCCGTCACGTCCACACTCCAGCCATTGTTCAGGAAAAAGAGAGAAGCTGAGCCTTCTCCTAGGCTCGGTGCTCTCATCTCTGAGAACAGATGTAGGGTTGGTGTGAGGGATCAGTGGGCAGACACTTTCTCAAAGCTCCCGGCTCTCCTACTGTGCTCTCTGTCACCTGCCTACAAGCCAGGAGTGTTTCTAGGGGCTTAGGTAAAAACTGCCTGAGGAATCAAGTTACCATGATGTGCACAAGCTCCTCCTGCCCCTAGTGCCTCTGCAGGAGGTGTCTCCCTGCAACACTGCAAGACAACATGGAGGGTCAGCCATAGCTTGCTTGCATCCATCACTGCTTTGTCCACTGCCCTCTCTTTTGCCATTCTGCACATTGTATAGGCTTCAGTCCTGGGGCCAAGCCCAAGGTAACATGGGTACACAGGTCAGCCCTTTCCAGAATCTTCCTTTCAGCTCTTTCTTTCTCCAATACCAAAGAAAAGCATCACACCTCTATCTTACCTGGGGTGCCCTGAGTTCTTTAGAGTAATTACTGCTCTTTCAATAAATGGAGAGGTTTTAATTTCACCAGGGCATGCATAAACCACAACTTTGCATTTTCTCTACTGTAATCAATACCATAACAGAATTAAGAGGTTCCAGCAAGACTCGAGCTCTTACCCGAGCTATTAAAGACTAACCTGCATGCCTACAGATGGGGCCTCCACTAATGTGTTCCAGCAGGACTGAAGCCTGGGTCTTTTTGCAGTGTAGCCAGTTTTCCTATTCCCTTCGAGGAGGTGCCCAGCAGAGTGTGTTAATGGAGGATGCCCCACTATACTTGATGCTACAGGGGAAGCTCTGGCTTTCATTCATCTCAACTTTAGATCTTAGTCATGCCCACCATCTGTTCTGTTTGCTTAAGACTCATTTTCATTACCTTTGTTTAGTGTGTGTGTGTGTGTGTGTGTGCCGTGTGTGTGCCCTGTGTGTATGTGTCTGAGAGAGAGAGAGAGAGAGAAAGAGAAAGAGAGAGAGAGAGAGAGAGAGAGAGAGAGCACTGTGTGTGCTTATCTCATGGAATCCAGAAGAGGTCATTAGACTCCCTGGAGCTGAAGTCACAGGCAGTTGTGAGGCACCTGAATTGGGGTCTGGGAAGCAAAGCTGGGTCCTCTGCAAAAGTAGTCGATGCTCCTTACCACCAAGCCGTCTCCCCAGCATCATCTCTGTTGCCCTGCCTTTCCCTTTGGCTCTTGTTGCCTTCTGAGGTACTGTTGTCGACTTTCTCTTGTCCTGGACTGGAAGCTCCAGTTTTATTAGTGCGGTAGATGGTTTATTTTAATCTCAGATTTATCTTGAAAGTTTTCAACGCTGCTTGGATATGACAGAAATTTTACGAATTATTTACCAAAGGAATAAATGAATAAGATTCTCTGGTATACACACACACACACACACACACACACACACACCAGGCATGTACGATTTTTATCTTCAGGGTATGTAAATTGTGTGTTTCCAGGGGCTTTGTGTGCAGTACCTCCTCTGCACACTTCAGCTGGTTGATACAATGAGCAGATGAAGTAGACGCTACGTTACCGTGATGAAAACAGTTAGCCATTCATTCTTTCGTGCAGTAGCCACCCCCACCCCAGCTTTCCCCGAGCCAGCTGGCTCGAAGAACGGAGACCAGACAGCTATTCTCTGCCTTCATCTCTTTAGCACATGGCTAGTTTTAACAAGAGCATTTAGCGACTGTCACACTAAAATGTCAGTGTCGACCCTGTCCCTTGGCAGCTGGGGGTTGCGAAGATCCATTGGAGGGGTCTTGCAGGGAGACATTCTCTGGCCAGCTCACTCACCACCTCTGTCACCCAAGCTCCCTGGATGGGGTTATCCTTCCAAATAAACCCTCTCCTGCACAGGCCTCTCCTATGGTAATACTCCCGCTATGAAGCTAGACAATTAGAGGTAATTGGGACAATCAGCATTTATTATGGCAATTTGTGCTTCTGAGGAACCTGCCACCCGGTTTGGGAATCCTTCCAGCTGTCATTCCCTCACACAGTTCAGAACCCACAGATTTGCCTCTCCTGGGCTCTGGGAGGTCCTGAGAACAGGACCAGTCTCACCCACCAATCTGAGGTGGGTATGCAAATCAGGGCCTGGGAGGCAAACAGGTACCTCCTTCATTCCCCGGCCTGGGCAGGAGGCCTGGGGCGGTAGCCAGCCCCTGGTGACTGATTTTTCGCTACATTAACCAGATGTTTGGCTTAATTGACAGAAACATTTCCGCCGTCTCAGCTGAGTGCCTCAAAGCCTAGGCCTGCTGTTGGTGAGCCTCAGCGCAGGAGCCTCTTTGAGACGCCACGCTCCAGCCCACGCAGGGGCTTTAACACTCGTGGTTTCTCCCATTTGAACTCACCTTCTCTGGTGTAAACACATCCCTTGAACCCCGTCGTCCCTCTGGTGCACACAGGCAGCCACACACAGCAGTTATAAATGTTGGCTCTTGGCTTGGGCTTGCTAGGTATGGATGTCTTCTAAACTGGTTGTTAGCGCGGAAACCACACTGTTTTCCTCGCCACTGTGATAGAATATCAGTTACTCCATCTGATGGTTTCAGGGGTTAGGTCCATCGTGGTGCGGATGATGTCGCTGCTGGAACAGTTCCTGAGGTATCAGCTGGAGTGTGAGGTATCACTGCTGACCAGGAAGCTGATTTAGATGGGAATCATGATCCGTCCTCGGTGAGCTGCTTCTGTCATCTGGCCAGCACTTCCCGAAGTTCCACACTCTCCCAAAACGGAGTCACCAAGTATGCAAACATTTGAGTCCTTCAGCCCTTCTCAGTGCAGGACAGTGATGAGCTGACTTAAAGACCAGATGAGGTGATGACCTGAAGTCCTTAACAATACTGGGGCAATCATTGGTGTTGTCATTTCAAGTTCCTCTTTCCAGGACTGTCATTTTCCATGGTGACTCTTCACCAACTCCTGTGAGGCAGGAAGTGTCAATTGTTGGGGCTCAGTGGGTAAAAGCACTTGCCCCCAAGCCTGAGGACATGAGCTCAATTCCTGAAAGTGCTGGGAAGAGAGAACCACATCCTGCAAGTTATTTATCTATCAAGCTCCACATAGTCATCCAGGCCCAAGTCCCTTCTGTCTTGTTGCTCTGTTTTACCTGTGGTAGATATTGTGTCATTTGCATATAGTCACCCAGGCCCAGGTCCCTTCTGTCTTGTGGCTCTGTTTTACCTGTGGTAGATACTGTGTCATTTGCATATAGTCATCCAGGCCCAGGTCCCTTCTGTCTTGTGGCTCTGTTTTACCTGTGGTAGATAGTGTCATTTGCATATAGTCATTCAGGCCCAGGTCCCTTCTGTCTTGTGGCTCTGCTATACCTGTGGTAGGTACTATGTCATTTGCATATTTGGAGCTGGGTTGCTGGTACCCATTGCTGCCATCCCACTCACAAGAACTGGAGTGAGAAGCTGGTGTCAGAGCTTTCTTGAAGCAAGGGATGCAGAGACTAGCCACATTTGCCCTGGTAGCTTCCACTCACCTTTGCAGAAGGCAGCTGAGGTTTGCCTCGGGCTGCTCTGAGCCACCACTCACCTCTGTGGCTAGGACTAAAAGCCCAATGAGTGAGTGCACACTACTGTGCAAAGTTCTGCAGAGCACACCAGGGCAGGCACTGCGCTCTTTCCCAAGGTCTGAAGTGTTTGCGTCTCCTGAGTAAGGCCTCTTTTATGAGCAGGTCCACATTTCCACTCTCCCTGCCCCTCCCTGTAGAGTCACCACTGTGAATAGGACGAATGCCTTGTGGCGAGAGACTCTCCAGAGGGGCAAGTCTCCCAGCCCCCACCTGACCCGACTCCATTTGCACAAATGAACTTACAAAGCTGTTTTCTCTACTGCATCCTGTGTATCTACACGAAGATGAGGGGTAGGCAGGTTCTCTCTGTATGTTATAAAAAGGGAATGGGCTCAATGATGTGAATGGGGGGGATGAGTTACTGTGATGAACTTGGGGCCGGTGAGAGGGCTCAGCCAGGAAATGCACTTGCTGCCAAGCCTGGAGACCTGAGTTCCATCTCTGTGACCTACATGCTGGGAGGAGAGCACTGACTTCCCCAGGTTGCCCAATGACCTCTGTGTGTGTGAGCGCTCTCATCCACAAATAAAATAAGTATAAAGTTTTTAATAAGCAAAACTACACAATAGCAAGCAATCAGCACCCCCCCAGTCTTAATATTTATCACAATAAAAACACCTCATCTACCTGAGTGAGGCTGAACAGGGCTTCCATCCTCCATGTGGGCCTCAAACACCCATACTCACGATGGCTGCATTTCCCCGTGACTGCAATTTCTGGAGGGCATGATCCCCATGGCACTCATAGCTGGGTAGCGGAGAATCTGGACTTTGACAGGTGACCATGACAGATATTTTCATAGGCAGTCATAAAGCCTGCACGAAGGCTGGAAACACTGTGGGACGAGAAGGAAAGCTGGTGACAGGTGCGTACCTGCACAGGAGGCCTTAAACTTTTCTGATGAATGTTCTCATCTCTGTTCTAGCCCAAGGCCCACAAGAGGGCAGAGCTCATCCTCACTTCCCCTTGCAGTAACATCTCCTATTTACATACGTGAGTGGCTTGACAGTTGTTTGGAGGAGAAAGGATAATCCTAGATGCAGAACCTCCCTGTGGGATGCTGGGCTGTTTTCCAGAGTAGACAGCCTACCTAAATTTCAAAGGCTCGGATCCACATAATAGGATGCCTCCTTTGGATTAGAACTCTGAGAAAAACCTCTCCAAATACACATACTCCTCTGACTAGGAGATAATAATGTAGAACTGTCACTATCCATTCATAGTTCTGTATGGTGATGTCACTCAGTGAGCACAGACGCGGGTGGGGGTGTTGAGGGGTAAGCATGAGCAGCTAAGTTTCAGTAGGGGAGGCAGAAGAAGAGGAAGATGGGGAAGAGGGGTGTGTAGGGGGTAGCTTATGGTGGAGGCTTTGGGTGACAACAGCTCCATCCTTCACTCAGAAAGAATTCAAAGAGCTACACAGTTCACCTGTTCCTGCTTGGAGCTCAGCTTGGGTTTGCAGGAAAGCCATCCTCCCAAGCGCTAGAATGACTCTGAGCTGGGCGCCTATGTGGCATGTTTTGGTGACCACATGTTACTTTTGCATTGCTGTGACCAACATGCATGACAGACATGACCTGAAGAAGGAGGTTTATTGTGGCTTACCATTTCCAAGGGGTTCGGACCCTTCTTGGTGGGCTTCATCCAGGGTCAGTGGGTTGGATCATAAGGTAACTGATGGGAAGCAGTGAAGGGAGTAGATGCCAGGATCAAGTATAACTGTCCAAGACCCACCTCAAGTGTCCGCCTTCCTCTCTCCAGGCGCTTGACACTTGAGCCTGCGCAGGACATTTTAGATTCAAGCCATAAGGACACAGAGAGACCGCATTTGTTCTTCTTTTTTAATCTTTCTCTCCTCTGCTCCTCCTTGGAGGAAGCCACGAGCCTTAGGTCTGCTTCTCACACAGCTTTTAATAACTGCGTAACCATGGAGAGCCCTCAATGATCTGTTTTTATTTTGTTTAGTTGTGAAATGAATAGAAAATATTAACTGTTCCCTCAGGGCTGGAGGAGAATTAAACAAACCAACAAGTGCATCAGCTTTGATAACTCCGAAGGGCCCCAAACACAAAGGGCTACATGTGTCATTCCCGTCATCGTCTTGGCTGTTTTTTGCCTTCATCCCACCGCGTGAGCACGAGGGACAAAATTATCAACAGCTGGAAGTTCTCAGAGAAGCACCGGAATTAAGCTAGTTCCCATCTAGGAACCAGTTTCACCTGGTTCCAAGTTTCTCCACGGGTCCCTTTCTGCTGCCCCAGCCTAAGCTGCTTCTGACTTCCTGGCAGGCATCAGCCTCTTCCTTTGAGTCTGAAAATGAGTTCATGCAACTGGGGGTCTCTGTTGGGTTTTCAAAGCTGCATAACAAATCCCAACACACCTTACACTTGAGAGCAGTGCAGATTGACTACCCTGGAGTTACTGTGGAGCCTCTGGTTCACTCAGGACCTCAAGGCTGAAACACGGCTTCTCATTTGGAAGCTTGGCCAGAGAGTACCCAGTTCTGATTTTCCCAGAATACTGTGGGGGGTTTAGTTCCTTGAGATTAGTTTCTCTAGTTTCTTAACTTCTTGAAACTACCAATAATTCCCTGCTGTACAGTCATCTTCCTGGCATGCCAGATGGCCTCTTCACCACCAACAGGAGACTTTCTGCTCACACTTTCTATTTTCTCAGCCTGAGTAAGGGTGGGGGCAAGCGGCTGATAAGGTCACGCCTATGGGTAGTTTCTGTTTTGATTTAGTAGTCAGTTGATGAGAGACCTCCACTAGCAGCTTGGTCTCTGTAGTGTAATTCAGTCACAGGGATGTTGACTGAATGCAGTCATCTGTCCCCATACAGGCAAGAGAACAGGACTTTCCATAGAGTAGGAAGCTTGGAGGCCCTCTGAGAAATCTGCCTGATATTCCAGAGGCCTACATTTTGGTTCTCTGAGATGAGTCAGCACTTCAGTCCAACCTTGTTAATTAATTTTGTATTGCTGTGACCAAAATACCTGAGAAGACCACTTAAAGAAAAGAACTATCGTGACTCATGCTTAGATTTGAGTCCATCATTGACGGCTCCATTGATTCCAGGCCCATTTTGAAGCTCACCATCATGGCTGTAGGAGTGTATAGAGAAGAAGGCTGCTCACCTCATGGAGGAGATGAAACTAAGAGAAGAATAGACTGAAAACCAGGTCTAACTTTCAGAGTCATGCCCACAGTGGTCTGCTTCCTCTAGCCAAGCTATGCCTCCTAGAACACAGAGCCTGGTGGAGGAGTTATGTGCTAATATATATTTTGAGGTACATTTTTAGGTCAGAAGGATGAAGGTGAGGGGAAGAAAGGCAGAATAGAATGGGAATCCACACGGGGTGACATTTCACTGTGATGGTCTCTACCTGGTGACAAGCCATGAGAAGGCAGTACAAGTCCTTTATCAGGTACATCTTCACATTTAAGCTGAATTTGGGTTAGGGGGTCTGGAAAACCCAAATGTTAGAAGGAAGCCACCTGCTGGAGCCTGTCTCCCTGAGGTGCTCTTGTGTTAATTGCACTTTGTCCGGCAGTGACGACGTGCCCGGCACAGACAGTTTTAAGATGGATAGTTAGATTCTGACTCCAAGAGGATGTCCTGGTGGGACAGCGTGAGGTGACCAAGAGAGAAAGAGGGCCCTGACGAGATGCTGAGTAGGCTCGGGCACCTGCTAACAAGCTAACCTGCATATATGTGCATGTGTGCGTGTGCATGTGTGTGTGTCCTTTTTACCCACGTGGAGGAAGAAAGAGAACTGACTTCCACATGTTGTCCTCTGACCTTTACACATGCACCATGGCATGTACATGCCTACTCATACACATCTCTCACACACACAAGGTCCAGAAGGAAAGAGGGCAGAGATGGGGCAGGTATAGCCCTCAGGGTTGCACTCCATGATTAACTTCCTTGAACTAGACCCCTCCTACCAGTTTCCATGGCTCCCAATAGAAGGCCCAGCTGGGGACCGGGTTTCCTCACATGAGCCTGTGGAGATGGTTCATGTTCAAACCACAGCTCCTGTGTCTGCTGTGTCCCCTCAGCAACGCCCCCTAGGGAGTGAGCAATGCTCTATTCACACATGGCTTCCCTTCCCGGGGAGGGGGGTCTGGACTCATGTGGAACCCACCCCACAGGACATCACAGAAGAGGCAAGTGACCCATGATCTGAGAGGTGCACGAGGCAGATAGACGTGATTTGTTCATTGAAGGAATGGCAAGCAGCCTCCACAGAGCACTGCTGACAGAGACCAAAACAAACAACAGACAACAAAAAGCTAAAAATCAGCACCAAGGCAGAAATAATGAAAGAGGATGGAAAGAATTAAAATATTTATTTATTTATTATTTATCTATTTTCTGACAACTTCTATAAGGAAAATGCATTTAGATTAAAAATGAGAATGAAAAAGTATGCATAATAAACACCTGGTTCTTGTGAAACCTCGGGTTTCCTTTCTGACTTACTGAAGCAGTGACAGAGACTGGGTGATAGGCAGATGGGTGGTAAATGGATGAATGGAGCAATGATAGTTGAGTGCATGTGTGCATTTATGTGTCTGTGTGCATATATGTGTGTTTTGTGCATATGTGTTTGTGCCCTTTTTACTAATACAAATAAGATCATATTACACTAGCTTTACAACACAATATTACACAGATGGGTGGGCTGGAAGTGGCCATTTATGTCATACACATGTTTGGCTATTTCACACAATGATGCAACTGAATCTTTATATCAATAACTTTGTTGGTCAGTGCAAGTAGCTTCTTGTGTGAGTCGTGCTTAGAACTGATAGAGTGGATATATATTGAAGGGAATTCTCTAGATTGGACTGAGTAGTCCACCAAGGACTATGTCACCCCACAGAGGCTGAGAACCCTGTGGCTACACAGTCCATGAGGCTGGATGCCATAGTAATCCCAGCCTGGCACTGACTAGGGGACTTCACATTGGAAGCCTGGAGCTGGGTCCTAATGTCAGAGAAGGAATATAGCAGCCGAGGCAGCAGCAGCATGGCAGATGCATCTGCCAGCGAGAGTAAAGACAAATAGGACAAAGAAAACTTCCCCCACCTTCCCTGCCACTGGAAGATGCTGCTCACTTGTAGTGTGGGCCTTTCCACTTCAAACAATCTGGTCAAGAAAATGCCTCACAGGAGTGCGCAGGTGTTTGCCCTTTCGTGCATTCCAGATGCAGTCAACTGGACAACTAAGAGTAACCATAACTACCCGAATAGAAGAGATTCCTAGATGCGGATCAGAGTGGACAGCATTTAAGTTTCTACAGATGCCGCCAGGTTGTCTTCAGATACCTTGCCCTAATGTGCACCTGCTCAGGCTCACCCCACAATGTGTGCTTCTGTTTGCCCACCTCACCAACACTGCCTGTCAACAGGCATTTTATTCTTTGCCAAACTCTAGTAAGAAAGTTTGCTGGTGTATTTTTGTTGCATTTCTCCCACTGTGGAAGATGCTGAGCATCTTAGACACTGGCGGTATCAGTCACCAAAGGGTGTGGTCACAGGTCCTCTTGGCCCTGAGCATCCTGGCACAGAGGGAGATCCCACTGCAGGGAACCCAGGGCTGTGCCAGGCAAGATTAGGTTAAGCAGAGACAGTCCAGAAAAAGCTGTACAGAGTTAACCCAACTCAGAGCTGAGGACCAGCAGGGGGTATATTCAACCTGAACCAGACATAGCTGGACAATAAATGGGGACATTCTGCTTTAAGCTTTGGCATAACTAAAAAGACCTGGAAATTACTTTACTGTAGAGGGTGACCAGTCCTGGTGACTTGCTGAGCCTGGGCAGAAAACATGTCCCAGCAAATGAGACCCTGAGAGTGACAGAGACAGAAGCCCAGACCTCTGCACTGTAGAGCTCGGGGCCTGTTTGCCTCCAGGAAATGCCTTTGAAAAAAAAGGAGAGGTTTTTAACCCACAGAGAGAGCTTGCCTGGAAACCAAAACCAACTCAAAAAGGGGGGTGCGTGCCTCTCAAGACACTCAGACATTCCAGTAAATATGACATTGCTAAGGGTGGTGGCAAGTGACAGGGAGTAGTCATTGTCATCACCACCACCACCACCACCACCACCACCACTGCCACCGCCAACACCACCACTGCCAACATCATCAGAGGCAGGGTCTCCTGCAGTTCTGGCTAGCCTTGAACTACTTGTATCTTCCCTCCTGCTCCAGTTCCTAAGTGTTGGGATCCTAGCAATACACTACCATGCCTGCTTTGATGTAGTATTGGAAATCAAGCCTTAGGCTTCTTTCATGCTATGTGAGCACTCAACCAGTTGAGCCACATTCCCAACCAAAGCCCTAGACACAGAGCTCAAGCAGTCAGTATCCCCCCCTTCCCACCACTGTGTTTATTACAACACCACGGGGAGAGCGCAGTGTCAGACAATCATGGTCCCTCTGCTTTCTCCTTTCCCCTCAATGCTGCTCTTATTGCTCTCTAGTCCTCACAGCCCATGACATTCCAGGCTGAGTTTCTGACAGGTCACTTACAGGTGCCATCCCTGCCCTGAAGCATCCAAAGACTATTCCCAGAGAGGCCTTCTCAGCATCTCTGTCCATGCAGCCAGTGGTGAGCTTCATCCTCACCTCCTACATCAAACATGGGGTCACTTGTATTTTATAAAAGTTACCAGAAGGCTTAATCAAATTGGTCTCTCTGTCTGTGTGTGTGTCTGTGTCTGAGTTTCCTTCTCTCTCTCTCTCTCTCTCTCTCTCTCTCTCTCTCTCTCTCTCTCTCTCTCTCTCTCTCTCTCTCTCTCTCTCTCTCTCTCTCTGTGTGTGTGTGTGTGTGTGTTGATAATGTATTAGGGAAGTGATAGAGAAAATTAAAACACCTTAATGCCCAAGTACTTGGCTGCCTCATGTCAACTATTTCTTCTGAATGCTTTTGAACCCACCTCTAAGACTTTCTGACTTGGTGGCACAGTTAGGTCCCTCAGCAGTAGCTTCCAACATGAAGAGTTTAGGGGAAGTTGGTTCCCATGCCACAGACCTCAGCTTTTTTCTCTTCCCAACGTCACACTGCTCTATGTGAGGATCCTGCCAAGCAACAGTAGTCAGCATGGCTGTGTCTTAACCTCAGCTGGTGACACCATAGGCTCTGTGACTTTGCGAATTGGGGTGGGTCATTTTGGATCATGGTTAGCCGGGGACATAAACAGTGTCCCAGAAACAAACAAGTTGTTTGGTCTAGGATGTGGCTGGCCTTGAACTTCCAAATGTTGACCAGTCATGACCCTGGTCTTGCAGCAGTCACCTGAGGTGATCTAGGGTGGCTGTGGTATGCATCGTCAGTGTAACCTGCACAACAATCTCAATCTCTGCTCTCTTCCCATGTGCAGAAGGCTTTTGCTGGAGGACTAAGAATGGCTGTTCAGAGTTCATCCCTGGCCTTTGGGCTCTTCTAGTTTTCTTTGTGCAGGAGGAAGATAATCGTGATTTAAATAACAGTGACCCGGTACATCCAGAGTATGATTTCTGTAAAGGGCTCCCTTGGAAGTGACAAGAAGGGAGGCTCTGGAAGGTTCTCAAATGAGCTGAAACTCATTCCTAATCTAATAGGAAACCATTATGGTTCTTCTCTCCTTCCTTGGGCCCAAAGACTGCGCACACAGAACATCCTTGGTGTCACCTACCAGATTTCTTGCTGCCTCTGGCCACATAAAGCTACACACATGACATGGAGTGGAAAGAGAAGGTCTGCTCCTACCAAGGGTGAGACTCACACAGGAGGCGCTGGCCCTCCCGTCCCTGGGCCTAATTGTCAGCAAACTAAGGTCAGCACGGCCCTACCGAATCCTGGTAATGAAATGTCGGCTCTGCCCATCACAGGCTTCGTGGCCAGCTCAGAGAGATGCTCAATAAGAGAAAGGTCTGATAATTCAATCACGCAGGCCAGACATGAGCAGACAATGTGGTTTCTGCTGCAGCAAAGACTGCCTTGTCATTCCCCCCACTTCTCTCGAGCCAGGGCTGATTGAGAGACTCCAGCAATTGGGTATGGAACCTGGGCCTCAGGGATTAAAGGTCAGTTGAAAGGTGGCAAATCTTTTCACATGGGAGTTAAGTTGGACAAGTAATGGACTGAGGTCTTACATCTAGGGTCTACCTGCTGACTTCTAGAAGAGCTAAGTACTGCAGTGGCAGTGTTAACTGCCAGCTTGACAGAATCTAGAATCACCTGGAAGATAGGACTCTAGGCATCTCTGTGAGGGGTATCTTGTTTTAATTAAGGTGGGATGGCCTGACCACTATGGGTCTCACCATTCCTTGGTTGAGATCCTGGACTGAGTATGTGGAGAAAGGAAGCAACAGCTGGCATTCATCCCTTTCTGCTTCCTCATTGTGGGTGTCACGTGACCAGCTGCTTTGAGTTCTTGGACGTCTTGACTTCCCCTATGGAGTGTGGCCTTGAGCCCTGAGCCAGAAGAAACTTTCCCTCCTGGCTGTTGCTTTTGTTAGAGTATTTCATTATACAAATGGGAAAAGAAACAAAGACACAGACGGAAGAAACTGTTCCCACCATGGAAAGCGTAATCAAGGCTTAGATACCCTTCCCAGAAAAGTGAATGGTCACTTAAAATTCCCCATTCAGTTGTCACAGTCCATGAGCCCCGGGAAGTTCTCCATGTACTATGCAGATAAACAAATTGAAACTCCTCTTCTAAGTTACGTCACGTCACACATGTCTAGCTCCCATAAGGCCTGTCACCTGAGGCTGGGGCTATTGCCAGCACAGTGAGTTGCAGTAATGGTTGTTCTCTTATGCTGCCTTTGAGCCGAGTGCCACACACATCCCACACCCACACCCATCTGGATGACCATCCGTCGGGCCTCAGTGCAAATCTTCTGAATGCCTTTATCCCCCCTTCCTCACCCTTGTCTGAGCAGACGAAGAACTCTCTACAACTACGGGCAGCAATCGTCTCGTTCTTGGACCATGCTCATATCCAGGGGGCAGGGGTCCTCTCTGAGGGTCTAGCCCTGTGGTAGGGACCAGTCGTATCTGTTATCATAGGAGTCCCCTCAGCACCTGCTCTAGGGTCTTTCATGTGTAGTCCATGCTGAGTAGACACTGTTAGTACGAACAGGTGGAGAGTAAACAGATGCCCACACTTGAGTGTTGGCTGTGTCTGCCTTCGGTAGCATAAACCTAGACATTAGTCAACCCTTGTGGGCTGAACGAGACTGTCCCAAAGAGGTGATCTTCCCTCCCTTCTCTATGCTATGTTCAGAAACTTTGACATTTAAGTCCAGTGTAATTTGTTTTCACTTGTGTTTGAAAATACCAACAAATGTCACCCACTTTCATTGCCTTCTCCTGACATGTCCCATGAGATGCTACACTAAGTACCTCAGGTCCCTCTGCATCAGCCAGAGATGCAGGATTTGATAGAAAAGAGGTGGCTTGGGTGTGCCCATGATTCAAACAAAGAAGTGAGGTGAGTGGAGAATTAAAGAAGGCTCTTCAAGAACGTGGCAAAGATGGGAGAAGGGCGGGGGGGAGAGCCCACTAGCTCTACCACAAGGGATGCTCCATGTCCACACACCTCTCTATTCTAGAGGACCCCATGCCCTGGAGATCGTCTCGTCGTGAGGCTCCACCATGAAGGATGCTCCATTTCCACACACCTCTCTATTCTAGAGGATCCTGTTCCTCTGAACCTCCCTCAGTTTACCGGGTGCATTTCTTACACTTGAAGCTGGGATGCCAATGCATACTGTTTGGAAATTATACTCAAATTGTCTTGTGAGTGACTAAAACAAAAACAAACAAAAAACCACCAAATGAGTAGTTAATGGCCAGAGATAAGATTTCATCTCCCTGTGACAAGTCCAGGTAGCACGGTCTGCCTTTGAGCAAATAAACACTTATCAATACCCACAGCGCATGGTGACCCAAGACAACACTGCTGGGGAGGAAAAGGAGCCTGGTATTTGGAAACCCCTTACACTATCTCTATGACTGCTCGTGAGTCTTAAGCTATTTAACAATTAAAATTATAATTTAAGAATATGCAGGAAGTTCAGAGTGGTATTGCCGCAGTTAGCAGGACCTAAGTTCCTTCCACGTAACTACATACACATGATTCAAACATGGCTATGGCCTCATCATTCAAAGAGACTGACTCAGCCATTTACACCCAGGCATCAGGAAGCAGCAAGCGAGGAAGAGTGTCTTTTATAAGGACACACAGTCTATAATCGCTTATAACTTTGGGGCTCTAACTTAATTACATGACCACACTTAGTGTACTGGGGAATTTTCCATCATCTTGACACAAACTGGAATCATCTGAAATGAAGGAACATTGAGCCATATTGCTTATCTATGTTCTACCATGTGGCTCAGGACCTTTATTTAACTATAGCACAAATTCTAATTGGTATTAATAATAAAAACTCTGAGTAAGATATAGGGGTTAATGCTGAAGATTAGAGAAGCAGAGTGGCTAACCACCAGAGTATTCTTTTACCTCTACAATGCTCAGACTGAAGTGGCATCCTGTCCTCAGACTACATCTTCCTGCTGCATCTGCCTCCACCAAACCTCAGTCTGCACTGAGCTCCTGTCTCCTCCTCCCTAGTGCTGGGAATAAAGTCGTATGATCCCAAGTGCTGGGATCACCTTTGTGTGAGCTTTGCTTCTCTTAGACAGATCCAATCTTGGGTAATCTAGTGTGGCCTTGAACTAACAGAGCTCCTTCTATCTCTGTCTCCAGAGTCCTGGCATTAAAGGTGTAAACCACCACTCCCTGGCCTCTAGTGGTTTAGCTCTGCACTCTCATCTTCAGGCAAGCTTCATTTGATAAAGCATAAACAAATATCACTACATTTATCAGGACATGTTTATCTTGCTTCTCCCCACATCTCCTGGGCCCTTCTTCATTCCTGTGTTCTCTCCCCAGCCACAAGTCCCACCCAACCTCTTCCTGCCTAGCTATGGGCCATTTCTCTCTTTATTAAACCAATGAGAACAACACATCTTCACAGTATACAAAAAGACTATTCCATAACTCTAGTCTGAGAGATGTCTGTCATCAGAAATCCTTAGTCTGAAGGAGATGCAGCCTGACAAGAAGATATGACTCATCTTCAAGGGAGCCGACCTGTCCTCAGGGAACCCCAGTCTGAAAGGAAACAGGTCCTATGAACAGCCAGCTTCAGTCACAGAGAAGTCTTGTCTTCAGTAAGCCCTTTTAAGAGAGATAGCCTCTCCTCAGGGATCCCCTGTCTGAGAAAACATGGCTAGTCTTAAGAGGGTCTCTATCTGAGAAAGTATGGTCTGTCTTCAAGTAGCCA
Organism: Arvicola amphibius; assembly: GCF_903992535.2. Lineage (NCBI taxonomy): Eukaryota > Metazoa > Chordata > Mammalia > Rodentia > Cricetidae > Arvicola > Arvicola amphibius. Next base: position 68,582,682 of record NC_052055.2, on the reverse strand, counting down.
TTGTCTGAAAGACATGGCCTGTTCTCAGGGATCTTCAGTCAGATGAGGCATGGCCTGTCTTTAGGACCTTAAGTCAAGGGAACTGTCCTCCAGAGCCCTAGATAAGGAGTGATTATCCTCAACCCCTCTGGACCTGCAAGTTTAAAGGGGGGTTGGGTAGCTTTTTCTTTGCCACCCATCCTCTTCCTGCTTGTGGAGAAGCTAGCTAGTTTGTCATCCCTCCACAAGGCCTCTCTACCCTCCCGTCATGGATTAGTCTCCCTGAGGAAATGGAGGAACTGTTTGTTCAGATTGTATGGAGCCCAGCACATCAACTGCTCTATAAATATTTATAGTTTCAAATGACTTAGCTCAGTAAATATGCAGAATCTCACTGACAGAAATCTGCTGGTAAACCAATGGGGAAGGAGTTACTGGAAGGCCTGAGGCAACCAGACTGAGGCCCATGCCCCTCTCTTCCATGGTCCCTGTTGCCACAGATCAGGGTTGCCAGGAACTCCTACAGGGTCACGATGCTCTTGCCCTGGCAAGCTTCTTCCTTCACTAAAACAGCTGTTCTTCACCTCTGCTTGCCTTTGCTTAGGGTCATGAGGCATCCTGTCCCCAAACTGCCCCCAAGCTTGAGATGGGCAAGTAGAGGATTCAGTCCTGGCATGGAGCACAGTTTGGTTTGTGTTGACATCTCCCATGCAGGCTGCCAGTTTCTTTCAGCTAAGGGCTCAGGTCTCCTGAGAGTCTGAAAGTTCTATGAATATGCCTCATAGTTTAGCTTCCTGCTTCTGTGGCAGTGGGAAATCCGTTCTCTTACTGGTCGCTTTGACATCAGCCACAGAAGGACAGTCCACAGTGGAAAAATTGAAGTGGGTGCTACAGCTCTGAGCTTTCACAGTGCGTTTATATGTTTTGCACCATTGACTATGGTCATCCAAAGAGTTAGTTTTACAGTGGAGGAAAATTTAGAGGCAGCAAGCTGACCCATAGCCAGAAAGAGGAAAGGCAGGGTTCGAGTTCAGGGCATCCTTGGCCTCTCAGTGGCTGGGCTTGTGCCTGTGTTAGTGCACCTGGTCTCCAAATCAAGCTTGGGGCTTCCTTTAAAAGACATCTGTAAGTTCTGCACTCGAAAGGCAGAGGCAGGAGGCCAGCCTGATCCACACAGAGCTCCAGATCAGCCAACATAGTGAGTCCCTGTCTTAAAAAATTCACATAGATAAATGAATCACATATGTAATGCCCAGCTCTCTGCGACCAATATACTTGACATCTTTATTCTACCTTTTAGAATATTCTCTTTGACTTCTTACCTTAGCTTATGGAACTCTGCCACCTGTCAGTCAAGTGACAAGTGGCAATGCTACCTCTTCTGAGAAGTGTGTTTCCTTCTTCTAGTGGATGGGCAGGTGTTTCCAGAATCCCCTACACAGTGTGACTTTCTTGTCTCTGTGTCTCTAGAGAAACTCTATACAAGATGGTAGGGCACATCTGGTTTGGAATTTCAGTTCTGCCTCTGTTCTGCTGGGCATATATTATCAGTTTCCTGAGCCTCATTATCCTGTAAAATGGAAAAATAGTATTGAATTATTAAGTAGTTTGAATGGAAGACCAGGTATAAAGTGCTAACACATGACTCATAGCTCCTTCTCTCTTACCTGGAGGGTGGCTGTCCCAAAAAGAAGACAGTGTCTTCCCATGACATGGGTTGTGGGGATCTGAACTCAGGTCCCCCATGCTGCATGACTGTCACCCTACTAACTTAGCCTTCTCCCAGCCACCAGGGGAGTTTTATTTTTGTTTTTTGTTTGTTTGTTTTGTTTTAGTAAAAATTAATCAGGGATGGGATATCATGGAATATCTGGTCTTTGGATTTTATTTGCCTATAAGCATAGAGGTTGAAAATGGCATATTGGTGTGGTACCCTTCCTTTGGAAGGTCCTGGATATCATCTGCTATCAGAACACCATCTGTAAGAGGAAGGCATCGGGAAAGAGGACCTGTCCCTATATCCCTATGTCCCTGCTTGAGCATGTGTTCCAAGGAAACCTGACTGAATGAACCCATGCCACCTAGTAGAGCATGCTACGTGTCAGCGAGGAAGGAGGGGGGCTACTACAGACTTCTAGAGCTTGAATCCAGAGAGTCTCCAGGAAACTAAAGGAAGAAGGAGGAAAAGAAAGATGAAGTAGGACACAGATGGAAACGGAGAAGCCCTGTTAAGACTCTAAGCTGGAGTGAGTTGACTCTGTGGGTAAAAGGCTTTGCTGTGCAAGCCTGAGGAAGAGCTGAGGCCCACGCCCAGGACCCTTGGTAGAAGATGGTAAGAGAGAGTCAGCTCACACATGCCGTCCTCTGACTTCCACACGTGTACTGTGCCGTGTGCACCACCCCCGCATGTATAATAAATAAAATCATGTAGACCAGGCTGGAGTGGGAGACAGCCTATCATCTCTCTCTAAGCCTAAGGCAGGGTTCGGATAGAGCCTTTGGGAACTCACAGAACTAGCCATGCCCCACCCCCTGCTGTCCATCAGGCAAGAGACCAGTACACCCCAACATGAAGACAGAAACGATTAGAAATGCAGAGAGCAAACCTTGGGTAATGGAGCCTGGTGTTTGCAATAAAAATTTAAATGTGCCATCGGGGCGGCAACAGCGCCTTTTATCTGATCGGCCTGTCAGAGCCTTAGAAGGCTGGATACTGTAAATGGCAAAACCAAATTGAATTCATATTTACTGCCCTTTAGTCTGTGGGGTTCCTTGTTTCCAGTGGATTAATCTTTCTTTTCTCCTTCTCCCTTCCCTGCTTTCCTCGCCTCCCCCTCCTTTAGTCTTATACTTCCAGGTGGCTTTGTGGCCCGGGAACTACTGGGGAGAGTTAGTAGGAGAGAAGCAGAAGCAGACACTCCCTTTTGGTTGGCTTTTGTTTATTTCTCCAAGTCATCTCGCTCTGTGGCATAGAGGCCACACCTCATGGACAGCTGAGTGGTCTCCCTGACCTCTGATCCTTGGTGAGGTTTGGCCACTGAGAGGCATCTGAAGGAAGTCACTTCATTGACTGTCCCCCTCCCTAGGGGAGGACCACCAGGGGTTGTGTCTGTCTACTTGCTGAAAGGTCTTTGTTCAAGTCTATCTTGGCTGGGGTCTACTTTGTCCCTCTGTCCAGCAGTGACAGGGTGAGGAGGGTTCCCTCTTCTGTCAGATCCTGGATGCTGTATCTCTAGGCTTCCTCTAGACCTACTTACAGGGTCAACCACCCCTTCCTGTAACTTTCTTTTGATTCTGTTCTTTTCTACACACCTCCCCAAGATCCTCCCTGTCCATCTGTCTGTCCATCAACCTGTCTGTCCATTTGTCCATCAGCATGTGTGTGTGTGATCGTGTAGAGGCCAGAAAACTTAAGCGGCCTTTTCTCAGGTGCCGTCCTCCTTGAGTTTTGAGGGTACCTCATTGACCTGAAACTGAATTAAGCTAGGCTGACTGGCCAGTGAGCCCCAAAGATCCACTTGTCTCTGACTGCCCAGGCCCAGGTTTATAAGCCTGGACCAAATGCCCTGCTTTGTGTGTGTTTGTGAGCAGGTGCATGTGTACATGTATCTATGCGTGTGCAGAGGCTAGAAATCAATCAACACAGATGTCTCCTTAGGTAACTCTCTACCTTATTTTAAGATTTATTTGTTTGAGTTTAGATGCGTGAGTGTTTTGCTTGTGTGTACAAACATATAATGTGTGTTTTCCTAGTACCCTTACAGGCTACAGAGGTTGTCAGGTCCCTTAAAACTGGGGTTACAGAGAGTTGTGAGATGTCATGAGGGTGCTGGGACTTGTACCGGGGTCCTCTGGAAGCACAGCCAGTGTTCTTAACTGCTAAGCCATATCTTCATATCTTCAGCCCATCTACCCTTTTTTTTTTAAAAGACAGTATCTCTCACTGTACCCAAAGCTCACGGATTCAGGTGGGCTGGCTTGCCAGTTAGCCCTAGAGATCCTCCTGTCTCTACTGTACCCCACTGCAGGGGTTCTAGACATATAACCTGGATTTACCCTGGGTGCTAGGGGTCTGAATTCAGGTCTTCATGCTTGCATGACAATCCTTACTGACTGAGTCATCCTCCAGCTGCCAGTGGTCTGTTACAAAGCAGACGCAAGAAGGAGGAGAGTCATGACATGCCCAGTCGTTGGGATGGTATTGCCTAAGCGCACAGAAGGTAGAGATGGCACAATGCCCTGGCACCCCTTTGTCCTTGAAGGTCCTGGATATGGTGCCCCTGCTGGATGCCTGGAAACAACCCAGAGCTGACCAGGGCAGGGTAGCCTGCTGTGGGACTCCACAGACAGCAATCCATCATATGGGTTTCTGTGACTTGTACCTGTAGGGAGAGCTTGTCAGGTGGTTGCCTCTGTAAAATCGACTTGCTTTTGTTGATTTGGGGGGCCCGCAGTCCAGGCTGAACAGCAGCATAGAGTGTTGTCTCTAGCTGCCCCCCAATAGACTCTGGGGAGGAATACATGCAGAATTTCTTGGTCCCTGCTCCCCCATTGCAGCGGCACCTTCCCTGCCACCTCACAAACAGGCGATGTTGAAACTTACAAATAAACACTCATTGAGAAGCTCTTTTGACATTCTAGGTTATTTTTGTATTAATAATTTGTGTTATTAGGAGCCAAGATTAAACACACTGTGTTTGATATCTCACCAAACCTCATAATAACAGAGCAAGACGATAACTCTAGCTCGCGTGTGTGATCAGACACTGTCCGCAGCATCACAAGCCTTTGAGTGACCAGCACGCTCTATGCTCCTGATGAGGTCAGTGATGCAGGCACAAGAAGTACCTCGGAAGGTCCAGGCCTCACAGGGACCCTGGCATGAAGAATATCAACTTCAGACCTAGGAGTCATTTTTATTTTAAGATTGATACTTGAGATATAAAAAGTTGATGTATCCCTGTTTTGGGGATCCACAGTCAGGGTTTAGTGGTTTGACTGAGATATCCAGTAAGGCTCAGGCATTTAGTCCCCAGTGGGTGGCTATTTGGGAAAGATTAGGAGGTGTGACCTTGTTAGAGGAAATACATCACTGGGTGGGGGGGTGCTTTGAGATTTCAAAAGCCTTTTACCATAGTGAGTGTATTCTCTCTGCTTCCTGCTTGTGGTTCAAGAAGTGAGTTCTCAGCTGTTCCTGCAGTCATGTGGGCTGTCGCCCTCTGGGACTATAAACCCCAAATAAGTCCTCCTTTCTTTAAGTTGTCAGCAATAGAAACGCAACTTATATGAAGTGAATCCCAACCTCAGGGAGACACACGTGTGCTCAGGGGTCCTGAGTCTGAGGGACACAAACACTGTCCTTAGAGAGACCCAGTCTGAGGAGGTCACAGCCTAGGCTTCGGCGATCCCAAGTCTGCCGAGAGAAATGCAATTCCTCTCTCAACCGACCTTCAAGTATGACCTCTTGCTCAGATGCTCACACTTAATTACGCTCTGTAGCCACAGTGAACTTTAACGCCATTTAGCCCTTGCCTGCTCTGTAGCCTGGGTGGCTTAAATAAGAAAAGCCAATTTTAATTTTGCCCGAGCCAAACATAATGAGGAGACTAAATCATAGACAGAACATTCCCCAGCCAAATGGAAATGAGTTTTGGATTGTCTGCTGCTTTCAATTATCCGCCCCACTGCTCCCTCCCTTAGCTCAGTCGTGGAGTGGACATGGACCAGTCTGGAAGCTTCCCATTTAGAGGGGCACTAGAGCAAGGCCTGAGCGCACTGGGAGGGCACTGAAGAGTCCGTGGGACTGACACCATCTTTGAGACAAAGATAGGCAAGGATGCTGACTTTTGGAGAAGGCACGGGATGGATCGTAGGGTTTGGGTCTACTGAGAAGACCTTCGTGAGGGGGAAGAGCCTTGTAATGGAAAATGAGTCCCTGTGTGTCCATGTCCTCCACCTTTTCTCTCTGAGGTGGGAAGGGAGTGGTCCCCTGAGGTGGGAAGGGAGTGGTCCCCTGAGGTGGGAAGGGAGTGGTCCTCTGAGGTGGTAAGGGAGTGGTCCTCTGAGGTGAGAAGGGAGTGGTCCTCTGAGATGGGAAGGGAGTGGTCTCCTGAGGTGCCTAGAGCTCGCTGCTGGCTGGAGACTTCAGGGAAACCTGTCAGTGCAGGGAATTTGGAGGCAGAATCTTAAGAGTCAAGAGTGAATCAGAACTCCTGTCTCAATGTATGACCCAAGAGTCCCCATATCTCAGCACAGGTAGAAACTGACAGGTGGGAACAAGGAAGTTGGGGACCGAGACTGATGCAGAGAGCTGCCAGCCATGGACCTTCTGCGTCCCCAACAAGGGCAGATCATAAACTATATGGAGATTAATGCATTTGAAGCACACAACCTGGCATTTGTCTCCTTCAAAGGCAAGCAAGCAAGCAAGCAAGCTCTGCTCCCTGCCCCTTCTCCACAGCCTCCCTCCCACCCAAGACGTGTGTAGGGATGTGTAAGCTCCCTTCGCCCACACAAAAGTCTGTCACAGGAACCCACCTGTTCCCTTGCTCACTCACCTCCATTCATGTGACACCCCCTCATCCACCCTCGGGAGCTTGCTCAGTCACACGCAGGCTGTCACACATCACACATAAGCCTCCTCACATCCCCAGCCCCCACCCCACCTCCATTCACATAACAACCTCCTTGTTCTTGATCTCTTTGACATCCCACCAGGAATGAATAAATGAATTAATGAATAAATGAATGAATGAATGAATGAATAAATGTGGGCCTCCCTTCATTAACCCCAAAGATTCATTCACACAGGGATCTGGGCATCTCCATTGTTTCCTAGACACAGTCAGGGCTGGGGCAGATGCTTCTACTGATTTTTTATTGTTGTTAATTTTTGAGATAAGGTCTCATGTAGACCAGGTTAGCCTTAAACTCATTATGCAACTGAAGATGACTTACAAAGGATCTTGCTGGCTCCACTTTCTTAGTGTTGACATTACAGACTGCTGGGCCCGTTTCATGCTGTGGGTATGGAACCCAGGGCTTTGTTTACACTAGGCAAGCTCTTTACCAATCAAACTACATCCGCCGGCCTTTCCATCCTAAATATTCCTACCTCTCTTTTGCATGGGAAATGATGTTTATTAGTCATTGATACAGTTATTGGCTTTCATGCATTAAAAAAGAAAAAATAATCTCCATATCTCACATGAACACCGAGGGTCTAGACTGTTGGAAGTTTATATAACACAGCACCAGTTATAACTATGACGCTTGACTGTGTCCTCAAGGTTTCAGAAATGGAGCAATGGTTTGAACAAGAGCTTCCGTGTAAGTGGTTCACTGAGGTTGTAGATTTGGAAACATGGGAAGAGAGTGGGGAAACGAGGTAGGGAGGAGCCGGAGAGAGGATGAATTAAGGAACAGGCTGCAGTCGTGAAAGGAAACTGAGGTACTGAGTACTGGGGATGTGGAATATGCCTCAGGGCTGTCTGAACTGAGGGGTGAGAAGGCTGAGGTCCCAGAGCTCTTGACAGAGTCTGGCACTCGTTCTTCTATCAGATTGGAGGGTGCAGCTGTCAGAGGGGACTATTACTCGTCCCTGCTAGACCACAAGTCATTCACTGACTCATTAATTCTCTCAGGCCCGGTTCCTCTTCAGGCCCATGAACTAGGTGTGCTACCAGGGATCAGGGCTGAAGGAAGTACAGTTCTTGCCAAGGTCCCCAGGTGAATGGGAGTGACAGGCAGGCAAACATAATTACACGGTAAAATCTATCATGGATATGTTGACACAGAGGCATAATATGGTCTTCCAAAGAGGAAGCATCTCTGGCCTAACAGCCGACTGCCAATAAGGACCGCTTGTCTCACACAGGAGCCTTTCAATCTGCCCTAAGGGGCTCCTGCTGCTCTTAGAAGCCCAAGCCCGAGACAACACTTGGCCCTCCTGGCTGATGTTCAGAAGGTGGATCCATCCTGTCTCTGTGGTTTTGTAGGGCAGCATAGGGAGAGTTTTTGGTTTCCATAGTACGTGTTTCTGCAGCGGCCTAGAGAGAACCTCTAGGGATTGCCATCCTCTCCTAGGGACATTCCTCTGCTCCTCCCCATCCTCCTTCACCTCTTCTTCCTCTTCTTCCTTTCCCTTCCTCCTGTGCTGACTCCAGCATCCTGTGCCAAAGGCTGAACTTCCGGCTCCCTACAGGAGCTCTCTCCGTCTCTAACACACACAGACTTATTCCCCTCTGTGCTGGAAGTGTTGCCAGAGTTAGTCAGGGTCTGAGTGTGGATCCTGGCATCCACAGCTCATCCAGCCATCCCCAACAGGACAGTTAAAGAGACAAGGCGCAGTGAAAAGTAGAGAAGGGGGATCTAGTCAGTGTGACCATTTTAGGAAGAGAACAACGTGGCTCCCAAATCTACCTCGGGCTCCTGAGGTCTAGCTGTAACTAGAATACAGAGGGATGCAGAAAGGAGTAGTCCTAGTCAAGACGCTGTCCTCTGGTCATGCCTCAGCTGCAGCCTCTCCTGATTGTCAGAACTGTGAAACCTCTTTCTCTCCTGGCGGTGAGCGCCCCCTGTGGTCACCTCAGCCTCATGGTTTCTGGGGCTCCCCCTGTGCTCACCTCAGCCTCATGGTTCTTGGGGCTCCCCCTGTGCTCACCTCAGCCTCATGGTTCATGGGGCTCCCCCTGTGCTCACCTCAGCCTCATGGTTCCTGGGGCTCCCCCTGTGCTCACCTTAGCCTTTCCTGGAACTCCTGGAAAACTGCAATTTCTTAGTGTCCATTGTCTCAATAATCTGATAGCAGGAGGGAGGGAGGGCACAGTGTCTATTTAGAAGACGTTCAGCTCCTGCCAGAAGGGTTATAGAAGGTCCCTTCCTGAGTCAGTCAGGAAGAGTGCTTGGGAAACCAGTTCCCAGGTCGAACTCATTCTTCTTACCCTGAAATGGAGGCCTAGCCTCTAGCTTCTGATGCCTGTGTTCCTAGCTCAGCTGGAAGGAAGTCGGTTTCTTCTCCCACTGTAGACAGAACACAGCCTCCCAGACTCCTGTGCTTGATCAGGGTGATGTATGGGGCCCAGTGGACCCTGAACAGGGACATCTTGGGGAAAAGAGGCATGGGCTGCTGCCTCCCTACAGGTGGCAGGCCTCAGCCCCTCCCACCTTCCTGCCTGGAATGCCCTGGAGGGGGCTTATTCCTTTCAACCTGAAGCAGGAGACAAAGTGTCTCAATTGATTTACAGGCTTCAGGGGCGGGTGGGGGTTCAGGCTGGTTGCTAAGATATCTTTTAAATGGAAATCAGGGTGGAGAGACAGCACGTATATCTAGCCAGCCATCTGCTAAATGTTGCCGCTTCTGTTGGAAGCGGCTTCTGGTGGTTCAGACAGTGGGGGGGGGGGGGGGGGGAATGCAAAGGAAGGAGGGTCTAGGAGGGGAAATGTCTGGGTCTTAGGACTAACAAGGAAGTTTCCTCTTCTGCCACCGAGTCCACTGTTCTCCGCTCCCCACTTTACTTTTCTGCCCCCCTTCCATTGTTTTAAGTATAAAAATCCCATCTGCAGGAGCTGGAGAGATGGCTCAGCAATTAAGAGCCCTTACTGCTCTCCCATAGAATCCAGAATTCCATTCCTAGCACTCACTTCCTATGGCCCACAATCACCTTAACTCCAACTCTAGGGTATCTGCACTCTGTGCCTATATCCATTTATAACACACACACACACACACACACACACACTGAAAAATAATTTTAAAAAATCTCTAGAGGCACTGATAATAAACTAATAGCCTAGTTTCACAATTCTGTGTTTATTGCCGGTATATCTTTATGTGTACAGATATATGTGTGTTTGTGCATGTATGCATGTGTGTGTATGGTCACTGGCATCAGGGAGCCTTTGAGAGCAAGTGAGCCCCCGGCTTCTGAGAACCCCACCCTTCCTTCTAAGTCTCTCTCCGAGCAGAAAGCACAAGCGCTCAAATGTAGTGTAACAGCTGGGTTATCTCCAGTTCCTAAGCAATCCATAGCAAAAGCTGCCAGTTCTGGCTACACCCAGGCACATGGTTGCCTCTGGAGGGGCCTCCTTTGCTTGGAGTATGGCCTGGAGCCAGGCAATCCTGAGTAAGTAGTAATTCTTTCCACAGTGGGGAAGAGTGTTCAGTTGGGTCTTTGTATCTCATTGCCCAGTAGCTTAAATGTGGATCACAGAGCCACAAGGTAATAGAGAGGCAGGCTACTCACTGTGCAAGGCTGCTCAGTTAGGGCACTCTGCAAAAGCCCTATGGGAGCATCTCTTTCTCACCACACAACCTTACCGTTGCCAGCTGTGACCTTGCAGAATTGTGAGTACCACGTCCAGTGGCGGAAGAGGCAGTACCATTCCCACCCTGGAAGAGCGCCCAAGTCTAAGCTAACTTTAAGGCACCGTGGGCTCAAAGAATCTTGCCGTACTCCACCAGTTCCGTCTCTCCACCACCCTCTCCTCCAAGGCTGCCTGTTATCTCTCCTCATGGACAGCCCCGCCTTCTCTGCCAGGCGCTGACTCCTCCACAGGCTGATTGTGACATTTGATAGTAGTGTCCCTTACCTAGCTTCTGTTCTCAGCGGCCCCTGTTGGCATTGCCTGCCAGCACTACTGAAACCTGCCCATTCGCTTTTCATGGCTCTCTCTCCCTGGGCAAGCCCCGGTCTCCTAGCTCTGGTCCCCTCTGTCACCCACACCACTCAGAAAAGCTTGAAGGCCAATCTCTTCTCTCAGCCTTTGTTCAAATTCCTAATTCAAAGAGGAAGCACCTCCCCCATCTCATCTGCCTGAGTCAGGCAAATTTATCCATTTCCTTAAAACTCCCCCTCTCCAAAACTGGGGGTGAAGCAGCCTTTTGTTTGGCTGCTGGAGTAATGGGCTAAGTGACAATTCTCAGAATACAATTTTAATTAAGATTCAATAGTCACTTGTCTGTCAGTAATCTTCCGTGCTGATTACTTAAAATATATTTACCCACTTCTATTATGTCACCCATTTGAATTCATTAGACATTTGCTAATCTTCAACAAACTTATTTTTTAAATTGTGGTTTGCTTAGCGTCATTCGGTAGGATGAAACTGTTTGAAGGATTGATTGTTTTTTTCTGGCTTCTGGATGCGTAGCCCACCTCCCTTGCTTCCTTTACCATCTCAGTTGTGGGGCAGAAACAGGTGAAAAAAGTAAGGATGAAGGGACCCAAAAGCTACATAGGCAGATGGCTATCCATGCTCCCCTGGGGTAGGCTGCAGTCTCGTCCTCCCAGCAGAGAACTGGCAGCGCTGACTGAGAGGGATCTGGAGGGCCAAGCAGAAGCGGCTGTATGAGCAGAGAGCAGGTAGACAGCCTTGGGACTGGCTCCAGAGTTCCTGACAAAGGCTGATCATGAAGATTACCTGCATCTTTGACTAGGCCCTGCCAAGTGTGGACCTGGAAGAACTCTGAGCACTCAGAAAGGTAACAGGTAGAGTCCTCCTGTGATTGACAGCCAGAGATGTAGACCGACCTCGGGTGGGACCTGGGGCAGGGTGACTGCTCTGCCTCTGCAGGGAGTTTGGTGGTAACAGGTACTGGCTGGGCTGCAGCTGCTCCCGAGGAGCCTGGAGCAGCCCTGTAACGAGTTAGACAGGCGGCAGATTCAACAGGGACACTCGCAGTGAGGATGGTGCAAAAATGTGAAGTCCTCTGGGAAACTTCTGGAGGAACCAGCAGATATCATGGCTTCTCTGGGAAACTTCTGGAGGAACCAGCAGATATCATGGCTTCTCTGGGAAACTTCTGGAGGAACCAGCAGATATCATGGCTTCTCTGGGAAACTTCTGGAGGAACCAGCAGATATCATGGCTTCTCTGGGAAACTTCTGGAGGAACCAGCAGATATCATGGCTTCTCTGGGAAACTTCTGGAGGAACCAGCAGATATCATGGCTTCTCTGGGAAACTTCTGGAGGAACCAGCAGATATCATGGCTTCTCTGGGAAACTTCTGGAGGAACCAGCAGATATCATGGCTTCTCTGGGAAACTTCTGGAGGAACCAGCAGATATCATGGCTTCTCTGGGAAACTTCTGGAGGAACCAGCAGATATCATGGCTTCTCTGGGAAACTTCTGGAGGAACCAGCAGATATCATGGCTTCTCTGGGCCAGTGCTCTTCGCTTCCGTCACTCACCTCTGCCACACAGTTAAGGAAGACGGTCCAAGCGAGATGCAAAGGAATGAGTGGGCCATGCGCTAATAAAATTTTATTTACAAAAACAGACAGCAGACAGCAGTAGTTCACACGCTTGATCATTAAGGGACCCCTAATATGGAGGAGGATCATTTGGGGATGTACTCTAAGTGTGAAATACACACCAGATTTCAGTCTTTATACAAATAAAGAACGTCTCGTCGATAATCACAATGAAGACATTGAGATGATAGTGTGGGTGCCATGTAATATGCTCCTCGAATGAACTTTCTCTGATTTCTAAGAAGAGATTATCACTGTAGAGTCTAAAATTGCATTTGACGCCTACTGAGTTTCTGTTGGACAGCGCTGGTCTCAGCACAGCGCCATCTGCAGGTGAAATGTGGGAAAGCTGCTGGTTCTTGAAGGGTCTCGGAAGGATTTGCCTTAACAGGCACCAGAAATAGAGTTGGAATCTGCATAACCAAGCATGTGATTAGCACATACGTGGTATGTGTATATAGTATGTATTAGTCACGTCTCTGTTGCTATGAGAAATCACCATGAGCAAGGCAACACATAGAAGAAAGAGTTTATTTGAGCGTATATTCCAGAGGGTTGGGAATCCCTGATGGCAGGGTGAAAGCTTGCCACAGGAGTGGAAGCCGAGGGCTCACACCTTGAATGATAAGCACAAATCAAGCAGTCAACTCCAAATGATGCAACTCTTTAAGCTCAAACATGCCTCCAGTGACATACTTCTTCCGGCAAAACCATACCTCCTATGCCCCTCAAACAACACCATTGGGGACTAAGTGTTCAAATGCCCAAGACTATGGGGGACATCTCATTCAAATCATCAGTGTATATGTAAACCACCTGCTGGCGGCGTCCTCTGATCTGTGGTACTCAAATCAAGACCTATAGAATTCTACTTCCTTTAAATATTAATAACTTGTTCAAAAACAATAGCAGGGCTTGGGTAATGACTCCGTTGGTAAAGAGCTTGCTATATAAGCGGGAAGGATGACATTTCAACCCCCAGCACCCATGTGAAGTCCCGGCAAATGTGTTCTTACACTCCCAGCTCTGGGATGTGGATACTGATGAAGATGAAGCTCAGTGGCTAGCCCAACAGGTGTGCTCCGGGTCCAGTGGGAGACACTGTTATACAAAACAAGGCAGAGAGCAATTGAGCAGGACACTCATTGTCGACCACTAGCCTCCACATGAGAACACGGCTGCCTGAACACACTACATGGATGCCTGAACACACATACACGGGTGCCTGAACACACATACACAGATGCCAGAACACACATACACGGGTGCCTGAACACACATACACAGATGCCAGAACACACATATACGGATGCCTGAACACACATACACGGATGCCTGAACACACATACATGGGTGCCTGAACACACTACATGGGTGCCTGAACACACACGAGTGCCTACATACACACATGTGCCTGAACACACACATACACATATATGGGCACTTGAAAACACGAGTGCCTCCATACATGTACATGGGTGCCTACACACACACACACACACACACACACACACACACAGAGGAGTGCCTACACACATGCGTGCGTGTGCACACACATGGGTGCCTGAACACACACGAATGCACACACATGCACAAAGCTAACCAAAAAAAAAACACCTGTAAGCAGCATAAAATCAACCTTTAATCCAGCATCTTCCCCACTGCAGAACATCTCAGTTCTTCTGAACATGTCAACACGCACAGAACATTCACTAGGGTGAGCCACTGGGCAGTACATCCTGGCTTATTGGCCTCTGACGCCACTTTTGTGGAAACTAATTAGCACTCAGAGAAGCCAATTTGAGAAATGCTGGTCTTTAGGAAACTACAACCAGCACACAGGGGTTTCTCACAGTCCAACCCAATGGCTTGGTTTTAGAACTACACAAAAAAGTACATAATTGTTACTGCATGGGATAGGGTGAAAATTGTAGAATTGGGAGGGGCAAAACCACCAGAAAATTCCTTTTTCCTACCCTACATGTCCATTCAAGAAAAATACCTCCTAAATGCTGGACAATGAGCAAGGCTCTGAGCACCCTGAGATGAGAGTATGCCCAGAGAGGTAGAGCGCATGTGTGTGCATGCATGCGTGTGTGTGTGTCTGTGTGTGTGTGCGTGAGGGTGTCACAGGAATGGGATATCAGGAGAGGCCTCAATGAGAAGGTGACTTTTGAACAGTGATTCTAGTAGGTGGTGAGGAAGTTTCCTCCCCACCCAAAGGCAGTCATTCGCTTGTAACAGGTGCCTCTGAAGCCCATGGAACAGTATGAGTGGCAGAGTCCAGGGAGTGGACGAGCACCAGTCAAGTTCTCAAAAGCGCATTCCTTTCCCATCTTCCCTTTCCTGAGCTCAAGAGCTAGCAGCTAAGTGATTTGTCCTCATTGAAGAACCATCAGAGCCAATTCTGCACCAACCCTGGCTGCTCTCAGGGTCTATTTTCTTCCTGGCTACTTCCTTCTCCTTAGGAATGCTAGTAACTTTCATCCATGCTTTCCCTGAACTATAACACTCTTCTTCACAAGACAACTGCAGCACATACTTCAAACACGAATGTTATTGGTTGAACCACTGATAAGGCATTACCCATTCATTTCTCCACCCACACATTCATGAACCCATCTGTATATCTACCCATTCAACCCATCATCCATCTACCCATCCATCCTTACATCCTCCCATCTACCTAACATCCTACCCATACACTCATCTACTCATCCAGCCATCCATCTCTCCACCTATCCACTCACTCATCCACTAACCCATCCACCCACCTATCCATCTGCCCACCCACCTATCCACCTGGCCACCCATCCATCCACCCTCCTACCCATCTACCCATCCATCCTTACATCCTCCCATCTACCTAGACACCTACTCATACACTCACCTTCCCATCTACCCATCCATCTCTCTATCCATCCACTCACTCATCCACTAACCCATCCACCCACCTATCCATCCACCTATCCATCCATCCACATGGCCACTCATCCATCCACCCTCCTACGCATCTACCCATCCATCCTTCCCTCCATCCACTCACCCATTTTTTTCATCTATAGACATATCAGTACCAAATCTATTCATTCAGCCACTTGCCCATCCATCTATCTTTCCTCCATCTGTCCACTTGCTTACCCAGCTAAAATCTAACAACTGTTAATCCGTCCACCCACCAACTCAAATTCCAGCTGAGGATGTAGGGTGTTCCAGGTGCCTGGGCACTGTGTAAGGTATTTGGGACAAGGCAGTTAATAAAACAGATGAAAGATCTGCTATCATGTAACTCGTGTGGCATGTGTTATATAGGAAACAATCTGTAAACACAAAGACAGTAAATCAAGTCATTAGGAGATGATAGCAGCTACGGTGAAAAGGATAAAGTAGACGTGCATTGGAAGAGTTAAGTGGAAAAGGATGAGGGAGTGCTCGCCTGGGCCCAGCCTGTCTTTGCTGTTCCCGGGGGCCGTGCGGCATTCCTTGGGGCCAGGAAATTCTTGGTAAGGGAAATCACCTGCTGACCTTGACACTGTGTCCCTCCTAGGTGCCGAGGCTGAGTGACCAGACCATGGAGACTCTGCTTGGTGGGCTGCTGGCTTTTGGCATGGCGTTTGCTGTGGTCGATGCCTGCCCCAAGTACTGTGTCTGCCAGAACCTGTCTGAGTCACTGGGGACGCTGTGTCCCTCCAAGGGGCTCCTCTTTGTGCCCCCTGACATTGACCGGAGGACGGTGGAGCTGCGCCTGGGTGGCAACTTCATTATCCACATTGGCCGCCAGGACTTTGCGAATATGACGGGATTGGTGGATCTGACCTTGTCTAGGAACACCATTAGCCACATCCAGCCCTTCTCCTTCCTGGACCTCGAGAGTCTCCGATCCTTGCACCTTGACAGCAACCGGCTGCCCAGCCTTGGGGAGGACACACTCCGGGGCCTGGTCAACCTGCAGCACCTCATCGTGAACAATAACCAGCTGGGTGGCATCGCTGACGATGCCTTTGAGGACTTCCTGCTGACATTAGAAGATCTGGACCTATCCTACAACAACCTCCACGGACTGCCTTGGGATTCTGTAAGGCGCATGGTCAACCTCCACCAGCTGAGCCTGGACCACAATCTGCTGGACCACATTGCCGAGGGTACCTTTGCAGACCTTCAGAAACTGGCCCGCCTGGACCTCACGTCCAATCGGCTGCAGAAGCTGCCCCCGGACCCCATCTTTGCTCGCTCCCAGGCCTCCTTGCTCACTGCCACGCCCTTTGCCCCACCCCTGTCCTTTAGTTTTGGGGGAAACCCACTGCACTGCAATTGTGAGCTTCTCTGGCTGCGGAGGCTGGAGAGGGATGACGACCTGGAGACCTGTGGTTCCCCTGGAGGCCTCAAGGGGCGCTATTTTTGGCATATTCGTGAGGAGGAGTTTATGTGTGAGCCACCTCTCATCACACAACACACACACAAGCTTCTGGTTCTGGAGGGCCAGGCAGCCACTCTCAAGTGCAAGGCCATTGGGGACCCTAGCCCCTTGATCCACTGGGTGGCCCCTGATGACCACCTAGTGGGAAACTCCTCCAGGACTGCGGTATATGACAACGGCACGCTGGACATTCTTATTACCACCTCTCAGGACAGCGGAGCCTTCACCTGCATTGCAGCTAATGCTGCAGGAGAAGCCACGGCCACAGTGGAGGTCTCCATTGTCCAGCTCCCACACCTCAGCAACAGCACTAGCCGGATGGCACCCCCCAAGTCTCGCCTTTCAGACATCACAGGTTCCAGCAAGACCAGCCGGGGAGGGGGAGGCAGTGGGGGTGGGGAGCCTCCCAAAAGCACCCAGGAGAGGGCTGTTCTTGTGTCGGATGTGACCACCACATCTGCCTTGGTCAAGTGGTCCGTCAGCAAGTCAGCTCCCAGAGTGAAGATGTATCAGCTGCAGTACAACTGCTCCGACGACGAGGTACTGATTTACAGGTGAGCCAGTGGCCGCAATGTGGCCAGGTGGGACAGGAGCATGGTGGGGACAGGGGTGGGTGCACCATGTACACTTGCTTTCGTTTCCCTTCTCTCCATCCTGTGGGGGATCCTGGGTCACCTGTGCCTCTGATACAGGTAAGCGACTCCCACACGGATGGACTATGTGACTATGTCTCACAGATGGGAAGAGGGGTGTGTTAGTTGTATGGCTAGATACTTCTGAACTCCTTGCCAGGAGAGCAGGGAAATCCAGTAGCTGAAGGATCTGACTCCTAGCAGTCATAGTAGAAAACTGTGAGACCAGAAAGAGTTGCTAGTGACCTGGCTCTCCACACTTCACTTCTCCTGACTGGCCTCAGTTTCCTCAACTGTGACATGAGCCTAATCTACCAAAGTTGATAGGAGCTTTTGGTAGCATGTAGTTTATTCAAAGAAACTCAGTGTGTATTTATGCGTACGTGTGTGCGTGGGGGTGGGGGGAGAGGGAGAAATGTGTGTGGGAGTGGTGGAGCTACCTCGAATCATTGAGAAGAACTTAATTCAGACCAGCTGGATCAAATCCCCCCATAAATACCCCATGTGTTCAGTTTCTTACTTCCTTAAATTATGTTTTCCTCTGGCTTGGGTCCTGCCTCAGGTTACCTCTTTCCTCCAGAGATCTCTGCCATTTTCTTTGCTGTCATAGAGAGAAAAGAGCTCCTCTTGCTGGCCCAGTTCCGGTTCCCTGAGACTGGCTCATAGAGTCTGTCCAGGTCTTCCAGGGGCTCATCCTGTCCACCACCCCTCTGGACACCAACCTCCTTATGGAAAAGGCACCAAGGATGCAGACTTTATAAAGTGGCTGTGAAGGTCAAGGGTCATGCCTAGGCCTGGTAGAAAGGGAGGCTAACAATACAAGGGCAATAGAATTATACATCTCAGCTAGTCATATTGATGTAATGATAAGTAAAATTGGTGTAACCTCAGCAATCTGGAGGCAAAGGCAGGAAGATCACAAGTCCTAGGCCAGCCTGGGCTACATGATGAGTTCCAGGCCAGTCAAAGCTTCATAGCAAGACACTGTCTAAAAAAAACAAAAAAAAAAAAACAAAAAAAACCAAACAGCAACACAAATGTATATCACACAAGTCAATTCCAGGCCAGTCAAAGCTTCATAGCAAGACACTGTCTCAAAAAAAAAAAAAAAAAAAAAAAAAAACAAAAAACAAAAAAAACCAAACAGCAACACAAATGTATATCACACAAGTCAAAGACCAGCACCAGAACCTGCATGGATAATCTCAGAAGAACTCTTTCGCATACTGGCCTCAGTTTCAGTGAGATGGAGGGATGTAATATGGACCCCCTACTGCTCAGGGATGTGTGGTGCTCTATGAAATCCTGGTTCACTTTGTGCTCACACAATGACTAGCTTGAGATGGAGCCACAGCCTCATCAGATGACTCTAGAGGCCACAGTCTAAGAACCTTAGTCCCGTCACGGAGGACTCCAGGTTGACTAACTTCTGGGATGGGAACAGACTGGTAAGGAAGAAGCCAGTGTGTCCTTGAGGGCTATTATACAATGGAAATCACAACAGAGCTGAGAACACCCTTACCTAGTGTGCGCACTTGTGTGTGTGTGTGTATGTGGTGTTCCTACTAAATGGAATTCAGTTGTAGAACATCAGGTGAGGAAGCTGTGGCGAGGGCACCGTGCAGCTCTACCAGCACGCTGTTTTAGATCAGACCAGACTAAGACTGGCCCATCTACGCCATCATTTCCTCTTCACCCTTTCCACTCAAGAGCTGGGCTGCTTGGCTGCCTTAGTTCCCATGGCACTAAAACTTCTTTTGTTGATTTAACAGTTAGCCTTCAATCACTGGAATTTTCGGTGGCTTCTCACTTTTCAGTAATAAAAGTAACACAATGATGAATTTTTTTTGGTACCAAAATAAAAATACATTTGTTGAAATGCCAATGATTCTCTCAGCAGATTCTCCTCAGGGTTGAATTATTGGTTTATCGAGTCAGTTACAACGGTGGCTTGCTGTATTTGAATATTTATCTCCTCTCATAGGTAGCACGTGACAATGTCCCTCTTGGTCACAGTTCTCCCAATCCTGAGTGTGCAATGCCTTCTTCCCTTTGTCAGTAGCCTAGGTGGAGCACAGACCTTGTTAATTTACATCTCTTCCCCAGCTTGTGAGGCTGACCTTTGACCTTTGGAAAACAAGTGCCTGCTCTTCACTCATGAACTCGTCACATGGCTTTGACTTGGATAAAAAGCCTCCAGCTGTGTGTCTGGCTTGGGCATGGGTCGATGGAAGACATGACTGAGGGGGTGCAGAGACAAGCTGGGCACACGGGCAGCAGTATGGTCACATCACTGCTTAAAGCTGTCACCTCCTACCCTCACCAGGGTCTCATAAATACCTGAAGGGATACCAGGGCTTGGGGCTGAGCTCCTGTTTTTGTACAAGGGAAAATTCAGATTTATTCTCTAGGCTGAGTGGGAATCTGGAGAGCAAAAATAGAATGAAAGCGTCTAGCCAGGGGTGGTCGTGTGGGACTTCAATGCCGGCGCCTCCGGAGGCGGGTTCAGGCAGCTCTCTGGGAGTCGAAGGCCAGTTTGCTGTATGCAGTGAGGCCTAGATCTGTCTAAGTGTCTTAGTCGGTGTTTTATTGCTGTGCAGAGACACCATGACCATGGCAATTCTTCTAAGAGAAAGCACTTCATTGGGGCTGGCCTACAGTTTCATGAGGGTTAGTCCTCATGTGAGCAGCACAGAGGCTTGCGGGCAGACATGGCACTGGAGAAGGAGCTGAGAGTTCTCTAACCAGATTGGCAAAGAGCAGGAAGAGGAAGGAAGACTGGACCTGGCTTGAACTTTTGAACCCTCAAGCCCACCCCTAGTGGCACACTTCCTCCAACAAGGTCTACGTACTCCAAAAAGGTTACACCTCCCAACCCTTCTCAAGTAGTACCCCTCCCTAATGACTAAGCTCTTAAATATATGCGCCTATGGGTATTGTTTCTATTTAAACCACCAGGCCAGGCTACTTAGTCAAACCCTGTTTCAAAAAACAAAAACAAATAAAACAACACACACACAAAAAAATACTAGACTAAAAAGGACTCATCAGAAATTTAAAAAATTTACAACTGCAGTAGTCAAGGGTAACCCCTTAAGACTGCTCATGAAGACTAAATGGGATGCCATGAGAAAAATGCTTCATAAAGAATCAAAAGAGACAGGTCTGTTGGTAAGGTGCTTGCTTCACAAAAACGAGGACCTGAGTTTGGATCTCCAAAATTCATGTAAAAGCCAAGTATGATGGCTCATGACTGTAACCCAGCACTAGGATTTGGAGTTAGGGTGATCCCTGGAGCATGGGCTAAACAGCTCAGTCCTGTTGAGGAGCTCCAGGTTCTCTATAGCATCTAGCATCGAATTAGCACGAGGAGAGCGATCGAGCGAGCGAGGAGCGCGAGCTAGCAAGCGAGCGAGCGAGCGAGCGAGGGAGCGAGCAGAGCGAGCGAGCGAGCGAGCAGGAGCGAGGAGAGCAGCGAGCGAGAGCAGCGAGCGAGCGAGCGAGCGAGCGAGCAGCAGCGAGCGAGCGAGCGAGCGCGAGCGAGCGAGCGAGCGAGCGAGCGAGCGAGCGAGCGAGCGAGCGCGAGCGAGCAGCGAGCGAGCGAGCAGCGAGCGAGCGAGCGAGCAGCGAGCGAGCGAGCGAGCAGCGAGCGAGCGAGCAGCGAGCGAGCGACAGCGAGCGAGCGAGCGAGCGAGCGAGCAGCGAGGAGCGATCATCGAGCAGCGAGCTAGCTAGCGAGCATCATCATCATATCGAGCTATCAGCGATCTATCTATCTATCTATCTATCTATCTATCATCTATCTATCTATCATCTATCTATCTATCTATCTATCTATCTATCTATCTATCATCTATCTATCTATCTATCTATCTATCTATCTATCTATCTATCTATCATCTATCTAGCAAACATGTGAACCAGTTGCTTTCATTTGTTTCCTGCCATTGCCATCTGACCCACCAGAGGAAGTCCTAAGCAGAGGGACCATCCAATCTTGGACCTAAATCTCCAGACCATGAACCCTGAGAAACCCATTTTCTTTATAGTACTATTCTCTTCAGGCGTTTCTTCACTACCACAGGAAGCTGCAGTGATATGCTATGATTTGAATCCCAGCTCCTGCCTACAGCTCCCATGTTTGGTCTCTGTGGGTGTACTGAAGTCTATAGTAACTGAGGAAGATCCCAAGAGAGACCCTGAGCTTTTTGAAAAAAATGCATCTTCCCCCTGAAAAGGAAGAAACAGAAGTGGGATACATGGTGACTCTGCTGTGTTTAAGTTTCAACAAGAATAGACACAAGGCAGTGTCGGGAGACCTGGACTGGACTAGAAACATCAACGAGGATCACACGCAGCACAGTCTCCAGAAACATCTACCTGTCACCTGTCTGTCATTAATCTACCTGTTATCTACCATCTAGAGAGAGATAACATGTATCCTCTGTTATTATCTACCAACCCACCTATCATCTATCATTGTCTGCCTACAGTTATCTATCATTGTCTATCTGCCTATCATCGGTCTTGATCATGTATCTGTTTCAAGGAGTGCATTAGAATTACAGCCACACAAATCCAATATGAGGAGACTGGGCTTGCTAGGAATTGTTGCCCAGCCTTAAAGTTGTTGCTCACAAAGACATCATAGCCATATAATGACAGGGTGTTAGCAGACTCCATAGCTCTCTGCCATGTCAGAGAAACACTGCTCAGGCTAGGAGAGGTTGTGATTCTATGGAGCTAGTCGGGCTGGCCAGAGCACAGCTGTACTGTGCTCAATCCAGAATGGTTCAGCATAGAAATGAGATTCTAGAAGCCCGTGTGAGATAAGGTGAAATTGACCCTGAAGATGAAAGGATTTCGAAAGAAATTCCAGCTCCTCTGATCTATTTAAAGAATTTTTGAGTAGAAGAGAGGAGTACACATAGGTACACATATAAGCATATGTGCACACACTCCCACACAGAGAGAGCACACATACATAGGTACACATGTAAGCATATGTGCACACACACTCCCACACAGAGAGAAGCAGGCACTAGCCTATCACAAGAGTAAAATCCCACCAACTCTACCCTGTACTCACAGCCTCCCTGGCTGTGAAGGAGCTGGTTTTGCCTCTTTTCTCCTCCGGCATCTGTAGTCACTTCCCTACCCATGGTCACTATTAAGTCTGATCCATATAGGCTGCAGATTCCAAACTTGATCAATAGAAGGGAAAGAGGCCACAGAGCCACCCCATGGCAGCCTTACCACCAGCCACCATGATCTTCTGGGGCTCCAGGAGGGCACAGCTAAGTCCCTTCCAGGGATGCTGGAGAGGCAGGAGTAGGGATTACTGACTAAGGGGACTCAATCTTCACAGCCTGTGTCTCTTCTTAAGCAGGACAGCATGGCTTCCATTGCCTGTGCAGCGCCTTGTGGCCTGATGTTAGGCCCTCTCTGGCATCTTTGCTCCAGAGCCTGAAGTCAGAGCCATTGAGCATGGTAGAGGCTCAGAGCATCTAGCCTCATCTGGACCCATGTCACTCACAAGTACCCAAAGGCACCCCAAGGTTCCACCAAACCCCAAGGTCGCTGTGAGCAATGTCTAACACATGAGGTGGTAGGCCACATTCCAGAATTAATGCAAAGACCAGGCTAATCCTGGGTGGCCAAGGAAAACTTTTGTCACATAAGTGCTCTTGTTATCATATGCTGTTGATGCTTCCTGGTGCTTCTCTCCACAGATGCGCAGCCAAGCCCTGCAGGCAGGCCTGGGACACTCTGGGCTCCTTCAGTCCTCAAGTGGTATCTGGCTTGCTTCCTGTGTGACTGAGAAAGATTGACAGTTACATGTCTCATCACCAGGGCCATACCTTTCAGGAAAAGAATAACATCAATGGGGACCCCCCCCCCAGAGGGGAGGAACAGGCCCTCCCCACCGGGAAAGAGTGACACCCCATCTCAGCTAAGCCTCATCTCTGGTATGACATGGAAAAGTTAAGAGCCCTGCATGCTATTATCGGCCCAAGTGACATTCACAAACACTTGCCCCTAAGAGCTGTCGGGAGCATCTGTCAGCAGATGAGATGCCAGAATAGTCCCCAGGAGGGCCAGGGAGCAGCCAACTTGCTACCTAAAGCTCAGAGGGATCAGCCAGTCTCCAGGCTTGCCTGTGTGTGATATGGCCAGCATCTCAATGCTGGGACAAGAGGGTCCTTGAAGGTGGGTTAGGGGACAACCACAGAAGCCCTTCCTGCTCCATGAGTTCTAGGCCATCAGACACCACATCTGCAGACATTGGACTATGGAGCTGAAGTGCTTGGGGCTCAGGGCGGATCTGCTGTGTTGCTCAACTTACCAAAGTGATTTAAGGAAGCATTTATTCTTACTCACAGGTTGAAGGTCGGGGTGGGGGAGGCAGCTGATCGGATTGTACCCACAGTCAGGAAGCCGAGAGAGGTGGATGCTGGTACTCCTCTTGCCCCCTTCTCCTTTTTATTAAGCCTAGGACCCCAGCCCACTGAACAGCGCTGCCTACATTTAATATAGGTCTTCCTGTAGCTTCTTCAGTTAGACCAATCCAGAAATCCCCTCACAGGGTGAGTATCCAAAGATTTGTCTCCTAGATGGTTCTAGATCTTGTCAAGCTGACACTTAATACTAACCTTTATGCCTATTATTGTTGCTCTGCTCCTCACCCAGGGAGAGGATACAAAGGTGAAGTCTACATTGTCAGGGTCCTGTCTGGCCATCTCTCAGGGAGCTCTGCTCTCATGACTTTGACAACAAGGGCAGATTTGTTCCCTAAAGGGAGAGGGACATGTGAGGTGCAGGGTCCTCTGCCTGTGTCCCTAGGTAGGCTGGCTTCCCCTAAAGAGGTGGCTGGACACCCACCGGTAGGAGAACAGAAGTAGGGTCAGGCTGGCATCTGATGTCCTAGCCTCTAAGGCTGGGATCACAGCATCATGTTATGATGTTGTGATACCAGGACATCAGGGGTTTATATGGTATTGGCGTACAGAGCATTTGCAATCCACATCTGGGGTGGGCTCCTATATTCTGGAGAGAGAAGATGCCCAGAGCTTCTGGTCCAGCCTCATTCTACCATGGAATTCTCATCTCTGGCTTTGAGACCAGAAAGCAAACTCAAAAAGAGACAGTATGAGGAGCTTGTGGAAAGAAAGACACCATGCAGAGCAGCCTTCCTTATCTTACCCCCACACACCCTCAGCTGAGTGTGAGCAGCCAGCACAAGGGTAGGGGCAGGGCTCTTCTCTCCACTCTGTCCTTGTTGCTCCAGTTTTATTTCTGTTTCTCTGATAAACTTACCTGGCAAGAGAGAAAAGATTTATTGTGATAACAATGTCAGGATACAGTCCCCCATTGCAGGGAAGTCAAGACAGCAAATAGTTACCTAGTATCTAGTCACAACCGCTGGTTGCAACAAAATAGTCAAATCCTGGTCCTGAAGAAGCCTTCAGGTTTATGAGGAAGTAGGGAGGGAGAGAATTTAAAATACTTGGTCATGGATGTAGCTCAGTTGATAGAGTACCTGCCTAGCATGTGCAAAACTCAGGCTTCAACCCCTACCATCACAAACACTGAATGTGGAGGTGTATGCCTCTAACCCCAGTACTCAGGAGGTGGAGGCAGGAGGATTGGGAGTTCAAGATCACCCTCAACTCTCTATTGAGTTCAGTCATTCTAGGCTACATAAGACTTTGTCTTAAAATTAAAACAAATATTTTAGGGACTGGAGAGAGGCTTGGAGGCTAAAAGCATGCACTAGTCTTTCCAGACTTAAGCTTGGTTCCCGACAGTCAGGCAGAACACAATGGTCTGTAACTCCAGTCACTGAGGATCTGTCGCCCTCTTTTGGTTTCCACAGGCACTGCACTCACATGCACATACCCACACATACAAGATACATTTTTTTTATTATTTTAAATGTGCACTGGGATAAAAACAAAGCAAAAGGCAGCCTTGGACCATTTCTTATGTTAGTGATCAGGGGTGACCTCTCAGGAGTGGCACTGGAGCAGAGATCTAAAGGGACAGAAATGGTCTGGCAGAGGAGGCAGTGCATGCAAAGGCCTGGGTAGAACAACAGCCTGTCCTGCTGGAGAGGCAGTTAGGACTCCAAGGTATCTGGAAAGAGTGGCAGGGAGGGAGTTGAGGTGGGGCAGGACAATCTGGTAGGAACTTCTGAGGCCAGAGCAAGGCTTGAGCTTTATACTGCAGGAGGCAGTAGTCACTGGGGACTTGAAAGCAGGTCAGGGCATGCTCTAATGAAGAATGGTGGCTATAGTCTGCCGGGAGAAGATAGATGGGATAGATTAGTTCTTAGGGACGAGGGACCTACCATGTTCAGAGAGCCCCCTTTCCCTCAACATCCACATATATGCGAAGGCCACTGGTGTATGGTGTCGAAGTGAAGCAGATGCCTCCAGACAAGGCCATGCTGAGTCTCATGGCAGATGCCTGGCTATATCTGTCTGTGCTGGGAACCTTATGGGGGCCCCTGAAAGGCTTTCAGTGGGAACAAGGCACTATTGCTTCCCGTTGTGTAGCTGAGCCTCCCTCTGCATTGCTGATCCAGCTCCTCTGCCAGTGTGCCCCCCTCCCCACTATTCTCTCCTCCGATTTCTTCTCACTCTGATGACAGATCTTTTTATAGGGTCTCAAGTAGCCCAGGCTGGCATCCAACTCTCTATGTGGCTAAGGAAACCTTTCAAATTCTGGTTCTTCTGATTCTACCTCCCAAACGCTGGGATTAAAGGCATGTATGACCACACCTGGCTTTTGTGGTGCTAGGGATGGACCCCCAGGGCCTCTTTTATGCTAAGCAACCTTACTCTGCTCACTGAGCCACATCCTCAGCAGTCCTGCTCATCATTATTTATGACACTGTTTAATTAGCTCATTAGGCAGGCCACAGCATCCTGACAGCCCTTCCCTTTCCCCAGAGGCTGAAGGCCTTTGGGCTAGCATCTGGCTGTGATGACAGAGACAGCTATTACAGGGTCTGGAGGTGGCCTGGGGTCAGGGGCTTGGTGACTGTTCTATCCCGCAGGACATATGGACAGAGTGGGCTTTTGAGTTTCTGGGCATGGGGACAGGATCTGAAAGTTACGATGGTGATGGGGTGGCAGCTGGCCCTGAACGCCAGGGAGATATTTTTACCACCCATCAAAATGCCACCTCGTGCTCGCTGAGCTGATGCCAAGGCTGCTCCCAGTCTGCGCTCATCTCCTCCCCCGACTTCGACTGTTGCCAAGAAGGTCTGAGTGAAAAAGCTTGGAAAACTCCATGTGGGTGTGGCTGGGAGTCAGCAGTTCTCCCCCTCCAGACAGGGACTGGGGAATTTTCCAGGCTGTGGGCTGTGGCTGAGACTCATCTTGCACTCCTCACCTTGCTTGTGAGAAACCTCAGAGGACCCTGCCCCAAGACACCAGATCAAAGGGGCTGACGTTCTGTGTTAGAGATGCATGGCTTTGCACCTGTAACGGGCAGAAGCCTGGGAGAGGCTGGGGTGGTTTCCTTTCGGAATGAACAGCAGAGGAAGCTGATGTTCTGAAGGGCACAGGGGGAGACTTAGAAGCCACAGGAGGCAGAAAACAACAGGAGAGGTGGCAAGACAACCTCCAAGACCAGATGCCCTTCCTGGACATGTAGCCAAAGACTTGAGAGAGCATGGGGTGGGGTGAAGGTAAAAGCCAAGGTCCTTGGCTTCAATCCAGCTGCTTGATTGATGCAGCCATCTTGAATTTGTCTCTTCTGACTTTAAAATGAGACTTGTTGCAAATTTTATAGCCTGGAAAAACAACCAGAGTAAGAATGAGGCAGTTAAAGTTATCCGCCCCAGCCTTCTCCCTTTCCCCACCCCACTATCCACCCAGCCTTCTCCCTTATCACCCCCATCCACCCCAGCCTTCTCCCCACACCCTCTATCCACCCCAGCCTTCTCCCTTACCCCCCCACTCTCTATCCACCCCAGCCTTCTCCCTTATCCCCCCCTATCCACCCCAGCCTTCTCCCCACACCCTCTATCCACCCCAGCCTTCTCCCTTACCCCCCCACTCTCTATCCACCCCAGCCTTCTCCCTTATCCCCCCCTATCCACCCCAGCCTTCTCCCCTATCCCCCTCTATCCACCCCAGCCTTCTCCCTTACCCCCCACATCCTCTATCCACCCCAGCCTTCTCCCTTATTCCCCCCTATCCACCCCAGCCTTCTCCCCACACCCTCTATCCACCCCAGCCTTCTCCCTTACCCATCTACCCCAGCCTTCTCCATTACCCCCCACACCTTCTCCACCCCAGCCTTCTCTCCCCCCCACTACACCTATTGCTGTGATGGTTTCTATATGAAGATGAGTGCCCAGAGCCAGGCCTAAGGACAACTTCACCTAGGGAGATCTGATGTGCTTTCTTGTGGAGGTTCCCAGATGCAGCATGGGACCTGGCACGCACCCTAGAGCTCACCTCTTAGTCTCTGACCTCCCAAGAAAGAGAACTTGATCCCAGGCCTGCCACACTCTACAAAGGGTGTCTGCTCACTCCTCTTCCCAGGATAAAGGAGATGGGAAGGACCGACGGAGTGTCCTGTGGGCAGTGGGGTACAGATGACAAGCCTAAGTCAAGGCAGTATCTCCATCACCTTCTCACTACCCCACTCCCCATCTCTTCCTTGTGGGCATCCCCGGAATTATCGTCACTGCCAGGGGAGATGCAGTGGGAAAGCAGGATGCACGGCCCCAGCTGACTCTCCTGCCATCCACTCACTTCAGAGGAGTCGCAGTTAGACAAGTGGAAAGACTTTCCAGGCAGAGGTAGTGCTATTAGAGGAGCAGAGCTTTGAATTGAGGGCAGAAGTGGCTTAGAGGCCCAGGAAGATGCATCAGAGCCAGGCAGATGCATGTCTTCTCCACACCGAGGGAACGGACGGTCAAGCCCTCAGGTGTTCTCATGCATAGCTTATTGTGTGAGTCACAACTACACTGCTGCCGCTGGGCGCACTGAAGAAACCAGGCCATAACTAGACCCTAAGGACAGGCAGGCTTGGTGTGGAGGGTGGAGAGCAATGGCCTGGCCTCAGTACTCCGTGAGCCACGTGACCATGGCTTTTCTGTGCTGGCATCAAGGGCCAGGCAGGCAAAGAGCACTGAGGTTGGCATCATGAATCTCTGCTGTGAGCTTCTGACGCAGGGTGTCTGGCGGAGGGAGCCGCTGATAGATCACAGCTGGGCTGTTGACCTTGAGTCTTAAACAAAGCGAAGAATAAAAGGTCATATTTGCTCCACCAAAGCCCTGGGAGCCGTGAAACGGCAGAGTGTGGATAAAGACGTCAGCAAATCAGCCACTGCCACGAGCTGCTGTTTCGTCTTCCAGCCTGTGGTGGTCATCCTACGGGCAGATGGGGAGGGTAAGAAGGTGAGGGCTCCTGGGGACTCCAAGCGAGACTGGCTCTGGGCTTCGGTGGTGCTGCAGAAGGCCTCAGGAGGTAACAGCCTCAGCCCCACCTGCCTCACAGAGACATGGTCCTCCCTGGAGGTCGATGCTGGTGTCTTCCTCTGTTGCTTTCCACCTTGCTTTTTGAGACAGTCTCTCATTAAACCTGGAGTTCACCAGTTGTCTACATAGCTGGTCAGTGAGCCTCATGGACCCTTATGTCTCCACTCCGTACTACTCTGTCTGCTGTGGACACCTGGATAAGTTGTCTGTGGGCAGGGCATCTACCGAGAGGTCAGGAGGGAGCAGAGGCAGAGAAGAACAGGGTACAATAGATGGGCAGACAGGTTATAGACCTCACCATCCTGGGCAGCTCCCTGTAAGGATATGGGCTCCTCATGGCCGACCACAGCCCCAGCAGCTTTCCTTTGCCTAGTGTCTTAGGTTTACTATGGCTGTGAAGTGCCACCATGGCCTACTCTTACAAAGAAGCATTTAATAGAGAGGCTTTACTTACAGTTTCTCAGGCTGCGTTAATTATGGTCATGGCCGGGAGCATGGTGGCCTGCAGGCAAAGGGGATGCTGGAGCTGAGATGGCTACATCTTGCAAGCAACAGGAAATGCACTGACACATCAGGCAATGCCCTGAGTATATAAAACCTCAAAGCCCATCCCTACAGTGACACACTTCCTCCAACAAGGCCATACCCTCTCCAACAAAGCCACACCTCCTAATAGTGCCACTCCCTATGAGATTATGGGATTGTGGGGGCCAATTACATTCAAACTACCATACCTAGTAACCCAGACAGCCAGGTTCACAGGTGTGTGAACACACACACACACACACACACAAACACACACACACACATCATGCAAACTATTTTACAAACAGGAAGGCTGAAACTCTGGGAAATGAAGTAACAGTAAACATCTAGCCCCTGAGTTGTAGGGGATTTGAGTGCAGAGCTCAGGTGGCTGAGTGTTGAGTGTTGAGTGCTGAGTGTTGAGTGTTGAGTGCTGAGTGTTGAGTGTTGAGTGCTGAGTGCTGAGTGTTGAGTGTTGAGTGCTGAGTGCTGAGTGCTGAGTGTTGAGTGCTGAGTGTTGAGTGTTGAGTGTTGAGTGCTGAGTGCTGAGTGTTGAGTGTTGAGTGCTGAGTGTTGAGTGTTGAGTGCTGAGTGTTGAGTGTTGAGTGCTGAGTGCTGAGTGTTGAGTGTTGAGTGCTGAGTGCTGAGTGTTGAGTGTTGAGTGCTGAGTGTTGAGTGTTGAGTGCTGAGTGTTGAGTGCTGAGTGTTGAGTGCTGAGTGTTGAGTGTTGAGTGTTGAGTGCTGAGTGTTGAGTGCTGAGTGTTGAGTGCTGAGTGTTGAGTGTTGAGTGCTGTGGCTATTTGGAGTTGGTGAACTACAGCATAGTCCTCAGGCCGCCGTTCCCTGCTAGCAGCTCCTCTGGCAATAGGCTTGTGGAATTCTAGAACGGCAGAAATGGGTGAAGCATAGGGAGTTAAGGTGATTTGCCCCCAGGTCACAGGGCAGTCACAGAAGCAGGGCAGACGGCCTTACTGGCTGGGTCTCATCCTCCAGCCTCCACCCATAAGCTCTCCAGGACCTCCCCTGGGCAGGACAGAGGTGTCTCCTGACAAAGTCTTTTGCCTCTAGCCTTACTCTGCCTGGCCAGCCTGTTTATAGAGGCTGGGGTGTCTGGGAGGATCAGCAGAAACACAGCAGGGACAAGTATTGAGTGGATTTCTCTGTCCCACCAGAAGGAAAAACATCTCTCCCTCTCTCTGAGGGATGATGTAGCTCAAATAATAAAAACCCAGAGACAGATATTGGGGTTCAAGCTGAAGGTCAGAAAAGCAAATCAGCCGACCACTGGAGAGCTCTTACCTCCATGAAATCTTCAGACTGAAAGAGAATGAGTTCCCGTCTCCTCCCACTTTATATTCCTCTCCAGTGCTGGGATTAAAGGTGTGCACCACTGCTGCCTGGCCTGTATGGCCGATGAGTGTGGCTGTTCTGTATTCTGATCTACAGGCTTTATTTATTAAAATTAAATGAAATTTCACTACAGGATGAGGCACAGGGAGGGCCATATGTTACGAAGCCTAGTATCCCCACAGCAGCTTTGGTCAGAGCCCCACCCCATCCGTGCTCACTACCCTCCTGTGAACGGCAGCTTGTATTTCTGAGCATTTGCATGTGAGTGGTGTGTGAATGGAAGCTGGAACCAGAGCAGGCTTCCCCAGTGCTCCTGCAGTCTCTGTCAACATCCATCCATCCAGACCATAAGAGCCAGCAGACCAAAGTGCAGGGTCTGAACTTGATCTTCAGATAGTCTCCAGATGGCATCATGACTGGTTTAAAGTATGTATTCTTTGGGGAGGGGCGCACATGTTTGTGGGTTTGTGTGTATGAGTGCACATATGCGTTCCAATGTGCATGCATTTGTGTACATGTGTACATGGGGGCCGGAAGTAAACTCCAGATATCCTTCCTCAAGAGCACTCTTCACTTTTCTATTTTTAAAGATTATTTTTGTCTGTGTATGAGTATGTATGTCTGTATGTGTGTATGCTACATGTATGCTGGTGCCCAGAGAGGCCAGATGGAGGCATTGGATGCCTGAGATCCGGAGTTACAAGTGGTTGTGAATTACCCAGCAAGGGGGCTGGGAACCAAACTTGGGTCCTCTGAAAGAGCAGCAAGCACTCTTACCACTGAGCCATCTCTCCGGCCCCTCTTTTGTTTATTTTTAAAAGAGATCTCTGCTTGGTCTAGAGTTTCCCACTTTGCCTTTACTGGCTGATCAGCAAGCCCCATGCCCAGTTTATTTTATTTTATTTTATTTTATTTTATTTTATTTTATTTTATTTTATTTTATTTTAGATGATCTGTTCTGAGAACGGAACTCAGGTATTCAAATCTTGTTGAACACAGCTTTCTTTGAGGCTTTGGGAAAATGATCTCTCTTCAATGAGCCTCAACTTCTGATTTCCTCATTTGTTCATAGGGATGATAGTCCCCTACACCCACGCACATAGGGTTGGTAAAAGGATTAAATTAACATGTGCAAAATATTCAGAATAGCTTGACATTAATAAACATTAATAAATGTCCATATGGACCATCACATATATGTTTTTCTTTATGAATTATTGTCCAACAGTCAACCTTGATACTAAAATGTGCTTCTTGGCAGGCTTTAATTCTGCCTACTGATGGTCAGGGCAGCACCATGCTCTCGTTCCTTGGTGTCTGATGACAACTTATTACAGAGCAGTTCTCAAACACACCAAAGTTCACATTCAACCTCACTGTAGGCATGTAACCCAACACAATGCCTTGGTTATGCTACAGCTCGTCCCTGTCCATGTATCTTCCAGTACTGACTACTATGTCAACACTGCCTATATAGTGGGAGAGCTTTTGTTTCAGGGATAGTGACCAGGAAAAAATAGCCAGGATCTGAGACGAGAGTTCAGTAGACAAGGGGTTCGTCTTGCAAGCATGCAGCCCTGAGTTTGGTTCCCTGTAATCCATGTAAAAGGCTGGACACAGCAGTGTTTTTAACCCCAGCACTAGAAGTACAAAAACAAGGGACCCCCCAATACTTCTGGGTAGCCAGGTTGCCCTAGGCAACCACTAGGCTTGAGGTTCAGTGAAGAAACTGTCTCAAAAGAGGCAGAGAACAATAAAAGAAGACACCTAATATCTGATACATTGCTCTGACCTCCACAGGCGCCTTACACTCACGTGCACACACATATTCCACACACAGACATGCACACACATGCACACACACACACACACACACACACACACGCTCACACACATCCATTCATATTTAGAAATTTTTGTTCATATTCTTTTGAACACATCGGGCACCATGTGTTGAATTTGGAGACAAAGAACCTGCAGATGCAGAGGGCTGAGGAACTTGTCACCCTGGCCCAGTCACGTTCGACTGAGTGTGGGTTGAGCAGGATGTCTATCTACTTGAAGCTCTTTCTCCAGCTATGATTGTCACTGCATATGATAAAGATACTGCCCAATACAACCTGTGTGTAGCTTTCACAGGGTAAGAACTTGATGTGAGTATACATGTGTGCTTCTGAACCAGTCACATCTCCTTTCTTCCTGCCTATTGATGTTGGGGAGAAACAACCCCCTTTGGGGCTCATGGGCCTGAATTAAGCTCTAAAGCAGGGTGTGTCTGCCTTTGTTTAATGAGACAATTTCTTGTGGGGGCTAGCCAGAGTGGACAGCAGATGTTGGGGCTGTGAAGATGTGTAATAAGGATGCAAAAACAGGAAGTAAAGCCAGCAGCTTGACAGGACCTCATTATATGAGTGCCACAGCTCAGGAGGCCACAGTGGTGTGTCTGACAGAGGGGATGGAGACAAAGCCTCTGGAATGGCTGGTTCTGGGGCACTGAAGGAGATGGGACTGAAGGAACAATGAAAATAAAAGAGGAAGCGTTCATTGATAACACAAAAACATCAAAGGCTTTTCTTTAGGTATAGATCAGTCACTTCCTCTAATACAAATCTGTATGTTTACCCTTGTTTTGGTCACTGGCAAAAGACAGACTTCTCCAGTCTCCTCATCTCACCAGAGGAACTGCATGAGACAGGAAAGCCTTGCTGTTTTGGCAGAACAGTGCAATAGATTTAATTCAGTGTGTGTACAATCCGGTGTCATCTGTCACACTAGTGAGGATACTTGCTTCAAGGATACCGAGACCATATTGTCCTCTAGATAGGCAAGATCAAATCTCCACCCAGGTTAATGTAGAACAGAAGGAGCATGCTGGGGACGCATTCCTGCTCTTGAAGGTCTACCACACATGACTTCCTTCCACCCGCTTGCCAAATGTACCACTGTGACTTAACTGCAAGGGATGCTGGCAAATATGGATGGAGATGGGAGATCTTATGGATTCGTTCCTTGACTTGTTTACAGTGGCAAGATACCTCCAAAAAGACTTTAGGAAGTAAGGGTTTATTCTGACTCACAGTCTGAAGGTATAGGCCCTCAGGGAAGGGAAGGCATGGTGGCAGGAGGATAAAGTAGCTGGTCATGCCTTGTCTGAGTCAGAAAGCAGAGAGAGAGATGAACTGGTGCTAACTGGCTTCATCTTTTCCTCCTCCTTTTTCAGTCTGGGACTCAAACATATGGGCCTGTGCTACGCATATGCAAGACAGGTTTCCTTTTTCAGTTAGTCTTCTAGGAAAACTTCCTCCAGACACAGAGTGTCTCCTAGGTGACTCTAAATACTGCTGACATGGGAGGTTAACCATTAAATCATGGAACCAGAGAATGGGTTCTGGCACTCAGTCTAAAGGCTTGACCAGCATGCCTATTCTTGGGGGAAACTGTGCCATTAGGAAACAGCAGATCTAACCTGCTATTGTCTGTAGGAGGTCACAGAGGAGATCCCTTCAGAACATCAGAGGATGGGGGTTCTAGGGGGAGAAGGGGCAGAATATTGACTGATATTGATAGTTACCAGGGCTTTTTGTACCATATCTACATAAACACACATACACATACATAGAGATAGAGAGATACACAAATACAAACACACATACACATGATCACAATGTACTTCTCAGACAGACTCACAACCCCCCATATACATATTTTTTCTCTCACAAATAATTTTTAAATACACATATGCTTATACATACCAAGTCCATTATTTTGTATCCATAAAAGGTCTTCAGATGCCTAAGGAAAGAAAAGTACCTCTCTGGAAAGCTCTCAGACACATCCAGGATCTTAGAGATCACTATGAGAGAGGGATGGAGATGTGGGGAGATTGAAGCAACCATTAAGACCTGTTCTGTTTTTGATAAGTGCCAATATTATCAAGGCAGCGCAGAGCCAGGAATCAACAATGCTGAAAACGGCTAAGAAAACAGCTTCTAGACTAGTGCCTCTCAGGGCACTCCCCAGGAAAGCCTGACTTTCTTCTTCTTAATTTGTTGCAGAGCAAGAATTTTAGAAGAACATAATTGGAATAAATTCTCAGAAAACCTATCACGTGCTTGCATGTGACAACCAATGTAAATCTCTGCAAAACATGGGCACTTATCCCTGTCTTCGGTATTCTCTGATCGTTGATCAGGGACAGACGGTTTGTAGGCCAGCATCCACTTGTGCATCGTACTTACATGATTCTCTCTCCTCCAGGGAGCAGCAGGGATGTGACAGCTCGGCTGGCACTGGTCACAGTTAGGGTTACTCCATTTTAGTCCTCTATGCCCTGGCCACCTCTTTGCAATGAGGTCCTTTGTACAGTTTCTGTTCCCCTGTATCATGTCTGCTTAAACTATTTCTGCTATCATGATTCCAGGTACGCAGGTCTGTGAAATGCATATTATATCAAACATTTATTGATAACAGCCCATCAAGAAATTGATTTTTGAACAATTCCTTGGTATACATACAATTTTACCATGTGTTGAAGAGCAAAGCAAATTTGCATACTAATGAGATGGATATGCTTGTTTATTTTTAAATGAAGAATTAAATCTTGGCTGAATATTTGATACTGGAGAATGTGGAGTATCTTCAACAGTTTTGAGAGTTGATTGATATTTTGATTTCGTAATCTGCAATACTGAGAATGCCACTTTGCATAAATACATAATATAAAATGGCAGAAGGATATTTATGGCCATTTCAAAAGAAATTGACAGAAATTCTGTCCTAATCCCAAGCCAAAAAATCATTTAATTTGAGTTTTCCTGCAACTCAAGCCAGCAGCTCAAACAACAGTGTTTTAAAATCAAACACAATACGATCCAAAGATATAAATTTGATACTTACATGCTGGGCAAGAATGGGAGGAAAATAGTAAAATTTTGCTTTTTATAATTAAGCCAATATGTTTCAATAGAGCAGAAATCTCTGTATGTAGAGTAAAACTTCCAGGCAGAGTTTGTTGGCTGTGCTTGGTGTGACGACAGAGACTGTGTGACATGTACACACTGCACGCCCAGAATCAAGGCTTCAGTGTCACTGGCTGCAGACAGTGCGATGTGCACACACTGCATGCTCAGAATCAAGGCTTCAGTGTCACGGAATGCAGACAGTGTACACACTGCACACCCAGAATCAAGGCTTCACTGTCACGGGCTGCAGACAGTGCGATGTGCACACACTGCATGCTCAGAATCAAGGCTACAGTGTCACAGGCTGCAGCATGGGTGAATGCTGCCAGAAGCATATTGAATGTATTGTGAATTTGACTTTGTATTAATTTGGGGCTATTGTGTTCTCAGAAATGTTCAGGTGTTGCTGAAATGTTCATTATAGTTATGGCAGTTACATGTTAAATGGCCCCATAAGGTGACCATGATATGAAGTTTAAAAACCAATAACAATTTTTTAAGTATGTGTGTGCGTGCCTGTGTGTGTGTTACTACGTACACATGAATGTATTGCCTGTAAAATTCAGAAGAGGGTATTGGATTCCCTGGAGATACAGTCTGCTGTGAGCCACCTCATGTGGGAGCTGGGAATTGAACCCAGATCCTCCACACAAGTAGTGCACACTCTAAACAGCTGAGCAATCTGCCTGGTTTTGAGCTCTCAGCTGAAAGCTAGACTCCTGATTTTGCCTTCTGCCTCCCCAGGCTCGGCCTGAATGACTTGTGATTCTCTTACCTGAGCAGGGAAACTTAGAGGGTGCTGGGGCGAGGTTGAATATAAGCAGTGGTCTAGGTTGGAATTTCTGATAAGGAACTTTGGTGGCCGCTTGTGAGTCTCAGACCCCTGGCAAGTGACTGAGGAGCTAAGTCATTTCACTCCAGGTCCCGAGGTGAAGTATCCACGTATGGAGTTGGGGATGGCTGTTTAGCTGGTAGAGCTACCTACTGATGGGCAGGAATGTAGGAGGAACACAGAATTCTGGACTTGCTTCAAGAATTACTGGGTAGCTTTCATAAGGAGGGCGTGATAGGTTGTGTAAGAACTCACAGATAGTAGATGAGCTCCATTTCGAGCCCTAGATTCTGACTAGCACCCATTTCACGTGGTTCTCTGGTACAGTCAAATGACTGGATCCCTTGGATTAAGAATAACAGTCCTGGAGCCGGGTGGTGGTGGCGCACGCCTTTAATCCCAGCACTCGGGAGGCAGAGGCAGGCGGATCTCTGTGAGTTCGAGGCCAGCCTGGTCTACAAGAGCTAGTTCCAGGACAGGCTCAAAAAAAGCTGCAGAGAAACCCTGTCTCGAAAAACCAAAAAAAAAAAAAAAAAAAAGAATAGCAGTCCTGGGATTGGGGCAGATTCTTTGGTTGTTGAAACCCCCAGTTCAAGCCCCAGACACTACATAAAAAGCTTAGTGGAAGAACAGTGAGAACAGAATCCCTGGGGCTTACTGACCGACCAACCTGGCTTAGCCAATGCACTCCCAGTTAATGAGAGTATTACTTAAAAAAATCAGGGTGGAGAAGCCTATGGTTTACATCTGGCTTCCACATACACACATGTATATACATCTGTGGGCATGCACACACACACACAGAAAAAGTGGTAAGATCCCCATGGACGGCACTGGGTCCTAGCTCTGTCACTTCTCTGAAGGGAAGAGCAGTCATGACTTTCTTCAAAGTGTCAGGAGGTTGAATGAAACCATGTGCTCACAGAAAGGCCCAGTAAAAACTGGCAGCTACTACTAGTAAAAGCAAACTTGATTCTGCCAGCTAGAAATAGAAAGGTTTCTCTCTCTCTCTCTCTCTCTCTCTCTCTCTCTCTCTCTCTCTCTCTCTCGGTGTGTGTGTGTGTGCACATGTGTGCACACATGCGCCTGCACGAGCACTTCCATGTGCCTAAGTTGGCCAGAAGCTTTAAAGTGTCAGAGCCCCTGGAGCTGAATTGCAGGCAGTTATGGATATGCTGGGACCTGAACTCAGGTCCTCTACAGGAGCAGCGAGTTCTCTTTACCACTGAGTCTTTTCTCTTCTCCGACTGTTTATACCAACAGCAGAGCCCTTTCTGATTCCCTAGAAAGCACAGCTAATCTCAAGCTGACTTCTGGGCTCATGATCCATATCCTAGGGTTGCTAGGGCTAGACATACTAAGTGTGGAAAGTCGTGTTCAGAGCAGGTGCTCCAGGCATAGGGACACAGTCTCCTCTCTCAGGGCTGTACTCTTGCAGTCCCCACAAGCCAGTGTGACCGTGCTGGGCTTGACCCAGATCCATAGCTGCACTACCTGGCTTGGGTCTGGCTCTGCTTCCCCATCTTCAAAGTGAGGATGGTGAGAGCCAACCCTGCCAAGCTTAGAGCACAGACAACAAGCAAGGAGCACGTCAGACCGCTGAGCCTACAGCTGCCAGCAGGCTCTGTTGTAACTGGCATTAGGTCCTGCTGCTCCAGTCGGCACCTCAAGACACCAGGAGAAGGAATTGGTGAACCCCAGTGTCTCCTGCAGCCCTGCGGCACTGGTCACACCAGGGCCCTTTCTTGGATCCTGCCCAGGCTTAGAAATTTGTAGGTGGTCATGAGCCACAGAGGGCACTGTGCTCTGGGGAAATAGGTGTGTGATCAGTTCCAGGGCAGCGAGGACTTAAAACAACAACAATAACAACAACAACAGCAGCAGCAACAGCAGCAAAACACCAAAACCCTTTATTTATAACCTGGCAAGATGGCTTGGAGGGTGAAGACACTTGCTATGAAGCCTGAAAACCTAAGTTCACTTCCCGGGTCCCTTACGGTAGAAGAGAGAACAGACTCTTGTAGTGAGAAGCGGCGGGCTGCCACCCGCCGCCGGCTAGCTTTACACCCGAAATAATTACACGGAAACTGTATTCTTTTAAAACACTGCCTGGCCCATAGTTTCAGCCTCTTATTAGTTAATTCTCACATCTTCCTTTAACCCATATTTAGTAATCTGGGTAGCACCACGAGTTGTGGCTTACCAGGAGAGATCTTAACCTGCGTCCATCTCGGAGAGGAGCAGCATGGAGACTCCTATGGCGACTGCCTGAAGCTTCTCCCCAACTCTACTTCCTTGTTCCCACAATTCTGTTCTGTCTACTCCACCTCTCTTAAAGGGCCAAGGCAGTTTTCTTTATTAATTAACCAATGAAAGAAACATAGACAGATAACTCTCCTCCATCAGACTCTGACCTCCACACACATGGCATGGCATGCATGCCTCCCCACCCTCACACACACGGCATGGCATGCATGCCTTCCCCCACCCCTCCACACACAAAATAAATATATAAAATGCAGTAGAAAGCAGAATTCCTTTAAAAATTGTTATTAGTGTGTGTGTGTGTGTGTGTGTGTGTGTGCACATGCACATATGCTATGGTTCGTGTATGGAAGACAATTTTATAGAGCTGATTCTCTATGTCCATTTTTTCAGGGTTCCAGGGTTGTACCCACTGAGCCATCCTGACACCCCCCAATAAAGAATTTTTTCAATGAAAAAAAGAAAACCTATTCCCATATCTGTCAATGACTGAGAAGTTAGTCCTAGCTGTATGACGGTGGGCAAACCATCTAACTTCTCTGAGCCTCAGACATTTCTCCCTACTCTGAAATAAGAGCATGGTTGTCACTCTGAAGAGTCATAGTGTCTGGATAAAGAGAAAGGTCCCAAATAGACCTAAGATGCTGATCCGCAGGACTTAGCTGGCCACCGCTACTAGCCTCTTCCACCCCATGCCCTGTGGGGCAGGGGTACAGGTATGGCTTGGAGAATCAATCCCCTTTAAGATAACTCCCAAGCAGACTGGGCCATGACAGCAGCCCCCAGGGATTGATGGACTGTCAATAGCTGTCAGCTTCGTCCTCTCGCAGGTTCTCGGGTGGAAGTCTTTCATATTTGATATCTTAATCATTTTGCTTGGCTCTGAGTTTGAGGGGATGGATGGGAGTTGATGGAGGCGTTGTGTTCTCAAGGATGGAAGGCTTTAGAGATAGAAAAGGGGGTATATGAAAGCTTCAGGGGGTTTCTTTATTCTGAGGCTGACCTCTCTGCAGGATTGCCTATGGGAGTGGCCCAGACCCCATCTCTGGGCAGAACAGACTGGATGCCATGGCAAAAGTCTTAGCGATCAGCTTGTTTCCAAGATTCCAGAAGGTTTCCCCAGGACAACTCAGGCAACCATGGACAAGGCCCCATGTGGGGACACTGATTCCTATCAATCCTTTCTCAAAGATGGAGGGACCAGGCAAGGCTTTCCTAGCCTAAGAACTCTGCTACAGGTCTCTTGGATGAGCCAGTTTGCTGACAGAATGTGACAATTCCGCGGGAGTCAGGGTGACCTCCTGGGTTTCGGTGGGTCACTGCCTCCCCCTCTGAGCAGCCTATTCAGTCTCTGTCACCTGCTCGCTCCTGTTAACACCAGCAGCCTGCAACAGGAATGGATCCCTCTGCCTCAGGAGCTCCCTTGCAGGAGAGAGGTGCTAGGTTCAGGCTCAGGGTAGGACCTTTGATTCCCAAAGCAAAGGCCCAGAGAGGTCTCCAGGACCCCTGAGGACCCTCTAGTGTTAGGGGATGGGTGGAGGGATGTTAGCAACAGATGTGGGGAGGGGCA
The DNA here is from genome assembly GCF_903992535.2 of Arvicola amphibius. Taxonomy (NCBI): domain Eukaryota; kingdom Metazoa; phylum Chordata; class Mammalia; order Rodentia; family Cricetidae; genus Arvicola; species Arvicola amphibius. The sequence goes on along the minus strand of NC_052055.2, from coordinate 68,542,394 downwards.
ATCACCCCACTAACTCTGGAGCCTTCCTTGTCTCTCCCAGGTGCCTTTGCACTTTTCTGTTGCCCACCCCTGGCCCCACCTCCACCTCTGTCCCATGTCTAGATGCCTCTCCTCACCGTACTTTCAAGTATCGTTTTATTTTCTTCACCTCTGAATTCATTGCCTTACTATTGGGCACTTACTAGTCAGACCTGGAGAGAACGTCTGTCTCCTTCCTTTTCTCTGACACTCCATCCCAAACATTTCTCTCTCGTCTTTGCATTCACCCCAAAAGTCCCCTGCATCTTCCAGATCACATCTGTTATGGTTTTACCATTTTCTATGCCACACCCCTAATTCTTGCCCCTTCCTGCTTCCTTCCTCTCTCCCTTCTGGTCACCGTTTATCCACCATTTCCACCTCTTCTGGTCTCTGCCATCCTCTCAGTGGGGCTGCATGCATCTCTGTTACTCTGTGTCTGCCTGTGGCTGCACCTCATCACCCCACCCTTTCTTACTCTCTGTGTCTGCCTCCCTCCCCAGGATGATCCCAGCCTCCAACAAGGCCTTCGTGGTCAACAACCTGGTGTCCGGGACGGGCTACGACTTGTGTGTGCTAGCCATGTGGGACGACACAGCCACGACGCTCACGGCCACCAACATTGTGGGCTGCGCCCAGTTCTTCACCAAGGCTGACTACCCACAATGCCAATCTATGCACAGTCAGGTCCTGGGGGGCACCATGATTCTGATCATCGGGGGTATCATTGTGACCACGCTGCTGGTCTTCATCGTCATCCTCATGGTCCGGTATAAAGTTTGCAACCACGACACCCCGGGCAAGATGGCGGCAGCCACTGTCAGCAATGTGTACTCGCAGACCAATGGGGCCCAGCCTCCACCTCTGGGTGGGATCCCTGTTGGGCAGCTTCCTCAGGCACCACCCAAGGTTGTGGTGCGGAATGAGTTGATGGACTTCAGTACAAGCCTGGCCAGGGCCTGTGACTCTTCTTCCTCCAGCTCTCTGGGCAGCGGCGAAGCTGCAGGCTTGAGCCGGGGTCCCTGGAGGCTCCCACCCCCTGCTCCTCGCCCCAAGCCCAGCCTTGACCGCTTGATGGGAGCCTTTGCCTCCCTGGACCTCAAGAGTCAAAGGAAAGAAGAACTTCTAGACTCCAGGACTCCAGCAGGCAGAGGGGCAGGGACATCAGCCAGGGGCCACCACTCAGACCGAGAGCCACTGCTGGGGCCCCCGGCCACCCGTGCCAGGAGCCTTCTCCCTTTGCCCCTGGAGGGCAAGGCCAAAAGAAGCCACTCTTTTGACATGGGAGACTTCGCAGCTGCAGCTGCAGCTGCTCCTGGTGGCTACAGCCCCCCTAGGCGGGTCTCGAACATCTGGACGAAGCGCAGCCTGTCTGTCAATGGCATGCTCTTGCCCTTTGAGGAGAGTGACCTGGTGGGAGCCCGGGGGACATTTGGCAGCTCAGAGTGGGTAATGGAAAGTACTGTGTAGCTGGGGTAGGCGCACCCTTCCTCCCACTCTCAGTGGGAGAGCAAGGGGACAGAGTCAGCACTGGCAAGTGTTTGTGGAGTTTCCATGGTGATGTTTACATCCAGGGACAGTCTTGTCTCCCTGTCAACAGCCTCATGTCCTGCCCAGCTACACCTCTTTCCCCATGTCACCTTCCCATGCCTGTCCCCACCACCCAGCGGGGTGTGCTCAGGGAATGGGACTCACTCAAGTGTCAGACTGAGCCCTGAGTGTTTGGAGAGGCAGCAGACTGCCTTTCTACTCACAGATGTAGCGACAAGCAAGCGGCTTCGGATTGCTTATGGATCCAGTGTTGTTTTGATTTCTTAATTTATTTTTCCATTTCCCAGACTCCTCTTCATTCTTCTGGAAAATCGAGAGTGTCCTCTATGTGTGAAAGTGTGTTCCCAGAAGCCTGGTGGGATCAGGTGAGGGTGGATGGGAATAAGCAAGATTCTAGGTATTCTGTGGAAGCCTTACCCAGAGACCCCATAACCCCTGCCCAGAGACCCCGTAACCTCTGTCCAGAGACCCCATGAGCCCTGTCCAGAGACCCCATAACTCCTTCCCAGAGACCCCATATTCCCTGCCCAGAGACCCCATAATCCCTTCCCGGAGACCCCATAAGCCCTGCCCAGAGACCCCATAAGCCCTGCTTAGAGACCCCATAAACCCTGCTCAGAGACCCCATAACCACTGGCCAGAGACCCCATAAGCCCTGCCCAAAGACCCCATAACCCCTGGCCAGCCCTATAGCCTGCTCTGGGATGTGTGAATGACCCAGTTTCCTTTCGTTCCCAGACATCACACCCACACCCAGCAAAACAAACTAAGTTAGAGAGCTGACCCCAAGCTGCAGGTGGGCCTGAGAGAGGGTTTGTGACGTGGGGCAGAAAAGATTGTACCTCCTCTTCTTCTGGCACCTCCTCTTCTTCTGGGAACGATGGTTTGTGTTGATCAAAAGGACTCTTATGTGAAGGAGATGAAGCATTAGGGGGCACTTTGGATCCCAAGTCTGGTTTCTGGAGGCATGAGAATAGGCCACTGAATGACATGGGAAAGACCTATTCTCTCTTTGGACCTCAGTGTCCCTCCTGGCAAAGCCCTCGGAAGGTCCTAGGCTTCCAAAGGTGGACTAGGTCTTCCCAACTCTAGGTGATCACCTGAGTGGAGCACGACCACTGGGTCAATCCCGACCCTCCCATGGCACAGTGAGAACACGCTAGAAGCTTCCAGCGGAAGCTGAACTTCTTTAAAACATTCTTCCAGAGAGCTCAGGAGGGATCTGTAATCAACCCGTGCTCTCCAGAGCATGAACCTTACCTAAAGTGACCAAGCCAGAGCAGAGACCAAGGCTGCCTGCCTCCTGGGAAGGTTTTTCGCCTCCACTATCCTGTCTTCCCCTCAACCACGGTGGTTCTGGGCAGAGTCAGTGCCTTGCCTGTTCCTTAAGATGATGTTCAGGGTGCTCATGGCTCCCTGCGGAGTATCTGTCCACAGAGGCAATGGAATAGGAGCAGAAGGGGGTCTTGGCTCATGTCCATCTGGGCATGAACCCACCCCACCCCTACTCCCACACACCTGGGGAAGAGCTGCTTTAGAGAGAGTGACAGCCTGCCTCTGCCATGTCTGTGCTGTCTCCTGCCTTCCAGCTCTTTCCCCAGAGCCTGCGTACTACCTCTCCCTCCTTCCTGTCTTCCTAACCTCACCAATTCGGTCTAGCCTGCACTACAGGCATACAACCTGCAGAGCCTGCGAGTGAGAGCATGCTTCAGTATCTGATGAACTCAGAGCCCCATCCAAGAAAACAACACACAGAATTGACACTGTCTCTGCAGATGAGCCCGTGGCTCCAGCCAGGGAGCCTCCCATTCCACACCTGCATCCTCTTTCCCTCCTCCCTTTCCTTCTCACCCCTCCTGTTGCTGTCCCCTTCTCTGCCTGCTGCCTTTCCCTAAATCATTTTCCAGTTCTGATAAAGTCAACAGAACACCAGACTATTGTCTCCAGAAACCCAAAACTATTTTTTTCACACTAGTCTAGGCTCCAGGGCTCTAGAATGTCCCTTCTCTGTCACACTAACCCATTGGAAGGACATTTCTAGGGCCAGGCTATAGGTCAGCTGGCAGAGTGCCTGCCTAGCATGCACATGGCCCTGGGTTTGACCCTCAGCACCGTGTGAACTGGTTGTGGGGGGTGCATGCCTATACTCCAGCACTTGGGAGGTGGATGCAGGAGAACCCCAAGTTTGAGGTCATCCTTTGCTACGTGATGAGTTTGAGGCCAGTCTGGGCTATACAAGACCCTACTTCAAAACAAAACAACCTCCCCAAAGGAAACCTCTCTTCTCTCCTTATCTCCTACTTTCCTGCTCCAATTCCCCACTGCACACGTCCCACCCATCCTGTTAGAGTGATCCGAAGAGGAAGTGGTCCCAAAGACCATCTTCTTTCTCACCTTTGGACAACCCGCTTTCTCTCCTGGTCAGAAGCTCAGAGCCATGGTGGCATGCTATGTAGCTGCTTTTGTGTCCTCATGTTTCTAACTTGGATGGAGAAGCAATGTTCCCAGGGTCAGAATGTAAGTGTACATATCCTCCTTTTTTTTTTCTTTAAAAAAAAAAAGGTCAGGTAAAATGCACACTTTTAAAAAGCAGCCACACCACATTGCCTGGGAGGGGAGGAAAAGGAATCTTCTCGTGTCTGTGGATGTCTGCTCTTCATTTCTCTGGAAGCTCTTGGTTTCCTAAAGATGATGCTGAAGTGCCATTTTCCCCTTGCACCTGCGTTTGTGAGTGCCTGAGGAGAGTTTGCTTCCTGCCAAGTTCGTGTACAAGATGCGAGGATCTTCCGACAGGCAGAGAGAGCCTGTACCCCTGTGACAACCAAGACGGGAGAGATCTGTCCTCAACCTTCCCTCGTGTCCCTCTAGCCATATCTGGCCATGATGAACCAACTCTGCCAGCCTGGCCCAGCTGTTTTTATTTCCAGGGTTGTGGTTGCTGCCTTACAGGGCCATGGGGACATAGGTGCCTTCCCATCATTTTGACTGAGCAGCAGATAACACTATTTATCAAAAGCTTGACTGTATTCATTAGCACTAATAGTAGAGGCAAGGTGGCCAGGAGTTCAGGTGAACTTTGTCTACACAGTGAATTGTAAGCCAGTCTGAGTTACATGAGACCCAGCTTTAAACTAAGGAGTGGGAGCTGGAGGGGTAACTTAGCAATTAAGTGTATTTGCTGTTCTTGTAGAGGATCCAAGTTTGGCTCCCAGCACCCATAGCAGGTGGCTCACAACCACCTACAACTCCAGCTCCAGGAAAATCCAACACTTTTTTCCTGGCCTCTGTGGACACCCACACGCTGGTGGCAGATATTCATACAGACACATACACATACACACACGGTTTTAATGCCTTGCTGGTAACCAAATGCAAAGTGAAAAACCCAATGTATCCCGAGCACATAGCCTCTAAGCCTGTCTTCATGCACTGTCTAAAGCAGGGCCACCCAACAGAACAAAATAGGAGGCCCGCTATAATTCTGGATTTTTTTGTAGCCACAGTAAACTAAGTATGAACAGGTAAAATTAATATTACTAAGATGCTTTATTCAAATCTGTATATCTAAAATGCTCTTACAACAAGCAGTCACTATAAAATTAGGGACGATACTATACTATACACACACACACATACACACACACACACACACACAATCTGATGTGTATTTTTTGGTTGTACTTTCAATCTCATCTTGGACTGACCACTTTTAAAGGACCTGAGTCCCACTTGTGGCTAGTTCAGACGGGCATGTTGGGCAGTGTGATTCTAGACATACAAAGGGCTTAGAGGCACAGCTTCTGGAGGATGAGAGAAATGTCTGCTGAATTCCTGTGGCATCCTCCAGTTTCCAGGTTCAGTGCCTCGTGTGTCACCTAAGGTCTCACTATGTCATCTCTATGTTCTCTCACGGTAGACGAGAGCATAATGAAGCCCTCAGTGTTAAGGAATCTGTCCAAGGTCATGAGAGAAGTCTGACTGCAAAGCCCGAGCTCTTTTCAGCACACATCCCCTCCATCCACCCCATAGAGTTCTCCTCCTTCCAGCCAGGTACAGACAAACCGAACAACAACACAACACCTTCTGTTTGATTTGATTTGGTCTCAGTTCTGACAGTCTCTGAGGCATTGACTCTAGGCTCAAAGTCACGGTTAAATGTTCATGCTGACCTCACTTTGGGCTTTCTGTCTGAGAGTTTCCACTTCTGTCAAGAGCCATCAGAGCCACGGTAATTCTTACAAAGTACAACATTTCATTGGTGATGCTCGCTTACAGTTTCAGAGGCTTAGTCCATTGTCATCATGGCAGGGAGCATGGAGGCAGATGTGGTGCTGGAGTAGCAGCTAAGCGTCCCACATAGTGAAGGCAACAGGAAGTCAACTGAGACCCTGGGAAGTAGTAAGAATATG